>NC_132785.1:29653650-30301983 GCF_048418805.1 Vulpes vulpes | reverse complement strand
GAGTAAGGCTAAGTACGTGTGGGAGGCATGTGAGAACAAGGGACAGACAGGCCAAGGTTGGCACACCAGGAAGGCAGAAGGCCCGCATTTCCCCCAACTTGATGCACTGACTCTCAGAGACAGGTGTGTTCTGTGGTGGAGAGGAATGGACCGTAAGTCATGTGATCTGAATCCTACAACTGGCTCTGAGGCCAGAGGCAACCCAGAGAACTGCTTTCAGGCTGTGTTTCTGGGCTAGCCAGAGGAGACACGCAGGGGTGTCCTGAAAGCTGCATGGCTCAGTGTAAGTGGATACGTTGACTTTCTTGTTTCTCCCTCAACCTCCCATGAACTTAAATCCTCAAGAGCTGAATTCATTGTGTGTGTCAAAACATGGAATACCAAAGCAGGAGGACTAGCCTTGCCTGAGGGAGAAAGCCCCAAGGTAACTGACCCTTTGAGGGCCATTTGGTCTCAAGCCTGACAGTACCCACTGGTGACACTTCTAATGCAACCTGCACCTTCTTTCAAACTTCTTTACCTATGTAACCAGGGCAATTATTTATATACAGTGCAGTTGAACTACATTTCCTCTAGCTACGTCAAAGTTTAATTTCAACCTATTTTTCTCATTTAAGCTCTTGCCCTGCCTTCTCCTCCCAATTCCTGTTTTTCATTTCAAAGGCAGTTTATGAGTCTAATCATTGTTCAAACAATCTTGACGAAGTGAAATGTGGACTTATCACCAGCTAGCCTTACTTGTGTGTGATACAGCCTTGTCTCGGACAAGGTGGAGTGCTTTATTACCGTATTGTCAAAGAAATAAGTCATTTCTGGGTGTGTTTCCAAGAAACAGACAATTTAATAATAAAAATATTTGTCTTTATGTAATATATAAAATAGAAAAGTATTTGTCTTAGTAATAATGTCTTAAGGTAAAACATGGCCATGCCTTACACAGGGCAAGAACAGGACACAGGATCTCCCACCAGATGAAGGGAAAGGATGAATGCAAGGGTACTGATGACAAAGAAGACTGGAGGTAACTTTTGTGAGAATAACCGTAACAGTACAGCATCCCTCCATATGTGTATATCGCTTCACATCAACGTTTTTGGTAGTTTTCACTTTTCAATAAAATTTTGAAAAAGTTTTATAGTGTAGTATTTTTTAATTACAGCATCAAAAATACAAGCACTATTTCTATTTACAATTCTGGAAATTAGGGGAAAAAATAACTATTTGACAGTTGTTATGTAAGGCACATTGATGATAGAGTGACACCAGTCAATTTCCCAGAAAAACTTGCATTCTGTAAATTGTTTTTGCATTGGATGAATTTCATGACTACTTTTTGAGGTAGGCTGGTTAAGCTATATTGTTTACCTTTAATGACATAGTGGGAACTGGAGAATGCTCCACTTTGAAAGAATGTTCTGGTAGTTGTGGAGAGCAATGCTACATATGTTGTACAGGGGGGTTGGGAACTTCAAGCTGCTACTGATTTGGAATCCACATTCCCTCACAGACCCACCTATTGTATAGTGACCATTGCCTCCCACCAATCCCCATGACCAGAATCACATCAACTACCTAAAGAGAGAATTTATTTTAAAATTTAATTAATTTTTTTTGAGAAATTAGGTTACTAACTACTATTGCTGAGGGCCAATTACATGTAGGTCACCCTTCTAGATTCCAGAGAAAGATTTATAGATATAAGTCTTGCTTTGGAGATGACACTTAGTGAATAATAATGTTAATACTAAGGATAGCTTCCCTTCATGAAGTAACCATCACTCTTCTAGATGAAGGCATCCAAAAATAAATTAGAAATAATCCATGTCTTCTGGGAACGCATGTTTAATGCTAAAGCTAAAAGGAAGAATCAGTATGCTGTTTCCATACTTAAAGGGTATAATCAAGTAAATATTAGTAAATATAAATATTAATGACAATAACAGCTTCTGTGTACCAGGCACTGTATTAAGTGCCTTGATTCTACTCCTTCAATTTTACACTTTGCAAATGTATCCTAATAATTAATTGGGATAATTAGTTGTCCCAATTACAGAGAAGGGTTTAGGATCAGAAAGAGAAAGTGAGCTGATATTAATCACCTGGGCAGAATATTGTGGAAAAGAGATGAAACCCAGTCTGACTCTACAGCTCGCCCTGTTTCCTCCGCACAGGAACACAGGGGCCTGTTATTTAGCAAAGTTTTATCATTAATAGGGAAGGCTGTCTTATCATCTGCAGTGTTTTCAGAAGCATAATTACTCAATGAAATGCTCTAGTGCAAGCCAGTGTCAGGAAGCACACAGCCTCCACCACGGGCACCTCAGAAGGAAGGTGCAAATTAATTAAGGTAGATTCATTGCTGTAAGAAACAAATTGGAGTCAAGAATGTATAATGGCTCAAACATAATCATTCATTTCTTGCTTATAGAACACTCTAAAGGGTGTTCTTTGGTTGGAGCTTCCTAGTGGTGATTCAGAGACCTAACCACTGTCCACCCTGTGGCTCTGCCATGTGGCTCTGCCATCTTCTCCAGGTGGCTTTCAAAGTGGTTGTGTTTGTTGCGTCAGGCCAGTGGGCAGGGAAAGAGCACAGATTACTGTGCACGGAAATTCCACGCGCCAGATCAATGTGTGGTGCACGTCCCTTATAGTCCCCTTGTTAGAGTTCAATGTTGTGGCTATACCTAACTCCAAGGGAACTGGCTGTGAGGTCCAGCTGTGTGATCAGGGAAGAAGAGGAACGTGGCCACCAGTCTCAGTCCCAAGGTAGTTCTGCTGCACCTCCAAACTAAAACTACAACTGACTCGGTAGTACTAGGGTGTCCTGTGAAAGGCAACGTGTTGTTTGGGTATAGCCCCAGCCCAGTGGCCTGAAAGTTCTGGCTAGAATATTTTGAGAAGCAGAGTAGGAACAGGTTTCTGAAGGACAGAGAAGTAAAGGAGTGGTCAGGAGAGAGAGCTTCGGTACTATTCACATTTCCAGAGTCCTTCTCCCATCTGTAAACTTATGAGGCTCTCAGATTGGCTTTTAGTTGGTTCAGTCTCTGCATTTGACCCAGTGTCTCAGCAGGACACAGAGGAGTGTCATCTTCAGAGTTTTTCCCTGGACTGTGGAGAGTGGTGGGAAGGCCACTGGTTCGTGGGCTCTCATTTTTCCACCTAACGTTCACTTGGCTTTCAGGATAAACATAGAGGCCTCAGCAGTCAGTGGGGTAGAGAAGAAGAGTGTGGCTGAGGGATGAAGAAGCTGACCATTGGAGCAAAAGCAGAACACTTTTTTTTCTTTCCACTAGATTTCTATTCTTTCCCCCATTTCCCTTCACTGAATCTGATTTTTCTGAGAGAATATTGTGCAGATCTCCTGCCTCATGAGTCCCCTCCATTATCTATGTTATGTAAAATGTCACTGAGGGACAGGCCACCGAGAAGCTCCATGGGGAGAAGACACAACTTTGTAGTTGGCCCCCAGGACAACTACAAAGGAGGTGACATTATTAGGCATCTATGCTTTTCATTTTGTGTCTTTATAGCAGGTACTTTTCCTGGGTTTACTTCTAGCTCTCTTGGTTGGAAACATACCTGATAAAGGGTTCTCTAGAAAATCTTCAGTTTTGTGTGGCATTGGGTATTTCCCTTGTGTCAGGCTGCTCTTCTGTCATCTTCAGAACAAATCGTTGTTGATGGGACTTCTGGCTTTCCAATATTTCTGGGGATTGTAGCCTGGGCAAATCCTCCTTGGTGCCTTCAGAAACTATAGATGTATTCTTGAGATTCATATGCTTGAGATCATTTTTTTTTCTGGTGAAGTTGGGTGATTTGATTCAAGCCCTTAGTGGGTTCCACTCTCCTATATCCATGGAACGAATCACTGGATAAATTTTAAAAAGTACTCAGTTACCACAAATCATTTCCTTTATAGGTCTGAGATTTTCATCTTTAGACAATGTACTGAGTTCAGCAATTGGTAAATTATGAAGATATTATTCAGTGGGATAGATGCGGGAGTTGGAACATTTGATCTACACTTAAAATTGAAAACAGAGGTTCTTAACACGTTTGCATTCTAGGCATTAATAGATTTGATGGCACACTGGAAGAGACAGAGTCTCTGAGCAACGTAACAGGTAAGTGACGCTTATCGTGTGGTTTCTATGACAGTGTAGTTATGCCTCTCAGCATGTATAACATTCTTCCTCTCTCCCACCCACACTGGTCTCCAGTTTCAGTGGTGTCCATTTTGGTAGACCCATTGATTGCCCTGAGCCCCTTCTCTGATATACCCACAAGGCAAAATTCTTGTGGGTTATAGTGAACAAACAGCTTTTGTTTGGATCCAGATGAATTATGTTCCTTACCTCTTATTTGTAGCACAGTCCTCTACTCTATAACAGTTCAATTAAATTATGGCAATACACCCATGCAAAGGTACACCATGAGTTGTTGCTACCAACTGTGGACCACTGTGAGTTCTAGAAAGGGTTGAACATACAAAGGTGAGTGCTGAATAGCTTGGAAACAGCACACAGCTACTTTGTTTACAGAGGGTATTGTGGGTTGGATTGTGTTTCCCAAAAAGATATGTTGAAGTCATAGCTCCCAGTGCCTCAAATGTGACTTCATTTGGAAATAAGGCTTTTGCTTGTATAATCAAATTAAGTTGAGGTCGTCCTGGATTACAGTGGGTCCTAATTCACTGGTGTCCTTATAAGAAGAGGCAAATTTGTGCACAGAGACACTCAGAGAGAATGCCATGTGATGACAGAGGCACAGATTGGAGTGAATCAGCTGCAAGTCAAGGGATGCCAAGGATGGTTGGCAAGCAGCACAGGCTAGGAGAAAGGCAGGGAACGGATTCTCCCTCAGAGCCTCCAGAAGGAACCAACCCTGCCAACACCTTGATTTCAGACTTCCAGCCTCCAGAACTGTGAGAGAAGAAATTTCTGCTGTTGAAAGCTACCCAGTTTGTGGTGCTTTGTTATGGCGGCCGTACAGGAAACCAGTACAGAAGGTAATGTCGAAACCCAGCCACTTCCTCTACCGACATTGTTCTGTTACAGCTGGGCCCTGTGTCGTAGAGACCCTGGTTATGCCGACTGGTGGGAAAATGACTTTGATGCAATACTGCTTCCACTTGGAGCCAAGAGAAATGCTCCCTCTTCCTGCCCCACTCCTTCTCTCTCCTGGCATCTTCAAAGTTCACTCATTGGTAGAAGCATCACAGTAATACCCATCCTTTCTTAACAAATATGTGTTGACAGGGGCCTGTGTTTTTCTCTTTCCTTTTCAGATGCTGAGCTTTTTAGTGAGCCCTTTCTTGTCAATACTGCAGGGCTTCCACCTAATAGCACTTGAAGTCTTTTTAAAAGACCTGCAAGATTGAAAAGATTCCAGCCTGTTGAACGGGGAGTAATAGGTGTCACACACCCTCCTCATTCTTACAAATACCTCCTCTTCCCTTGCTGGCAGGAACCCAGGAAGAGAAGAGGTTCAGGGGGCCTAGCAGTGTGGGGCGGCGCCGCCTAGAAGAGGAAACCGCATTTTGTGCATGACTCCCATCTGCTGGTGATCCCAGAGCTGTCTGTGGAGCCTAAGGGGCCTGTGAAAACACCCCAACAGTCCCACTGCTGCCTTCCATATTTGGAATGAAGAGGTTGAGGTAAACGCAGCCCAATTAAGCATGTGGTACTTTAATCAAATAAGGATTAAGGGCAAGCCAAGACAAAAATAGTACCTTTACTGATTTCTAGGAGATAATTAAATCAGACTTATTGCACAGGGAGGGAAAGGATATGATAAGTTTATAAAAGAGAAGGCCTTAAGTTCTGCAACATTAAGTTAATTCTCTGTATCAACAAGGCGAAGAAATCCTCTCCTGGTGGGGTGATATGGGCATGTCAGGATAGTTAGTAGCTATTAAAAAAGATCGCAAAGAGTGAACAATAAAATATCCATAGCTATTTGAGCATAATAAACTCACATATATTGAATAGTTGGATGAGATGTTCTTTTAATGGGAGCATAAGATAAAAATTTTTCCACAGAGAAAGGCAGCTCACTTTTTTTGCTGTTGGAGTTCTCACCGAACATCCCTGCTGCCAATTTTAATTGATATTCTATTAAAGGTATTAATAAAATTTCAGAACATACCACTAGTTATATATATGTATAGTATCTGAAACACACACACACACACACACACATACACACTGTCTGAAAAAGATGTTTTCTCAGCTCTTATTTTCCTGGAGAGAGCTCATGGCAACCTTCCTGCCTCAAAATTCAACTTCCTTTATCCTCTCTAGTCACTGATCAACAAAATGCATCTACACATGTATACTAATCACCCAGAATGTAAATAATATATTTAATGTGTATTCTTACACAGTGTTTGTTTCATAAGTAACTGTCATGATCAGGGTCCTTGGGTTGCAGGCAACAGAAAATGACTTTGGGCAATTTAAGCAGGGAATCTCCTGGAAATTTACCAGGAAATCACTTGGAAAGCTGAGAATAGTCATTACTGAAGGCTGCTCTGGGGGCTGGCAGTATTTTCAGACCAGGAACAATCATGTTCAGGCACCACTGGTGGGAAGTGTGGAATTCCAACAGCTTCTTCCAGCCCAATATCTCTCACATAAATATGCAAATCCTGGAAAATGACAGCTGATTCCCCAGGCTTCTGGCTTTTACAAGGAAGTGTGGGAAAGGCTAGTTAATTTGACATTCTTAGTAGGATGCCCCACTGGATTTACTGTTCCACCAAGACAATATAATGGGAAAGAAGTAATTCACCAAAAGAAAATTTGTGTTCTATAGGAAGGAGAAGTGAATATTGAGCTGTCAAAAGTATTAACACACATGCACATAAATATCCACTGCAACAGTTTATATTTATGTCTTTCATTTAAGTTATTGTGCATACATACAAAAATGCATATCATATGCATATATATAGACTTATGCTACTTTTAAATACTATCTTGCAATGATAGTGCTTAACTAATACTTCATAATCAGTTTTACAGATCTGATTTAGATTTTGAAGGCCATGAGACACTTAAAAAACGTTTATTTAACTTTTTACAAAGATTTTATTTATTTGAAAAAGTGAGAGAGAGCACAAGGCAGGGGGAAAGGGCAGAGGCAGAGGGAGAAGCAGACTGCCCACTGAGAGGGGAGCCTGATCCTGTGGCTCAATCCTGGGACTCCGGGATCATAACCTGAGCTGAAGGCAGATACATAACTGACTGAGCCACCCAGCTACCCCTATTTATTTTAGTGAGAGAGAGTATGTGGTGGAGGAAGGCAGAAGGAGAAGGAGAGAGAAACTCAAACAGACTCCGTGTTGAGCGCAGAGTCCAACATGGGATGGGGCTGGATCTCACCATCCTGAGATCACGACCTGAGTTGAAATCAAGAGTCAGATGTTTAACTGACTGAGTCACCCAGGTGACCCTTTGAGACACTTTTTTGATGATTCTCTTCTGGCAATAATTTTCCCTAATCTGAATGATTTCTTTTTTAGGGTCTAGCAGAGAAGGAATGAAGGTAATGTATTGAATCAAAAGCACATCTCTTGATTTATGGGGTGCCTCAGTAGTGACTCAGAGATGAACAGATCATTAATTTGATACTTGTTGAAAAGGTAGATGGAAATGCATAGAGAGAGAGATTGAAATTACTGCAGGACCATTGGTATTTTGACACATTCAGAAAAAGAATCACAAGTATAGAAGAGTCTTGCTTATGATGCAAAGCAGGTAGTTGGACAGGAAGAGGGTAATGAACATGTAATCATCCAGTCTAGGTCATTTTTGAGACCTGTGAAACTAAAATAAAAAATGATCAGATTTTATACTTGATGAATATGTCTTTTGTCTTGGCTTTGTTTCTAGAAAGAGTTAGTTGTTGTTATTTAGCTATATTTTTGGATAGACATCTTGAACAAATTCAATGTAGATACTAAAGTTTTATTTAACTAAAAAATGGGGCAATCATATTCATCTACAAATACAATTAAGAAGCCTAACTTCTTAAAGAGTGATTTCTATTAAAACATTCTAGTAATTTGAAAACACTGACATTGTGATACAAAAGGCAAATTCTAATTTATCACATTCTGAATCCCAACTTTTTGTTGGTGGCTTGACCTATAATCATATTCTCTGCAAACTGAATGCTTTCAGTAGAGTTAAATGTTATTAATTTGGGTGAACTGAAAGAAACGTTCTTTCTTCTTTGTGTAATTTCCTTTAAATCCAATCAAGCAGTGGCTTTATTTTTTCATGATTCTGCCATGGTGGTGTTCATTTGAGGTTTGTTTGTTTTGTTTTCCTTCGCTCTCCGATGGTGAGTAATACTTTATTACTTCTGCAGCTGGCTGGGTATGTAAGCATCTCAGGATGGTCAGCCTTGTAGACCAGCTTTGCCTTTACTTCTATGGGGCTCTGTGCGCTTGTCAACCATCATAAAACTAAAGTGGGAAGTGGACAGTGATGTAATTGGTCTCTTGGCCAAAAGTCAATCGATTCTACATTACTATAATTTTCTTAATGAAGCCATTGTTAGCCATGTATTAGCATATTTCATGTAGTCTGGAAAGCAGCAAGGCATGTATAAAAATGTGAGACTCTCTATAACAAAATCTTAAGCAAGGGCCTTTATGGTGGGAATACTAGCTCCCTGGGACCCGGAAGAGGTCTCATGGAGAACCTGCTGGGTCAGAAGAAGATCTAGATCACAAAAGAGAGCTTGTACTAGGGGAAGATAAACTGGGATGCTATCCCTTGGGAGAGGTGGGCTGGGCTTCTTTCTCCGAATTTCCTCCTATCATCCCACTCCCTCTATGCTCCCTCCAACTCCTCCCAAATCCCTTAGAAACTTTTGTCTATGGAGGTGGTTGCTAAAAGTGGGTATACAGGCAAATTTTCTCTATTATCCTTACAAAATCTCCCTGGAGTAGGCTAATATTATCACCATTTTACAGATGAAGGAACACATGTCACTAGCCTGCAATTATAAAGAAGACGGCAAAGCAGAGATTGTTCTGTGCCTAGTTACCTAAAAAAGGTTCCTGCTGTTCACGTGCTTTAATACTAGAGTAAGTGGTGTGAAGGTTCAGAAATACCTGGAAAATTTCAGAAGGAACATTACATCCCCACCCCCAGGATTTTTCTTTTCCTTTTTTTTTTTTCTACAAAATGTTCAGAGGAAACTTCCCCATTCTTCCAGAAAATGAGAAAGAAAAATATTGTCTCCTCCTCTCACCGGAACATTTTTTAAAAAATGGGTTTTCATACCTCAAGCCAGAGACAGCAGAAAATTGGGTCCTATCTTGGGGCTTCCATATTTTGAAAGATCCTATGTTCTTGGTGGAGATAGGCCTTTGGAGTCAGGCTTCTGTAGCAAACAGCAGCAGGAGAGGTGGCCACCAGCAGATGCGAGAACAGCCTCGAGGTGTTCCTGCACGATTAGCAGCATAGGATGGCTTCTCTCTCCCCCTCAAGGTGCTGAGGCCAAGATCAGGGTTGGCTGCCAGGTAGTGTCTTGGTGACACATCCTCCATAACATATGCTGGTAGCTTTCTTGGATTCCTTAGTCCCCTCTGATTGCTTTTTTTGTCTGTATTACTTACCAAAATTAGAGTATGAGCAGAGGTTAATTTTGTAGTATAATATCTCAGAGAGGAGAAATTATGAGAGATGCTTGTGCTCTACTGATTTCAGTGATTGATGTGTTTTCTAGTTAAACTCTATGTGAGCTTCACATGTGAGCTTCAACAAGTCACAAGTGTCCAAGCCTCAGTGAACTCATCTGTAAAATGGAGCCCATCCTCCAGGTGTTAAGAGGATGTTTTGAAGGGTGAGTGAGTTAAGATAGGTAAAGCTGCTCGACACAGTATAAGCTGGGTCTGTATCGAGTACTTTGGGTTATAGTCCCAGCTCTTTCAGACGAGTTCTGAATTCTGCCTTTTGGAGTTACACGTTAGCAATATCTGTGTAAATATCAATGTAGAAATGTGTAGACAGAGGGGCAGCCCAGGTGGCTCAGCAGTTTAGCGCTGCCTTCGGCCCAGGGCATGATCCTGGAGACCCAGGATCGAGTCCCACGTCGGGCTCCCTGCATGGAGCTTGCTTTGCCCTCTGCCTGTGTCTCTGCCTCTCTCTCTCTCTCTCTCTCTCTCTGTGTGTGTCTCTCATGAATAAATAAAATATTAAGAAAAGAAAAGAAATGTGTAGACAGAGCACCTCAGTGTTCAGGTCTCAGATCTGTGGCTCTCAAGATTGGTCATTACTCCAATCTCTCCCAGTTTGTGAGATTGCCACAAAATCACATAGAAGTGGTATTTCATGTTCTCTGTTTGATAAAACATCACTTACCCACCTAGGGCTTAATAAATTGAAGGTTTTACTGCTTAGAAAATAATCAGGTGTTAAGAGAAGCACAAAATGTGCTATCGTTTTCTGAAGGTTAATAGGCTTTTTCTATTTCTGTGTTTCCCTCCACAGCATTACCATCTAACATGGGGCTTCTTCTCCCGATGAGGCAGAGATTGAAATGTCACAGCAGCATGATCAATTAGATGATGTAGAAGGGAGGCATTTGCTACCTGACCTTAATCCACAGGGCAAGAGTGAGTGAATGGAGAAGACCAAATACAGAGAGACTCCATGCCAGAGGAAAGTAGCAGAGTGGAGTTTAAACAGGCACAAAGCAGCATAAATATTGACTTATGACGAAAAGGACATCCTCCGGATAAAGGCTTAGTATGATGTATACTGGTTCACTTATTCAGTTCTGAGCGAGTACAAAATAAACATAAACACCTTTTACAACAACAACAAAAATATGGTAGAAAAGGAAGCAGGTAAGTTTTTTTTTTTTTTTTTTTTTTGGAAGCAGGTAAGTTTTTGCAAAAAGTCTAGATTTTGTATCACATAACTTGCTGAACCAAAGTGACAGGGAGAGAGACACAAATGATATGCGGGCTGTCAGATGCTCTAGGAAGACAGTGGGAGGTGTGAGTGAGGGGCCATGGTAGCTGTCTTCCTCTCTTTAAAGTCCTATCATCGGAAGGAGGCTTAGACCCCTTGTAGTGGGAAAGGCAGAGAGGAGAGGGGTGTGACTTACTGTAAGAAATGACTTTCCAATATTTGGAACTTGACAAAGGTCTTTGGAGCAGCCCTGCCCAGCTCCCCCAGAGCTGCATCCGCAGATAACCACGGTTGTAGAGGGATTCTTGCATTAAATGAGATGACTTCAACCACTCTTTAATATGCCTGCTCTGGAGCTTTACACCCCCTTGGACAGGTCTAAAATGGTGTTGAAGCTTGTTCAGGAGCAGAACTGAATGAACTTTGGAGCTGCTTAGGTTTTGATAGAATCAGTCCTTCTCAGCAGCCTGTGTGCACCATCGTAGGCCTGGGAATGGTTGTTAGTCTATTTTGATTATGGACAGCTGGTGTTAGCTAAGGGCTTTATCAGATTAGTCATTCCTAGTAACAATGATATGAAGTGTTTCTCCCTGGATTATTAGTCGAGATCTGTTATGTTTACTCTTTTAGTTTTATACTTATTTTTCTTTTCCACTTAAGCACAACTCAATGTAAAAGGGTTGTGGTTGGGAATATGTTTCCCCAAATAAGCCACTATTTTTTCTAGGATCCATTTGGTTGTTTCTATTTGTGGAGTTCAGTTGTGAGACATCAATTTATCATAGCTGTGGAAAACTAGCAGGAGGTTCAGAGGAAAGCCATGGAAACGATGAGGACCAGGAAAATGAAATGCAAACATGTATCCTGGGGAGGTGAGGTTGAAGATAATGTTTACGCTTGTTTGCATGCCACCAAGCTTTTGTAGCACAGCTACTCAAATACATGCATGTTGATTAGCTTGCATATGACTTGTGTACAACTGTGGTCTTCTAGTTTATGAAGGCTAATAGGGAGGATGTTTTCTATTGAGACCTGGGTATGAGCTTCAGGAAGATCACATAGGTACTCCATATTTAGGTACTCCATATTTAACAAATATTCATTGGATTAAATTGAATTCAATGTTAGTTTCAATACAGGCATCCTGCTGATAGTAAAGATCATTAAACTTTAAAATGTGTTCCCAAGGAAGGCTGTGGCATCTTCATTCGAGAACATCTTTTAAATTGGATAGCTAATTATCTGTTTGGAATAAAAGCAGAGAAATAGTTCTGAATACTTCATAGGACTCATACAATTCTTGATTTCATCTGTGTGCTTTGCTTGTGTGTAAGCAAAGCACTAAATCCATAACTCAGGGGTGAAATAACACATGCATAAAAGATGAGTAGGTAGAAAGAATATTCTTATTTGAAATCATTATTTTCCACTAATCAAAAAAGCATATGATAGTCCTAGTTCTGCACTATCAAATTTCCTCGTAAAAAATGGTCACATATGTTCCAGAGAGTGCCCAACATGTACTACAAACCTCCTGTTGTCCCCGGGAGAAATCAATACTGGGAAACAGAGGATAGAATAAAAATTTGACTTTGTTTAAAAAAGTAACTACATGGAGGACATATTGTTTCAGAACAAATAATGCCAATAAGACTTAATAGTTTCAAGCTGGAACATAATTATAATTGACCCTTAGAAAAACTCTGTTCTTCCTTTTCTGGTTGATGAATACTACGGTAGACATTTCAGAGAAGGTCACCTCTCCAGGATCCATTATCTTTTTTCTCCTACTATCTCCTTTCTCAGCTGTGAAGTTTAGGTGACGTTGACCCTCCCTCCAGGTATATAATCAGGTGGCTTAGTCAAATTGTCATATCCTAGTGTCCCTGTCGACATGGGAAGAGCATGTGACCCAAACAGGACAATGGGAATGTGAATTCCAGAAAAGATCTTCTTTTCCTCTGGATGGTATGGGGAGGAGATGTGAGGGCTGACACTGTTGCAGCCATTTTGCTACTAAGGAGGGAGAACCCAGATCCTGTGAGATGAAATTTACTAGCTCTCTGTTCTTTACTTTCCTCATCTTGAAAATGAAGATGATAATAGAACTTCCCTATAGGTTTGTTGTGAGATTAAATTGTTTAGCTCATGTAAGATGCTTAGAATAATAAATACTAATAAATGATGTTTATTAGTAAATATATTTCCTCTATTTTAAGAAAAAAAAAAACATCATTTCTCCTCCCTAAGCTCAATGTTTTGGACCTGAGCTCTTTGGTTAATTGTATTTCATTTCATAAATTATTTTCTTTTTTATTGGCTCCACGCTTAACCATCTTACAAAACTCAATGGAGTTTTATACTTTCTAGAAAACTGGGTTTTCCAGTAATAGATTGTCCACATCAGCATTTAAATAATGAAAGCTTCAGGACTGGTCGTGAATCTAAGAGCCATCTCTGAACTTCTCGTAACTCCAAAATACCTGATTCTCCTTGAACTGTAGCTCTGTCTGGGAATAGTTTTGCAGAGAAGGAAGAGTTGAGAGTGAGAGGAAAGAAGATGAAGAAGAGCTGTGATCCTGTTTGCTGGCAGTTGCTGCAGACTGGATGTGTTTTCACATGGTAACTAAATTGAGGGGCTTCTGCTGAGCTCTGAGAGCCTGATGTAGGAAAGGTCCGCATGTGACTGTATCTGGTAGGTGAAAAGCTGCACACACACACAGAAGCTTCTGTGCTGTTCTTGCTGTCCTGGTAGCAATTCTCCCTTTAAGATCCATGTTGATCTGCTTATTATTTTTAAGATAAGATTAGCAGAGCTAGAGAAAGATAGTTGGAATCCATTCAAGAAGAGATTAAGTAATGGATTTTTCTTTGGAAAGGAACTATTCCATTTTAGCGAGAAATTTGTCAAGTTCTTGGTTAAATCTGACAGAACAAAGACATCTGATATTTGTAGATATTCTTGTAGTGCTTTGGGAGAGATAGATAGGAACTGTGAAGATAGGCACATTTAAAACAAAACCTAGGTCACCTGTGAGTAGAGCTGTAGGCAGAGAGAAGACTTGAAAGGGAACTTACATGTTTTTACTCTCTATGTAGAGTACATCTGTATGGTTTGAATTTTATTTTATGGTGAATTACGTATTACATAATTTTAAGAAATTAACATGTCAGTTATCTCATCTGAGTTAAAGGTTATATTTTCTATGACTAATTGTTCAGGTTCAGAGTATTGTAATCATTCCAGGTGTTTCTACTTGAGTCATTTAATGATTCAGGTGAATTCGGACCCTGTTAAACTTAAATGCTGGGTACACAGCAAACTCCTTATCTATGTTTGGGACAGTGTATAATTTAACGTTTCTGAAAGACCGCCTTACCGATCTCTTCTTTGAGCCCCATGACCCGCCCCCCCATTTTCAAGACAATAGAGGTCTGGGCTGTATTTACATCTGCAATGACTGTTTTGCCTGAGAGATTTGTTCTGAGATAAAACAGCACATATTTATAGATATTTATGACTCTTGGATTTCACCATTTCCTGTTGAATGAAAATTATTTGCCTTGTGAACGGAACTTTGCAGTAACCTCACACTCATGGTGATTGGAGCTTTTTGCTTCAGTTAGAGCCAGCGGCTCATGAAAAGTAGAAGTTTCAAGTGAGATGGGCCCTTGGGTCATCCAGCCCAATCTTTTAGTTCACATATGGGAAGTTGGCCAGGATGCTCAGAGGGATTTCCAAGGTCCTTGCATTACTATGAAGAGCAGGATGGGGACCAGAAGCCAGTTCCTCTGGCTTGTTCTGCTTCCTGACACATGATGGACTGAGGAGTCACTCAGAAGTCAGCTCGCTCACTTCTTTTGCATTCTGGATGCTAGAAACAGAGTTGAACCATGTGGGTGGGACTTAGGGAATCCAGATGACAGGGTGTGGAGTTAGTGTGGTAAAATGTAGTATATAAAAACAATAAAATGCAGATTTAAACAGAGGAATATTTTGCATCCATGTAGTAGTATTTGAAAAGATTATTTTCTTTCTGCTTATAAAAATAATACATGTACAATTTAGTAAATTTTTGAAAGCATAAAGAAGAAAATTAAAATTACCCTTAACTGCACTGTCCAGAAATGATCAAGACTAATATTTGGAATTACATACACATACAAATACATATAATCAAATCAGGTCATATTGCATACATAATTTTGTATCCTGTTTTTTCACTTAATATTATATGATGAGCATTTTCCCATGTCACTGAATGTTCTGCAAAGAACCCAATTTTTAAATTGCCAACTAACTAATATGCTCAGGTTGTTCTGTTTGTTACTGTTTTAAATGATACACCACTATGACTGGATGAAGTAGAATAAATTCCGATACAGAAGCAAAAGAAAGGGTGCTGAGGTTTGACTCATGATCTGAGACATCAGCATGGAATGATCAGCAGTGGAGAGCTGTCAGTCTCCTGACAGCAGTGACATGAGGCCATCGGGAGGCAGGGGACAGAAAGTCAATTCAAAGACACCCACTTAAGACAGTGTAATTGTTTTTTATTTTGTCCTCTCTATCGGCATAAATTGATAATGCAAAGCACCGTTCAGACCACAGACTGGTCCCTCCAGGCCGCCACGAGACAGATCTCTCATCTCCCGGGTGGACACAGAGGCATAGATGACTCTTCAGAATTCTGATGTGGATTATCCAGGCTGTCCCCCTGCGACACTTGGCTTTTAGATTGTCACTGTTTATTACTCTTCTGCCAGAAGCAGGGCCATTAAAGAAGGAAGAGGTAAAATTGAGAACTGTCCACTTTGTTCCTTGTTAATCAGTTCTGCTTAAATAAAGTGATGAAAAACGAGGTCAAGTATTGGAAGTGTTTGCCCTCATCTATTTTGTGAGCTTTGTGTGGCCCTAGATAATCAAGAGACTTGCAGAGGTAAGAAGCACCAACAGAACCTCAAAGATGCAAGTCAAATTCAGCATCATGGCCTATTTATCACTTGGGGCTGTGTGTCAGCTTACCCTGGTGGATGAGAGGGGACCCCACTTCTGAAAAGGGCAGAGCGTTTGGGGCTGAGACACAGGTGACCCCTAGCCTCCCTCCAGTGCTTGGGGTGCAATAGTCCCGTTCCTCCCCTCTTTCCCCACTCCCTCAGATTCCTAGTATGTTGCTCATTAAAGACACTAATTAGACCTCTGTTCCAATGAATTAAACAGAATTCAGGTGGGGAGCATGGTACTTCAGGTGGAAAGAGAGTTTATGTAATGATTCCAGGAAATGTTTCTGAGTCTGATAAATACTCACAAGGTACTCAGAGCAATAAAGATGCAGGGGTGTTTTGCTTTCTTTGTGTTTTCATTGTGAATCGGGTTGATGATGAGTCTGTTGCCAGCAGTGTACAGGTTTCCTCCTGTGCAGGAATGCTAAATTTGCAGGGCTTAGTGGGGGAATGAGGGAGGAATGTGATTTCTCCCTTTCTCAAGCAATTTTCTGCCTGCCTGCATGAAATGCTAATGAACGTCTCACACATGACAGAGCAATGAGACATACCCTTCTTGTACTATTTTTGGCAGGTTCTGACTTTACCAAGTCTAGGTAAACTGACCAAGTAATGGTGATGAGACACTTATAGCAGAGCAGATGTGTTGTGTCTCTGATTTGAAATGAGCCCTGTATTGCTGTGGTGCCCCAGCATCCCATCTTGCCCCACCATGCCTCTGTGTCCAAGTCTCTGGGAAAAGTCGAGCTCCAGCCAAGGAAGTCTTGAACTTCAATCTCAGACCAATTTATTATTAGTTGTAAATGAGTAGCATTAAAGCCCAATTTTAACTAGTTGGGGAAGGATAGGGCACAAATAGAGAGTTGAACATTCTTATGGGCTACTGGTCAAATGCCTAATGAGTTGATAATTATACCATGAAATGAATGTGCTTATAGGAGGAATGGCATAGAAACAACTTCTGGTAATCAACTTTGGATTTAGGGACATGGCTGATTGGTGGTGCCACGGGGAGAGTGTCATTTGGGGCATGGTGGCCTTCCCTGGTGGAGCTGATTGGTGGTACTCTTGCCACATCTGCAGCAGGTCTACATTGGATTTGGTAAGGGACAGGAGAGTGCATGAGGCACAAGGATGGAACCTTGTGAACTGCAGAGACAAATGGGGATGCTGCTTTGAGGGAAGTCTTCTGTTAGTGCTGAGGATGAAGAGGCCCAGTCTGGGAAGTTGGGATTCATTCTGCTTCTTGTTTGCAACCCAAGAAAGACTGCTTGTGGCAATTGGTCACAATTTATTTCAGCTGCAGAATGAGATAAATGATGAAACAGATAAATTTTGCAAATGCAATAGTAACACTCAGATCTGGGGCAGAGAGAAAGATGGGCCTGGGGATACATTCCCCAGCATGGTTCCAGCTCCTTCAGGGCTGAGGTTCAATTCGGCTTCTGTATCTCCTTGTTTCTATTCCATCTTCGCCTTCTGGTCTCCTCATTCATCTTCTCAGTGACCTCAGAAATTCTCATTTGATATTAAAGTTACTATCCAAAAGCCCAGGCTTCAAACAAACAAACAAACAAACACACACACAAACAAAAAACCACAAAAGCCCAGGCTTGCAAAATATGACAGTTAAAAGGCCCTTTAATCACTCATATGCCTAGGAAAAGATGTGTATCTTCTTTTGTTCCTCTTAGTTTCTGTCACATAGGAAAGAAACACAAAGATGTCACAATTGCATGAATAAACTGGGGACAGACTTGGTCTCCTATATACCTGATCTCAGAATGGTCTAGGGTGGCGAGCTGCCAATAATTATTAAGTACTGAGAAAGAGGAGTTGGAAAGCTTAGGTTTTCTGAAAGAGCTTCAATATTTGGAGAAGTAAAAAATAACAAACTAGCATTTGTGGCTGGAATAGCAAGACCGTGAAAGTTTTATTAAAGATTATGAAGCTGTGAAGATGTAGATTAGATTGACATGTGCTGGCCCAAGCCAGCAACACCAGGCAGGAGATAGAAGTTGAAGCCTGTGAATCTATAGAGTGTATTTCTCCCAGAAGAAGGATATGAAATAAAATGGATTCAGGAAAGATTTAGATGGATAACAATAATGGGTTATAAAGGAAGTTATAAGTGTTGAGAGGGTACATTCTTATCTCTGTTTTTAATATTCTAAATATTATTTTTTAACTAATTTAGAAAACCACATTCTTTTAGCAATTTAGAGAACATGAATAGGAAAAAGAAAATAGAAATTAACTGTAATTTCATTTTACTTCTAACATTTTGATATGTTTACTCTCACTTTTTCTATACTATTTTAAAATTATCTTAACATGGCTATGACCAATTCTGTGTGCTGCTTTTATATTTTTATTTAAGCCCAAAGTTTTTTCAAGTCTTCAAGAAGTCTTTTTTTATTTTTTATTTTATTTTTAAAAAATATTTTATTTATTTATTCATGAGAGATGCAGAGAGAGAGAGAGAGAGAGAGAGAGGCAGAGACACAGGCAGAGGGAGCATCAGGCTCCATGCAAGGAGCTCGACTTGGGACTCTATCCCGGGTCTCCAGGATCACACCCCGAGATGCAGGAGGCGCTAAACCGCTGCGCCGCCGGGACTGCCCACGAAGTCTTTTTTTTTTTTTTAATGTGATTTTTAAGATGCATTGACTTTGGGACACGTTATTATTTTGCATACTGCTATGAAAGAATAAAAATATTTCTTATTAAGCTGTGACATAAAGCCTTAATGATTGGCTTCCTTAAAACATTTGTTGGTCATACCACCCTTTCAATGGTTTGACATTTCTTTCTAGTTCAGGGACTTGGCAATTCTTTTGCCTTTAGTTGCATTATGTGGCATGTAGAAGATATATATATATATATATATATATATATATATATATATAATTAAAGAAGCCTGTGAATCCATAGAATTCAGGCTGTAGAAGATATATATATATAATTATTAAAATTATATATATGTAATACATATTATATATATATCTTCTACATGCCACATAGGAGGTATAAAAATTATATATATATATATTCCTCAGAAAACAAAATGTAACATTGCTTTGTCCACTTAGGTTCCATAAAGCACTTACATGATTTGTTGCTTTTGGAACAAAATGCGGAATAGTGATCATTCTTCCTGTGACCAATATAAAATTTACCCATTGCTGTTCTGTTTACAAGCCTTCTGTGTACACAAAACTTTTCATTGCAATGCCGAATCACAGTGTTACTTCAAAGACATTTTAAGGAGCAGTGAAATCAACATGCAGGGTACCAACAATGTACATAATTCAACTGAGGTAATGATAAGATGAACATCTGTGACCATGTTCATGCATGCCTGGCAATGACAGCTACTTTTTGCCTACTGCGTGTCTGATGGGGATAATAAGATGCTGACTACTATAAGATGTATTCCAAGTTCAGAGATGTTAAAACGTGGAAGAAGGTGAATCTTAGCATCAATGGATGCACCTGACCTTAATTAATCATTTTGTTATTCTGGGTCTCTTATTTATAAAAGTTGTATATTTATAAAAGTTGTATATTTATGAAAAAACGAATGAATTTTTTTCTCTCATGATACAAATGTTTCTTTGCATTTGTGACTATTTCTTTGGGATAGATTCTGAGAAGTGAAATTATTCTGTCAAAGGATGTAAACATTTTTAGGGTCTTTCACATATATTTCCAAAAAGTTTTACTGAAACTATCTAGCTTTACGGATGAAAGCTGTGTAGGCAGCTGGCAAGATAGCATCAAAGATCCAAAGACATGGCATGTGGTTTTGGGGCTGGGTCATACAAGATCACAGCTCCCAACTTGCTCTTTGGGACCACATATTCTAGGGGAAACCAGGCACTACGTTAAGGGAACACTGAAGCCTCTGGAGAGGCCTTTTTACGGAGGAACTGAGCCTTACAGTGAGAATCAACTTGTGAGTAAATCATCTTGAAAATGGATTCTTTTGTCCCAGTCTTCAGGTGACTGTAATGTCTTACAAAGAAAAACCACTGTGAGACTGTTTCTGGATCTCATGAAGAAGGAAAGTCTATATTAAATCCAGATTAGTATCATGTAATATCACAAACCTCTATCAAATTGCATTATCTTATATATTAAACAGAGCCATGTAGAATAATGCACATTCCTTTTCATGTGGAATGTTTCCATTTTCCTTGAGTTGATATGTCTGTGTGGCTTTGGGTCTTTGCCTTGCAGATGCCTAATGTGGATGGGATCCAAATGTATGTCAAATTGAACATTGCTAGATAGAAAGTTCAAGACAAAACAGGAGGGTCAAAACCTGTGTGTTATGGAGGAAGATCACAGCAGCAGTTTGATTCAATTCAATTCAAGAAGTACTTACTAAAGGGATGCCTGGGTGGCTTAGTGGTTGAGTGTCTGCCTTTGGCTCAGGGTGTGATCCCGGGGGTCCTGGGATCGAGTCCTGTATCAGGCTCCCCACAGGGAGCCTGCTTCTCCCTCTGCCTATGTCTCTGCCTCTCTCTCTGTGTTTCTCATGAATGAATAAATAAAATCTTAAAAAAAAAAAAGGAGTATTTACTGAGTTTTAACTCAGCATATGCTAGCAGGTACAAGTACAGTGGTCTCAAAATCTGATGATTGTCCTACTCTGGTGGAGCTTACAATCAAGAGATATCATAACATCCCAAATTTCCTGAATTGCACCCTCATCTTCTGTCATAAAATATAGGTATTAAGGTGTTGAAGGGCATTGAAGTTGGGAAAGGTGTATAAAATGTTTCACTGGGAATAGTTTTTCTCTTTCTTATCTAGAATTTCTTAGAATTTATTAGTTAATTCATTATTTACCTACAATCCTTTGTGTGTGTGTATGTGTGTGTATGTGTATGTGTTCTGCGGTATGTCAGGCACTGTTGGTCAGAAACTCCTTATCTGCCACCATGGTGTCCAGCTGAACAACATGTCATCAATATAATTTTCTAAAATTCTCAGCTTCAAACAGGGTCTGTCTGCTTTAGGTTATCCCAGGACTTCAAAAGTCTGGATTTACTCCCAGGAATGGAAATACTATTTGTGTTGGTGGTTTGCTCCTCTTTGATACCTTCTGTCTACATGTCATACTGGTCACCCTCAGAGGTGGTATGATACAGTGGAAAGTTATGGGAACTCGGAAATTTGGAATTACAAGAACTAGGTTTGAATCTGGTTCTTCCATCTCTTAGCTGAGTGTGATTTTAGGAAAAATGCTTAATTTTCTTAGTCATCATCTTTCATCGTTTTTATAGCAAGCTTATGATATAGATACAATCATGCCCATTTTATACTGGAGAAAACAGAAGTTTACCAAGGTTAGGTCATTTTCCAAACAGTCAGGATTCAAATACATGGAGTCTGATTTTACTGTCCATACTTCAGAACTCCTTTATGTCAATTATTAAGAGCTGAACACAGGATTTGATGCATA
Source organism: Vulpes vulpes (assembly GCF_048418805.1). NCBI lineage: Eukaryota > Metazoa > Chordata > Mammalia > Carnivora > Canidae > Vulpes > Vulpes vulpes. The sequence continues at coordinate 30,280,572 of NC_132785.1, read as the reverse complement.
GAAAATCTGCAATAAAATAGAGATATTATTGTGGCTACTATGACAGAACCAAAATAAAGGAAGAATTTAGTACAAGTGAAAGCAAAACCTCAATGGCAAACCTGTGCTTGAGTTAGTTTGGAGTACAGAATCATTCTCCTTTGACCTTTGACCCCCAGCCACATGTAAGGTCAACCTTGATTAGAGTCGTAAATGTCATTTGTAATTGAAAGATCTAATTTTTATAATTCTATTTCCTCTGTGATGAAGAATTACACTTTTGACATTTTCAGTGAATGCTCTAGATAGCCGTGGATTGACATATGTGGTATGAGAAGCCTTAAACCAAGAGCTGAAATGTAGAGATGAATCTGTAATGAGTTATGGATCCTGTTAAAAGGTTAAAGTTAAAGAAAATATCTGCAATTAGTGCTCTTTTGAGGTGTTCAAAATGTTTATATTCTACATGCATAAAAAACAGGGCAAAATATATATAGATTTTCATAGATGTCAACACATATACAAATTCTTGGCAGTGATGTGCTGTTATCTCTGGCTCAGCAGGGAGAAATGCGGTCGAAATTCCTTATCATTTCTTTCCCTATCTTATTAGCATTTCAGAGGTTAATCCTCTGTTAATGCATCTTCTCAGAGTGCTTCCCTTTTTCACTCCCAAGTTTTATTTATTTATTTTTATCCACCATACAGAGATATTGTCCTCATGTTTTTGGTTGCATTTAGGTAGGGAATTGATGTTGTACAAATGTCATATTTAAGAATGGCGTTTCTATTCCATTTTTTTCAAATTTTCTTTTGCATTTGAAATAGTCTCTGGTTCCTGGAGAGGATTAAAAAAATCATTTTATGACCATAATCAGAACAAAAACTATTGCAATTATTTTTCTTTCTTTGAAAGAGAACCAAACCTAATTTTTCTCTATGATTTTGACCCAAATCACCTTTTTTGGGTAGCTGGACAGGGCAATGACTTGGCCATAAACATATCCACCCTTTTACATCTCTGGAGGGGTTGCAGAGCTTGAGATGTGACCACCAAACATATGCTCTGGTTACCAACAGAATTATGAAAATTGAATTCAAATAATATGTTAATGGATCAATTTAAAAAACTAATTCTTTAAAATTATGCTAAGTAAAGATTAACTTACCCAGGGGCTGCTGGCAACACCTAACTGTGTGGCCTTGCAGATTTGTACCAGCATCTTTTTTTTTTTTTTTAAGATTTTATTTATTTATTCATAAGAGATACATAGGCAGAGGGAGAGGCAGGCTCCCTGCGGGAGCCCCATGTGAACTCTGTCCCAGGACCTCGGGATCATGCCCTGAGCCAAAGGCAGATGCAGGTGCCACTGAGCCACCCAGGTGCCCCTGTGCCAGCATCTTGATAAGATTCCAAAGGGACAATGAAAAATAAATATATTTCTGTTTTTAAAGGAAAAGGAGAAGAAAACTCATTTCTTTATACTCATGTAACACTTATAATTATGCAAGAAAATCAGTTTTGTTTCTAGAGTATATGTTAGTTCTTTTGAGATGATGAAAGTCAGACTTTTGACCTGGTACCTAAATGAAATCATTTATTGTTCATGATTTAGTGTTTTGGCTTTTTTTGAAGAGTTTATTCTTTAAGGTCAAATACCAATAATAGAAAAATAACTTTTCGTTTAATTTTATACTACTTAAATGAGAATGTGCTGTGTATTTTATTAAAAAAAAAAGTAAATTTGAAAATTTAGGACATCCTGCTCATGGGGAATGTAGCTAGGTCTAGTCCATCATCACCCGTTAAATATTTTTTTCTAAATAAATTTAGACACATGAATGAATCTAAAATCTTTTGTTTGGGAATTGTCAAGAAACTCCAAAGTGTGACTCTTAGCGTATATTTGTTGAAAACCAGGAGCCAAGAAAGGGAGAGCCAATTTTAGGAGCCTAAGAATGTATAATTAAATCACTTTGCTTTGTTCCATTAAAGTGACTGAAGGCTGCAGAATTCACTTTCATCTCTCATGTGATGTTGTTGGTGATAGAGACAATTCATCTGATATAGAAGTTAACCTGCCTCATGAAAAAAATGTAATACTGTTTTCTGTTTCTGTTACTGAATCACAGTCTTTTCAAACTCTTCAGCCCAGTGCATTTATCCCTTCTAGAGAACTCTATCAGAGGCCCCCTGTAATCTGTGTGGGTAGACAGGCGTAAAAGTACCGTGGAGTTATTAATGATGGGGGAAATGGAAGATTAACTTCTTTCTTAAAAATGGAAAGGCATCACAGAACATGTTCTTTGATTTTACCCAGGAATGAGAGTCTGGAAAGTGTCTTATTGAAATCACAGGTATTTTTTATGGGGCTCTTAAATCTCTGTCTTATATTGTTGTTTCTTCCCATATGTTTATTGTCAACTAACAGCTTAGAACTGATGAACTGTGTGGAAATGTTTTGCAAAGCTGCGGCTCTTCCTTTCTGACAACTGTTTCTTTTGCTTAACTCAAACCTCTTTTTAAAAAGAATACAATTTAGTAACAACATTGATGGACATAGAGGATATTACGCTAACTGAAATAAGAGAAAGACAAACACCATATGGTATTTATGTGCGGAATTTGAGAAACAAAACAAGTGAACAAACAAACAAAACAGAAACAGACTCAAATGCAGAGAATGAACTGGTGATTGCCGGGGGAAGTGGGGTGGGGGATGAATGAAATAAATAAGTGAAGGGGATTATGAGGTACAAATTTCCAGTTATGAAATAAATAAGTCATAGAGATATAAAGTACAGTGTAAAGAATGTAGTCGATAAAATAATAATTATACATGATGACAGGTGGTAACTAGACTTACCATGGCGGTCAGTCTTATATACTTGTATATAAGTGTTAAATCATTATGTTGTACACCTGAAATGAATATAACATTGTATGTCAATCATACTTCAATTAAAAAATAATACCATTTATGTATATCTTTTATCTACATACTATGCATACCACGTATGCATATCTTTTGTCTACAAAATTTGGTGGGTAAGTGTACTTTTATATGATATGAAAAGGGGTTTAGTTAAATACAGTTTCTTTTTGTTGTGATAAAAATGATGTGACTTACTTGTGTTTTGGTAAGATCACTCTGGCCATAGTGAGGGAAATGGGCGAGAAGTAACAATGACCTGAGTGAAGGTGGCAGGAGGAGGATGGATAAGACAGAATGGAATTCAAGGATGTTCTAAGATAAATCCATTTGATTTATTGGAAGGGTGTGTTGAGAGAGGAGAGAGGATTTTCTGATGGCTCAGAAAGTGCCTTCCTTGGATGATGGTAAATTCCATTCATTGAGCTAGGGGATGCAGAGGAAAGATGCCACTTTGGCATGTTGAGATGGAGACGCCTCTGATCCATGCATGTGGTTCAGTTAGAATTTGAGCTTGAAACAGAAATCCGCACTGAAGATTCAGAATGGGTAGTGTTCATCTATGAGAGAACCGCTGGTGTGCAGTTTGAGAAGAGAAGAGAGGGAAGGAAGGAAAATGAGAAAATCCAAACACAAGAGGGTGGGTAGAGGAGGAGGAGGGTGGGAAGTGGGAGCATCAGCGAGGGGAGACAAGGGTGCTTAGTCTCCACACCCATCCCATGAGGAATGCTTGAGTGAATGGGCCAACTTTGGCTCTATGGAGGGTGGAATAGTATACCTTTCAGTCTTTTTAAAGGACTAGATTCAGTTTGTGCTATTCCTGAGGAGCTTTGTGGAAGTTCATTCTTCTGTTGATGGAAGTATTTTCAGAGTAGAAATGTATAACATGGGATGTAATTTCCTCAAGGCATCCTCACCTCCTCTCTGTTAAAGGTGCACCAGTTAAGACATTAATCCTGGTAGGAGAGGGCTGGGTGGATACTCTAGACAACATCTAAAATTCTCTGAAGACTGAGAGTTGATAAAGAGACTATGAAATCATACTTTTTTATGAAAGTGTTTTTGCCAAATTTCAGCTCAGCTTCAAGGGGGCAGTACCAGGCTGTAGTGACGGAGCACACATGCACAGTGAAGGCAAGTGGTGTTTCCTCTTCACGCTCTCCCCAAACAGTGAGGCCCTAGACTCCTTTCCCTATGTTGTAATATTCAGGGTTAGAAATTACATGAGTTAACCATTCTGAGGAAAGATCAGACAGTTTTTCTTGCATTATTATCCTCTGTATTTGAAAATAAGGAGGTATGTTTACAGTTGTTTGTAGTCTAATAGTGTATAATTGATAAATATTGTTTTTCCAGCAAAGATAGGATCTTTTATAATCCAGACCTGTTCCTATGCTAATTCCACATCAGAACCTGAATGTATCTTGGAGAGGTTCACTCTTATGATGGCACCATTATATCTTAGCTGTTGTACCAAAGAAGACTCAGACAGAAACATCTGTTGTTCATAAGGAATCTTTGAATACGTGAGATGGAAATAACCACATGTGTGTATACCGTATCTGATCCCATCACTGGTAGGCTGGTGTGGCAGCATTAGGAAGGATGACTTACTTTACAGAAAAACATCTCTGATGAGACATGTTGACTGAAGGTTGGGATGAGAACTAGGAGTAGACTTGACTAGAAGTTGAGTTGTTCATATAATTTCTCCCTCTGAGTTCCAGACTTTATTATACTAAATTACAATTTGCATCATTCAAATGCAAATGAATTCTCAAAAGCCCTGTGTGGGCTTCATGTAATTCTTTTTGGGCAAGAGATGTTCAGTGTTTCACTTATTTGAAAGAATTCCGTGATGCAATGGATTCCAAGAAAAAAATGTGAATTTGAAAGTGCTCTTCCTATTGGAAGGCCTGGTATAATCATATCAAATTCACATCTGGTTTTATTTTGCTGACTGTCTCTCCTCTTGTCTGCCCTAAAGTATATGTGACTAATGGAATATAATGCTCATTACCTGACTTTCCTTGTTCCTCAGGGTCTGAATCCTCCCAGAATTATGATCCCACTTAAATATTGACTATAAAAGTGAGGAACATAGAGGAAAGTTTTGAAAAGCATAACAAGCTAACAATGAAAATGTAGAAATTCATTCAATAGTAACACTTCATTTTTGGCCTTTATAAACCAATCTTGCAGCCGAACAAACTGCTCATGATGCAGAACACTTCATAAGTCACCAAACCTCCCTTGGCATTTCAACATTTATTGTTCTAGAAGGTAAGAAAATATTCACTTAGCTTTTAATGCTCTCCAGCTGTTCATTGGTAAAGACCTCAACATGAGTCTCATAGGGAGAAAATTGTGCTTGGTTTAAATTCTAAGAAACTCTACAAAAAACCTGGTTCTTTTTAGCCTTTGCTTTTAGGAAATGATCTTCTCTCATCAGCCCTGTGACACTTATACTGCTTCACAAAGCTTCTCGGTAGTGATCCTGTGGTCACTGGTTCAAGTCACTTAGTGAACAACTAACTGGTGTGAGCTTCTCTTCAGATTTTTTTTTTTTTTTCTGACCAGGCTCTTCCGGGTGGAAAACATGGTATAGATCTAAACAGGTTCTGTGGAGAACTGGTCTTGCAGAATGCTTCATGATGAAAAAGATGGCATGGAACAAATTAGTCCCAGAAACAAATTTAGAGCTTGTGATTAGAGGTGGCATATTAAAGGGTCTGAGAAATTCTGCAGCAAAGAATTCTTCCTTAAACTCTGTTTAACCTAATAATAGGATGTAGTAATTAAGAGCACTGACTTTGAGCACAGCCTTGCTGTGAAATTCCAGCACTGAAATTCCAGACTCTCTATTAGCCATGAAATTTGGGCAAGTTACTTCCCTATATGATAGGAATCTTATTTTTCTTTTTAAAGATTTTATCTATTTTTGAGAGAGATATGAGTGTGTGTGCAAGTGGGGGGAGGAACAGAGGGAGAGGGAGAAAATCCTAAGATGACTTCCCACCAAACACAGAACCCAATGTGGGGCTTGATCTCACGACCTGGAGATTGTGACCTGAACCAAAATTAAGAGTCCAACATTCAACTGACTGAGCACCCAAGTGCCGCTGGTGGGAACCTTCTGTACACTATCACAGTAAAGGGAATAATGAGTTTCAACTCATAGGCTTATTGTGGATGGCAAATAATATAATGTTATGTAGAATATTTGGCAGAGTGCCAGGATCAGAGTCCAGGATCAGTTACTTGGTTTTAGTATAATATCATTATCTTATTTGAATGCATGACTTGAGGACAATACACACAGAGAGACTACTCTCCTAAGGAAACCAGATGGGGAACATTGATCTGATAGATGGAGACATGTATCAAAACTTTTAAAGAACCGAGAGAGCTAGGACTCTATGTCATGAGAATTCTCAAAGTTGGTTGATCTGTCTCATTCAGTGTGATTCATAGAGAAAATACTCAAAGGTTGTTATAAACAAGGTCTATTTTCTGTCTTGAATATCAAAAGCTGAATTTTAAGATTTAAATGTCCAGAAAGAAGCCCCATGAGAGAGAAAGAAGGGAAATTTGTTTCCTCATGTAAAGAAGAAGTTAATGTAGAATTTGAACACCTGTGGGAGATGAGGTAGGAAGGATGTTTATTAACAAGGTTCCAATAGGTAATTAGTTTTTCGGTTTTTTAAACAAGATTTTATTTATTCATGAAAGACACAGAGAGAGGCAGAGACATGCAAAGAGAGAACCAGGCTCCCTGTGGGAAGCCCGATTGGGACTTGATCCCAGGACCCTGGGATCACACCCTAAGCCAAAGGCAGATGCTCAACCACTGAGCCACCCAAGTATCCCAGGTAATTAGTTTTTAAGTCCAAATGAGATATAGGGAATTTTGTGTTCAATTCCAGTAACTGCCCTTTTGAGTTTTCTGCTCGCCTTCTGATCTATCTCCTGCCCTATTTTTTTTTTTGAAAAAAAAAAAAAAGATTCTACGATTTGTCTAATTTATTTTTTTCCTTTTTTAAATAAATTTATTTTTTATTGGTGTTCAATTTGCCAACATATAGAATAACACCCAGTGCTCATCCCATCAAGTGCTCCCCTCAGTGCCCATCACCCAGTTACCCCCACCCCCCGCCCACCTCCCCTTCCACTACCCCTAGTTCGTTTTCCAGAGTTAGGAGCCTCTCATGTTCTGTCTCCCTTTCTGATATTTCCCACTCATTTTTTCTCCTTTCCCCTTTATTCCCTTTCACTATTTTTTATACCCACCATTTGCTCCGGCCCTATTCTTAATTCCTTCTCACCCCAGGCACCCTGTTCAGATAAGATAAAATCTTACGGAAATCTGCTCTCAGCTCAGCTTTTGAAAGGATGTGGCCATTAATTCCTGTGGAAGTATAAAACGGCATTTCTCCAGCTTCGCACTCTTGACATTATGGACTGGATAATTCTTCACTGTGGGGGGCTGTTCTGTGCCTGGCAAGACATTTAACCAAATCTCTGGCCTCTTTCCACTAGATGCCAGTGGCACCCTCAGCCTAATGGTAACAACCAACAGTATCTCTGGACATCATCGGATGATCCCTGGAGGGCAATATCCCTTTCTCCCCTCCAAATACAAAGGTTATACAACAGTTAAATCTGTACCACTTTCGGAGTTAGAGTCCCCTTTTTTAAAATCATATGTCATTTCTTAATTACCCAAGGTGGAATTGTGAATAGGAAATTCATTTATAAGACGCTGGTCAGGGAAGAATGGTTCTGTGTGATCACATCAAGAAGGAAGGTGTCTCCTTTATTTAAACCAAATAGACCAAACCTATGAGAGTGAGTCAACACTCCTCCTCTGCAGATGGCTTGATACAGGTTTGAGGCTTGGTCTGCATCGGTATTAAAATCTGGGGCCTAGAGCACCTGGGTGGCTCAGTCGAGCATCTGACTCTTGATCTTAGGGTCCTGAGTTCAAGGCCCTGAGTTGAGCTCCATGCTGGCCTTGGAACCTACTCAAAAAAAAAAAAAAAAATTGAAGCTTATTTCCCACCTTTCACTCCAAATATTTGTAACAGTTGAGCATTAAACAATGAATAGGGTCTCTGATAAGCTACCTGGCTTAGTCATTAACAAAGCAAAATCGAGGGACTGCTGGTTTTTCATCCTCTGGTAATCGAATTAGGCTTATTGTTCAACAAACCCTATGGCAGAGCAGCATTTTCAACAAAGGCAGAAAATAAATTCTAAATTGGTGATATTTCAGGGTGTCTTTAAATACACATTTGGCGCTGAATCCAAAAGGATAAGGGCTGAAGTCCAAAGACTGCTGTTTTTTCTCTAATTTGCATTTGGCTTTTTGCGTCGGATCTTTTTGCATGCATGCCTCCCCGTGCCGCCTCAGTTGCAGCCCTGCTCTGGAAACTTTTGTTTTAACAAAGGGGAACACGTACTATGCAATGAAAACATTGGCTCTAAATCATTTCAGCTATAAAACGTAGCTGTTTGGAGCCCCATAATTGGGCTCGTGGTTCTGAAAATAAGAAGGACTGCCAACATCTGAATGTGTTGGTTAATTGGTCCACAGGGAGAGACCCCGGGAGTGTCTAAGAGACCGGTTTTTGACTTTTTTATTGTTCTAGTTTTTCTCTGGGACCTGCAGTATTCCCTTGCTAATCATTTACCACAACTAACTGTTTATTTTGTGGGGTAAAATACCATCGGTACCAGAGAATTCATAACTCTGACCCGGGGGGCGGGGGGGGGGGGGGAAGGCTCAAATGCTTGGCAGGCAAAAATATGTGTGCTTTGTAGATTCAGTGCAAAGTAAGCGGGAACATTTCTTTATGGCCACAGCGTGGCTTGGGACACCAGCTACAATGTTATCTGTGAAAACCAGGTTGGTAGCAATGCAAAATCCTTGTGTTGGTCACAGAGCAAATAATTAACTCATTTATTTTAGATATTTAAAATGTGCCTAGCATTTGCATTGCTTCATGAGATCCATAGTTTAAGAATAAGGATGTATGCTATATAAATGTGCAGACTATAAAAATAGTCAAAGTATTGAGTGATTAGATACGTGTCTCTACGATTTGTTCTGGTATATGTCTCAACGATTTGTTCTCTGAAAGTCAGATATTAAGGAGATAGTCTGTTCTGTGAAGTTTGAGAATATGAATTCCCTGTGAGGAGATAAAAAGAGGCTTTAATCCTCTTTCCATTTTGCCAAACCTGTTAAAATCTATTTAACCTTGCACTTTTCTTTTTTAATTAATAGATGTTAATTCTGAGACCACGAAATGTGGTTCCAAGGATGTCGGAGGTTTCCATTCCAGAAACAAAGTGAGATTCTGGGGGAGGTCAGAGTTGAAGTGAGCTTAGCCAACCAACCATTGAATAGCAACTTCTTCTTGGGAACATGGAGGGTGGTCTGAGGGCACCCCTGGGGGCTTGGGTATGATATCTTTAGTACCTGACTAGGGTACTCAGTAGATGCTTAGTGGACTAGGTAACAGCCATCGCTTCCTTAATTATAATATTCCTTCTTGGCTAATAGGCTGAGAGGGCCCTGCGAAGGTAAACAATAAGGGGCAGGTATGGTGCGTCAGACTCATGGAGAATGGATCATAAAGATGATTGATTCTTTGGATGAAATCGGTAGAAAGTCTATTTAAAGTAGCTGAATTGCAAATGGAGAATTTGTTAAATACTCAGTGGGTCTTGCTAAACTGAAGGGCAGGAATTCAGTCAAGACTCTAGAATTAACTAGAAGCAGAGGCTTAACAACCATGCAAATTTTCTCTCAAGTCCTTCATTCTGTTTGTTTCTGTTCAGGTATTCCTTCCTCTATTTGAACATTAGATTTTTCTGCCTCTCTTGTACCCATAGTAAGAAACATGGCTGATACATGTCAACATCCAAACTTTTCTTTTTAGGGCCTCAGATCTCTGGGCACTGAGTCTAAAAATCCTGCTGGAGGACCTCATTGACCTAGTTTGGGTTAGAGTCAGTCTTGCTCCATTGAATAGGATCAGTGGTGAGATGTCTTGCTACCAATGGGGTGGCTCAGGCATTGGCCTGGGACAAAGTAAGAAGGACAGTTAGTAGGTGGGAGCATTGGATCAATGGTATCACAAGTGTCCATAAGTTTCAACATAATCCAAATCATAAGTGATGTAGAAGAAAATAATAACTTCCAGTCACAGGGGGTTTTACTGTCTGTAAAGAGAGAAATTAGGGAATACATCAGTCACTTCATAGGAATTCATTAGGGGCTACTATGTGCTGTTGAAGAAATGAGAAGAAATCGGGAATGGTTTATGTGAAAGGAGAGATTTGAATCTGGCCTGGAAGGATCTGGATCTGGATCTGGATCTGGATCTGGATCTGGATCTGGAGAGATAGAAGACAGAGAAGAAGGTTTTCCAGACAAGGACTGACCAAAAAGGCCAGAGGCACTAATGAACTCCACATTTGGTGCCAGGGAGGACCAGCCTCATTGTATTTAGATTCACCTGCGGAGAATGTGCAAGATACACTGGGATAGTACCAGATTGTAGAGGGCCTTGAGAGGTGGGCAGAAGATTTTGATTTGGCAAGCAAGAATGAAACAGTGAAGATTTTTGAAGAAAGAGTAATATGATAAAAGAGAAGTTTAGACGGTGTGAGTGATGGCGATGTATTGGGTACACTTGCTGGCCAAGACATTGAAGGCAGGACAGCTTCCTAGGACACAGCATAAAATATGGTCTCAGACCTCATTCCCGTTACTGAATCAGAATTTCTGCAATCCTATGTTTGGAAGAATCTTCAGGTAGCAAATGCTGAGGATATACCTTAACGATTACCGTTCTGCTATTTTTCAGCTTGGGCAGTGAGAAATTAAACTTCTTTAAGTAGGAAAATGATAACATCCTTTGAGAAGTACAGTTCATTCTTCATTAATTGTAGGAATGGGAAAGGAGAGGAAAGCAATCAATAATTTGGAATCCAAGCTAATTTAAGACTAAGGTCAACTCTTTTTCTTTTCTTTTTTTTAAATTTTTTTTTTTTTTAATTTATGATAGGCACACAGTGAGAGAGAGAGAGAGGGGCAGAGACATAGGCAGAGGGAGAAGCAGGCTCCATGCACCGGGAGCCTGGCATGGGATTCGATCCCAGGTCTCCAGGATCGCGCCCTGGGCCAAAGGCAGGTGCCAAACCGCTGCGCCACCCTGGGATCGATCCCTCTTTTTTTTTTTTTTTAAAGATATTTATTTTAGAAAGAGAGAGAGAGCATGAGTGGGAGGGGCAGAGGGAAAGGGAGAGAGAATCTCAAGCAGACTCCACACTGAGCACGGAACCCTACAAGGAGCTCCATCCCAGGACCCTGACATTATGATCTGAGCTGAAACTGAGTCAGATGCTTAACCAATGGTGCCATCCCATTACCCTGAGGGTAAGGTCAACTCTTAATGATCCAGTTTCCTCCTGCTTTTATTTATTTAATAAGTTATTTCTATAATTATTTTAAAATAACATAGTGATCATCCATGAGTCCACCATCCAAAGCCGAAGCTGGGACCCTGGTTGTTGCCAAATGTAACCTGTTCCTCCATCCCCATCTTTGTCTGGATGTTTACTAACCATCATCCTGGGTCTCATGTTCATTGTTTTCTTTATATAATTTATCATATGTGTTACTGTTGAGTGTATGTGTTATTGTTATGTTCCTAAAAGGTATATGCAGTCTGTAATTGTTCTGACTTTATAAAAAGGGCAGCATACTGTAAGCAGCGTTTTGGAACTTACTTTTTAAACTTAATATTACATTGCTAAGATGTTGTTGGGTGTCACTGTAGGTCAGGTCACTGGTGTGTCACTGATTGGGTGTCACTGTAGGTCAGATTAAGTTTTGGAGTAATGGGGCACTGAGATCTGGGTTGAGCTTGCTGATCACCCCCATAAGCTATGAAGAAGCATTGACTATCTCCTGCAACCAACCCTTCACTGAGCAGGAGGTGAGAAGCCACACCCTGGGATGTCTTTTCAAGAAAAGGGCAGGTTGAGCCAATGGATTTCCTGTTCCTCAACCAGAGTAGCTCAGAGAGGGCAATAGCTTCTTCCTCTGCACACCTTCAATCAGCTTCATCTATGCCTGCCATAATAAATACTAAGGAGAATGGCCAGACAAGCGGGTATTAGTTATGGCTAATGTGCAAATTGGTGAATTCACCCTGATGCCAAGAGCCAAGTGTACATTCAGGCTATTTTTCTTTTCTTTTTAAATTTTTTTTAAAGATCTATTTATTTACTCATGAAAGACACAGAGAGAGAGGCAGAGACAGAGCTAGAGAGAGAAGCAGGCTCCCTGCAGTCCTGATGCAGGACTCAATCCCAGGACCCTGGGATCACGACCTGAGCCAAAGGCAGATATTCAACCACTGAGCCACCAGTGGCCCCTTAGGCTATTTTTCTTATATATAATATACATTTATAATATCTTACCTTTATGTAATATACTGCTTTAAATACTGTGGCATATTCCTGTGGGCTAAATTGAATCCCACCATTTCATGTGTTAGAATCCTAACCTCAGCAACTCAGTGTGCGGCCGTATTTGGAGATAGGGTCTTAAAGAGGTAATTAAGTTAAAATGAGGTCCTTGTTGTGGGCCTTAATCCAGTATGATTAGCTTTAAAAGAGAGAATTTGGGCACACACTCAGAGGGAAGACCATGTGAAGACACAGGGAGAAGGCAGCCATCTGTAAGCCAAAAAGAGAGGCCTCAGAAGAAACATACCTTACTGACACCTTGATCTCAGACTTCTGGGCTTCAGAATTATAAGCAAATAAATTTCTGTTTTTTAAGCCACCTGGTCTCTGGTATTTTGTTTTGACAGTCCTAGCAAATTAATACACATATAATTTTTATTATGACTAATGTTAACATGACAAATTAAGATAATAATTTCTACGATTTCCTGGTTCAAATTCTGGCCTCACCATTTATGAATTTGTAATGCCTTGGAAAGTTCTAGTTCCACCAAGAGAAGGGTAGCCTCATTTCTACAAGGTTTCTACCCTCCCCTCCATCACAACTAAACATCTCTGGACATAATACAATGAACAAGCAGAGGAAGTCTCTGACAAGTAAAAGAAGAAGGACTGCTTGGGACCACAGGTCTTGAGGAATGACACATGGTAAGTTCCCTGGGATACCCCATTGTCATCTCTTTATTTTGTACAGGAGCTTCAGAAGCCTCCATACCAGAACCATCTATAGGCACAGACAGGAAAAGCTCCAAGAAGAGCCGGCTCCCGCAAGGCAAAGGACCAGGAAGTATTTTGAAAACGTCTACCCTACTCTAGCCAAATATCAATTATCAATGGAAAAATGACCCCTCTACCTTCTGTCTTCTTCCCCTTGCTGTGGGGAAGCAGACAGCATGCTCCCATAACCCCACGGGGAGGTCTTAGCAGGGCTAAGCAGGAAGCTAACCTATCCCATGCATGGCAGAGGCAGGCGGTGCTTCCTTCTTACGCTGGCTGGTGTTGGCAGGAGCAAGTGGGCTGCACACCCTGGGACTACTCAGCACTCCACTTTCCTCGGGGTCACTGGGGGCCAGTGGGGAGCTGAGCCTCCACTGCATCCAGTAGCAACAAGACAGGATTAGATGTTAGGAGGCAGGGCTGGTTGGACTCCACTTCCCTCCAGCCCCTCCCCTGGGGGCAGCAGAACCCAATGTGTAGGAGGAATCAGTGCCACACTTTCACCAAGAAGGTGTCAATAAGGCAGAAGGAGAGGAATAGGGATGCTTCAGTCTGCAAGGAGGCAGCGTGAGTCAGTGCTCTCCTCTTGCTCCAGTGGCTTTGGCAGGGCCCAGAGGGGATTTGAACATACACACTCATCCCATCTTGCACCACACCTCATTAGGGGGCCTGCCTGCTAGAAACAGAAGGTAATATAGGATACAGAGTCTCATCATATCCCAAATGCCCAGCAAATGACAGTAGAAAGTCACTTGTCATACCAAGAACCGGAAAAATTAAGACATGAATGGAAAAAGACAATCAGCAGATGCCAACTGCTGAGATGAATCACATTTTGAAACGATCTCACAACTTAAAGCAGCCTTGTAAAAATGCTTCATAAGGAATGCATTTTCTTGAAACAAACAAAATGTTAGAAAATCTGAGCAAAAAAAAAAAAATAGCAGTTCTAAAAAAGGAACCAAATGGAAATTATAGAAGTGAAAAATAGAATAACCAAGGTAAAAACTCATTGGATGGGCTCGGTAGTAGCCTAGAGAAGACAGGCTAAAAATCAGGTGAATTTGAGGACAGATCAGTAGAATCTACTAGTTATAAACCTCAGAGGAGAGAGAGAGAGAAAAGACCTCGGCCTAGTTCCTTGAACTGTTCTGGATTTCACTCTCCTGTCTTTAAAATGAGGGTCGTGACTGTTGCTAGGTCAAAAGACTGTTGTGACAATTAGTTGAGATGTAGATAAAAGGCTTAGTAGCGTGGCTGGCACATACATAGTAGGTTCTTAATAAAGGTTAACTATTATAATGATTAAAATCACCTTGTGTAGATAGCCATGTGCTTTCATCTCTTTGTACAGTTAATTCCTTTCCACATGTCCTTCAAAATGTAAATGTCATTCTTAAGAGCTGAGGGAGAGATCGATGTCAGGGGAGGCTGGGTAGGGAAGGTTGCTTGAATGAATGTGTTTTTAATCTGGGCTTGGAAGACATCGTGGGCCTGGATGAACAGATGGAGGGTAGCACTTTCCCTACAGAGGTAGCAAGGTGGCCAGAAACGAGAGACACCTGGTCAGGAGCTCATGAGGGATACCCCTGGAGTTCTTTTTGGCTTCTTGGGCTAATAGGGATAAAAAAAGCGGTGAATGGACAGACAGGATAGCAAGCCTCAGCCTCTAGGGGACTAGTCAGGAAATGACTTTCGTGGTCAACGTGGTTCCGGTCTGAGGAATCTCGTAAGAGGCAAGTTGCTCTGCTAACTACTCCTTAGATATATATACTTTTTGCCTCCTTCTAGGCCATGGAAACACCTCACTCCTTGGGTTTGTTAGAAGTGCTCTTCTGTTAGCAAGTGTCCTACATAAGCTCACATGCGCCCATGTACACACATACATTCACACCCACACTCACACATACACCTATATACACTTTTGCACATCATCACATATCCACTTACAAACATACACATACACTCACACATACTTGCATAGACTCACACATAGTCACAACCACACACCCCACAGACATTCCTGTGTACAGTCACATATACTCACACATTCACACTTGCACACATGCTGCACCATACACATACACTCATGTACAACCACACATACCATGTACAACCTTAGACCTGCACACAGCTTACGCAGCTGTGTTTAAACACACTGTGCACACACAAGTAGTCACACAGACTACTCACATCTTCCGCCACACATATATACATAAACACATAAGCACAAGTGCATTTGGAAACATTGCAACATATTTTGACAACATGACATCTATTAATGTTAATTAATAGACAATTTTCATGAAATAAGCTGAAAACAGATAATTTACTTAGTAAGAATGAATCTTTACCATTAATAATAAAAAGATACATAGTGAATTTCTTTTCTTTGTGTGATTTCTCAAGCTTTTTTTGTAGGGAAGCCTCCAAATTTCTGTAACTTCTCTTAACAGACAATAGGAATGTGGTGTTTCTGTTTTTTGGATTTTTCATTTTTTAATTTGCTTTGGGTCACCATCGTGCCTTTTAATGATGACATACACTGTGGCTATAAACCTTTCTAAAGTAAATAAATGCAGTTCTGCTTACCATAGCATTCTATCTTCTCAACATTCTTGATTTTTTTTTTCTATTTTCTGGGACAGCCATTTATTTTCCAATTGGTCTTGTTCATTGTTTTTCTCAGAATCATCTTTTTGTAGTGGTTACATTAATCTCCCAAGCCTTTGGATTTTTAAAATATTTGATCTTCAGTTTCTCTGAGACTTTTTCTCACAATTAGTTACTTTCATTTCATTCTCTTTCACTTCTACTTGTTTTTATAAAAACAATGTTTTTCTTATTTTGGTATTGCCTTTAATATCAGTGCATGCTGCTTCTTTACTCTGACTGTGAGTAGCGGCACAGGCAGACAGACAACTAAAATTCATGATAAAAAGCCTGACATCATTTTCACAAGGTCCAAATGTACATTTGTCATGCTGTGCACCTAATGGTTGTATCCATCACCAAAGCAATAAACAGAGCATATTAAGCAGATGTACTGGTGCTGAGGATGGACGCTTAAGAGAGTCTAAGTAAATACAATATTTCTCAAATAGATAAACACTACCTGAGTATCCATCTTGCCAAAGACAATCGGGAGCCGTAATGAGAACCAGGAATTGCTTCTTTACCGGTTTCTCAGTTTTTAGTTAGGCAAAGAAGGGCCTGTAATTTAGATGAGGGCCATTGACTTCATAATGGTCAGACAGGAACAATAATGGCAGCTAAACAAGGAAAATACCTCATCTCTGACCCAGGATAACATTCTTCAGAATGAGAAAGTACTTAGGGTGAGTAGGTTTATTTAGCTTTTTTGGTAACTGGGTCTGTTAGCCCAATTAGGCAATTTAGAGTAGCTCACTAGATAAGCATGCAGGACCCCAGAAGTCAAATTGTGCCTTCCACAAGGTTAGGGAAGGGCCAGGGTGTGCAATGGTTTGTTTCGGTGCTGTTTCCAGCCACCCGACTCTGTCTCCAAGTGACACGGCTGCAGGGTGCTGCCAATTCCTGGGTGCCCTGCCAGCCTGGCTGGCCTGTCCCATTGGCAGAAACTAGTCTGAGCCTGTCACGCTTCGATTCAAGTTTTATTCTTCCCTTTGGAGCTGGTGTCATTGGTGGTTGTGGTAGAAATAGCAGTAATAGGGGTGCCTGGGTGGCTCAGTCGGTGAAGCGTCTGCCTTCGGCTCTGGTCATGATCCCGGGGTCCTGGGATTGAGCCCCACGTCATTGGGCTCCCTGCTCAGCGGAGAGTCTGCTTCTCCTTCTGTCCCTCCCCCCTGCTTGTGATTTCTCTCTATCTCTCGAATAAATAAATAAAATCTTACAAAGAAAAAAAGAAACAGCAGTAATAGTCTTTTCTATGGCTCTCTGCAGCAAATGAGGTCTTCTTCATGGGCCCTCTTAACCTTTTCAGATAGCTCAAGTGACCCTTTCCATCTGATCAAAGTTAGATCACTCATTCAAGAACCATGCTCTTCTCACTTGTGGCAGAAATATTTACCAAATATCCATGTTTCCCCTCATTTACTCCACCCTTGGAACATACAAGAGCCAGGGCATGACACTGCAGCCCCTCACCCAATGGACCTTTGCTACCATAATTATTTATTTATTTATTTATTATTTTTTTAATGATATTTTCCTTTTTTTAATATTTTATTTATTGATCATGATAGAGAGAGAGAGAGAGAGAGAGAGAGAGGCAGAGACACAGGCAGAGGGAGAAGCAGGCTCCACGCAGGGAGCCTGACATGGGACTCGATCCCAGGACCCCAGGATCACGTCCTGGGCTGAATGTAGGCGCTTAAACCGCTGAGCCACCCAGGCTGCCCTGTTACCATAACAATTTAGAGGCCACACCTTGAGATACTCTGGAATTCTAAAATGATTCACCCCTTGAAGGCAGCTACCCTGGAGAGCTGCCACACTTGTAGGGGCTTTTGCCTTAGTGAGAAATAAACCGTTGATGTATTTAGTTACCAATATTTTATATGTCACTTATTCTGCAACATAGCTTAGCCTATCCACTATAGTAAAATGATCCATATTTTTATCTAAGTATGTAGAGTTTAAAAATATGTTTTTGTATATATCAAATTTAATCTCCACAAGAATTCTGAAAGTTAGATATTATATTGATTTTGACTTGATCACTATAATAACAATACCGATATATTCAGATTATTTTCTGCTTTTTTAGGACTGTATACCTTTCATTCATAGCATTTATCGCAAGTGGGAATATGTATTTAGCATCTGTCTAAAGTTTAAGCTCCAAGTGGGTAGTGTATTCCTAAGCCTGAATTAGACAGTTAATACCTATTTGTTGAATTCAGTTAATAAATGAGTGCTGGTGTCAGCGGCAAGTGCATCTTACCCCTATATACAAGCTACAGAGAGTCTTAGAACTGAGGAATTTAAATTGCATGATTTGAGTAATCCATGGCATTTAGCAAAGGGAACTTGATTAATTTATCTTCAGGGCATGGATATATCCACCTCTGGAACAGGATGGGCCATGTACTTGGGCCAGGACATCCACCCTCTGGCTGTTTTGATATAAGGAATGCCAACATCAGGCTCTATGTTAAAAATGATCTATATTGGCAAATAGTCTTTATACCTAGTTTATTAATATAATAAATTCTGATAGTATGCTAAACTTCGTCATAATGACTCTGGGGGCAGAGTCAGCTTTGTTGCATTTTATGCTTTAAGACCACAGAGAAAATCCACAAAAGCTTTGGTTATGGTGATGTCATTACTTGTGTGAACATTAGACTTTGAACTTTTGACACTGTAGATATTAATTACACATATTAGGTGTTAGTACAGGTGCTGCTCCATGGTTTAACATAAATACTGGGTGAATGGCACTCTTGAGGAACAATTCCACATGCAATACAACTGTTTACATAAGAAAAATGACCCCCCAACCTTTTTTTTTTTTTTTTTTTTTTTTGTAGGACGGTGCCTTTGAATTGCTTCATCTCTTGGGATGGTGGATTTATGCTGATCTAGCCACTTTTTCTTAAGTTGGTCTTTTTGGTAACCTATAGTTATTTCTGAGAAAATTGACTAGAACGGGTACAGTCTGTGCCATGGAACTGAGTGACATTAAATGACAAATGAACCTGTTAATGGCTCCGGCACTATTACCATAGCATGCTAATGATCTAAACTCAAGAGCACTGACTTCAAAGAGAACTCTTGGAACAAAGGAGAGTTCTAGGGATAAAATGCAAAACTCAGAATTAGTGTATGTTTTCTCTGTGTTCAACCAGCGACACAAATCCTGCCCAACTGTGTAGATCTGGCCACCCCGGGCTTACGGACACACCTATAATTAGGCCACTTAATCACTCAATCTAATGAAGAAAATGCAACAGGGCTCTGCTTATTTGGACACAGGTCTTCTTATCTGCGCCTGTGAACAGGATGTGTGATAACAAGATGTCAAAGCAATTGCTGCACTGTTTGCTGAAGGAGGGCAGTCTCTTCCGAGCAGACAGAAGGAACAATCAAGGCCATGTGTGAGAGCCATTGCCAGGCAGGAGGTGGTGGCCCCAGTCACACCCTGCTGACTTGTCATCTGAGATGTAGTCATCAGCTGAGCATGTCCTACTTGTGTGGGGGGCAGAAACACAGGGTCCCAGCAGGAAGTAGTCCAGTGGCTTTTATGTTAAATACAGTCCAGACATCTGGAATGTAAAGGTATGTTAGTGCAAAAGCTGATCTTTAATCAAACTGGTAAGTTGAGGGGAGTCATTGTTGCCCAGTGGATCAGGAGCTCTTGCCCATAAGCTCACGGGAAGCAGAGTATGTTAGGATATCTTGTTTAGGAAAATCTCTTCATCTCTGACCATGCAGATATTTAACCGTTTATCTGGTTTCTTTCACAATTTCCTGAACAAATCCTTTCATTCGAAGTTGCAACACATGTGGTTGGGTTGGGAGTTACTGCAGTGGATTGTCACAGAAGTGTATATTCAGGTAGGGAATAGGGAACAGGACATGCTTCCTGTCTATAAGTTTCAGAGCTTTTCTTGGAGCACAGAGTGAGGCAAGAGTTAAATGAGAATAATTTAAAATTCATGGCTTGGGAAATAGACCCTGAATGAGGACATGATGAACAATCCCATGCAAAAGTAGGAGAAAGCATAGAAGTTTCCATCAGGTGAGGTGAAGATTATCAGTGGATTGTGCAATGAGATGGAATAACATGGCTTAGTGGTCTGTTTTTGCTAAATCTCCAGGATAGGAGTTATATAAGCAGAGGAGGCCTTCCTTTTATTGCACTGTTCTCTTTTCTTTTCCTTCTCTTAAATTTCTTTCAAAAGAAGCCGAAGGAGCAGCATGCAAAGCCTTCAGAATAATGCAAATTTACTCTCAAGTGTGGTTAAATGTAAAATAGCTTTATTTTTATTTATTTATTTTTATTTTTTTTGCATTTGAACAAAGTACATTTGTCCTGTGGAAATTCTTGTGTTGTGGTAGTTTGTGTCACATTTCTCACAGTAAGCAGACTTTAAACAGCTTGGCCACTCCTGAAAACGAGGCCCAAAACATTTCTTTCAAAAACTTCCTTTTAAAGAATCTTTCTTTGTTTAGTCTCATACAAAGTAATGTTGGTTGCAAAGAGGTCTTTTATGGAAGAAAAACACTATATGAATAGCAAGTAATATTAAGTCAACCCAGTTCTCCACTCCATGAGGCAGAAAACAAGTTTTTTTGAAAGCCAGTGGCAGAAAGTGTTTCTAGGTGAGAGGAGTTTGGGAATGGAGGAAGGGAGAAAGCCTCCTTCTTCTTAGACCATACCGCCATGCTGGGATGGTGTGCAGGGCATTTAATAAGAGTGGTAATAATAGCAAATATTTACATCGCCCTCACTTGGTGCCGAGAACTTTTCCAAGCACTGCTTTCTATATGTAGCTCAAAAAGCCTTTTGCACTCCCAACGGAATAGCTATGCTTTTATCTCCTTTTGTGCATGAGAAATTGAGGTACGGAGAGATGACATGACTTGTTAGAGATCACAAGGCAGTGTGGCCTACTGTGGTTTTGCCAGTTTTGCTTATAGATAAAGAAAAGTGCTCAGAGGATGTGATTTGTGGTGCACCCGGAAA
Organism: Vulpes vulpes; assembly: GCF_048418805.1. Classification (NCBI taxonomy): domain Eukaryota; kingdom Metazoa; phylum Chordata; class Mammalia; order Carnivora; family Canidae; genus Vulpes; species Vulpes vulpes. Next base: position 30,259,725 of record NC_132785.1, on the reverse strand, counting down.
GAGACTCCCCCACCTCCACCTCAGTCAAAAATATTTCTATAATGCTCTCTAGAGGTTCTTATCTTGGCATCTGAAGCCTGACAGGTAAAACTTCATCTGGGGTAGGTAGTAGACTCTTTTAAGAAAGTCTCAGTGATGAGTGAATTCCTTTCCTTTCCAATGTGACTGCAGGAAGAGTGTTTTGAAAGAAGGAAGAAGGGGAGGCTAGTTGGTGTGTGTGTGGCCTTGCAGGCTGGGAAGAAGATGATGAAGGTGGGCAGCCTCTTAGAGCATCTTCCTCTCCCCACAGGGAGACAGGGTAGGAAAAGGTAAGAGAGGCCAGAAGAGGCCTTGTGGATGAGCTTTAAGAGTCAGCCCCCCTCAGTTGGAAACCCTTTCTACCACTTAGCAGGCTACTTACTTCAGCTCTTCAATTTCTTCTTGTTTTACCCCTTAAGTGGTCTTACACATTTAACGAGATAATGAGGGTAACATATTTTAGCTCAGATGTTAACACAAAGTGAAGAGGCAAAGTGCAGAACACAACTCCAGAGCCAGGCCATTCGGGTTAAGGAGGTTCAGGGCCTCACTCATTGGCTGTATGTCTTTGGACATGTTGCTAAAGCTGTCTGGAGCCTGGGGCCCATTACAGCATCTCCCTCCTTTTGGTTTTGAGAGAGATTGGTCGAGTTATATGAGTAAAATATAAAGTGTTTAAAATAGTCCTTGGTACATAATGTGTACTATATAATTACTGGCTATTTCCATAGCAAGAACTCAAAAAAAAATAAATAAAAAAAAAGCAATTGACATCAGTAAGCAAAGTATAAATTAGCCTACTTAAGATTTTTTCTAGCAAGTCCATGCCATGCCATGGTACCTGTTAAACTATTAGCAAGCTCTCTTTATTGGTTTTGAAACTTCCTACACCTGCTGTGAACTCTGCCTGTTGTTTTTGGTTAAATTCTCTCTCACCAAGCTTAAGTTTGGCTCAAAGTATCATGCAGTGGGTGATGAGAGGAGATTTTATTCTTTTAAGCTTTGAGAATCAATCATTACAGGAGTGAAGGAGTCTGTCTTTGTGTTTGGGTTGACAACCAAAGGGTGGCTGTAGATTATACGTGGCCTTCTTCAGGTTATCAGGGAATGGGCTTGCATCCTCGTGAGCTGTGTATGCTGATGTGACATTTCAGAATGAGGGCAGCTCCAGAGTTTTGTTCTAGAGATGCAGACATGCAAAGACTCAAGCCCAGTGACCCAGGGCACTACTGATGTGGCCCTTTAAAATATGCATTTGTTGTTATTATCTGGAAATATTTGTAAATGCTTTTCACGTCTTGTTTTGATCTCCATTTTAACATGCTTAGAATGGCATTCTACACAGGGACATGGTGGACAAACATGGAATGCTGCACTGGTATTTTTCTAGTTAGGGATTATTTACTCATCTATCCACCCATTCACTTAAAACACATTTATTGAGCCTCTCTTATGTGCCAGGAATTATTTCAGACACCGAGAATTCAGCAGTAAGCAAATCCCTGCCTTCTAGGTGCTCACATTCTAATGAAGGGTGAGTGATAGTAACCATGTACTGTCACATATGTGTCACATATGTGGTGGTAATAGTGCACGAAGGAGAAAAACAAAGCAAGGAAGGTTGCTAGGGAAGTAGGATGGCTAGGAAAGCCTAACAGAGGGGTGCTTGAATAAAGACTTGAAGGAGTTTGGAAATGAGCTGTGTGGAAGAGCCTTTTAGGAAAAGGGAACAACAAATGTGAAGTTGGCAAGAGAGTGCCTACTACATGTAGGCAGAGCAAGAAGGCCACTGTCATAACTGCAGAGGAATGAGTGATAGGGAGAATAACTGGGAATAGAGTCAGAGAGGAGAGAAAATGAAATTATATCATGGTAAGGAATTTGGCTTTACTCAAGGTGCCATGGGAAGCTAGTGTATGGTCTCAGACAGAGGAATAATAGAACTTGATTTTCATTTTGCTGGGATCATTCTGGCTGCTGACTAAAAGTAGATTGGAGGGATAGGGAGAAAACATGGGTCAAAGCAGAGATGGTAGTTGGGACACTATTAAAATGATCCAGGGGAGGGAAGACTGTGACTTGATTCAGGGTGCTGGCCTGGTGGTGAGAAGTGGTTAGATTCTGAAACTATCTCAGAATGTAAAGTGGTACAGTCACTCTGGAAAGTAGTTTGACAGCTTCTAAGACAAAACAAAAACAACCAACATGAAACCCTAAATATACACTTACCATGTAGCCAAGGAATTGCACTCCTTGGCAGTTATCTCGGAGAAATGAATACTTATGTTTTTTTGTTTTGTTTTATTTTGTTTTGTTTTGTTTCAGAGAAGACAGAGAGAGAGAGTGAGAAGCCAGGAGGGACAGAGAGAGAGGGAGAGAGAGAATCTCAAGCAGACTTCACACTCAGTGCAGAAACTGACATGGGGTTCAATCTCACAACCCTGAGACCAAAATCAAAGGTTGGATGCTAACAGACAGCCACCCAGGCACCCCTACACAAAAACCTGTACAGGCTTATTCGTAGCACTTTTATGTGTGATACTGAAAAACTGGGGACAACCAAAATGTCCTTTGATAAGTAAATGATTAAACAACCACAGCCACACCATAGAATACTACTCAGCAATGAAAAAAGGGACAAATTATCGATACACACAGTAACTTCTAAGGACTTCATGGATATTATGCTGAGCAACAAACAGCCAATCTCGAAGGATCACATGTCAATGACTCCAGTTATATGACTATCAAAGAGACAAAATTAAAGAGACGGAAATTAGATTAGTGATTTGCAGGAGTTAGGGATGCGGGAGGTAGGTGTGATTATAAAGGGGTGGCAAAAGGAAGTTCTTCATGGCTATAGAAAAGCTCTGTATCTGGCTTGCAGTAGCGCTCGCAGGAATCTACATATGTGGTTAAATGACATGACCATAAACACACAGCAATGCTGATTTCCTGGTTTTGACATTGTGCTATAGTTATATGTAAGATGCAAAATTGATGGAAACTGGGTGAAGGGTACAAAAATGAAATAATATTATTAGCAGATGTGGGGAGACACATCAGGGGAAGCAGCGGATGAAGAGGGCTCTTTAAGGTCATGCAGAGCTGTGGCTCTTTCTGGGGGTTTTCTGCATTCTTTGGCATTCTTGATTGCATTCACGGTTCCTTTTCAATTTCTCTAATTGTGTGAGGCTTAGAGCCCTTTAATAATAATAGAAAATGCTGATGAAGGTGAAAAATAAGCAGAGTCAATAGAATTTTCTGAAGCTGATGTAGGGTAAATGGGAAAAGGATCTAAAAGTTACTCCAAGAGTTTGGGCCTGAGCACCTAGAAGAATTCAGTTGTAACTGGCCACAAAGGAGCTAATTCGGGGGTACGTATTGAGAGTTTAGTTCCAGATATGATAAGTTTAAGATGCTGTTGGATAACATTGGAAATCATTAGCACAAAAATGGTATTTCGAATTATAAGTCTAGATGGGATTCCCAAGGGAGTGAGTATAGAGAATTCAGGGCTGAGTTTGGGATTCTCCAACGTTTAGAGATTTGGGAGATGAAGGGGAACCAGGAAGGAAGATCAGGATGGAGTGTCCAGACAAGTAGGAGACAACCCAAAACTGTGAGGTGTCCTCACAGCCAGTGAGGAGGAATTAGAAAAAGATAGTTACTGCCTGTCAAAAAATTTGCTGAAATGCCAATGAGAAAAAGCCAGATTTGGCCATACCTTTGGCAATGTGGAGGGCATCGGGAACCCTGATGGAGTATGAGGGTTAAAGTAGTACTGGTGTTGATTCAAGTCACAACACAAAGGGTTAAGTTGAAAACACTGCTCATGGTGGCTCACAGGGAAACATGCTAGAAAGGGAAGGAGAAAATGTGGAAATCACTAGATAGGTGTTTTTTTTTTTTTTTTCCTTTTCTGAGATGGGAGGAAAAGAGTATGTTGTATTTTTTTTAAACATTGTATTTATTCATGAGAGACATAGAGAGAGAGGCAGAGACATAGGCAGAGGGAAAAGCAGGCTCCCTATGGGGAGCCTGATATGGGACTCGATCCCTGGACCCGGGGATCACAATCTGAGCCAAGGCAGATGCTCAACACTGAGCCACCCAGGCATCCTGAGTATGTTGTATCTGATGGAAGTATCCAGTATAAGAAGGAAAAAGGGATGCTACACGAGAAAGGAAAGAAGAGCTGACAAAATGTTTGAGAAGAGGCAAGAAGTCTTGGAATCTGGTGCACAGGTGGAAGCATTAACCTTTCTCAGGAGTGAAGGAGTCTGAGGGTGGGGCTGCAGCAGCACATGTGCTGGACACAGTGAGATCCTTCTCCCCTTATTCAGTGTCTGTGTCATTGCAAGGACTGTACTTCCCAGGTAGTCAGTGGTTCCGCAGCATGCAACTCTTGTGACCTCAAGTCTCTCTTAACCCTTTGAGTTGAAGGGTTGACTTTGAAATGATAGATTTTGGAGGAAAGAAAAAAGTAGAAGACACAGGGCCTCCTGAGGGGAGGTATGGAAATCATAGGAGAACAGAAAATAGAGCAGTTGCTTATTTCATCAGTTAAGGAACCCGTGAAAGGGTTTTAAGTCATTAACATGCAAACAATGGCAGTTTTAGCTAAATGAAATACTTGGGATATTTTTACTTGTGTTACATTCATTCAAACAAATATTGATTGAGAATCCAGGCACTGTGCTATGTCCCAGGGATGTGAAAGCAGATGGTCACTGCCCTGGAGGAGCTCTAGATACCATGCAAGCAGAAATGTAAAAAGTGTGGTGAGTGCAAGGAAGCAAGGATAGAAATACACATTTGGGAACCAGCAAGGGAGGCACTTGCATCCCATCTGGGCAGTGGGTGGGAGTGATTCAGAAGGATGTTGAGCTTGGGATGCTGGGATTGAGATTTACAGGAGGAGGGAGGGATAGTCAGGTGATGAGCATGAGGTGTAGGGGGCTAGGGAGGGGAAGAAAGGCATTCATGCAAAGAGTGAAAGCAAAGCTGACAGAGTAGAAGGGGAAAGAAGCAGGGAAATAAGGGTTCCGTGGGAATCAGGAGGGCTGGTGGTCAAAGGGCCCTGACGTAAGGGCCAGAAGAGGGAAGAGCCGTGAGTGAGTAAGGAAAAGAAGGGTGGGAGTAGGTTTTGACCTTGGGGTGCGTGTTTTATTACCAAATCCATGGCTGAGCTGCATCTTCTTGCAAGGCTGGCTAGGACCTCAGAGGGAAAGAGGAACTGACCCAGAAGGAAACAAGGCGGGAGGGGAAGAATTGTCAGCTTTCTGGTAGATCCAGCTGTGATAGACCCCAGTGAATGAGTGAGGCTCAGCGCCGAGCCTGCCTTTCCCAGCTGCCTAAACCTGGATCAGAGTTTGTACAACCTGTCCAGGGGTTTGATGCAAGCTAGAAATGATCTACTATTAAAGAGGAATGCAGATTTCCTGTTTGCTATAAGGAAACTTCCTTTGTGTGTCAGATTTGAGACGTGGCAACAGGGCTATTGTAGGTTTTCAGTTTTACCAGTGACTCTAACTACAACTTGAATGATGAAGAACTTTTCCCTTTATGAGAAATCAAAACCTCCTGTCTTCCACAAGAAATCTTTAATAATGTTCAAGTCTCTTCTCTAGCGTGCCATGAGCCATTTTTGTAAATAATTATCCCTCCCTTTGTTACAAAAGTCCTTCAGAGGAGGTCAGTGGGTAAAGGAAAGAAATGACACATTTCTAAAAATCAGCTTTCCTCTTTCAAGTTCTTTTCTGGCCACTTCTTTTTCCTGTTGTGTAATCAGGCAATTCTTGGTCTGATGAGGCAAGTCTGCATCCTCTTGTTATTGATTTTGGTGGTTGGTCTTTGTTGATGTTTGGGGGCCGAAATTAGGCTGAGGGCCCACTTGGCAGCATTAGTGTCTGCTAGGCACTTAGTGCACCCTTAATGCTCGGTAGATGCTAATTATCAACGATGATAACAAGTACACAAAATCAGCTGTTCCTGCTCTTTAGCTTCCTTCTTAGGGGACAGACCAGTGTGAAGCAGAAATGGTGGCCACTTCCCCATTTAAGAGGGCTCCTTGGGTGATACAGCCAACCGTTACCATGTGAATAATCTATTGTATTAAGAATGAAAGAAGTAATTTAATTTGTATTGTGCTACCAGGATCTGCAGTAACTCATCTTAGGATGCTACAGTTGCTTGCAATTGTCTTGCTGGAGGATGAATAAGAATTTGGAAAATTTAATCCCTTGTGGTGATACTGTTGTTCATATTTTGGTTTTCACTCATATTTGGTTTTCACATTCCTCTCCCTTAGCCTCCAGAGGTCTTCACGAAGCCTCCTGTGTATAAAAGTGATTCCACCTGTAAGGTAATGAGTGCTCCATGCTTTTTCCTCTTATTTTTTATTTATTTATTTTTTGTTCTCTGTCTCCTGACGAGAATGGCTTCAGGGACCCATTTCTTTTTTTTTTTTTTTTTTTTTTTTAATTTTTTTTTTTTTTTTTTTTTATTTATGATAGTCACAGAGAGAGAGAGAGAGGCAGAGACACAGGCAGAGGGAGAAGCAGGCTCCATGCACCGGGAGCCCGATGTGGGATTCGATCCCGGGTCTCCAGGATCGCGCCCTGGGCCAAAGGCAGGCGCCAAACTGCTGCGCCACCCAGGGATCCCCAGGGACCCATTTCATGTGGTAGTTTCCAAGCCTGAGATGGATCTTCTTATGTCAGTGTTTTCTCTCTGCTAAAATTTCTGTTATCAAAAGCAGTAGGGAAAGGCTTTGTTTCTAAAAGTAAGTTAAGCTTAGAGATTAAATGAACAAATTTCCTAGTATGGGTAAGTGTTGAGATGCTAGAAGTGCCCAGGTTTTACACAAAGTGATACCAATCTGGGGATGTCTGAGTGATTTATAGATATTTAAGACTGTCTTGTTTGGGGCACCTGGGTGGCTCAGTCGGTTAAGCATCTGCCTTCGGCTCAGGTCATGATCCCAGGGTCTTGGGATAGAGCCCCATGTTGGGGGTCCCTGCTCAGCGGGGAGCACATTTCTCCCTCTCCCTCTGTTGTTCCCCCTGCTTGTGTTTGCATTCTGTCAAATAAATAAATAAAATCTTAAAAAAAAAAAAAAAGACTGTCTTGTTTGGATGTCTGAGAGACACAGCCTATAAGTATGTGACAAGTAGATTTTGTGACTGTATTGATGGTTCAGTTCAACTCTTTTGTTGGGGGCAGTCACAAAGTGAGAGGCTTCTGTTATGATCGGTGTACAGGTACAGGGAATAAGAGCCCGGATTCCGTGTTGAGACAGGGTGTTGTGCTCTGGAGAGGGGAGAACTGCCCTGGGGATTTGAGGTGGCTAAGAAGTATCAGGGGCTGTGGGATCCTTACCTGTGTTTGGGATGGGGCCATGGAAGGGACATTGTACTTGTGCAAGATGGATTAGCTCCCGTGCTAAGTGACCTGACAAATGGGTTATAGAGCTTAGAGCATCGTGGTGGGGGGTTGTCCCAGTTTCCTGCGTGGGACCTGTGGTGGTGAATTTTAGGTGGCATTCTGGCTATGTGGTGCCCAGTTGTTTGGCCAAACACGAGTCTAAATACTGGCTGTGAAGGCATTTTTTAGATGTCATTAATGTTGAAATCAGTACACTTTGAATGAAGCAGGTTAACCTTCACAATATGGATGGTCCTCATTCAATTAATTGAAAGGTTTTTTTTTAAAGATTTTATTTATTTATTCATGAGATACACACACACACAGAGAGAGAGAGAGAGAGAGAGAGAGAGAGAGAGAGGAACAGACACAGGCAGAGGGAGAAGCAGGCTCCATGCAGGGACCCTGATGTGGGACTCGATCCCGGGTCTCCAAGATCACACCCTGGGCTGAAGGCAGTGCTAAGCCACTGAGCCACCCAAGCTGGCTTGAAAGGCTTTTGAGAAAAGACCAAGGTCCTGGAAGAGGAAGGAATTCTGCTTCCAGGCCACCTACAATATCAACTCCTGCTGGAATTTCCAGTCAGTCCTGGGCCTGTCCAGTTCCTACAGTCACTTGAGCCAATAACTTAAAAGAAATTACTCTCTCTATATATGTGTATACACCCTAGTGGTTCCGTTTCTCGGGAGAGCCCTGACTACTACAGAAGCCTATTGAACCCTCAGTTGAGATTTTAGTGTGTGTTCTTGAGACTGCTGGAGGAAACATCACCTGGACCTGTGGGCAGCCACAGGGATTTCAAGTGTGGCTGCTCTTCCCGGGTGGCCTCAGGTCTCCAATTTACCCAGGCTGCCTTGTGGTCTGGACTTCAGCATCAGTGGATTGTGGTAGCTCATGTCCCTTTGGCTTCCAAGTCTCATGGGTGACAGATGGCTTGTTTTATATTTGCAGAGTGGGATTTATTAGCCTACTCTGAGTATATGGCAATGTCTCTGCATCTCTGCTTCCTGTCTAAGGATTACCCAGAGAGGCATCATTTGTTTAAAGGAGGTCGGTTGGAAGAGTCCTTTTAAAATGTTCCGGGAGAACATTTATTTATGTGCGATAAATATTATGCCTATTTAAATGATCTGAAAAAAACTTCCTTTGTAGCAGGAGACAAATAGGAACTGCTCAGACAATCCCACTGACGATGTCTATCTCAGTTCCCCTCATTTGCTTAAGGCACACCCAACTGGGAAAGGCTGCCTCTTGCATGGACCTTCAGGGTCATTGGAAATACCCAAATGCGGCTGCAGGAGTTGAAGTTTCTTCGTGATAAGAAAATTACAGAACATATTCTTCTGGAAAGTACTCACCCTTTCACCCATGACTAGACATATAAGTTGTCAACTAGGATTGTCTTTCAGAGGGATGCCTGGGTGACACAGTTGGTTAAGTGTCTGTCTTCATCTCAGGTCTCAAGGTCCTAGGATCAAGCCCCAAGTTGGGCTCCCTGCTCCGGGAAGAGTCTGCTTCTCCCTCTCCCTCTGCCTCTCTCCCTTGCTCATGCTCTCTCTCAAATGAGTAAATAAAATCTTTGGAGAAAAAAAAAAAGAATTATCTTTCCTAGGCAAAATCCCAGGCTGAGAGGGAAGCTCCCATTTGTTTTTAAGGAAATGTTGACGGTTGCAAAAGAATGGATTCATTCCCCCTGAAAAAGCATAATACTTTTTATGGTTCTCTGGGGAGGGAGCCTTTCCCAATGCATTTTCTTTGCTATGTTTGATTTAGAATTAGCAGCATTTATCTCAGTGTGTTTATTCCTTTTGGTTAAGTGGCGCCTGTGACATACACAGCCTGAAAGAGTAAAACATATCTGTTATGTCTTAAAAAAACTAACCAACCAAATTGTCTTTTGAGACTTCTTGCTTCCTTAAAGTGCCTCATATTTTGTATTAAATACTTTAAGTTTGAAACAAAAAAGTTGAAAATCCCAGATTTTTAACTTTATACCTCAAAATAGTATTTTATTTTATTCAGGAAAAATTTTTTAATGGATAAATCTTTCTTAATAATGTCTTTGCATTACTTGAGAACCAGCCTTAGGATATTATTACTTATTAATAATATTCATACAAAATATTTTCATTTGTATCTTTAAAACCTGAATATCTCCTAGATTTCACCAGCTTGTGAGTTACCTGGGTAAAGTGACTTTCCTAGCAGTAATCCTCTGGTCCTATGGATCAACAGTCACTTCTTTCAAGAGGTAGTCCCCTGATCTGACATGATTACTATGTTACATTCCAGAAGACAGAGGAGGAGAGGGGTCCTTGAAATATAGTCACTGCCTGCAGGGGTGGTGGTGCGGGGGTTGTTCTTGTGCTCTGGCTGCGGCTGGTCCTTCTTGGCACTCATGACTTGCCCTTGATCTATGATGATCTGGAGTGTTTATCCTCGGAATTACCACGGCTCGGATTTCTGCTTCCTGATCCCTAGTGCTCATCTCACCCTTTGTCCACAGTAAAATGCCTCTTCTTCTAAAGCCCAGCCTGTTTTTGGTCATATGGGTGTGTGGGAGCTGTCTCATAAAGAGACTCCAAGAGATACAGCTGTTTCAGTTACATTACCAAACTCTCCAAAGGCAAAGTGTGTAATTTGCTTAGGGTCTTGGAAATATAGTTTTACAGGATACGTGGGTGGCTCAGTGGTTGAGCATCTGTCTTTGGCTCAGGTCCTGATCCCGGGGTCCTGGGATCGAGTCCCGTATCAGGCTCCCTGCATGGAGCCTGCTTCTCCCTCTGCCTGTGTCTCTGCCTCTCTCCATGTCTCTCAAGAATGAATAAATACAATCTTAAACAAGAAATACAGCTTTGCACATAAAAAAAAAAGTCTTTCTATACATTTCTCCCCTTTTTGGGGAGCATAGCCATTCTGCTCTTAATGTTTTTGTGGCCCAGGAGAAGAGTAAAAATGGAGGCTCCATATAGAAGTCTAAAAATTTAAGAGTATAAATCAAGTGAACATGTTATAGAAAATATATCTTATCCTTTTATTTTGACAAATGTCTCTTTATTACAACAAATTTTCTATTTTTAAAATTTCAGCCTTTTAATTTTTCTGAACTTGTTTTATATTTTTTATCATGATTTAGCTTATTTTCAACCTCAGTGATCTAAAATATAAAATAAAATAATAGTTTAATTTAACAGCATACAAAGTTTGAACACATTTTAAAAATAAATGAAAACAAATGTAAACACTAAAAACTAAAATCTCATATTTTCAAAGAATACTTTTTTCTAAAATATTTAAAAGATATATTGAAATTGGGAGATAAAATTCAAATTGTAATGAATGAATATAAATTGCAATCAATATTTAAATAGAGCTGGCATTTTAATTTTCTGAATATAAATTAAATCATTTAAAAATAATCTGTAAAAATAAAATTATTACTGCTTCTAGTGTTCAATGTCCATCTAGCTGCCAATGTAAAGAAAGATGTTTTGTTTAATGCATGTTATGTCTAGATCTTTATGTGTAGTTTAAGCGTATAAACTTATATATGTATAATTTAAGCATAGCATGAACTTTTCTTTTAAACATGAACTATTTAATATGGAAGAATGTTCCTCATCTTCCACATGCAACTGTTGTGAATGGTGTGCTAATTTGTGAGTGCCTCCAGAACCTCAATTTGGAACATGAAGAAAAGGAAGACAATGGATGCTCAATAGCAATGGGAAATGATATACTTCATTATGCAAGAATCTATTATTTCATAATATCAGAGTGGATTATGACACATTATTTAATTTGTTTTTCCCTTAAATACTCTTGGCTGCTTGAATCATCCTTGCACTCTGAAGCATTGTCAGTCACTGCAATTGGCAGTGGCATAGCCCATCAACCTGCATGGCATTTGGAGAGGGTTGTCATTTGTGTCAAAGACAGGGCAAGAATGTGAAGAATTTCCCTGGGGTTTGAATGGCATTAGTAATGAGAGTAGATATTTAAGATTGTGGATTATGCTGAAGTTCTGAGTCTTGGATCCCAAGAGACAGAGATACCCAAGTGTTGTTTATTGAATTCCTTTTGCTTGGGTTTAAGGGTTTTGTGTGCCATCAAGAGACTGAGTTTTTAAATGCGGGTGTCGGTGGATTGCCTTACACTGGCACCCGCCAACACTTTTCCTTTGGGTCTTGTGCTACTTCTCATCCACCATACCAGATTCTCTGTTTGTTTGCTGTGCTTTTCTCTGACATCTGGCTTTCTCTGGACTTCTCCAGCAGACATATTTTTAATATACCTGAACATCATTGTTGTCACTGGTCAAATTCTTTCTCATGCAAATGTGGCTAGAAACTTTTTACATGTCCTTGAACATCCTACAGTGGTGAAAGACACTTTTTCTTTGGGTTTTGGAGAAGACCCAAAATACTTCAGGAGAATTGACTAAATCCATATACTTGTCCAGCAAGATCTCTTTTCCAGCCTACAAAAAAGCATCCTGTTACATTTAAATTATCATCTTTCTAAATAGTTTCTTCTCAACACTGGTCGTCGAAAAAAAAATAACAACATATTCCACATATTTAATGTGCTTTGAAGATGAGCATGATATTGTTGTGAAAGCTTATTTGTATCCTCCTTGGTACTTCTACTGATCTTACTACTTCCACATAGTAGGTTGCCACCACCCATGTATAAAAATAGAGGCCATTTCTCCTTCTTGGGCAATACCGCTGGTTTCTAGTCTTTGGCATCTCTGAGAAGGTCTCTCTCCCCAGCTTGTTTGTACCCACACAGAGCAGAGCCCACTCAGATAATTTATGATAAAAGTAGAGAATTTAGGGGCTCAGATGATTTTTGCCTGAGGCCAAGGTTTAAATTTTTGTGTATTGCTCATCCCTTCTGGATCTCTCACCAATTCTAAACTCTGATCCTAGTTCTTCTTCAGCTACCCTCCTCCTCAGAATGAGAGATCAGCCACTTTGACACCAGTATCATCTTTTCAGTTCCTCCCAGAAGTGTTAATTTCAAACCTCCAGTGGCCCCTCTTCCCTTTCACTTACCCCCGAGCTCCATACTGAAATTTGCAATGATGGTTAAGAGCAGACCTAGCGCCACTGGATGCTAAAAATGTGACTTTGGAAAAGTGATCTAACCTCTCTGAGCATCAGTTTCCTTATTTATAAAATGGGAACCTCATAGGGTGGTGGGAAGGAACCAATGAGATAATGCAGGCAAGGCACTTGGCAGAGATCTGACATACAAAGTATAATATTATCTATTGTCACAAATCCCTCCCTTTTGTTTGTTTTCAGGTTGTTTCACAGCTTTACCTGAACACTGGCTCAATGGAAGGAAAAGAACTGAAAGGGAATTTCAAAGCTAAACAACAGAACCAACAGTTTTGCAATAACCTGCAGGGTATTACTTGAACACAGAAAAAACAGGGTGCCTCCTCAGAGGTACACTGCCTTAAGAAAGAAGGGGGTTCTTTTGTGGATGTTATCAAACTTTCATGAGATAAATATTATCCTTCTATCCAGGTATGGGTTTTTGGCATTCTTTCCATTTCTAATGGAATTAATAGAACATTAACCTCTATAAAATACTAACAAGCAATTCCCCACCAAGTCCTGAGAACAGAAAAACTCAAAACCAGTCCATCTGGCTCTCCTGCTCTTTTAGTGCTCCTCACCACCCCCAGTCCCCCTCGGCCCCCTTCTGCCCCCCCCCAACACCCACTCCCCCCACCCCAGCTATTATTAGGCCAGGCATTATGGGTGGGCAGGTGGCATGAGGAACATGTGCTGCTCACATGTGGCTTCCGCAGTAAAAGAGGTTGTACTTTGCTTATGAGGAAGCACTATTTCAGGTCCCGCATGCCATTTAGCACCCAAACCTAACCAATCAACCAAACAAACAACCCCCAGCACCCCCTCCAGGAATTTGTACATTAAAGGAAATAGAACTTGAGATAAATGAGAGAAAAATAAAACGTGTTCCAAAGCATTTGATGCCCTAAAGAGCAGAAAAATGACCCCTTCCTAGAATTAAAATAATTGAAGCTGGCTTTTTACATGTTAATTGGCCTTCTCCATGGAGGCCTGCTTCCTCTCAGGTTTACTGGGTCTGCCTGAAAATTTTCAGAGTGGTCCCTCCCTCCTGCTTTTAATCGTGCTGTTCCCAGGCTGCAGTCCCCTCTCTCTAGCTCTCCACGAGTCCTATTGGTTCAAGGTCTTGCTGGACTTTCTGTGCCTCCTGAGACTTCCCTTCTTCCTGCTGCCTTTTCATTATTCTCTAAGTTTTTTTTTTTTTTTCAGTTAAATTTTAAACTATGTAGGAGCAAGGGCCATGTCTGTATTTTTAAAATCCCACATCCCTTACAGTGCCTGGTTATTGTTCTGGGCACATAGTAGATGTAAACTGAACACATTTCATTGGATGGTTCCAAGACCTTCCTTTTTCCTTGACCAGAAAATCAGAAAAATTTGTCAAGTCTCTTATCCCTTCCAAAATATGATTACTAAGACTTGGAGAAAAGCCCTGCTTCCTGTGTGTTTTAAAACTTCTCTGCTCCTAATGATTCTGGGACGAGTGCAGGGCAGCCTGGGACAGTTGAACATCAGCCACACTTTCACATCCATGAGAAGGTGGACAGGTGCACCTGAAAGCCATCTGGAAGAGTAAGGATGGTAGAAATGCCAAACTAGGAAAGCAATCCATAAACAATGTGGAGCCTTTGCTGTGACTCCCAAATGTACCAGATAACAAACTCCAATTCCCATGACACTAAACAAGCAGAGCTTCTGGAAAATAATCGCTTTTGGCCTGCCTGTTTTGCTCAATCTGACAAAGAAAACAGCATGTAAATAGATTGCAGTGTAGTAGTCAGAGGAAAAAGGAAAGCCCCAAACTCAGAAGGCCGTGAGTGTGCGATGACCTTTAGTTACTTTCTCCTTTTCATCTGCTGCTGTTTGTGATTCAGGAAAGACAGCTCTTCACATTGTATCCACTAAACCTGCAGTAGCTTCTCTTTCCGTTTTTAAAAGGCTCTCAGCAGATGCTATCTTGTGGAAAACAAAACAAAACAAAAAATCGCAAACCCACAGATCACTCTCCCTCCCTGTACCAAACCAGCACACTCTGAAGTCACAAAAGAGAGAGCAGTTCTTCTTTCTTTTTATTTCTCTGTTGTCTAACGGTAGCTTTGGGTGTGTGCTTATGTCTTGGAGAGGTGTCTTATTTTAGGGTATTTACATTATGCTCTTCTTTGCAAACTCACATTAGAGAATATAGATAGGGAAGGTTTTACTAATTACCGCATGAATCATTACAGCAGCTACACAACAGGGGGGGTTGGTAGACGGGTTATTGAAAAGGAAACGCTCTATCATCATTTTCTATTCTCTTGGCAGAAATGCCATTTGTATGAGGCAAGTAGGCTTGGTTAGTTCTGTTACTGATTTCATCCTTCCTACTTTTCCTTCCTTCTTGCCTTCTTTCTATTCCCCACTCACCACCCGCCCCCCCGCCCCACCTCAGCCTGCCATGCAGAGATTTTAAAGCACGGTGAGCTTGCAGTGTCCAGTATTTGCCCACTTTTTTTTTTTTTAAGATTTTATTTATTTATTGAAAGACACACAGAGAGAAAAGCAGACGTCTCATGGGGAGCCCCAAGCAGGACTCGATCCTTGGACCCCAGATTACGCCCTGAGCCAAAGGCAGACGCTCAACCACTGAGCCACCCAGGTGCCCCAATATTTGCCCGCTTAACATATAGTAAGCAGGACACTGGCTCGACTCTGCTGCTTTCAGTAATACCAACTTACAGAGCTACACTCTAGCTTCTGGACATGTAATCAGATTTTTTTAAAAAGTTCGGTTTCCATGTTTACTCTGCTCAATGTGATTCTCCCTAGTGTCTGACTCATTGTGTCACGTAGATTTTCCACACATTCTAACATGCATCTTCCTCCAGTCCTGTGTGTTAAATTTCATTGCTCCTTAATTCTTGCTGGTGATTCTTTTCAGGAATGGTGTAATATTAAGTAACAAAAAGTTCCTGGGAAATAATCAGACATTTATAAGACATGTTTTGATTTTGCAGGAAAATGAATGTGATATTTTTCCCCCTGTGCCTGCCCAACTATTTGAGAAAACTCAGAAAGGGGAAGCTAACGAGAGGCTATTGTGTCCCAGTATGTAATAAGGAATAATAAAAAATCACTTTGAAAGCCCCTGGTATTTGCCATTTGCCTACCATGATGCGGACAATACCAATGTGTTGTAGTATTGTATTAGTAATAGTGTCAATAATATTAGCTGGAGTTGTGAACACCTTGGGTTATGGAACCAGCTTTGAAACCCAAGTGTAACAAGAAGAGAACAACTAAGAGAGCAGAGGACCCATAAAACATGCCTAACCGGGAATGAAGGATGGACCCACAACTGTTCAGCCTGCAGAAGAAGAGATTCAAAATGAGATGTGAGAAAGGGAGCAGCCTCTGGCCCCATTGTCCCTCGAAGGCCTTCTAGAAATAGTTTAGTGGAGGTTGGATGATTTCACGTGAGGAATGTTACAAATAGAATTCTTTCACTGGGTGACAGCATGGGGCAGATGGTGTCTGTGGTTCATCCATTAGAAATGGAGAGAATTCAAATTGCTTAGTTGACAAAGGCACAGGATGTCATCAGGGCACTGTGGGAAGTCTGGGATTACACCCTATGGGGCTCTCAGCCCATTTCATGTGGTGCTTCCCCTTGCTTCCTGTTTGCTGTGAGCTGTGAGGCTGTGGTCATCGGTCATCGGTCATTGTAAGGGAAGTCTGCAAGCACGCAGCGGGAGAGTGGGCTGCTGGATCCTGCTAGGAGCACCAGGCTGCTCTCTCTCGGGGAGTCAGGGTTGAATATTTTGTTTGGTCAACTGATGTGGGAATTTGTTTATTGTTACCAGGCCTATTTGATTCTTCTTCTAGGATCCCAACAGTTTTCCTCTTGCTAATTTTAGAGAAATCAGAAGGGTAAAAGGTAGAAAAGTTTGTGGAGACTGTCAAGGAAGGCTCTTCTAAAAGCCACAGACCCTCTCAGTTGAGGACCCGAGAACAGTGTGAACAGAATACCAAACATCAGTTAAACTCTGTGTGTCATCCAGAGAGCCAGCTGTCATGCAGATTTTCACTGTATTGTCACTAAGGCATCGTAGAGACAGCCTAGTACTGGAACGGCTTTGGTGTAACACGCTAATAGGAAGAAAATAAAAGGCAAATGTGGGCTTTGGAGAGTGAGAGGAATGTATGAGGAATACATGGATGTATTGAGAGGAGGAGCAGAGAAGTCATTACAGGGTGGGAATTTGAAACATGAAACAGTTTGAACGGAAAAATAGATGTTCTTTGGATGCTAACAGATCAAAGAACTGGAAAATGAGATTGGCTTCTAGAAACAGAGATCCCTATTGACTGAGAGGAGAAGCAATGTAGGTAAATCTGTCTCATCTAAAATAGGGGTCAGCCCCTCATCTTGCTGTGCGTCGTCTTCCCTGTGAAACAGGGCTCTCCTTTGATCAAAGGTTTTATCTGACCAATCCCCTAAGCCAAGCTCTGGAAGTAGGTGCTTGTGGATAGTCCTTGTTCCAATGTAGGAACCAGATAGATCAATCACACTGATACATACTTGAAATAGGCTTGATTTTTTTTTTTACCCCCAATCAGTTAAAGAGTAAATTTGTACCTCAAATTTCCTTTTAGTAGAAATCAGAAAGCTTAAGAAGTCCATGGCAAAAGACAGAAACTTTTTGTTTTCATTTTGACAAAATTTGATACATAAGAACTTAGAGGTAGTTTTTAAAAACTGGTAGTGACAGCAATAAGACTGCAGTGAATAATCTACTCAGGCTGAGCCAGAGGCCAGTCTAAGTCCCAGTTTCCAGTGGAGGGGGAGCAGGATACTCACATTCTGTAGAAGGGGAAGGGGAAGTCATGCTTGTCAAGTGACGGCAACTGGCTCAGGCACTGGACCGAGCCCTTGATATCTGCAATCTCATTTATTTACCATGACCTTGAAGCTAGGTGTTATTATTAGTGTTTATACAAAAAAGGAAAATACAGTTTTATCACTTAGGAAAAAAGGATATGTATGTACCATAAGTTTTTGTACTGTGTCCTCCATTTATTGGGTATTGGGACTTGGATTCACACATAAGGTTTCTGTTCTCAGCTTTCTTTTGAGAAATTGCCACCTCCCCTCTTCTGTGAGAGTACATGGATGGATACACTCTATTTCCTGCCATTGCCACTACCTGGATGCTACTTCTCTCACTGAGAGGGTAAGAAGGGCTGGAGGTACCTAAGCCATGGTGTCCTGCCATCCTGAGTCTTCTGTGGCTCCTGACAGTGGCACCTGAGGAAGCTTGGTTAAGCCTTGCAGCCAGACAGTGGGGCATCTCACCTGACCCTCTATTGACTCAGGTTAAGCAACTGCTTTACTTGTGATGCAGAGTCCCTGTGGGAGCAGCATGGAGCTGATGTCTCCTCCCTGTGAGGTCCCACCTTAGAATGTCATTGGGGGCTGAGGTGTATCCTCTCCAGACCCCAATATGACTGTATTTGGAAATAGGGTCTGTGAAGAGGTTGAATGAGGTCATAAGGGTGAAGCCTTAATCCAATAGGACTAGTGTCCTTTTAAGAAGAAGAGACATGAGAGATTTCTTTCTCTGCAAATGCAGAGTCCCTGTGAGGACATAGAAGGAAGGCAGCCATCTTCAAGCTAGGAAAAAAGCCTTACCGCAATGGAACACTGATCTTGGACCTCTAGCCTCCAGAACTATGAGAAAATAAATTTCTGTTGTTTAAGCCATTCAGTCTATAGCATTTGGTTGTGGCCACCTGAGCAGACTAACACAGGTGGCTTCTCCCAAGAGCTGAATCTGAGACAAGGGTTTGAGTGCAAGTCATGACTTTGACATCTGATCCCAGGAGCACTGTGAGACAGGGGGCAGGTGAGACACAGAGGCACCGAAAACCAGTGAAACATGTGGAATGGGGGGACTGGGGCTGTTAGAAATCGGGCAGCTTCCGAAGGACTTCAGAACACACCTCAGAATCTTCCTTCTGTCCAGTACTATACACCAGTTCCTGCCTCTCATTCATTGAGGGTTTCTCCTGCGGCACCTTCCAGCCTGCCAAACTTCTTCCACCATCAGAGACTGCTGGCACAGACAGAGGCTGCAGGGACTGGAGAGAAATGTTCACTGTAAGGAAAATTGGCTCTCAAGGAACCTTGCTAAGAAAATAGAATGTGGTCATTTTTTAAAACAACAGATTTAAATTTTAGACAGTACTGATGGGACCCCCTGGCTCTGTAAGTTAGTGAATTAGCATGACCTCTAGCTTTCCCCTGTCCTCTGTTTTTTTTTTCTTCGTTTAATTATTGTTCATATCATAATCTTCCTATTGTTAAGATTCTTGAAATCCATATTTGCTTAAGTAAAGTTCTATTTATTTATTTGCTCATTCTCTGAGATATAACTGACATATAGCCTTGTATGAGTTTTACGTGTACAACATAATAATTTGCTCTATGTATATATCGTAAAATGACCATCGCAGTAAGTTTCATGAACACCCATCACCTCATCCAAAGCATTGATAAGAAGATATGAAGATCTCTCTTAGGTTTTCTTCTTCTCCAATGCAAAGAAGCTGGGCTGTGGAGGGCCTTTTTTCAAGTGTAGGGCTGAAGGTCCCGACTGTATATCATGCACAGGACCGTGAATTATTTCTGCATTGTCATTTCCAGACGTAGATTAGCTGTTGTGATTCACCAGGTGAGTTAGTCCCTGCAAAATTTGCTTACTGCAGACACAGGGTCTCCTTGGAGCCAGACTGATGCTTGTCTGGGCCTTTCCCAGGCTCCTCCTTGGACCGGCTGGCCCCTTTACTTATCTAAAAGGTTTTTTTTTGCTTAGAAAAATGGGTTATAAATTCTTTGATTGCATTTTTTTTAATATAAGGAAGAAGGAAAAGATATAATTTCCAAAGACAGTATTTAGGAAGAATGTCTCTTTTTGCAAGTTGCTTATCGTATTTTTATTGGTCTCATGTTAGAGTTAAAAATGATCTTTCAAGTTGTTGGGAATAGACTGATAGGCATTTTCAAGACTGTAGTATCTCCTTTCTGAGCCTCCTAAGAAAAGGTTAAATAGAAATAAATTTTGCCTGATCTGCAATCATTCCTGTTTAGAAGAATGTGGAGTTTTAGACAGGTTCTTTCCAGATCTATGATTCTATAGTAATTCCTTCCAACTTTCCAATGTAAAACTACTATTTATAGAAAAAGCAGGAAGGAAGAGGTATTATAAATATTTTTTTGTAATTTCTTTGGTGATTCCTAGACTGAGTCTTTTTTATTTTCTTTAACAACTCATTTGACATGCTAAGGATGAAAGTTCTTTTATTTTTCTGTTAAAGATCTTTTAAAAAAATTTATTTACTTATTCATGAGAGACACACAAAGAGAGAGAGAGAGAGAGAGAGAGACAGAGACATAGGCAGAGGGAGAAGCAAGCTCCCACAAGGAGCCCAATGCAGGACTCGATCCGGGGCCCCAGGATCACGCCTGGGCTAAGGTAGATGCTCAACCGCTGAGCCACCCAGGTGTCCCTCTGTTAAAGATCTTTGCCTCACTTTAAAAAACATATGATAAGGGCAGCCCCGATGGCCCAGCAGTTTGGCGCCACCTTCAGCCTGGGGTATGATCCTGGAGACCCGGATTCGAGTCCCAGTTCGGGCTTCCTGCATGGAGCTGCTTCTCCCTCTGTCTGTGTCTCTGCCTCTCTCTCTCTCTGTGTGTGTCTCTCATGAATGAATAAATAAAATCTTAAAAAAAAAACCCACATATGATAAACAATGTTCATATGATCTTAAAAAATTTTGTTATGTCAATAAATAAATTTTCTTTTAGATTTGAGTATTCTGGAATAAGCTACCCTTAACTCTTCATCTCTGCTTAAAAAAATATTCTAAAGGTCAGCACATAATTGAGATTATCATGTTGCTTTATTTGATTTTTTCCATTTCTTCTTTTTGGAATGCATTGATGTTCACTGTGTATTCTAGCTATGTAAACTATAGTTTTAAATGCCTACAGGAACAACATCTTTGAGATTTACTACTAATTTATTTTTTCTTAAACTTCTTTAATTGTTCTTTCTGTTTTTAACAACTTAAATATAGGAGGGAAACATGCACCTTGTTCCATAAGCTCTTGTGCTTAGGAGTGATTCCCTTCCCCACTCCTTGCCCTTACTCTTTCAATTCTTTTCCTTCTGTCTCTCCTCCTTGGAATTGACATTTGTTCATTTTAGAGTCACCATTTGTAATGAATTGCTTTGCAATTGATTGGATTGACTGTATGATTCCCATTGACCATATTATCCCTAATTTGATTCAATAATGGGCCAATAATTTGATATAATATAGACAGTGTGAGGAAACTGAGAATATTAGGTCAGCAATTTGCAAAAATTAAGGAATCAGTACTAGGAAAAAGTGAATTTTTGCATGCTGTAACCATGTTGCTTTGATTAGGTATTTTCTTATGGCTCCTTTTTTCTATAATTCCTTCCCAGCTAGCTTAACCCAGCATAGTAGCTCCTCTCTTTTGAGTCTTCTTATTAAGCCCAACCTTCATTCTTCACAAGAGATGGATTACAAAAGGAGCAGATTTTAAATTCTCCGCCTGGTCATGAATAAATGTGGTAAAGAGGGATGTTGAGGTAAAGTTATATTACAAAATGTTCCCTTAAAAAACTCATCATTTTGCTCCCATGGGAGCTTCTTTATTAAATTTACTTTAGCAAATAATGCCATTCATAAAAAAAAATCTACCTAAGGGCTTTAATAAAATGGAAGAGCCAATACACAGTATTTTATATCCTGAAAATAATAGCTCCAGGAAGTTAACAGGAAAGCCCACTGCTTCATGCTGACTCTGACTATTTGGTTTTCCAGGGCCTTCCCTCCAGTTCTGTGTGAGTACACACATGCACACAAGCACATGTGTGCATAAAGCTCATGCACTCATTAGAATTTCGTTTATTTTATTTATTTACTTTTGGTTTTGCTTTTTTTTTTTTTTGTAAAATTTTGTTTATTTTAATTTCCTGGTTGTTTTGGTTCATCAAAGTGTTGATTTAAAATAAGTGAAGTTATTTAAATAAGTGAAGTTGATTTAAAATAAGTGAAGGGGCAGCCCACTTGCCTCTCATTCTATCCTCCTCCTCAATCTTTCTAGTGTGACAGAATTTTGTTCTTCCTAAATAGCAGGGAAGGTTGAAATGGGAATGTTTCTGGAGTTGGTAGGTTCTCACTGTGGCTCTGGGTAAGAGACAACTGTCTGCTATAGTGGCCCGTGCAGCCACAAGGAAATCACTGCTCATTGCCCTTGTACAAAAATAAGCTCTTTTGCTCTTTCTAGCTTCTTTTGAATCTTCCATAGCAAATGCTTGGGAAGGACAGAAGAGCAGACTATTTAAAAGCTGAATGTCTGGAGTTAGAGCTGGGCTTAAATTATGACTCTGCCATGTGGCAGTAAGGAGGTTACTTAGCTGGACTGAGTCTCCTCACCTATCACACAGCTGTTGGTGAAGATGAAATAATGTCTGAAGTAATTGCAGAATAAAATAAAATTACAGAATAAAACTGCAGTAAAATGTATTTCTTACTGTTGTTGTCTTATTATGGCTTGTATTTGCAGGCCATTTTATTATTTTTACAGTAAGTTCTATACCCTTTTAATTCCCACTAGATTCCTACCTGTGGAGGAGTTTTAAAGAGCATGGCCAGGATCTACATTTAGCACCTATGGTTATTTTTTGAGCATTTGTGATTAGAACAAGCTTCTTTGGTTGTTACTAAAAATACAGTGCAAGTAGCCATCCATTCTCTTAGTGTGCTAAATGTCGGGCCCAAGCTGAGTATAAAGGCTGCAGGATTCCATGAGGGCAGAAGACTTCTTGGGGAGAGATACATATATTTAGAATTCTGAGAAGCCAGCAAGGTTCCTCCTCTGACGGATTGAACCAGGAGTCCAAAAACCTGCATATTAGATTCACCTCTGTCTTAACCAGTTAACCTTTCGGAATCTTAGTCTCTTTGTTGATCAGGTTGGTTTTCCAAGAGAACTGCCTCAGTCTTGTGATTCTACTATTTACAAACCTCCATTGCTCATTGAATTAAAGTCCAAAATCCATGCTTGGCATTCATGGCCCTGGCCTGCTTTCCCAACCTTCTATGCTATGATGCTGCCATATTTACGCTGCCTCCTCTGTGGTGTCCTGGTTCCTTGAAGCCTTCCCAGGCTCCTTTGTCCTGGCCTGGTCTAAATGCCCCTCTCCATCTATTCCATGTTCTCCTATGGTGAACAGCACTGCTTTCCCACCCAGTTGCTGAAGGCTTAGGTGTGATGTTCCTTTTCACATTCCATCAGCACCCCTCATCAATCGATCATTTGCCACTAGTCCTACTAATTTTCCCTGATTAAAATCCTTTCATGCATTTCTGCATTCCTTCTGTATTCTCTGCATTCCTGCCACACACTAGGTTGAGCCTTTTGCATATCTTGCCTAGATCTTTGCAGTAGCCTCCTAATGCTTTAGGACTTGCTTGCTCCCTTTAAGTCTGTTCTCCATTCTACCAAAAGGGGGGGGGCTCTCTAAAATGCAGTTAGGATTGTGCCTTGTTCTTGCATAGAATCCTTCCATGCTTTTCATGAGTTTATAAAAAATACCCAAAGCTTTTCATAGCTCACTTTGCTTTGTCTTTTCTCTTAATTAAAAGTTACTAGAGGGGCACTTGGGTGGCTCAGTTGGTTAAGCATCTGCCCTCGGTTCAGGTCATGAACCCTGGTTCTTGGGACCAAGCCCTGCATCAGGCTCCTTGCTCAGGGGGGAGCCTGCTTCTCCCTCTCCCTCTGCCACTCCCGCTACTTGAGCTCTCTCTTTCTCTGTCAAATAAATAAATTAAAATTTTTAAAAAAGCTACTAGAGAGTGGGGACCTTGTGTTCCTCAGCTTTATAGTGCCCAAAGCACCAGGCAGGGCAGCTTGTGTTCTAGTAATTTGTTCATTCCACGCCTATTACATGATTTTATCAAATGGAACTAATATCTACTTGACTTTTCTCAAGGTAGATATGACAATTCAATGAAGTATTATGTAGAAGAGCACTGACAGAACTAAATTGGCCCATCCTCAGTGATGATATTTAAAAAAAAGAAAAAGCTTAGATGATTCGCATATTCCTAAGTCCCTCTGAAAACTTCATTCTTCCAACAAACTACTCCACAAAAGCTCATCTTCACATGATTGATGTTGGGGAGATGGTGAACTGTTGCAAATTTCAAAAGTAATGGTATAGTTTATACAGATCGAGTCCAAAGAAGGTGGAGATGGGATGTGGTCTGCAGAGCGATTGGCAGCAAGCAGGACAGCAGGCCTCAATGAGGCCTAGGGCTCTCAACAGACAGCCAACAAGCATTTCATGAGCATCCCAGAAGGGCTTCATGCTCCATAACATAACTCAAGGGCCTTTTTCTCTTGGCCAAGATTACTTGGTAAATCCACAAGGCCAAGTGGCCTGTTGCCAGAGTTCAAATATTCTTTCTCTCCCGGTGGCGGTTCTTCCCTTCCTCTCCTAGCTATGAGGCACAGAAGAGAGGATGTGATATGAGATGGCTCTTGTCCTGGTCCACTTTAAGCCCTATTTCACCACAAATATGGAACTCTCCACAGCTTCTCTTAAAGAGATGAAAACCTTTCTGCTTAGAATTCAGTGACTCATTCCACTTGGACACAACCACATTCTTTCTAGGGCGGAAACCCTGAATTCAAGTGCAGCTGGCCAAGTCGGGGAAAGAACTCTACGCTGTTTCTGGGAAAGAACTTTAAGTCTTCCTGCTGATGATGAGAAATAATTTTTACTCTTTGTAAAGGGTTAGAAGCCTAAGTGTGCTAGCAAATTATAATCTTGGACTCAGCCAAGGAATGCTTGAGTGGTGTTTTGATTACCATTAAGGTTTTTTTTTTTTTTAATTAAATTTAAGCATCTCTGGGCCTGAATTCTTCTGATATATTAATTCTGGAGAAGCATCAACAGAGGAAGGAGTACAGACTGGAGTGAAATTAGGGGTGGGTTGCTGGATACTTGGAACAGCAAAGTGTCTTTTTGCTAAATTCTTTGTAGCCAGAGCCAGACTTTTCAATGATATAAGTAACTGGGGATAGCCACCATATGTGACTGTTTGTTATATGCCAGGATCTAAGCCAAGCACCTACCCCTCAAGATTTCATTTACTCCTCCCATTGACCCTGTATGATGGATAGACTCTAACTACCAAACCGAATCTGCATTTGCCTGAAAGATCAGTGGGTCTCTCAGGTAGAAAGAACTCTTTAGGGACTCATGAGGTTGTAGTACAGGAGGGGAGGTAAAGCATGGAAGGCAATACAGTGTATCATAGAATCCCAGTCAGGGAAGGGATATCGAAAGAACTGGGAGATTGCTATGCCCCTATGGGCAGGTAATAATCTCTTCCAGCTTTTATAAATCACAAAAGTGTGTTTTAAATTTTTCTGGTCTGCGTATTTCTATAGCCAGGTGAATCCTTTAGGCTAGTTTAGCGCTGTGCTCTCATCCGGGTTAAAGGGAACCCAGAAGGAATGTAATTAACCTCATTATCTAACATAAAACCTTGTGCAATGGACCGGGTGGCTCCTAAGTGCCTGTTTCAGGTCCCAGGGAGCTGCATTTCGGTAAGCCACCCAAGGCATTCTTTTGTGTATGTCTTGCCAAAATCCCTTAAGAGCATCTATACAGCTTGGCAATTTTCAGGACAAATCCTTTTCAAGTGTAAAACAAACAGGGATTTAAAAATCTTTCCTTCTGTTTCAGATAGAATTCCAGCTGTCTGCTTCTCCCTTCCCTCCAACAAAAACAAACCGAGTGACTTGTATCCATTTACAGATCATAAAGTTTCCTCTCGGTGCTATCTTCCAGGATGTGCCCCTTTAGCTGCATCTCCTATACTGGTGAGATTTTATCTTCTGCACAACCTCAGTGTCCCTTGGTCTTTCTCCCTACTCATTGCAACTCCATTCTTCAAGCCATTATTGGTTTTCCTGTTGCCAGGGCTCACTAATTTTTTGTTCTCATTTTTTGCAGTCTTCCCCTTCTTCTACCAATCCACTGCGCTGTCATGGTTGCCTTCACAGAACCCATCTCGAGTTTTATCTGCCTTATACCTGCGTGAAACTGGCGATAGATCCCTACTGTTCCCTAAAGCCTGTGGGATAAAGTACCAGCCCCCTGTTAGGGGGGTTTGAGGCAGAGCTTAATTACTTACCCTTTTTCTTCCTAATTCTGAATCAGTTGTGGGTTAGACACAGCCAGATGGGGATGAAAATGCAGGATCCGATTTATTGCTGATCATGCTGCCCTGGGGCTTGGGCCAGAGACAGGCTGAAATGTGACTTCCTGTAATCTTTTCCTTGAATTTACCCATAAAGTTGAGGAAGAACTGCTGGAGAACCCTAGCCCATTTTCTTTCAGTTCAGGTTTGGGGGCCTGGGGATTGCCTTAGGAACCATCAGTCACAGGCCTGTTTGCAGGGCTTGGGGAATCTGTGGAAATAACGCTGCATTGAAATCTCAGGGGGAGGCCAGCCTCTTCCGTTTCTGGAAATTCAGTGGCCTGGAGACTGAGACCGGTGGTCATACTAGGGCATGGTTCTGAAGTCCAACCTTCTTTTGGGGTCCCTTAATGGTAAGTCTTTACCCATGTACCTTTTGGTCTCTGTCATTGGAACCGTAGGCTGGGCTCATGATGTGGGGTTCATCCTCATGGATATCTTTTTAAAATGGGAGAAATTATAGCTTTTTAGGGAGCAGGGTGTATAGATGCAGAGGTGTTTGATAAAGACCTGGGAAACGGTTTCCCCTGTGCTCTAGCTCTTCCTACAATCTGATATTACCTCCTTTTGGAATAGAAAAATCGGTTTTTGTATGTTCATAAAGAATGCAGGGAGAAGAAGTGATGTCTTTGGTCGGGCTATGTGTAACTTTCCGTTTCTGCTATCAGAGAGCTAGCTTGGTCTGAGGCTTCTAGGAACTGTCCCAAAGGCCGTGAAACACAGCCCACTTTAACTTTGTCACAGTTGATCCAGAAGTGAACAGCTTTGAGTCCCAAAACACAAACAGGAAAAATCTGCCCAGCTGCTTTGTTAACATTTACCAAGCCCGTTGTCCCCGCAGAAAAGGAAAGGCCACTTTCACTGCCTGGCATCCCACCTGTTTTTAATCAAATCCTCATTGTAATGCCTGTTAATTCCAAACCCCACTTGCAGGTACTGATCTTTGCATTTGGCAGGGTTTTTGTGGGTATAAGTGAGAGAACACCCAACTCAAAGTAGATTATGGACAGAAGTATGGAAGTCCAAGAGGTGCCTCTGGCCTCAGGCCTGGCTGTATCCAGGAGCTCAAGCTATATATTGTGATGATTTTCTCTCTCCATATCTTGGTTCTTCCCTCTGGTAGGTTTTAGTTTTGGACTGTCTTTATTTTTATAACTGCTTCTAGTATCAGTGAAAGAAAGACCCTTCTTTTCCCAGAGATCCTACCTCACATATGATAGAGAGGGTCTTATTAGCACACCTTGGAGAAAGCCTCTCCCTTGACCAGGTGCAGTGCCCAGAGGGTTGGGTTGCTCTGAGTAACCAGGTCTGGGTCCGATGTCGTGTGCCCACCTCTGGGACACAGAGGGATGGGAGGGGGAAGACACCTATGTCTTAACTATCCTGAAGGAGGTTGCAGTTTCCTAAAGGAAGAGAGCACAACAGGTAAGGAACCTGCCTACTCCCATGGATCTTATCACATTGTACCTTCACCATGTGTTTATATGTCTCACTTGGTCTCCACGTGAGACTCAGAGATAAGCACACTGAAGAAGATCACAACTTGTCACTCTCACAAAGTCAGAAGGAGATGCCTGAGTCTAGATTTCACTCACTTAAAAAGGGAGAAGAAAATCCCTAGGCACTGCAGCCTTGTGGCCACGTGGCATCTGCCCCCACTGCCACAGCCAGCTGGGTCAGCACCCCTCAGTCTCACTGCACTGAGAAAGAACACTGGCACAGCCCCTTGCCCTGCTGGGCCGGTGCGTCCCCTGCTGAAGCCTGAGGCTCGGTGTAGCTATTGCCTGGGAGGTCTGCAGAGATGTGGCCCTGGCCAAGCCACCTGCTCTGGCTTTTCGTGCCCTACATGTTGCCAAATTTTCCCAGGCTACAGGAGTTTCTGAATATAGGATGGAGCATTTTCAGTGACTCCGGTGGTAAACTCAGTTTCAGGTGCTGCACACCAACATGGCCTGCGCTCCAGTTCTTTCTTTCTTTCTTTCTTTCTTTCTTTCTTTCTTTCTTTCTTTCTTTAATGCCCCTTTAAAAATAAATTTATTTTGCATTAATTTTAGTTCTACAGAAGAGCTGCAAAGGCAGTACAGTTTCCATATGTCCTTCACTTAGATTCTCCTCTTGTTAACACCTTATAGCTGTGATGAATTTGTCAGAGCTAGGAGATTAATATTACTATTAACCATAATACAGACTTTATTCAGATTTTAGCAGTTTTCTCACTAATATATATATATATATATATAATATATGTTAGGTTTTTCCCAAATGAGCAGTGAAGAAATTAAAAAAACGGCAGAACCAGGCAGTAGGTTCGAGAGAGTTCTAATGGGGAGCGCTCCCGGGAGAGGTTCTGTGACTGGGGGTGGGGGTGGGGGGCTTGAGTCAGGGAAGTTGCCCAGGCAAACCGCAGGGGGGTCTATAAAGAGTTTCTGGTGGGAAGATGGGGGCAGGGTGGCATTCCGAGTAGGGCAAGGGTTACAGGTCTTTGTGTGCTAAGAAAGGGTAGGGTGGCAAGGCAGCCTTATTGGGAGGTTGCTGGCCTGGGGTCAGCTGTTTTGAGGTCCCCAGTCTCGCCAGCCCAATAATATATACATATATATAATATATAATCTATATATTATAATTATATATTATATAATATATATATTTTTTCCTTCTAGGATATCACATTGCCTTCAACCAAGTTCCTTTGATTTACTCACGGAACTAATTCTCTTATGTCAAGATATCAGTGTCCTTCATGTATCACCCCTCCCTGTTCCTATGCTCCCTGCAATGCAAAATTTTAGCACCCCTGTAAAGAGGTTGTCTACTTCCCCACTCTTGAAACTGGGCTGGCTTGTAAATTGTTTTGGCCAATAAAAGGCAGCAGATCTAAAGATGAGCCCCTTCCGAGCCTCGGCCACAAAAGGCCTTGGGTACTACTTGCTTTCTTGGGTCCCAGCCTCCTTCATAAGAACAAGGCTGGGCTAGCTGCTAGGTTGAGGAACTGCATGAATCAGAAGGGAGATACCCCAGCTGAATATTGAGGCCACATTAGACAATCAGGCCCCAGCTGGCTGCAGATCCATGAGTGAGCCTGGCCAAGATCAGCTAAGCCCGTCCCAGAACAGCAGGACTACCCAGATGGCCTAAAGATTTGTGAGCAAAATAAATATTTATTATAGTGAGCCACTGAGGTTTTGTGGTTCTATTTATGCCACAGTGTGGTGGCAATAGGTAAGTGATACTGCTGGATTGGGATAGATCCTGATGTTGGCCATCTGGTGACTCAAGTTCCATGGTCACTAGCAAGTTCGGTTAAATTTGTTAAATCTTTCAGATTGTGGGTCTTCTCGGGACTAGTCCTAGACTTTTGTAAGTAGATTTAGGGTGAGTACTTGTTATGGGACCCAATACCTCTCTTGAGCTGGGTGGGTTTGAATAGAAAAGTCACCCAGGGAAAATATTTCTCCTATGACACTGAGCAGGTCTGAGTGCTTTTCTAGCCTGTGCTGTCATTGGCTGGTACATACTCACTGGAGTTGTGGTCACTACCATATGCCTTCAGATCTCATTCTTGCTAATTCCCAGGACAAGGAATCTATGCATGCTTGCTCTAGGATTTTGCTGCTTTGGGTATTTCCCGAATAAGCTGTCGGTGTTGGCAGGGCTTTCTGCTGACTGCAGTGGGTATAAGTCTGGAATTTAAATTTGATGTGTTCAGCCATCTTAGATTAATACAATTTTTTTTTCTTCCCTCTGCCAGGGTAGACAATGGTCTTTTTTTTTTCCCCTTTCTCTTTTTTTAGCTCTCTCAAAACTGTGGGATGTGTTTTAGGGCAAAACCGGTTGCAAAGGGACATTATATCATCTAGCATAATGCCCACTAAACAGCTTTACTTTCTCAGTCTTGGAGCCACATTGTGGTTCCCCTGGAGAAGGTTTGGCCTCCCTCATAGAAGAACTCCAGCTTTTCCTCTGCCCTCTCCACCCTCTTGGATTCCTCCTACTTCCTACTGGGATGGTGGCAGTTTTCCCAGGATTAGGAAAAGGCAGCAGCAGTCCCAAGCTTTTTGCTCTGTTCCCTACACAGAATATCTTACCCCTAACTCCCCTACAGGAGGAGTCCAATATCTAGTGGACAAGAAAGCAATCGAGGAAGCTACCACATGTTTCTGAGCTCCCATCAGCAGCAATGACTTGGTTGTGTCAGATGAGGATGGGGGTCTAGAGGTCCCACTCCCTCTTACAGGTTTGCAAGGGCTTGTTTACGATTCCCTGCTTAGCTTTTTGAGGCAACTGTGCCCTCAGGAGACTTTCCTGTTGCCCTCCTCCCCTTGCCACCACCGACAGGGGCCCTTATAGTCCAGCTTTGTCCATTCCTTTACACTCTTCCTTCTTCCAAAAATGTATTGACACCTCTTCTTCATTCACTACACAACTTTGTCCTTTTACATTCTCTTGATCCTTGTGGGTTTATAGCTTGGTTTTATTCTTCCAGTCTTATTTCAGTGGGACTTTGTAAGAAAGCAACATCCATGTCCCATCTGCCACGTTTAGCCTGAAGTTGTCAGACTTTTTAGGTTTTTAGGAATATATGTAAATTTGTCCTGCTATAGTTCAGTAATTGTCTCCTTCAGGCATTTTGTCTTGCTTTAAAAAAAATCACATAATAAATTATTTTAATAGAAAATGGGGTTAGAACTACAGAGTTTAGAATTTTAAAGCAGAATTATGTTTTACCTGTAAGAGTTTCAATAGAATAGCAATAAAACCCAAACATGGGGCGCATCTAACAATTGATTATATACAGCGGTGTTCAGGAGAATGGATTTTCTTATCGCTATCAGCACTCTCATTAACACAAACTTCATATTCATTTGTCATCTTAATTACCCATTTTACTTATAAGCAAAGGAGGAAGTCACACAAAGGAAGCAGCTCTGGTGCCTCAGCTTCTCTTCTGTGAAGCCCACGTTGGCCATTGGAGGGACAATGTAATGCAAAAGCTGTTCCTTAACATAGCAGGGCTTTGACATGATAGTCAAATCACACTAAGCTTTCACATGCAGATACTATTTTGTAAGATATAAGTGGGATCATACTAGACCCACTATTTTGCATTTTGCTCATTTCTCTTTGTGTTGGGAGCCTCTCCCACATCAGTACACAAAGAACTCACTCATTCTTTTTTTTTCTTCCTAAAACAACTTCTCAGATGATTTCCAATTCAGTGTCGTAACAACTATGCTTTCATAGACTTTTTTGCTTATTTGTGTGTGTATTTTTGTAAGATTTTTCCCACCAGAAGCAGAATTCTGAGTCAAAGGGGCTGCACCTGTAATATTTTGGTAGCTAAGGCCAGATCACCTTTCAAAAAACTATCAATTCATGCTTCCTGAGAAATTGTCAGAATGCTCATTTTTTCATCCCCTCTCCAATACTGTATCTATTTTCTCCTTTTAGTCTTTGCCTCTCTGATAAGTGAGACAGTATTATTGTCTTAGTTCACACTCTTGATTACCAATGCGGTGGTGTTCCTCTTTGAGCCGCTGCCAGTCTCCATACACAGATACTTTTCTTCCACTTCTGATTCGTGGTGGAAGAGTGAAGTCGGCTCTAATGTTTTCAACAAGTCCAGGTGCCTGCTCATTGAAGGGTGGTTGTTCTTGAGAACATGAATGACCTGAATAGCTTATGTTGTTTACCTCCTGATTCTGTCACTCTGGTAACATTCTAGAACTATGCCTGGTCAGGGCTCAGATGCTCTATCCCTCACGTGTTCTGAGGCAAGTTGCAGCTCTCAATAAGAATGGACTCTAGCTAGGCAGAGAATAATTTCTTTAATTGCTTTTCTTGGTGCTTTAGTCCAATCTGTATTAGTGCCTTATACTAGTCATTAGAGATAAGTTCTGATTTTTCCTTTTTAGGCTTTTGAAAGGTTTTCTCTCTCCTGCCCCCTCACATCCCTCACAAGGTGTGGTTGTGGGAATTAATGCCCTGGGGAAAACAGTGGCTAATGGGGGATGGGTGCTGTCAGATAACTTTGTCTCCCTTTCTTCCCCTGGGGAGGCTAGTTCTGAGATGAATTTGGTAAGACTGCTTAGAAGGTTTTGCAGGGGTGAATTGCCCATAGCAGTGGCCAGTGTTTCTGTGGTAGGTGGAATAATGACAACCTGTGCCCCCTCCCTCCCCCCTGCCAGCTAAATGGTCACATTCTTACCCTGGAATCTGTAAATAGGTTATCTTATATGGCAAAAGGGACTTTTCGAAGTGATTAAGGGTTTTGAGAAGGGTAGAGTATATTAGGTTATCTGGATGGGCCAAATGTAATCACAAGGGTCTTATAAGAAAGAGGCAGTACTCTTAGAGATAGTATAAGGTGTGAAAGCAAGATGTTCAAGTGATGTGAGAAAAAGGCCACGGTCCCGGAATTCTGGCATTCTCTAGAATCCAAAAAATAAAAAACAAAAAACAAAAAACAAAAAAACCAACAAGGGACTGGATTTTATTTTCAGAGACTTCAAAAGAAACCAACTCTGCCAACACCTTGATTTCAATCTGTAAGACCCATTTCAAACTTCTGACCTCAGGACTATAGGATAATAAATTTGTACAGTTTTAAGACAGTGCAATGACAGCAAACTAATACAACATCCCTGTTCTGTCACCTCATACCTCACTCCTAGTCCTTGGGATTATAATCCCAAATGAAGTGCTGGTACAGAAGCCTTTGTCTCAATCTGCTTTTGAGGGAACCCTGGCTAAAACAGGCAATAATTAGATTTCCATGGACAGTTTCTATGGTGGGTTTTCCCCAGAGGACCAGATCTAGGACATATACAATTGGTTCATATTAGGTTCCAGCCAGCTGGCCACTGGCAGGGAGAGGAATCCTCCACTGACATACTCGAGTGTTCACAGTGACCAGGGATTGAGGGAAAAGCTGCAAGTGGCCAGCCAGACTACACACCCATGTCAGGGGATTGAAGGCAAGGTCCTTAGTCATGGGGTAGCAGTGTGTAGTGTGTTGGAGCACATCATCAGAGCCTCACTAGGAAAACCAAAACACCTCCAGGTGCTTGTACAGTGGTGGAAATGTACTGCGGTGAATTGTTTGTATGGGTGAGAGAGGAACTGAGAACCAGACAGCGGATGGAGAGGTAATCCAGAGATGAGCAGAGCAGGAAGCCGCTACATCCTTAGGTTGAAGGATGAAGCGAGAGGTGGTATTACTGGAGCCCATGAACTGGGACCACCGGAAGGGATCTGGGACTCTGCAGTGGGAGCTGAGCCACAGCTGGAGAGGCCACTAGAGGTGAAGTGAGATGGAAAGAAGTACTCTGGCTTCTCCCTTCCTCCTCACTTTCTATTCCCCATTCAGTGCCTCCAATTAACCAAACCCCAAGAAGCCAGCTCTGCGGAAATGCGGAGCAGGTGGAGTAAAGGATGGATCTTAGAGCAAACAGGCGTGGGACAGGCATCAGCCATGCTGCCAAGGAGCCTGTGAAGAAACACCCACGGGAGAAAAAAAATCCATTTTAAACACCTGCCAATCTCTGTGGAAAGTGATTCCAGATTAGTGCCAGTGAGCAATATTTTGTCCAGCCTTTAATTCCTCTTGCCTTCCATGCTCCAAGCCCCAGGGGGTCAGAATCTGTAGCCAGTATGTAGGGCGTGTTCCTGGAGGTGCTGACAGAGTAACAGAATTTTCCCCTCCTGGCTTCCCACTCATCACCGGGTTGAGCTAGGGAAGGTGGAAGCTTTAACACTGGATGAAATCTAGGTTTTAGGTTATTACATTCAAACACATTAATTACTAAAACAAGTCTACCTTAGGTGGTTCTGACATGACTGGGGGACGTTATCTGAGAACAGTCCGGTGACCTACAGGGCCTGGCCTAGAGCTCACCTAGAGCAGTAAGACTAAGCCTCTCTTCACGCTAAATGGTAACACCAAGAAAGTTGTGAGAGAAGAACAAAACTTAATTGAATTCTTTAATCCCATCGTGGATGGAAAACTTTGTCAATGGTCCCGTTGAAGTTCTTCTCCCTTGACTAGAGGTGACAAAGGAAGACTCCATACATCCCCCTTTATAGTCAGTGGCTTAGAGGCCAATGTTCCCATAACTGGTTTTTCTCCTCTACCCCCATGGTAGGAAGTGAAATGTGGGAATCGTTGGCATCTATTATTTTGGTGCTTCAGCCACAAGTTGGACTGAAACATTCTAACATTCTTTAACATCCACGTGGAATGATTGTTTTTATTATCAGCAGGAAAGAAAGGGAGTGTATGAGATGTGTCTAGTTATGAAGGTAGAAAAAAATCTGTGTACTTGTGCACACTCATCTTTTCTGATTGTTGAAATTCATATCCCTTACAAGGGGACACTTACCTGGAATTCTGGAGAGTCCTTGTTCGAAGCACATCTGTCCACAAACTAATGTAATCCTAGATGAAAATTGGAACAAGTCACTTGAAATCAGAAATCAGTGTCCCTAGGAGAAACATGGTGTGCAGCAAAGAGCAGATTCTCAGAAATCCCTGCTGATTTTCGAACAGAAGCTGCCATTAGCCCATGACTGAGAGTGTATCATAGGAAAGTACCCCAGCTTCAGGGATGCCTGAGTGGCTCAGTGATTCAGTGTCTGCCTTTGGCTCAGGTCATGATCCTGGGGTCCTGGGATTGAGTCCCCCATCAGGTTCCCTGTAGGGGGTCTGCTTCTCCCTTTGCCTTTGTCTCTGCCTCTCTCTGTGTGTGTCTCTCATGAATAAATAAATAAAATCTTAAAAAAAAAAACACACAACACCCTGACTTCAGACACCAAGGTGCCAAAAGTATTGAATTCCTTCTTGAGGGAATGCTGTACCATCTTAGATGAGAAGGACAGGGGCCTGGGGGATCTTAGGAGGGTCTTTGCTCTGAAGGGAGAGACTGGCTCCATAATTAGGCAAGGGAAGAGATTTTTAAGGCTAGGAATTGGGACGTTAAAGCAGACTTGGGAGATCTTGTTGGTGGAAGTGGGAAGACGGGGAAGGTCCAGAAAGGAGCCAAAACCATCTCTTAAACTAGGTGACCACACCTCATAGATTTAGTGACTCTGGGGAGCAGAGGAAATGCCAGAGATTGGGTTGGTGTTTTACCCAAACCTCTTCTCTGTGCTTAGATAAGGACAGCTACTTGCCCCTATTGAGCAAGGACTCCTTGAAACTTACCCAGCTGTCCAGGAAAGCCATACCCACACATAAGGACAAGCGACCTGGGTTGGGTAGAATGGGTGAGATCAGGGATGCTGGGAGAAAGGAGAGAATCCTGAGAGAACAGTGATTTTCTAGTGGCAAAATGTGAGCACTTCACTGGAATTTAGGTCCCAACCTGTGTGCGCTTGGGCTGGCTCAGTACATACTCTGAAGAAGCAGATCCTGGATGTTAACTTTTTGCCACTTTCTGGGAAAGGCAGTTTGTGTGAGGTCCACTAAGATGCCACCATAAATCATTTAGAGGAATGCAAAATTTTGCTAAGGGAAAATGAAGCAGGGTGACACACACACACAGGAACACACACAATTAACAGGGAAGAAAACAGATAAAGAGCCTCAGCAGACTAGATTAGGGAGGTCAGCGTTGGGAGGCTGTGCCAGAGGAGTAGGCATGGATTGTAACACTTGAGGCAGTCAGTGGGCCATGCAATGAGAGGAGCAGGCTTGGAGGGACCACAGGAAGGAGAACAGAGGAGCCCTGAGACTCTGGGCGCTAATGCCACATGAACACAACTGAAGCCACAGTGGCCTGGGCACTGCTTATCTATCCCCACCCAGGAGCCACAGCAGCTGGTTTTGTAGTGGATATCTAGTGGGTACCTCCATGAAGAGCTTTTTTTTTTTTTTTTTTTTAATGTATGAACATCCAAATGCTAAAAAGACATCCAAATGCTAAAGACCACTTATTTTAATAAATGTCTATTTCATTTTTTTTTTTTTTTTTTTTTTACAGTAGAATGAATACTTGCCTCGATGACTAAAGATGCGTAAGGATGTTTGGTAGCCTTCAGAACCACCACAACAATGGTGGTCTTCCTGACTGGTGGGTAGTCTTCAGTAATTATAAGGGATTACTTCTCTGAAACTGCTGTTCAGCCAGCAGGACTGCATCCATCATTTTCAGGATTGTTGGTGACCTGGGCATATTTTCCCCAAATAGCTGCTTCCTTGTGTCACAAGACCCAACTCACTCATGTTCACCTCAGTGACAGTACCTTTGGTAATAACACCCAAAGTTGTATATAGTGGGGATGAGGATTCTTTTTTACACCGAGTATTGGCAGGCAAAAGGTGGCTTTCAATTCAGGATGTGTTACATGGGCCTTTTTGAAGTGACCCAGAATACCTACAAATTCGGATGTCACTTCCACCCTATCTACAGAATACAAAAGCCAAAGTTTAGATCTTTGACACCCAGGATAATGTGGAACATGGAAAATGAAACCTTAACACCTTTCCTTGGGGGAACCAAGGAGAAACATCATTCCCTGTTGGGGTGTATAGAAACATGGCCATGTGTACCATCCCTGTTACATGAGCCTCAAAACTACATTTTCTGTGGTCTGCTCCCTCCACATGACTCATGTTGCCCTTTTAGTGAAACTCAGTTAATGTTCTACTTCAACTTTGATTTCTGAGAAGGACCCTAAATATGGGTGTTACCGAGATTCTTATCATTTGCCTTTCTCTTTGACGTGTTATCTCCATAATCATAGTATCAGCAAATGTTACCTAGGAGTTAGAGATCTTGCTAAAACTATAAACTTTCCACACCCACACCCTGGCTTGAAGTACGGTTCAGACAGACTGCTTCTTGACAGATTTTGTCCTAATTTGAATGATCCAGAATATAGGCAGAGAAAGTCAAAGATCATTCTGCAATTACTAGCAATTAGGAATATTTCACATACTGCCACACTGGACACAGATTTACTTTGCTGTTTTAAAAGTGCTGTCATGTACAAATCTAGAAATTCATTTGGTCCACTTCTGGAAAATGTACACGAAGACATTAGAGCAAAAACCTCTGCTGTTGGCTGCATTTAAGTCCTATCTTAAGGGAAAAGGCCTGCTTCTAGTAGGATCCCATATAGAAAGGTAATTGGCGATCTCTTCTGAGTCATTGCACAGAAGCCCACTTCCTCTGTGCTTATTCGAGTGTCTTATGGTAGCCTCTTAGGCTGGTAGTAAACACATTAAGAAAATGCTGTGCTTGGAAAATTCACTTTATCGCCTTGTTTTGTTGTGTAAGTAAATAAAGTAATTAGGCTGCTAATAGAGGTAACTGGCTTTCTAATTTCAATATGTCAAAATTCATCTCTCTTGAGTTACCCAAACATACACACAAATACAAATCTGCCAAAAGTATTTCTGACAAATTTAAAAATTAGTTGAACATTTAAAAACTCTATTTAAAGTCCCCAAGAAGGAAGGTGAGTTTGCAAATAAGTCTTGAGAAGGGCTTAAAGAAAAGTCTCAGTGAGGCCTCACGAGAGATAATTTTTGAAACTGCAAAATTCATTTGGCTTTATAACCGTTTGGGAAAAAAACCCACATTTTCTTTTGGGAATTTCCGTGTAAGACACTACAATTCTCTTATTGCATCTTGCCTGTATTTTTAGATACAATATGGCAGATTTGGTGAAGTAGGAAAGGAACTAATGTTTTTAAGGTTTTCATGGCAGGGTTTTTTTTTTTTTTTTTTTTTTTTTTTTTTTTTTTTTCAGGTGGGGAGGAGTTCCAATATTATAGAGAGAAATGAACAGGACTGGAAAACCAGAAAATCAGCTGCTGTTAACTTAGTGATTGCTCTGTTCATGGCAGTCACCACCTGTCTCCCCGTTAGGGCACATTGGTTGCTAGCAACAGAGGCCAGCTTTTTCTGACTTAAGCACATAAGGACTTTTCTGGATAGCTTACAGATGTTAAAGAATTGCTGAGTAACCAAGCCTGTGGGAGGACGGGAGCTGGACCAGCTCCAGGGAACTGTTTGCAGTTCTCTGCAGTGTCTTCTCTGGACAGTGCCCTTGGAAAAACTCAGCCCCAATGGCTTCCAACTGCTTTTCATGCTGTTATGGATAGATTCAGCCTCCCAGGAAAGGAAGTCCAATTGGTGTGGTCTGGGTCACATGCTGTCCCTTCAATACCCTTGAGACAGCCCCACGGGACCAGAGGAACTGGAAGGAGAAAGGTCCTTCAAAGGAAAAGCCGAGGTTTTGCCAAGAAGGAGGAAAGGAGCCTAGGCCAGCCTCCCCTGATCTATGCCAAAGCAGAATGGTCAAATGGCATTTTTACTTCCTGCTGTCCCTGGAGCCTTATCATCTAGTGCAAAGTCAACATGAATGCAGGTAGAAAGACAATATTCTGATTAAAAATCTGCATCTTTGAGATGCTTTTAATGTTCTTCTTCTGATGTTTTTGTATGGATTCTCAGTGGAAAATTCTGGTCGGAAAGGCACAGAGCTGAAAGAAAGGCATAGATTAGGAAAGCTATGTGGTCAAAACATGCTGGGAGCGATAACATGTCTTTTTTCTTTCTTAGACATGCATTCCTCATTGTCAGGAGGATTTTAAAAAACAAGCATAGTACACTTTCTGTTTATCTTATACCCATAATTATAATAATAACATCCTCTATAATTCATGCAGATTATTCACAAGTCTTAGTGAGAGTAACTGGAAACGAAAGCAATCAACATTCTATATATACTTACTTTGACACTGGAAATTAACGTGCATTTAAATGTAATGACATAAACTGCTTCTGATTATAGTAACATAATGAGATGGTTTTTATATCTGGCATGCATTTAATTAAAAGAAAGTGTCAATGATGGGCATATAGGAAATGATTTAGATAATTAATGATAAATGTTGACCTTACAAACAACTTTATTTTTATATATTCCCATCCTTTCTCCACCCTCTCCAGAGTTCTGAGGTTCTTGCATTATATGAAGTAGAGTCTCAAACAGTATTTATATTTCTTTTAAGAAAA
Source organism: Vulpes vulpes (assembly GCF_048418805.1). Lineage (NCBI taxonomy): Eukaryota > Metazoa > Chordata > Mammalia > Carnivora > Canidae > Vulpes > Vulpes vulpes. The sequence continues at coordinate 30,220,799 of NC_132785.1, read as the reverse complement.
GTCCCCGAAATTTGACTAATTTATAGGCTGAGATAGGTTTACTTTGAAGCAAGTGAAGCTTTAGTTTTGGTAACCCTCATTTGTGTGGGCTCCTTCCAAGCTCCTGCAGCTAACTTTGTATATTTTGTGGAATTTTTTTCTTCAGCGGTAATCTTTCCAATATTACTTTTGGCCCCAGAAAACTGGGATCTGCCCTGCTGATAGATTCTGTGTACATAATGGTGCAATATCAGGATCCCCTCAGCCACATCCTGATTCTGTTGCAGGCTGTGTCAACCTAGATCTGGAACACTGTACATTCAATGGTTTTGTCAAGAAATCCAATACACATCAAGGATTTCTGTATGTGTTTATTTTTTTTTTCCTTTGGTCATGTTTACCAAAGACATTGAGTGGGGAGACCTGGCAGAAGGGTAGGTGGGGTGGGCAGAACTGAGTGGGAGTGGAAATCCTACATCATGTAACAAAGTATTTTAAAAAGTATCACATGAGATAATGTCTGTTTTTTGGACTTCTTTCTTGGCCTTGCCTCTACCAAGTCTCCATGGCTGTTACTTTCTTTTTCCTTATACCCCCTCCTCTGGATGCCCTTTGTTCTTTTGAATTTCCCCAGAGGTCTTCAAGCTCCTTTGCCCTCTATTGCACAGTGCCATGTGGCTCTCTCCCTCCTTCTACCCCAGGCTGGCTCCTCATTCATCATAGGACCTAGGAACTTCCAGCTGTATTTAACTGGCCTCTGCTCTTTAGTGAAACCTTTTTACTTTGGTGTCTCAAATCTCACTATAAGGGCTCTTTGCAGTATTTTGTTCTCCAAATTATATAATTCTTACACCAAGCAGAATTATGGTAACTGAAACATTCTTTACCTCTGTTTTCTTACATGCACATTTTAATATTTGAACTGTACTTAATTGAAAAATCCTGAGGACTGCACGATTTGCTGACTTGTCTCCTCGTCTCCTTGCTCGGTAGTAGTAGCACATGCTAGAAGCTCAATAAATGAATGTTGACTATTAATTGAATGAAATTAGCATTTTTAAGAGGTGGCGTATTGATATCCACACTCTTGATTTGACTTGATGTAGAAGCTGCAAGGAAAAAAATAAAAAAGAAAAAAGAAGCTGTAAGGAGCATTCACTCACTGGGCCTTTTCTCTGGAGGGTTCACAGAATCCATACAGACTGGAGGAGCAAGGAAAGGGAGAAAAGCCAACCCAACCCCTCCTCCCCCCCAAAAAAAACAACCAAAAAACAAAACATACACACAAAAAAAGCCCCTAAAAACAAAACAAAACAAAACAAAAAAGCCCTAATCCGAATGAATCTACCTATTGACAACTTTGGTGAGTAATAATAGGGACATTGTGAACTAAAGAATTCATACAATTGACATATGTATGCTTTCACATCATTTTAGAAGCATGCTTTATAGGCTTTGGGACTTTCACAAGAAGATAAATTCTATCAGAAAATAATCTAATATGTAGAGGGCTTTTTAGAAATTTTGTACACAAGATAATAGAGAAACAGAATATGTAAAATTGTAAAGAATAGGCTTTATGATAAAGAAAAGAGCTAACAAGTCTTTTTGTTCATCTCAAATGTTTTGAATCCTGCTGAATATAATCGTACAGGGAAAAGCAACATTCAAAATAGCAACAGAAGCAACAAAGTATTTTTAGGCCCCTGAAATGGCTTTCTACTTTGTAGGGCTCCGGCTTGTCATAAATTGGAACTTCTATTTCCCTTTAGTTAGTGCCAATTCTCTTCTTGAAGATGAGACGTATTTTTCTGATCGTACCAATGTATCCCTCTAGTTTCATTGGCCATTGTGAGTCCTTGGATTTGACTGGGACCAACTCTTTGGTTCAGGATAGGAAGAGAGCACTGGTGATGGATGCAGCTTGTACTCGGCATTTTCTCTGGCATGTCTTGGATCTGGTTTTGTCAGCCACTTGATTCGGAATGAAGAGAGTGAAAGCCATGAGGTATTATTGGCATGCAGCTGGAAGTCCCCACCCAGTCCACTGACAGGATGCAGTATTATGGTCACAAGTTTACTATTAACCATAGGCTCAAATAAGCTTGAAGGCTAGTTAGATCTGCTCTTGGAGCCCGCTCTCATTATTTCTGAGAGACAATATTAATACCAGAATTTTCCATGGTAAGTCATGACTTGAACAGTTTTTTGGTTCAGCAAAACTTGTAAGACATGAGATTTGATAGAATGAAATAAAGATGAAAAGAAAACACATATTTTTCTTCTTATGACACTATTTATTGCAACTCTATCTTCCATTCCTCTTCAAGACATTTAGTCATCAGACTTTTTCTCAGCAGAGACACGAACTGAGAACATGAACCTAAAATATTTTTAGGGACAGATTGACAGGAACTTGATTTAGGATTAGGAGACATTGTTAGTTTGGGACAATATGTTGTTTTAAAGAGTACACATAGCCTGAGACTTCAGTAAAAATTCATTTAAAAAATTCAAAATAAATAAAGCAAATGTAAGGACATTTTCCCTTTACTTTGCTTTTCTTTCCTTGGTATTGTAGTATTTTCTAAAAAGTAACAGCCACCTCCATTTATGGCTTATACTATTCATGTAACCATAGTGGTATCATTGATTTCTAATTTTATGGCAAACCGTTCTTGCTGGTCCAATGTCTATTCATTTATTACTGTTTGTTCCCAAGGGAGGGAGATGAGTTCATTGATCCAGTGGTGCACTGGCTGGGAAATATTTAATGTTTATTTCTATCACTGAAGTTATTTCAGGTTTGGCTATTGACAGTCATTCAAATGCACCAATCAGTATAGCCCACAAGACATAACAGAATCTCCAGCAGCCTTCCTCTCTGCAGATGGACTCACTTGCCAGGCAGTTGTTCTCCAGCAGCATTTGCCAGATGGCTGTCAGACATTCCAGATTTGAATTTCAGTTAATTTTGATGTCTTTTGGTGGAAGAAATATGCAAAAAACACTTGATCTCTACTCTTTCTCAATGATCAAGGATTATTAGAGCTTTAGCATCCTTGAATATATTTGAGAATTTTTGACCTTTATAATGACTGTAATACCTATATCTTCCTGTGTTATTTCTCAATGGAGCTCCTTTGCTGTGTGCAGCAAGAGAAAAATTCTGCTTTCAGATTTGCACCACAGTAACAAATACTTTGCTTCATGCCAATATAGTTGTCCACATTTAAATGCTAAAAACTTGATTTTTATTTTGAGACCCTTGGCCGTCTGCCCAGCCTTAGTCTTTGAAGCCATTTTCATCTTTCCAGGCATCCTACACCTGCTGGCTCCTTCAAGGAAGCATGAATACCCAGAAGTGGTGGAGATAGTTCTCCTGGAAACCCATGTTTTGTTGGGCTTGTTCTAATTAAGTTGAATTTTGACTTTCAAGATCATTTAGTTTTGGGGCCTTGTATTGATTCTTTATTATTTTTTTTTTAAGATTTTACTTATTTATTTGAGAGAGAGAGAGAAACAGTGCGAGAGAACACAAACAGAGAGGAGAGCCCGACTCAGGGCTCCATTCCAAGACCCTGGGATCATGACCTCAGCCAAAGACAGATGCTTAACTGATTGAGCCAACCAGGCACCCCTCCTTCCACTGATTTTTGCCTTTTACTCTTGGATTTAACACTTGGCTTCTGTCTCTTAGACCTTCAAACCTCTTTTTCTCCCAGTGGTCTTTGGTTTGGTTGTCCCTCCCACTCTGAGTATTTACAGCCTCTACAGTTCCCATTAAAACCCAGGGAATCCAATTCTGATCTCAACCAAATACTTGGTCATCAACACGATGGAATTAGATTGTCAGTCCCTTCAAGAGGAACAAAGTCATGTATTGTTTGACCATTTCTATGTTCTTTAAGCAAAATAAGTATAAGACTCCTGCTTTCTGGTTAGGAGTTCCAGATGTTCTGTGCTATTATAGCAGTGTTTATACTTCCATTCTAAAATTGTGATTTAATATTAAGCATAGCTTATTCATTAAAAAGTCATACAGTGCACTGGCTTCTTCACAAAGTTAGTTGTTTTTCCTCACATCTTTTGGGGAAGTTCATGAGAGTCTGAGAGAAGTAGCATGGGGTCTTGTTCATAATAAGAACGAGACAAATGTGGCTGAATACATGACATCAGTTAGACTCTTTTCATCTCAAAGTAAAAGAAACTCTGTGACTCAAACTGGCTTACACACTAATGAAGTTTACTTTCTTATAAAACAGGAAGACCAGCAGTAGGACACTGATTACCACCCTTACATGTCGGTTGCTTCCTACCTCAATGATGTTATAGAGATCCACATTCTTCCTAGCTGTGTTCTGCAATTCGTAGTGTTGGCTTTATGTGTAGATAGTAATATGCCATAGCAGTTTCCAGACATGAAAAATCCAGAACAAGAGATGTTATGCTATCTAGTAACTTCTAGGCGGGGGTACTTTTCCCAGAAGCTCCCAAGAAGGCATCTTCATACTTTCCTTTGGTCTGATTTGAGTCATAAGCTCATTAATGAAATAGTCACTAACAAAGGAAGTGACATTCCCCATAGACAAATCAAGTATACCTCTGAATGTGAAGATGGGGTCAGCTTTTGCTGGGAGAAGAGATGAATTTTCCAAGATGGCGCACCAGCTTCAATGATGGAAGAACCTCTTCACAGTTTGATGATAAGAGTATTAAAGAGTGGTCTGTACTTTTGAGAAATGTGTTGTATTGACATTTCTGAGGGAAAAGCACCAAGAAATAGTTTTTTTTTTTTTTTTTGGCAATCTTAGGATGATTTTCAAAATCTGATATTTTTATAAAATAAAGAAGTTCAATATGGAATTGTGACACTTGACACAGTTAAAATAGTAGTTAGTAAAATATTGATGCTTCATTATCAATTTTTAAATGAAATAATTCCAATTTAATTTGTCTGAATTATTTCACAATGTTTTGATCTGATTCTTAATATGCCCATGTAGGATGGCAGAACAAATATAAAAGTCTTCATTTCACAGATGTAACCAGGAATAGAAAGATAAAATAATTGTACTTATTGTCCTTCTGACTCTGATCCTGAGCCTTTTCATTATAATGGGTGCTCATTGTTTTCCTTGATTTTCTCTTTAACTAGAGGATATGCTTTTTAAGGTAAGTAATTCATCTCCCATGAATTCTAGTGCCTAGTATTTTAGGATTCAGGGAATGTTGATTATAAATGATCTGCTGAACTAAGGCAAGATTAAAAATCTTGAGTTTGAATCTTTCCTTGACAGTGATGCACCTCTGGACAGAGCAATTAATCTCTGCCTGGATCAGTCTTAGCATTTTTTATATGCAAGTAAATCTGTTCTCCTACAAAATTAAAAAAAAAAACAACAATAAGACAAGTAAGTACCAGTTTGGAACTTAATTTCCTCTTGACTTTTTGTGGCTACTTCATAGAATTGCTTATAAAAAAGACTGTACTTTAAAGACATGAAGCCATTAATATGCCAGAAAATCAGAAGATTATAAAGTTAGTCAAGGACAGATTCGAGCAAAGCCAAAACCCAATGTAACTAAAACAAACAAAAAAGAAAACCAGAAACCATTCCTTGGAGGCAAACAGAATCACCAGCTTCCGAATAGGGCTTCTCTGGGAAAGGGCATGATCTACTGGACGTGGGTCAACCTAATATATGCAGTTCAAGATAAGATAATGGCATCAACATCAACAAAATCTACAATTAAATCATTTAAGATGTCTGAGACCAAATGCTTTCTGTCATAAATACATTTATTTCTATTAAGTTATATTATTGTAATTTAAGAATAATGTTCTAAATGAATTGAATTAAATGGTACTGAGTTTTCTTATGGCCTCCTTTGTGGTTGGTGCTCTGTTGACTCCCATCAGAAACACTTGTCGGTCCTTCTCCATCTATGGACTTGGTTGGGAGGATTCCTCCGTAAATGGCCCAGGATGATGAACTAACATCTAGAAACTAAACCTGGGTGGATAAAGAAGTGGCCTTGTATCAACATTTACCTGTACGGAGTCAGGTAAAAACAGGCTATATATTTTTTTTGTGTTTTCACCTTAAACCCTCTCTCATTCCAAAATTGCGTTTGTGTGTGTGTTTTTATCAATGCTTTGATCACAACCAAAGTGAACAAGTTCATCTTCATGGACAGTTGCTGCAAAAGCTTTTCAGGCAGTAAATGTCTTTATTCTGTGGTATGTGGTCTGCACAAGTCTGTAGGAAGGAAAACACCGACATAAATTAATCAGAGTAGAATACTTTCTAGTAATGTGTGAATAAAACAATAAAAATAAAAATGCTTCTTTTCAGCCACTAGTTAAAATGGATCATCATTTAAATGTAGCATTATATATGTTTTTATGAATGCCATTTGTATATAAAAACCAAACTTTGTTATCTCTTTCATTTTGGTGAATGAAAGAAAAATTGGGGGCCTCAGAAGTGTGTACTGTTTTTGTTGTAGCACTCGTGTCTAGATTCAATTTAAAAAAGAACCAAGCATCCCCCCCCCCCCCCTTTATAAAGAGCCAAGCATTTTTAAAACAAAAAAGTGGGCTATTTCTATTATGGGAAATGTTGCATTATTCAACATATGTGTGCTGAGCTCATGAATTATCTTAGTTCCTTTCTCTCTCTTTTAAAACCTGCCTTCATTTTTGTCACAAGTTAAAGATGAAAAAAGAATGAATTAACTGTGATGGCTAAATGAAATCATGTTCTTGTTTAAAATCCATTTTAGTTGCCCATCTTGGCCTTGTCTCCTCATTTGTAAGGCCACCTCCAATCCTGAGTGTCACTAAATTTTAATGACGTGCTGAATGGCTTGTGTTAGCTTCTTGGCTGTTTTGGTCTGGTGGGGCACAGTAGACTCATTTCAGTTGGCGGTGATTCTACCTCAATAAACTGCAAACGACGCTGATGACTTACTTTCCTGCCAGTACATTTTCGTAAAACATTTCTTCACTCTATGAGAAGCCAAATTTGAAATCATACCCTAGGTCAAGAGAAAAGGTATTTGAAAGTCTTGATATAATTGCTGATTCTTTCTGGGAAAAGATTAGCTATAGTTTTAGCAATACCTTCTATTATTTATCTCATAGCTAAATTATTAAAATATTTCTTAGGAAAACGGATTAATTCATTAAAGCTGACAAGTTCTACTGATTTTAAATGATAGTTAGTCTGTAAGCACTAGGGAGTCATTCAGTTATGTAGATCCTTTGTAAACATAGCCCTGAACTGTGAAAACTGGGAGATGTTTTTAGGGGAGGTGGTGGACTCTTCTCTTGCAAGGAAGGAAGAGAATTCCTTCTCTTGCCAAAGGAATGCTGTTTGCTTGTGGTGGTTGGAATGGGTCCTGGTACAATGGGAAGAGGGGGATTGGGTTAAATGACTCCAGAGATGTCTTCAAGACCAAAATCTCAATGACCTTTTCCCATAATGAATTCCAACTGACTTTGTTCAGTGCCAATGATTTCAATCTCTATATTCAGACCCCTCTATGCTCCAGTGCTTATTTTGCTGTGTAACCCAGATATGAAATAAAGCTTCTTCTCATGCTCCTGATATCCAAATATTGTTTTCTAAGACTCTTGCAAAAATCATGGATTTGAGCATCTAAAGGTTGCCTCATGATTTCTGCTAATTTTTGGAGCCTTTATTCATATAGTCCTCTATTTTTCTGCCTCTCTTTATCCCACATCTACCACAGAGTTCAAAATCATTTTCCTGCTTTTGGCAAAGCAATTCTCATCCTTCCCCACCCCCCACCCCCAACCTTGCATAACCTAAACTCACAAAAGTACTCAGCAGAACAGAGGCTTTACTTCTCCTTATATAGCAGTTGGGGATCATAGCAAAGAAGAGAAATATACACAGAAATAGAGAAGCTAGGGGAGAATGGAAGGTCACCAGGCTATCAGTGTTTCTCTCCTCTATTTTTTAAAACCAAAATTTATTTAAATGATCAGCTGGTCAAATGTTTTTCTAGCCTAACTCAGAGAGGATTACCTTCTAAAGTAACTAATAACTGTGGCAAGACGGTGACTTATTAAACATATATCATATTTGACATTAGCTCTCCTTTCCTGAACATCACCTGCAAAAAAAATGCCTTCCTCTTTCCTTTTTATAGACTCTTTCCTTTTCAAATTATGTTAAAAACTTGACTCCATGGCATGGTAACTCATCTGGAACCATTTGGATGTTGCCTGCCTGTTTATCTGTCGAGTCGCCACTGGATGTAATCTAACTTCTCCATTTATGGAGGATATGGTCTGGGAAAATAGGGCCAAAATAAAATTTGAACACATTTCTGTCCAGTCAATGTTGATAAGCCCTGATATTTCAGCCTGATCTCTGTTAGAGATGAAGATGAAACTGAAGCTAAAAGGTAGTATATTGAGACAAATTAGAAAGGTAAGTGTCCAGAATGAAGGCATTTTTGTTGCAGTTTTACCCCACTGCCCTTATCCACGCTTATAATCAAATCCTCATTAAGCCTCTGGGACCACCTGGTACTGCTACATTGAATAAATTCAGTGCAGATAACGCATCTAGCTGGGAATATTGAAGAAAATGCAAAATAATGCTTTTTGAAGTTTTTAATAAGAGTAAGTTTCAATGCTGGAATGAAGAACTGTGAGAGATTTGGGTTTAATTGGTTGCTGGCCTAAATTAGAATAAACCATGCTTGGATATTTTTCTTATAACTTGAGAAATGCTATTGAATGTCTTTTGATTGTTTTCAAGCTGCAGCTGAGTGTAACAATTTTTTTCCTAATGTATTTGAGAGTTTGCAAAACTTTGCTTACAATAGGAACTTAAACAATTATAGGTTTGAATTCACTAAACAGGACCACAAAGCAATTATGTATTTAAATCTATAGAGTGAAGCTCTGGTGTTTATCTAGCTGTGTGTTTTAGTAATGTGGCAAATGGACTAGAAATTTATCCTTCTTTTTATTAAGCTTGCATTTACGTACATGGTATACTCCTTTTTTCTCTTAGAAGGTATCTGTTTTCACCATGTTTTGAGATTTGTTTCTTCTTCCTTTAATTTTTTTTCATTTAATCCAAGGATTAACTTTATTATTTCTTTTCTTTTCTTCTTCCCTAAGGGCTACAACATTTTATGATGTTCTAAATCTTCCAGCATTGAATAGAATATAAATGGAATTCCACATAAGCAAATATGTTATCTATCACCCTTTTCTGGGCCTGCCAAATATCAGACAAAGTTCATTCTTTGCTTTTGGGTTTTTTTTTTTTAAAGATTTTTAAAAATTCATTTATTAGCGACACAGAGAGAGAGAGATTAAGAGAGAGAGAGAGAGAGAGAGAGAGGCAGAAACACAGGCAGAGGGAGAAGCAGGCTCCATGCAGGGAGCCTGACAGGCTTTTGGGGTTTTAACATATATATATTATTTTCACTTGGGCATTTAAAATACTTTATCAAGCTTGAGTGTTTTCTGAGTCTCTTCTATTTTTATATAAATTGATATGTTTAGTAAGTAGAACACTTCTCTCTTTCTATAGTTCTGTGATTGGGCTCTTCCAAAACAATGTTTCTTCTGAGAAAAAACAGTATGAGTGTACTGGATTTAAAGTTACAGGGATAGCAGCAATTATTCAATACCCGGATTTCTGATTAAAGGACCAATCTCATCTGACAAAAAAGGAAGCCTGAGATTCAGAAGAAAAGTGACTTATATAAGTTAATGGTAGAGTTCTGTATTCTTTCTGGTACAGCCTGCTGCCTCTCATCTGGAAATCCTCCCACATTCATTGAATTCCCCCACACACCAAGACTGTATCGGGATTATTTTTAAGAAAGAGCATGAATGGGAGTGGGGGAGGGGCAGAGAGAGAGAGAGAGAGAGAGAGAATCCTGAGTAGACTCTACCCCCAGCTTAGAGCCCATCTTGGGGCTCGATCTCATGACCCTGAGGTCATGACATGAGCCAAAATCAAGAGTGGGTCACTTAACTGAGCACCCACCCAAGCACCCCTCAATAGGGGATTTTTTAAATTAAAAATTTTCAACTTTATTGAAATATAATTGACATGTAATACTATGTACATTTAAGGTGCAAAATGTGATAGTTAGATCCTGATTTAATTTCCTCCAGATACATACCCAGAAGTAGTGTTGCTGGATGATATAGTAGTTCTATTTTTAATGTTTTATGGAAACTTCATTCTGCTTTCCATAATGGTTGTACCAATTTATATTCTCAGCAACTGTATTCTAGGGTTGCCTTTTCTCAACATCCTTGCCAACAGTTGTTATCTCCTGTGTTATTGATAAATGTTAGTGGGGGTGATCATCAAGTAGATGTGACTGCTGGTTGACCCTGAGCTGAACCCAAGCAATCAGAGGCTCCTCATCCCCTGTCCTTGAAATGTAGGCCCCGTCCACTTCATCCAAAGTGGGAAGCATTTTCAAGGACACAGCCTTAAGAGCACAATGTGTTGTTTTGACCATCTGGATGGGATATGTAGATAAACCCAGTTAAGGCCTTTGTATACTTTTAAGATTCTGATTGACTGGTCCCAAGGTCTACCTGTCTTATGACTGCTGAAGACAACTCTTGTAAGTAAGTTCCTTTGCTTGTTAAAACTGCTACCTACCAATCTGGGATGGTTTGCCTCTTTTTTTTGGTCTCTTCCTGCCTTCCGTGAGTACAGTAGAGGATAGAGTAGAGCTTGAAGGAGTCTTTGTACTGGAGAACATAGCCCCATCTTCATAGAGCATCTGAAACCCTGGGTAGAACTGGTTGGGATGAAAAGATCTGATTGATGGGGTTCATCCAATTTCCTTAACATGACTTACAATACCTTTCTTGCTCTAGCTCTTCACAATTTAATCTCAACTATTTCCATGGCTGTTTTCAAAACAAACATTCCAGCCATAAGAAACTATTTATTTACTTGTTTATGACCAAGCCATGGTTTCTCTTGCCTCTGGAACTGTGAAAGTATGCTTCCTTCTGTTTTGAATAATCCCATTCCCCTCCTTCCTACATCGTGGATACATATTTCCTGACTAACTCCTCCTTATTCTTTCTTTTTAGGTCAGATGTCATTTCCTTGGGAAGTTGTTCCCAATTCCTAGGCCTAGGTAATGAGTCTCTCCTAGACTCTTCCATAGAATACTATTCACCATTGTTCTCATACAAAATATATTTGAGTTACAATTTCTGACTTACTTTCTGTATTGCCCACAAAACTGTAGCTCATTAAGGACAGAGATTCTGTAATGCTATCATTTCTCCAGATCCTAGCATGGTGACTGAGACATGACAGGTATTCTCAAATATTTGTAGAAGGTGTGAGTGGTTGACAATCTTCAATGAACCAAATGGAGGGCAGAGAAATATATTGCCCCAAATCATTCTGAGTTAAACAGGTGAAGTAATTCATTCATTCATTTATTTGTTTCTGCATTTATTTATTTATTTTTATAGCCAAACTTGGAAGGCATAAAGTTTCATTTAGGAAGAACTTGAAGGATTGTTTCAGATGCATCTGGCACTTTAGCAAATTATATTTTCTAAGCATGGGTTCACCAATATATACCCCATTTGATATGCTCTTCAGAGAATATGACATTAACAATATTCTTTCTCCATTAAAACTGGATGTGTGTTTGTATCTGCCTTAACCAACAGAATGTGGCAGAAGTGATGCTGCATGACTTTCAAGTCTAGGTTATAATTAGGGAGTCTGATTCTACCTTGCTGTCTATTTCTCTCTCTCTCAGCTTGCTCACTTTTAGAACTCAGCCACCATGTTGTGCAGAAGCCCAGGCCCCATGGTGGGGCCATGTGTACATGTCCAGACCAACTGCCCTAGTTCAGGTCTCGGCTGACAGCTGGAATCAAATGCCAAACTTGTGAGTGAGCAAGCCTTCAGATGATTCCAGGTGCCAGCCTTTAAATCTTCTAAGCTGAAGCCCCAAACATATCGTGCAATAGAGGCAAGCTGCCCTGGGTGCCTTGTGTGAATTCCTGACCCTCAGAAATCATGAGAGATAAGCAATGACTATTGTGTTTAAGTCACTGCCTTTTGAGGTGATTATTATTCAGCAGCAGATAATACAGACAGCAGGGTGATTTCCCCACCTCTCTTGTTTGCTGGCTTTTCCCACTGCAGTCAGAACATGCTTCTTTGGAAACACAATCAATATATTAAGTTTGTATAAAATAAGAGGAAGTTGAAATGGAATTCCATGAGGAGAAATAAAAGGTTAAGAATGGAAGTTTTAAAAAATGAAGCGATTGAAAATTAATAGTTAAAATATTGTTAGTTAAAACTACAAAGATTAAAAGTAAAAGTTTTAAAAACAAAAGAAAAAAATTTTTTTTAAAGATTTTATTTATTAGGATGCCTGGGTGGCTCAGTAGTTGAGTGTCTACCTTCAGCTCAGGTGGTGATCCCGGGATCCTGGGATGGAGTCCCACATCAGGCTCCCCAGAGGAAGCCTACTTATCCCTGCCTATGCCTCTGCCTCTCTCTCGGAGTCTCTCATGAATAAATAAATAAAAAATCTTTAAAAAGATTATTTATTTGAGGGAGAGAGAGAGTGCGCATGTGCACAAGCTGGGGGAGGGATCTAGGGAAAGGGAAAGGGAGAAGCAGACTCCCCATTGAGCAGGAAGCCTGACCTGGGGCTCAATCCCAGGACTCTGGGATCATGACCTGAGCCAAAGGCAGATTCTTAATCAGCTGAGCCTTCTAGTTTCCCCTAGACTAAAAATTTTAAAGCAAATTTAGGAATAATATAAATAAAATGAATTAAACATGTTAAAATGAAAAATCCACTATTTGTTTCAGTGTTCCTTATCCCTGTCTTCCTTCTTCCCTCCCTCCTTCCTTCTTTTCTTTCCTTTTTTCCTTTTTACTTTCTTCCTTTTCCCCCTTTCCTTTCACAAAGAACTGATTTTCAAAGAAAAGCTATCCTTGTAAACCAAGAATTAAATGTATGAAAAAATAATCAGTTTCACTCACAAACACATTCAAATTAAAATTCCAATGATATATATATATATATATATATATATATATATATATACACACACACACACACACACATATCTACATATATAGATGTATTTTATTTTATACTAGCTGGGCAAGTCCAAACCCATAGGGCAGGCTGTCTTGAAAGGCGTGCAGTTAGGAAGAGCAGGTTGGAACTTTTGGTTTCCTAAAGCTGAAGCCATTGTCCAGTGAAGTTTCTTCTTTAGGAATACAGGCTCTGGAACTTTGAACTGATTGAATCAGTCCGTTCAGATTATCTAGGATAATCTCACTTACTTAAAGTCAACTGATTATGGACTTTAATCATATTTATAAGATACTATCACAGCAACACCCAGAATTAGTGCTTGATTGACTAAGTGAAGACCATATTCCACCAAGTTGTGTCTACTTGTCTATTTTGTGTGTCTCAAAATTGACCTTCATGCCTTCATTTATTCCTTCTCTGACTCTCTTCCTTTCTTAATGTAGACTTGTTTCTGATCATATCCTTTTCCTTCTGCCTAGAGTTCTGCTGGTGATAAATTCCATATTTTTACTTGTCTAAAAAAAATCTTAGAATGTCTTTATTTCTCTTTCACTTTTTTTAACAATAATTTTGCTGTGTTTATAATTCTAAATTGAGAGTTCTTTTTCAATACTTTAATGATTTCGCTCCATTCTCTTTTTGCCTGCATGGCTTCTAGCAAGATGTGCACTATAATTCTTGTTTGTTCCTCTAGAGGTAAAGTGTTTTCTCCCCTCTGGCTTCTTTCAAGATTTTTTTTCTTGTGTTTAGTTTTCTTCAGTTTGAAGGATATGTGTCGGTTAAGATGATTTTTTAAAAAAAATCCCCCCTGGTGTTCTCTGAGCTTCCTAGATTTGTGGTTTGATATCTGTCATTAATTTTGGAAATTTCTTGGTCAATATTACTTAAAATATTTCTTCTGCTTCCTTCTTGCTCTCATTTCCTATATTTTCCATATTGTTTCACAGTTCTTGGATGTTCTGCTCTATTTTTAAAAAATACTTATTTTTCTTTGATTTCACTTTGGGAAGTTTCTACTGACCTATATGCAAGCTCACTAATTCTTTCCTTACTGTGTTCCAGCTTACTAATGAGCCCATCAAAGACATTCTTCATTTCTGCTAGTGTTTTTGATTTGTAGTATTTCCTTTTAATTATTTCATGTATTTTCTGTCTTTCTGCTTACCTTACCCATTTATTTTCATACATTGCCTACTCATTAGAACTTTTCTTATATTAGTCATAATTACCTAAAACTTCCTGTCTGTGTGATACCTATCTGCTTTGATTATTGCTTTGTCTGGCAAACAGTAGGTACTCAACCTTAAGGGGAAAGAGTGAGTAAATGAAAAGAAGAATAAATGAAGATAACAGAAAGTTCTATTATTGAGGTACAAAGGTTTAAAAACATAAAAATATATGTTTAGTAAAACAAGGTAAAATATGGAAAGAAGGATAACACACTATGATAGGTTGAAAAATGGCTCCAGAAGATTTCCAGATCCTAATCCCTGGAATCTGTGAACATTACTCATATGATGAAAAAATACTTTTTAAGTGTGATTAAATGAAGGATCTTGAGACAGAATTATTCTGGATTATCAAAGGGACCTTTAAATGCAATCGTGAGTGTCCTTACAAAAGGGAGGCAAAGGGAGATTTGATATAGACAAAGAAGGCAATGACCATTGGAGCAAGATTCTATGAGGCTGGTTTTGAAGGTAAAAGATGGCCAGAGCCATGATAGAAGGAATACAGCTCTAGAAACTGTGTGGTCCTGCCTATTCCTTGGTTTCACTAACCTGAAACCATTTTTGACTTTTGGTCTCTGGAATTGTGGGAATAAGTAGGTATTGTTTAGGATACCAAATGTGTGGTACTTTGTGACAGCAGTCATAGGAAACTAATGTACATGGTGACATCCTTAAAAGAGGTCTGAATGGCCTCTGGCTTCCTATAAAATGGAAACCCTCTCTGGGGTGGAGTGTGGGGCAAATAGAGAGCTGTGGGAAGGTACCTCTTCTCTGCCTCTGCCTCTGCCTCATTGTCTTGAGCACCTTGCCAAAGCATCTATTTCAAGTAGAGTTTACCTGCCAACTAATTTAAGATTATTAGGTAAAAAGGAGTGATTCATGCCTCTTTGGCTGTGTAGCTTCAAAGTTTCGAAGGTTGAGCATCTTGGCACAGCCACAGAACTAAATGCCTGCAAAAATTTAAACAAAATGTAAGTTGTCTTAGATAAATTAGAAGAAAACAAATCCTTAATATGAGCAGAATAGGTAATAATATCTTTGAAAGGATGACAGAAATATTAAAGAGGCTGAGAATATGCTGGCATATATGAAGTGCTGTTAATCTACTGAACTCTTTTTCAAAATAAGAAATTAAAACAGAATGTCTCCAGGTTGGCTAAAAATGGTTTTGAAGTTTAGTTTGTTAAAATAAAAAACTAAAGGGAAAGAAAAAAAATCTCAGGAGTTACACTGATCTAGCATAGGTAATAAATTATGATAAAAATGGATTTTAGGTAAATGTGCTACTAAAGAGATTAATAAGGAAATGAGTCCATATATCCCCATGGGTGGTATGATGTAGTTCTAATATTTAAAAGATTTACATGTAGCACATATCATCCTAGTAAATGTAACCAACAGGTCCATGAATTTGAGGGTTTGTGGACAGTAACTGTATGTGTGCGATCTATCTTCATCACTTCTAAGCAAATGGATCAAAGTGAAAGGATGATACTGCTTTCAAAGAATGCATCTGAATTAAGCTGCTGAAAATGTTTTGCCAATACAATAGATTTCTTGTCTAGCCACATATTTCTTTTTTTTTTGCCAGTTTTATTGAGAAATAATCAACATATAGAACTGTGTAAGTTTAAGGTGTACAGTATGATACCCACACATTACTTAATGGCAGCATTAGGAGGCATTTTTCATTCCCAAAAGTTTCCCCTCTTGTGTTGATTGAAAAATTTAAGGATAACTTAATCATTATATGAACATAGTGGGGCCATGTTCTCTGCTCCCTTTTTTGGCTTTTATGTAATACACATACCCTATGTTTCATATCTACGCTTCTCTGTGGATACTCTTTCTACTTATGTTTCACTTTTATTACATTCTTTTCATTTTTGCTAAAAATCATGAAGACCTAGATGAAGAATTCATGTTCCATAAGAAATTTTGTAATGGAGATGAGGTGGCCCCATTATGTTGATCAATTGCAATAGCATTCTGATTTTATTATTTATTTTCAGCCTATGTAATTGAAGTTGCTTATCCTGAAAAGCTATAATTCACAGAGTGTCACAACTGCTGAAGTGACACTATATATATCAAATTTGTTGGCGCACTGCCCTGCAGAATTTCAGTTCCAGGAGTCAGATCATCTTTATTTCTAAGGACATGGTAAGGCCATGGCCAAGGCCCCGGGCATTTAGCAAGCTCAGGTAGAGGCTTATAGTCAGGCCAGCTTTGTTTCTGGTCCGCTTAGAACCTTGGCCTAGTGGATTGTTTTTTCAGGAACTGTATTTCAGGGGCACTTCACCCTGTTTTTACACCTGGGAGTCCTGCCTAGGATCTGAGCTCCTCCATGACCAAAGTTTTCCCTGGTTTTGCCAATCTTGTCATGTATGAACTCTTCTCTTGCCTCTAAAGCCCAGGCATCAAAACTGGACTCCAGTTCTTTGGTGTCAGACCTCTCTGCCTGATTTCCTTGATCTTTACTTCCCACCTGATAACTACCCGAATTTCTTCCCTGGAACCGTGCTCTGTTTACTGAGAATCTGCTCTTGGCTGTTCACAGCACTGACTTTGCTGCTCTTGACTTTCCCGGATAGGCAATGATAAGAACCTTTTTTCATTACCTGCTATCTCCTCCCCCATTGCCAAATCCAAAGCATGACACGGATGGTTATTTCTATGTCTGTAAGAGACAGAGGTAACCTTGAAAATGATATTTCCTTATTGGTTTCTTTAAATTTGATGAATCATTTTATGAAATGCATACTTTTTCTCAAGCACATCATATAGTAAAAAATGAATAGCCCACCTTCTCTCTCCTCTGATTTTACTCCTTGAAGAGACTAGAGTTAACAGTCTAACACTTGCATGTTAGAATCATCAGAGGAGGGTTAAAAAATACTGGTACCTGGTCTCCATTTGGTGGTGTGTTGCTGTGTTCAATAAGCAGCTCTATGGGATGGAGATTGGGAGCAGTGGCTGGTTTGTGAGCCACTATGAGCAGTCCGAGCAGCCACTGCCTCCTCCTCTCCTCCCCTCATCCCACCATAAAGGGTTCAGAACCTCTGAGGATCAATCCAAGGAAATCTCTCACACAGAGCCCTTGTAACACAGTGCTTGGCGCATGGATTCATAACCTGTCTCTCTTGCCTAATGTCTATGAAATTTTGAGAAACTTATTATGCCTCAATTTTCTCCGGCTATAATATGGTGACATTAACTATGCTTCCTCAGAGGGTAATTATGAAGATTAAATGAATTTTTGTATATATTTGGTTGTCCCCCGCAGCTCAGGAGTCTGTGTTGGGAAGAATTTAAGATGAGCCTGGATTAAGAATTTAGACCAAGGATAAATAAGAATTTTAACTGAGAACTGAAATTCATAGAACACTGTATTTCATCCCTTGTTCCCAGGCTGGAGTGAAGAGGAATGAGAATGCTTCATCAGCTCAAAATATTTCTGTGGACTTCTCCCAATATTGTACAACTAGGTGAAAAATGCATGCTGCTTTGGCGGTACATCACATAAAGGCACGCTCCCCTAAAGAAGCCTGCCTCCATGGAGTAAGTACAGGCTTGGGCTTTGATGAATTCTGAAAGCAGAAATCAGTCCCTTGAAATGAATTTCTGAAGAAGAGCTTAAGGGTTCAGATCCACTGCTCATATCATTAAAAACCTTACTCTCTTAAGGAAACCTCACTCACTTTAAATCATAGAAATTTAGAGCTGGCAGGCACCTTAGAGAGCATTCCTTATTCACCTAAAAGAGAAGAACCTATTGCTAACTAGGTCTGAGGTTTAATAAGCAAGTTCTGAGCAAGCCCCTGGCATTTTTTTTTTCTTCAAATGTTTCTAGCCTCGCAGTTTCCCCTTCCTTCAACTGAGACTTCTGAATGGATTTTTAAAAAATTTGCTGCGAGCTCCTATTAGTCACACTTTGCCAGGTCACTCTGAACAAAGGGACACTTACTAAACAAGAAGATAAAGGGTAACAATAGACGTTTATTTCCAAATAATGATACTGCATCAGCTTTGAAATATGTCCTTTTGTAGCAGTGCAGGCTTTGCAGTTGGTATGCAGGATTCCATACCAAAGCAAGCTGGGGTCAGCATTAGTGATCATAAGAGACCCACCCTGTGTAGATAACCCACATTCTCACGGCTCTTTGGACAGGGAAAACTGTTTACAGTGGAAGAAATAAGATACCAGAAAGATCCACTGTAGGCTGTCCACCACAGTGTAGGCTGTCCACCACAGTAGCAATTATGCTCCTAGTTTGGGCAGTCTCCTCTGTGGTTCAGAAATCTGGAATTTCACTTTTTTAAAAAAGTACTTTAAAATTGTAGGTGTAATATGAAATATCAAGGAGGGAAAGGAAGAGCACCAGCATTTTTTAAAGTTCTTATTTCACACAGGACACTGCAAGTCGTGGTTCCTGTGAGTTTTCCTAGGAAACCTCATGACAATGGTGGAAGTTAGATTTCATGATGCATTAAAGTTTTAGGGTTATACTAACCAAAACTGTTTTGCAGAGCTAGTTCTGACTCTAAACCTCTTGGTCAGTATTATTACTCATGCTTCTAAAAAAGGTGCATGATGAAAGCAATATTGTGGTAAGGGCATTACCTATATAGGTGTTTGTTTTGGTCATTCTTAAATAAACTCACTGAGGATAGAAACAGCATTTTATTCCTCTTTACATCTATCACCAACCATGGTCCCCTGGTGCATAGAGGAAACCTGTAGGTCTGCAACTGGAAATATTGCAACATTAACATATTATATGAAAATAACTCCTCTCAGACTTTCAATGACTAGGTTTTCAAACGTCCTATTGATAGGAAATTAAGTAGGATTTAATATGTTGCCCCAGTACTTAGTTGTTGCTAGACAAACATTATTTGTGAGTTTTATTCTCCCCTTTTGTGCCATTCTAGAGGTAGGACAAGGAAGGCTGGGTGTGAGGAGGAGCTATGGTGGAATATGTGGTATGTTCTGGGATCCTCTAGTATGTGTGGAGGTTTGATACAATGGGTAGTATAATTAGTGTCAAATGAAATCACATGTACTAAGGAGGATTGGTACCAACATTTAAGTATCATTTATATCATTGTCTCTATGATGAAATTCACTGCATTCTACACAATTTACAAGAAACTTTGGGCCAACACCAGTCTATATTTTGTCTGAAATGCGTAGGACTGACACAAGCATATTCAAGTTAAATACTTTGAAATTACTCAAGACCGTAGGGTTTTCTGAGGAAAGGCTGAATAGTTTTCTCCTTCCGCCTTCATTATTTAATATTCACGAGGTAATATTTTCATGCCACAAGTTTACATAGGAAATATTATCATGATAAATAATAGTAAAGGAGAGACCAGATAACATTTCTAAATATGCCATCTTGTGTGAGAAACAGGACCAGAGAACTTGCCCTCAGATAAGACCTAAGCTTAAGTCCTTGCTTAGAAAGAAAACATGTGGAAATTCCTTGCCCAAAGATATTATAGTTTCAAAAGAGACATGAGGTACCTAGACAAAAGTCCAAACCAAATAGGAAAGAATCAGTTTTTTTCCAAGAAAGAACCCAGGTTGTGTGTTCCCCAGGTTGGGCTGAAATTGTGAGCCTGGAGACAGCAGGTTCTACCTCAGAGCTTCGGCTGGGACATGACAGAGAACCTAGAAGAATGCTCTGCGAAGGCTCCCAATGACACTCCTTTGAAGTTGCAAGAATTTTTTCAAAGTATTTTGGGGCTTAAAAGCCTCCTTCTTTCAAGTACCACTGGAAGATTGGGACTGATTGAACTCAGATGAACTGGAGCCCTTACCTTTTTCTCCTTACTCAATTCTCCAGACAGAATTCTTGGTGCTTTAAGTGTGGGTGGAAGTGTCTAAATGTGGCATTTGGATAATGAGAAAACTATAGTTTTCCTTTTAGGTGATCAAGATGTGGGAAGAAACTATTGGAGGCATGCAAAACAAAACAAAACTCCAACAAAAACTACAGATCAGGAGAAAAGGAAGCAACCAAACTGTTGACCTTAGAGAACCCCCTGAAAATCCTCCCAGTCAGACTTTGCTATTCTATTTAAAATCTTGTTTCTGCCCTGGGTTGATAGGTTTTGGTTCTTTTTACTATCCCTTTCATCTTTATTTTTTGTCTGGTTTCATATCCCTGAGTTTGCAACCTCTTAAGGCTGATGTCTTTTCTATGCTAATGTTAGTTATTATTTGGTGTAGGAACTGGAGCTGCTTTGGGTTTTCTCAAAGCAGTGATTGATTCTAGTGCCCAATTCTAAAGTTAATTCCAGACACTGGATGAATAGTTAGAGATGAGAGTGAGAATTACAGTTTGTAGGAACTGGAGAAACTCTCTGGTGGAAATGGCCAGGAGGAAGAGTTCTTGGGACAGGTCAAGAAGTTGGAGACTAGATTAGGTATATGCATAAATATCTCAAAGAGCCCCCAGGTGAGGTGGACTGAGCCTGCAAAAGGGGCAGACATAGTTTGGAATTTGAGAGATTCCAAATACTTTGGGATATACAGCAAGGGAGGGTCTAATTCCAGAATAGGCTGGTCTTCAGTGGCCGATGATAGCCGCCACAACCAGAGTCTTCCATGCCAAGTTTCTTCCATTAGTCACTTGGATTCTAATTTCCCGTACACTTGATTCATATACTTTACTTCATATATCCATTTAAGAACAACTTAAAAATTTCCAGCACATGGTAATACTTCTATTATGTAGCACTAATAACCTTGTAATATAGTAACGGTACTCTGTCTTCCTTTCATGGGGGACTGTGCAGTTCCTAGGGCACCTCCATGTTTCATTTGTCTGTAATGTTCAGGGCCTGCAACATGCTAGGCACTTAAATATTTGTTGAACTAAAATGTTGCATTGGTGTCAATGTGTTGTTATATTTGGGGTATAAACACTGAAAGGAAAAGCATTCTTGGATAAAGATAGAGAGGAAGAGAATATGCTGTGGTGTGTCACATCCATTTTCCAAAATAGACATGGTTTCACTTACCATCCTTTACAAACTTTGTGCTTCTCTTAGACCATAACTGAATGTTCTTCTTTTCTTTGAGGTACGATTGCAAGTATAATCACAGAAGATTGAAATGTAGTAGGGAAAGGTTGACAAAGGACTGTAAAGAAAGGCTCCAAAGTATTTATAGAACAATTTATTAGGCACGAATGCCAAGTGCTTAGAGACAGGTGGTGCCCTGCAGCTGATGAAACACGTAATAGAAAAAAATTTAAAATGCCAGGAGAAAAAAGGTCTACAGAAGGGAGGCAGAGAAGCAAAAGGCAAGTCAGAATGGACAAAACTTCAAGGGGTGGAGGATGTATGTGAATAAATGTGCTGATCTTATTCTAACTAGACAATCTTGAGATTTCCTTTATTTTTAAAAACACTTGGGCACATTATCTAGTGGAATAGAAACATAAGACATTTCTGAGTAACTATCTAATGGTGGAGTTGATAAGATCATTGCAATGATTTCTCTAGCTATTGTGACAAGACCATTGATTTTTCACTGATACAGTTTAAGAATATAATGCAGTACTTCTGTCTCTCAGAAAAATACAGTAGTATTTAAACACCAAAACCTAATATTTATGAAAGGATATTTATTTCACTAAAAACAATTCATTTCATCTTCTTTTAATGGCAAATTTCCTTTGTGTATTTAAAAGCAGCATTCCTACTACAAAAATGTTCCTACTGTAGAAATGTTCAATTAATTCATGCTTGTGGAAATTCAAGAAATATTTACTTGCTTCTCGTTCAAAGGAGTTGACTTAAGGAGGTAGAATTATGGAAAGGAAAGACTACTTAGTAACTATGAGATCTTGAACATCTTTTTTTTGTTTTGTTTTGTTTTGTTTTGTTTTGAGATCTTGAACATCTTATTTAAATGCTCTGCTCTGACTTAATCTATAAAAAGAAAGAGCTGAGATAGATATTTCTAAGAGAGCTTCCAGTGATACTCTCTACAGGTGTACAATTCTGCAACATACAAGGCAAATTCTTGAGATAGTAAAACTCTCTCCCATGTTATTGAGTGAATGTATTTCTGTTCTGGAAGATGACCTAGCCAAAGAGAAGAAGTGTGTTTGCTTGATTCTAACACATTCTCCCCATCTATCCCTCCAATCTGGGCAGCAGTCCTGCAGAGTGGTGTGATGAGAAGAGGCGACATCAGAAGAGTTCTATCCAAATGCTTCCAGGTTCTTTTTTTCCAACAATGCCCTTGCAAGTAGCACTCATGTTTCAGTGCCTCCTTCTAGTCCTCAGTTCACACATCTTCCTTCTACCTTAAAGAAAAATTGCCTCCAACAAATCATGAGAATCAGCATATATAACAAAATATTTTATTAGATAATCATACCAAAGGATGGCAGGTGTAGGCACTATCACAGCACCCTGTGCTCCTTTCATGTTTGCACTCATCATAACCTGCATGGCTCTGTGATGTTAGGCATTACATTTGTCTTATAGAAGGGGTAAAAATATAAATGCTGGAAAGTTACAGGAGAGTAGGGTAGCATTTGCATGATTCTTATTTCTCCTCCTGAATTTGGATTCCAAATTGATACTTTGGGTTGGCCTATTTTACTAGCCTGGCAACATCTTTATTTCTCTACATTTTTCAGAACAGGAAGTTTATTTTTAGCACAATTTTAGTCCAATAGGCAGACTCCTATAATTCATATGGTCGATCTGAAAATTGAATGTTGCTGGAGAAAAAGAGAATCAATGAATGACAACATGAACCCACTGTTTGCAATATCAGGAATGCCAGCCCTCTTCTGTGTTCATCTGGCAAAGCCAAGCTAACTTTCTCCAGGATTTTGCTCTAAAGGCTTACCTCAGGTAGCTGGTAACTTTTTGGTATTTCAAAACAGACTTCTGTGTACTTCCCTCTAGGAATTCAATGCATGTTACATTAAGAGATTATCTCAGCCTATTTTAATTTTTCAATTTCCTTATCTGTCTCCTACATTTCCTCTCAATTTGTGGGGATTCAGTACCATGAATAAGTGAAATAAAGGCCTTAAACACACAGAAACAAATGGCTATGGGAAGGGATGATTAGAAATGATTGATTTTCAGGAAGAGTGAGAAAAAAGTGCTAACAAGAGAGCTAGGGAAGGGATAGAGAGAGGGCAGAAGTCAGTTCAACAAAGAAGAGTGATAAAGAAGTGAAGGGAAATAATTCATATTAGAATGTGTGAGTTCATATTAGAATGGGGTCAAATGTCTGTTTTCAATTAGTTAACAAGTATTCTACAAAAAGTGTTTAGTGAAAATCTGTAATTACAAAATACATACTCATTGGTGAAACAATGCAAAGATTTATCAAGAGATAATTTTTCCCTTTATCCCCAGGTGTTTCAAACTGATATGCATGTTGGATGGTAAAGTTCTGTGACTTTCTCAGTACTCATAGAAATGTATATATATATCTAGAGGATCTTTTTTTCTCTTTTATGAAAAAGTTATCATACTATACTTATGCACATGCAAATTAGCAATGCGTCCTGAATATCCATAAGTGAGTAGACACTGATCTAAATCTTTTCCTTTTTTTTCTTAATTTAAAATTTTATTTTATTATAGTAAGCACACCAAACATGAGATCTACCCTGTTAGCAGATGTTTAGATTACATTACAATGTCATCTAGAGGGATAATGTATCTCTAGATAATGTATCTCTAGAACTTACCCATTGATATACACCCATTGATTAACACCTCCCCATTTCCGCTTTCCCTTCTCTCTTAATTCCTTAGACTCACCCTAAACCCTAACCCTAACCCTAACCCTAACCCTAACCCTACACCGTAATCCTAACATTCAGTTGCCACTAGATCAATATTTCTTGACTCAATTTAATGAATGAATTTTCATGTTACCTTCCACTGACTCCTTTGATGGGTGAATTCTCTGTTTCTGCAAACGTGAAATATTGTTGCCCACTTTTCCGTCCAGGTGTACCCAGTTGGTTTCATAAAGAATTTCATAAAGCTGCATCTACAGAATGGATATTCCACAATGTATTTCACTATTTCTGTGTTGGTGATATTTATTTGTTTCCAGAGTTTTTTTTTTTTAATTTTTTCCTTCTTTATTGCTATAAAAATTGTTGCAACTGTCATCTTTACACTTTTCATCACATATTGGTGCTTTTGTTTATGTAGAATAGGTTTTCCAAAGTGGAATTGTTTGATCTTGCATGTTTATAGCAATTACCAGATCTCTCAACATTAGCTGACTGCAAGGAGCTTGAGTCTCAGCAATAAATTGTGAGAATGCCCCTTTCCCCACATCAGCGTTGAATGCCATATGTCTTATTTTTGTTGATATGAGTGAAAAGTGCCACTTTTTTTTAAAGATTTTATTTATTTATTTATTTATTTATTTATTTATTTGTTTGTTTGTTTAAATTAATTTTTATTGGTGTTCAATTTACCAACATACAGAAAAACACCCAGTGCTCATCCCGTCAAGTGTCCACCTCAGTGCCCGTCACACATTCCCCTCCAACACCCGCCCTCCTCCCCTTCCACCACCCCTAGTTCGTTTCCCCGAGTTAGGAGTCTTTATGTTCTGTCTCCCTTCCTGATATTTCCCAACATTTCTTTTCCCTTCCTTTATATTCCCTTTCACTATTATTTATATTCCCCAAATGAATGAGAACATACACTGTTTGTCCTTCTCCGATTGACTTATTTCACTCAGCATAATACCCTCCAGTTCCATCCACGTTGAAGCAAATGGTGGGTATTTGTCGTTTCTAATTGCTGAGTAATATTCCATTGTATACATAAACCGCATCTTCTTTATCCATTCATCTTTCTTTTTTTTTTTTTTAAATTTTTAATTTATTTATGATAGTCACACACAGAGAGAGAGATAGAGAGAGGCAGAGACATAGGCAGAGGGAGAAGCAGGCTCCATACACAGGGAGCCCGATGTGGGATTCGATCCTGGGTCTCCAGGATCGCGCCCTGGGCCAAAGGCAGGCGCTAAACCGCTGCGCCACCCAGGGATCCCTCCATTCATCTTTCGATGGATACCGAGGCTCCTTCCACAGTTTGGCTATTGTGGCCATTGCTGATAGAAACATCGGGGTGCAGGTGTCCCGACGTTTCATTGCATCTGAATCTTTGGGGTAAATCCCCAACGGTGCAATTGCTGGGTCGTAGGGAAGGTCTATTTTTAACTCTTTGAGGAACCTCCACAGTTTTCCAGAGTGGCTGCACCAGTTCACATTCCCACCAACAGTGTAAGAGGGTTCCCTTTTCTCCGCATCCTCTCCAACATTTGTTGTTTCCTGCCTTGGTAATTTTCCCCATTCTCACTGGGGTGAGGTGGTATCTCATTGTGGTTTTGATTTGTATTTCCCTGATGGCAAGTGATGCAGAGCATTTTCTCATGTGCATGTTGGCCATGTCCATGTCTTCCTCTGTGAGATTTCTCTTCATGTCTTTTGCCCATTTCATGATTGGATTGTTTGTTTCTTTGGTGTTGAGTTTAATAAGTTCTTTATAGATTTTGGAAACTAGCCCTTTATCTGATATGTCACTTGCAAATATCCTCTCATATTCTGTAGGTTGTCTTTTAGTTTTGTTGACTGTATCCTTTGCTGTGCAAAAGCTTCTTATCTTGATGAAGTCCCAATAGTTCATTTTTGCTTTTGTTTATTTTGTCTTTGTGGATGTATCTTGCAAGAAGTTACTGTGGCCGAGTTCAAAAAGGGTGTTGCCTGTGTTCTCTTCTAGGATTTTGATGGACTCTTGTCTCACATTTAGATCTCTCATCCATTTTGAGTTTATCTTTGTGTATGGTGAAAGAGAGTGGTCCAGTTTCATTCTTCTGCATGTGGATGTCCAATTTTCCCAGCACCATTTATTGAAGAGACTGTCTTTCTTCCAATGGATAGTCTTTCCTCCTTTATCGAATATTAGATGACCATACATTTCAGGGTCCACTTCTGGGTTCTCTATTCTGTTCCATTGATCTATGTGTCTGTTTTTGTGCCAGTACCACACTGTCTTGATGACCACAGCTTTGTAGTACAACCTGAAATCTGGCATTGTGATGCCCCCAGCTATGGTTTTCTTTTTTAAAATTCCCCTGGCTATTCGGGGTCTTTTCTGATTCCACACAAATCTTAAAATAATTTGTTCTAACTCTCTGAAGAAAGTCCATGGTATTTTGATAGGGATTGCATTAAACGTGTAAATTGCCCTAGGTAACATTGACATTTTTACAATATTAATTCTGCCAATCCATGAGCATGGAATATTTTTCCATCTCTTTGTGTCTTCCTCAATTTCTTTCAGAAGTGTTCTATAGTTTTTAGGGTATAGATCTTTTACCTCTTTGGTTAGGTTTATTCCTAGGTATCTTATGCTTTTGGGTGCAATTGTAAATGGGATTAACTCCTTAATTTCTCTTTCTTCAGTCTCATTGTTAGTGTATAGAAATGCCATTGATTTCTGGGCATTGATTTTGTATCCTGCCACGCTACCAAATTGCTGTATGAGTTCTAGCAATCTTGGGGTGGAGGCTTTTGGGTTTTCTATGTAGAGTATCATGTCATCGGCGAAGAGGAGAGTTTGACTTCTTCTTTGCCAATTTGAATGCCTTTAATGTCTTTTTGTTGTCTGATTGCTGAGGCGAGGACTTCCAGAACTATGTTGAACAGCAGTGGTGAGAGTGGACATCCCTGTCTTGTTCCTGATCTTAGGGGAAAGGCTCCCAGTGCTTCCCCATTGAGAATGATATTTGCTGTGGGCTTTTCATAAATGGCTTTTAAGATGTCGAGGAAAGTTCCCTCTATCCCAACACTCTGAAGGGTTTTGATCAGGAATGGATGCTGTATTTTGTCAAATGCTTTCTCTGCATCTAATGAGAGGATCATATGGTTCTTGGTTTTTCTCTTGCTGATATGATGAATCACATTGATGGTTTTACGAGTGTTGAACCAGCCTTGTGTCCCGGGGATAAATCCTACTTGGTCATGGTGAATAATTTTCTTAATGTGTTGTTGGATCCTATTGGCTAGTATCTTGTTGAGAATTTTTGCATCCATGTTCATCAGGGTATTGGTCTGTAATTCTCCTTTTTGGTGGGATCTTTGTCTGGTTTCGGAATTAAGGTGATGCTGGCCTCATAGAACGAATTTGGAAGTACTCCATCTCTTTCTATCTTTCCAAACAGCTTTAGTAGAATAGGTATGATTTCTTCTTTAAACGTTTGATAGAATTCCCCTGGGAAGCCATCTGGCCCTGGACTCTTGTGTCTTGGGAGGTTTTTGATGACTGCTTCAATTTCCTCCCTGGTTATTGGCCTGTTCAGGTTTTCTATTTCTTCCTGCTCCAGTTTTGGTAGTTTGTGGCTTTCCAGGAATGCATCCATTTCTTCTAGATTTCCTAATTTATTGGCGTACAGCTGTTCATAATATGTTTTTAAAATCGTTTGTATTTCCTTGGTGTTGGTAGTGATCTCTCCTTTCTCATTCATGATTTTATTAATTTGAGTCTTCTCTCTCTTCTTTTTAATAAGGTTGGCTAATGGTTTATCTATCTTATTAATTCTTTCAAAGAACCAACTCCTGGTTCTGTTGATCTGTTCCACAGTTCTTTTGGTCTCGATATCATTTAGTTCTGCTCGAATTTTAATTAACTGTCTTCTTCTGCTGAGGGTGGGGTCTATTTGTTGCTTTTTCTCTAGTTCCTTTATGTGTAAGGTGAGCTTTTGAATTTGAGTTCTTTCCAGTTTTTGAATGGATGCTTGTATTGCGATGTATTTCCCCCTCAGGACTGCTTTTGCTGCATCCCAAAGATTTTGAACGGTTGTATCTTTATTCTCATTAGTTTCCATGAATCTTCTCAATTCTTCCTTAATTTCCTGGTTGACCTTTTCATCTTTTAGCAGGATGGTCCTTAACCTCCACGTGTTTGTGGTCCTTCCAAACTTCTTGTTGTGATTAAGTTCTAATTTCAAGGCATTATGGTCTGAAAATATGCAGGGGACTATCCCGATCTTTTGGTATCGGTTCAGACCCGATTTGTGACCCAGTATGTGGTCTATTCTGGAGAAAGTTCCATGTGCACTTGAGAAGAATGTGTATTCAGTTGTGTTTGGATGTAAAGTTCTGTAGATATCTGTGAAATCCATCTGGTCCAGTGTATCATTTAAAGCTCTCGTTTCTTTGGATATGTTGTGCTTAGAAGACCTATCTAGTATAGAGAGAGTTAGATTGAAGTCACCAAGTATAAGTGTATTATTATCAAAGTATTTCTTCAGTTTGGTTATTAATTGGTTTAAATATTTGGCAGCTCCCACATTCGGGGCATATATATTGAGGATTGTTAAGTCCTCTTGTTGGATAGATCCTTTGAGTATGAGATAGTGTCCCTCTTCATCTCTCACTATAGTCTTCAGGGTAAATTTTAATTTATCTGATA
This sequence comes from Vulpes vulpes, assembly GCF_048418805.1. Lineage (NCBI taxonomy): Eukaryota > Metazoa > Chordata > Mammalia > Carnivora > Canidae > Vulpes > Vulpes vulpes. The sequence continues at coordinate 30,191,970 of NC_132785.1, read as the reverse complement.
TAAGGATGGCAACCCCTGCTTTCTTATGAGGACCATTTGAATGGTAAATGGTTCTCCAACCTTTTATTTTCAGGTTGTAGGTGTCCTTCTGTCTAAAATGAGTCTCTTGTAGACAGCAAATAGATGGGTCCTGCTTTTTTATCCAGTCTGATACCCTGCGCCTTTTGATGGGGTCATTAGGCCGTTCACGTTCAGAGTTACTATTGAGAGATATGAGTTTAGTGTCATCATATCTATTCAGTCCTTGTTTTTGTGGATTGTTCCACTGAACTTCTTCTAAAGGGGAATTTTAAGAGTCCCCCTTAAAATTTCTTGCAGAGCTGGTTTGGAGGTTACATATTCTTTCAGTTCCTGCCTGTCTTGGAAGCTCTTGATCTCTCCTTCCATTTTGAATGAAAGCCTTGCTGGATAAAGTATTCTTGGTTGCATGTTCTTTTCATTTAGGACCCTGAATATATCCTGCCAGCCCTTTCTGGCCTGCCAGGTCTCTGTGGAGAGGTCTGCTGTTACCCTAATATTCCTCCCCATAAAAGTCAGGGACTTTTTTTCTCTTGCTGCTTTAAGGATCTTCTCCTTATCTTTGGAATTTGCAAGCTTCACTATTAAACGTCGAGGTGTTGAACGGTTTTTGTTGATTTTAGGGGGGGATCTCTCTATTTCCTGGATCTGAATGCCTGTTTCCCTTCCCAGATTAGGAAAGTTTTCAGCTAGGATTTGTTCAAATACATATTCTGGCCCTCTGTCCCTTTCGGCGCCCTCGGGAACCCCAATTAAACATAGGTTTTTCTTCCTCAGGCTGTCATTTATTTCCCTTAATCTATCCTCATGGTCTCTTAATTGCCTGTCTCTTTTTTCCTCAGTTTCCCTCTTTGCCATCAACTTGTCTTCTATGTCACTCACTCGTTCTTCCACCTCGTTAAGCCTCGTCGTTAGGACTTCTAGCTTGGATTGCATCTCATTTAATTGATTTTTAATTTCTGCCTGATTGGATCTAAATTCTGCAGTCATGAAGTCTCTTGAGTCCTTTATGTTTTTTTCTAGAGCCACCAGTAGCTGTATAATAGCGCTTCTGAATTGGCTTTCTGACATTGAATTGTAATCCATATTTTGTAACTCTGTGGGAGAGTGGGCTGTTTCTGATTCTTTTTTTTGAGGTGAGGTTTTCCTTCTAGTCATTTTGCTCAGTGCAGAGTGGCCAAAAACAAGTTGTATTGGGAAAAGGAGAAAAAGAGAGAGAAGGAAAGAAAAGAGAAAAAGAAAAAAGAGAAAGAAGAAAAAAAAAGGGGGAAAAAGAGAAGAAAAAGAGAAAGAAAAATAAAGGAGAAAAAAGAAAAGAAAAAAAAAGGGGGTGGGGTGGGGGAAGCAATCAGAAATCAAGAAGAAAGAAAGAAAAAAAAAAAACACAAAACCAAACAAAAACAAAGACAACAAAACAAAAAAACCACGGGGGAGTATCTTCTGATTCTCTACATTTAAGTCCCTTGACTTCCCCTGGAACTGGTCCGTCTCGCTGGTCTTCTGGGGGAGGGGCCTGCTGTGCTGATTCTCAGGTGTTAGCACTTGGGGGAGCTGCTCTGCCCCTGCCTGGTGCAGGGCTCAGTGCGGGTTGTTCACCCCGTGAGGCCCCGGGAGGAAGCCACAGTGGCGGGGGCAGCTCTGGGACCCTGGAGTCAGCTCCCGCAGTAGCTCCGGGGCTCTCCGTCTGCAGGGCCTGGGGGCTCCGGGGCGGGGCCGCTGATCTGCTCAGTTCCAGGCAGGAGCGTCCTCGCTGTCCTGGGCCCTCCCGGCCTCTGCCTGTCCCCGGGGGAGGCCGGATCCTGGGCTGTGTCCCGGCGCCCTGTGCTCCGGAGACTGCGCTGTTGGATTCGCGCTCCCGCCCCGCAGCCCCCTCCGCGGAGCCGCCGCGCGAGCCCCTCCGAGCTGTTCCCGGAGCCGCGCCGCCCCCTCCGCGGAGCTTCTTCCTCCGCCCGAGCCGCCGCCGCCGAGCTGTTCCCGGAGCCGCGCAGCCCCCTCCGCGGAGCCGCCGCCCGAGCCCCTCCGAGCTGCTCCGGGTCCCGCCGAGCGCTGCAGCCCTTAGGGAGCTCGGCGCATCTCCCGGGGCGCAGTTCCTCTGTTACTGTCCCAGAGAGCCCGAGGGCATCCCCGCCTTTCTGGGGATCCTGCTCCAATTCCCCGGGAGCCCCTTTCCGCGGGGAAGGTTGGTGCAGCTCCTGCTCCTCCGGGACGGGGCTCTCCTGTCCTGGGGACTCTCGCCCCGGCCTCAGCCCGGCTCCTCGGGGCCCCTCCCCCTTGGAGGCCTTTTGTTTCTTTATTTCTTTTTCCCCGTCTTCCTACCTTGATAGAAGCGCGAACTCTTCTCACTGTAGCGTTCCAGCTGGTCTCTCTTTAAATCTCAGGCCGAATTCGTAGATTTTCAGGATGATTGGAAGGTTTTCTAGGTAATTTGTTGAGGACAGGTGACTTGGAGACCCTGCTCTTCTGCAGTCTTGCCCCCGATTTTATTTATTTATTTATGAGAGACAGAGAGAGAGAGGCAGAGACAGAGGCAGAGGGAGAAGTAAATTCCCCACAGGGAGCCTGATGCGGGACTCCATCCCAGGACCCTGGGATCATGCTCTGAGCCAAAGGTAGACAATCAACCACTGAGCCACCCAGATGCCCTGAAAAGTGCTACTTTAAATTGTGCTTTCATTTCTACTTCTCTAGATACCCATGAAGCTAAGTGTCTTTCCATATTTATTGGCCAATTGGGTTTCATCTTCTATGAATTGCCTATTTATAGCTTCTGTCCATTTTTCTTCCATTTATTCATTATTTTTCAAATTAGAGGCATTCTTTTTGCTTATTAGATATAGTAGTCCTTTGTCACATGAACTGCAAATGTTTTCCTAGTTTATAATTTTTTATTGTGACTTTGTTTACAGTGGATTTGACATATATATGTATATATATGTTTTAATTTTGTGAAGTCAAAGTATGTCTCATTTATGATTTCAGACAATTATGTTTTGCATAGAAAGTTTTTTTCTACCTCAAGTTTGTGAAAATTTCTTAATTTTCTAATTTTTAAAAACTTCAAAAATATTTTTGCCTTAAAATTTTATCCATCTGGAATTCATTTTGGCATATGGTGCGAGGTAGATCTAGCTTGTTTTCTTGTAGAGAGCCAATTATGCCAGGATCATTTATTAATAAACCAATTATTTCCCACCGAATTAAAATGTCACTTTTGTGCATTTATTTCTGGACTCTATTTTGTCCCACAAATATATTTATCTATTTCTGTGTCAGTGCCAGAGATTACAGTGACTTTATAGTAAACTTAAGTATCTAGCAAGACATATATTCCCCTTACCATTTCTATTTGTTTACAGTCTTCTTTTCTATTATTGACACTTCTTTTTTTTTAAATTTTTTTTTTAATTTTTATTTATTTATGATAGTCACACAGAGAGAGAGAGAGAGGCAGAGACACAGGCAGAGGGAGAAGCAGGCTCCATGCACCAGGAGCCTGATGTGGGATTCGATCCCGGGTCTCCAGGATCGCGCCCTGGGCCAAAGGCAGGCGCCAAACCGCTGCGCCACCCAGGGATCCCTATTATTGACACTTCTTTTATGTTATGAATCCTAAAAAAATTTTATCTACCTTCCCTCCTCCAAGAAACCTCAACAGAATCATCAAAATTAGAATCCTAACTGAAACTGCATGAAATGAATATTGGCTGAGCTAAATTTTTGACAAAAGTTTCTACTTTCTATAAGTATTAATTGGGCATTTGTGCATTCATTAGAATATTTTTATTTGCTCTCTTAAATGACTTTTTTTCCCCAATTTTATTTATTTGACAGAGAGAGAGAGAGGGATAGAGAGCACAATCAGGGAGAGCAGCAGAGGGAGAGGGAGAAGCAGACTACTCATTGAGCAGAGCTCAGGAAGTGGGGCTGGATCCCAGGACCCTGGGATCATGACCTGAGACAAAGGTAGACTCTTCACTGATTGAGTCATGCAGGCACTCCTCTTAAATGACTTTCTAATTTTGATCCCCCTACCATTTACTTTTTAATTAATTGTAACTTTTAATGTGGAGAGCACTAAATATGCAAATCATAAATACACAGGTTAGTGAATTATCACCATGATATTTTCAGGATTTAAAATTTCTCTCATTCTGGTGGGTTTATGGTGATACTGATTTATCTCATGGAGCGTTTCCTTGGTTGCTATTGTGTTTGGACAGTTTTCATAACTTTATTAACCATTTGGTTATGCTTTGGACCATTTGGTTGTCCCATTCAAGTGAGTAGAGTTGTCTCTTTAATGATGATTTGGAGTACCTCTGCAGTCTGTGTTTGGGCCCTTTGTTGGTTTTAAGTGTAGCAAACACCCTCTCCAATTCTGTAACTTGCCTATTTACATTTTTGTATTGAATCTTTCAATAGAGGTTCTTAATTTCACCGTAATCTAATTTATCAGTCTTATTCCCTATCATATCATATCAATATTATATCAATATTATAATATATAATATATAATATTGAGTTTTCTAATTCATGAGAATGATTATATGCATCCTTATTTATTTAGGTCTTATTTAAATTTTTGCAGTAATATTATATATATGTATATATACATAATGTATTGATTCCTAGATTTTTGATATTTTGATGCTGTTGTGATATTTTAAAATTTTGCAATTATTTGTTTACTCTATAAAAGAAAATTGATTTTTATGTATTGATTTTTGTATCCAGTACTCTTGCTAATATCACATGAATTCTAGTAATTTTTCTGTTCAGTTATGCATTTTTCTATGTCATCACAAATGGGATGTGTGTGACTGCTTTAGATAAGAGAGCCAAGGAAGACTTCTTTGTAGAGGGCATATTTAGAAGAAAACTTGCTTCTACCTTCTCAGCCTCTTCTTAAAGCAGAGTTCTTTAAAAATAGGTCAGGTCATGTGATATACTTGATTTTATAACTTCTTGTTTGATATTTGCTATTTATTTTTCCCCTCTCCATTTCCCTACTTTTGTTGACTTGCTAAAATTTCCTTCTTTCTTCTTTATTTGCTTGTCAGTCTGGGAGTTCTACTATACTTTCAAGTTTTGACAGATGTACAAACCTATGTAACTGCTACCACAATACAAACATACATTTCCATCTCTGCCCCTTTCTTTAAATTTTGCTCATTTACAGTAAAAAACTTGAAAAAAAAATTTGACTCCTTGCCCCATGCAACCATTTTTTTCCCTGTCACTATGGGTTATTTTTTCACATTTTAATTTTATATAAATACACTCCTATGATACATGTTGTTTAATTCTGATGTCTTTTTCTTAGCATGATGATTCTGAGATTTTCACTATGTTGTTATATGTATCAGTAGTTCATTCTTTTTTATTGCTGAACAGTACCTGATTGTATGCATATACCACAGTTTGTTTATCCTTTTAAATTCTGATTGACTTTTTGGTTGCTCCATTTATTAGCTATTATTAATAAGGCTTCTAAGTAAATATTAATTGTCAAGACTTTATAAATACATGGTTCCATTACTCTTTGGTAAATACTTTTCTTTTAGAGGGGGCGGGGGTCAGAGGGAGAGAGAAAATGAGAATGTTAAACAGGCTCCATGCCCATTGCAGAGCCTTGTGTGGGGGCTTGATCTCACAACCCTGAGCTCATGACCTGAGCTGAAATCAAGAGACAAATGCTTAACTGACCAAACCATCCAGGTACCCCTCTGGTAAATATCTAAGAGTGCAATTGTTGGTTCAAAGCATTCTCTAATATAAATGCACCGTTTACACTGCCATGAATAATGAGTGTATGATATCAATTACTCTACATTCATGTCAATAGTTGGTACTATTAGTGTTTTAATATTAACAACTATAGTGGGCTTGTGGCAGTATCTTGTTTTAATTAGCATTTCCCTGATGACTAAAGATGTTGAACACCTTTCCAAATACTTAACCATACAGAAGTCATTTTTTGTGAAGTGTCCAAATCTTTTGCTTACATTATTTTTTAATTGGGCTATCATACAGTTAAGTTATAAGAGTTTTTTATTATTTTAGACATAAGTCCTTTGCCAGGTATATGGGTTACAAAAATCTTTCCTGGTCTTAGACTTGGCTTTTCCACTTAGTGGTGTTTTTTGAGGAGTAAAAATTTAAAAATTTTTAAAGTCCAATTAATCATTTCCTTAAAAATGATTCCTTTTTTGTGTGTTCTATTTATGAAATCTTTGCCTTTCTCAAGAAAGATTTTCAAAAAATTTTTCCAATTCTTGTTTTGATTTTTTAAAGAAGTTTTATAGTTTTAAAGTTTACGTTTAGGTTGATGATCCATTTGGAGTTGATTTTTGTTTGCAATGTGAAGTAAGGTCAAGGTTCATCCTTTTTTCTACACTGATGATCCGATTTTTCAGTTCCATTTATTGAAAAAACTCTTTTTTTCTCCCCAGATAACTTTGGGGACATTTTAAAAAAGGCAACACCGTTTTTTTGTTTTGTTTTTTTGTTTTTTGTTTTTGTTTTTTAAGTAGGCTCTATGCCCATGCTACTCTTAATCTCAGAGTTATGACTTCCAACCCCATGTTGGGATACTTAAATACAATTTTTAAATAGTAATTGTTATGTTTACTTAAATACAATTTTTAAGAAGCCAAAAACCCAAACCCAAAAACCAAACCAAACCAAGAAAAACATTAAAGACCGCAAACTGTACATATATATGTGAAACTATATTTGGATTGATTATTTTGTTTCATTTTATCATTTATTTTTATGCTACTATTACACTGTCTTGGCAACTGTAGCTTTTTATAGTAAGTCTTCAAATCAGGTAGTTTATATCTCCAAACTTTGTTCCTCATATTCTAAATTGTTTTGGATATTTTAGGTCTCTTCCATTTTCATATGCTTTTTAGAGTCAGTTCGTCATTTCAAAAAAACTTTGTGGCATTTTTATTGAAATTGCATTGACTCTATAGATCAATTTGGGGAGAATTGATATCTTAATTTTGAATCAATCATTCCATGAACATGGTATGTTTCTCCATCTACTTAGGTCTCCATTAATTTTCTCAGCAATATTTGTGGTTTTTAGTGTGGAGATCTTGCATTTGTGTTTTAAGTTTATCCTCAGTATTTCATTTGTTAATACTATTATAATGGCATTTTAAAAATTTTAAATTTCCAATTGTTTATTGGAACATAAACATTGTTGGTTTATAAAACTATGGTTGATTTTTCACTATTACCTTGTATCCTGTTTCTGTGTTATGTTCACTTCTTAGTTCTGATAGCTTATTTTGTAGATTATTAAGATTTACTGTGTATAACATTGTCATCTATGAACAAGGCAAGTTTTACTTTTTCTTTCCAATTGGAATTTTTTCTCTTTTTCTTGATTTGCAACACAACTGGCCAGGCCCTCAAATATAATATTATATAGAGATAGAGGGAGCAGACATCCTTGCCTTGTTCTCACTGCATATTATTTGGAATTTATTCTTATTGTCTCTTTGTGTATATAATTTCTACTTTTCTATAATAAACACATTATTTCTTATGTAAGAAATTATTTTAAAACATAGGAATTACTAATCTCTGAATATAGGAACTGATAATTCAAAGCTAACAATGTTGATTTTCAAGAATTTGGTGAGCCAGATATAGCCTTAGAATTCTTTCTTGAGATAAAACATATATTGAGTTTTAAATTTTCAGATATTGGTATATGTCTTCATTTTGTAGGTTGTGACTAGGAGATTTAAATGTATTCAGAACATTACAATGCTGAAGAGGTCTTATTGGCCTGTTCATAATCAACTTGGCCAGGGATATTGTTACTGACCACTAAGAGACTGAAATTAAATGTTAGGTTACTTTCCTAGTGGCATTCGGTGCCTGAATACAGATAATCATGGGCTTAAATTTTTTTATTATAGCCATTTTCCCACTGGATGTTTATATTTAGTAACTAGAATTCATATTTTAAAATGCTTCTCAATATTTACATTAAACACAATTTTTACTGTGGTGGATGGATTGACTTTACAGCTATATCCTTTAACAACACCATCATACTTGACATGATTTTGCTTATGAATCTTGTATGAATATAAAACACTTTTCTCGGAAATGACAGACAACCTCATTGCAAACTGTCTTGCACACAATTTCCTTTGGTTTGCACAAAGTGGTTTGATCAAATTGGATTTTGATGCCTAAATTCTTCCTGTTTGTAGAACATCTAGTCCTCAAACTCATTTTTGGTACATGAACTCTTGCCTGAAATTTCTCAAATTAACATGGTTGCTCATTTATATTTACTTTTGTTCCTCCTACTTCTTGGCATCTGTGACTCCTTTCCAGACTCTTTAAGATTAGAATAAAAGATATAAGACATCTGTATATAGCTCTCATACAATGTTAAAATCTCCAGCAAGCCTACACAAAGTAAGTGGGGGAAATTAAATATATTAACTGTTTAATAATTTTTGCCTTTCTTCAGTAGTCTGGCTTCTTAATTTTCATTAATCTCATCTTGATTTCATTAAGATTCTGACTATTTGCTTACAGAGCTGCCTCATACTTTATACGAAGTTGTTTTTCGGTGAATCTATTATTGCTTGGAATGGTCTACTTTAAATTGATAACCAGCTCAGTGTTTTGAGAACCATATGTGGAGTCAGGAGGTCTGGGATTTTTTTCCCTGTTCTATTTCTAACTAGTTGTGTGATCCTGTGTAAAACATTTGTCCTTTCTGGGATTCAGTTTTCTTATTTTTTTAGATGTTGGAGATTGGTCTTGATGGTCTCTGAGATCCTTTATATTTCCAATGTCTCAGGATTATAAATTGATTAAAGTTCTTCATTAGAAATTTCAGTCTCCAAATGGGCTCCTCTAATAGAAAATTATATATAGTTATTTGGTTTTTATGTCAAATTTGTCTTGCATGTGTATATCACACAAATGATGTCAAACGGGTTATTTTAAGGAATACAAAATGAGTACATTTATAATAGCAGCCAGCATGGTAGATAAAAATGATGCATATGCCATGTCAGTAAAGGAGAAAGAAATCCATGCAGTTACATTAAATCACTGCATTGTATTTATTGTCTACCTAGAGTAAAACAAAAACTATTTTGTCACATTACTGATTCCTAGATGTAATGTTTTGCAGTGTCATCTTGGAAAATGCAGAAGAAGAAATTATTTTTTTGGTTTCTCACAAATCTTTTCAACAGTCTTCTGTTGGTTCAAGAAATGATTCCCTTGGAGACAATAACCTTCGCATCCACTAGAAATCCTAATCTCGTATTTTAGGACTCTTTGGAGCAAAGTTTTATATAGGGTGAGTTACTAAGTTGTCACTGGTGCTGCCAGTTTATCAAGCAGAATTGTCTATGACAAAGAAGAAGTGTTTATAGCCTCCCAGCTTCTCACCTTTTATATCAAAAAGCTTCAAATGAAATGATTCCATGGGCTTCCTGGGAATTTGGATTCCTGGGTGTAGGATGCCACAACCAAGAATAGTTGAAACTTCATCTTTGATATGTGTGGCACCTCTTTCCAGCCTGTTCACTTGACTCCTTGACTCCCTCCCTGTATGGCTCCTTTTATATATTCTCTACTTATAGAATTTGGAGCACTTTAGCAGACAGGATTCATTGCCCTGTTTATCATTGTCTAGTAATAGCCATCATCTATTCAACTCTACTAAGTTCCAGGCACAGCATATGAACTCTACAATATCTAACATCATTAAACTCTTAAGACATTTAGAAGAATATTGCCCTTTGAGGGACATGGGTGCTAAATATTAGCAAGTTTGTGTAGTTTGTTCAAGGCTACACAGTAAGAGGAGAAGCTAGAGGATGATCTGAGCTCTGTGACTACAAAGCCCACCACTTACAAATAATGCCACAGCTGCTCTTGACAATGGCATAGACATGCAGAAAGGATAAGGCCTTATTTTTTTAAAGTTTTTATTTAAAATCCAGTTAGTTAACAAACAGTGTAATATTAGTTTCAGGTGTACAATATAGTGATTCAACATTTCCATACATTAGCCAGTGCTCATCACAACCAGTGCACTCCTTAATCCCCACCACCTATTTAAACCATTACCCATCCAACTCCCTTCTGGTAACCATTAGTTTGTTCTCTATAGTTAAGAGTATGTTTTATGATTTGATTCTCTCTCTCTCTCTCTTTTTGCTTGTTTGTTTTGTTTCTTAAGTCCCAATGTATAGGTAAAATCATAGGTATTTGTCTTTATCTGACTGACTTACTTCATTTAGCATAATACTATCTAGCTCCATTCATGTAGTTGCAAAGATTTCATTCTTTTTGGTGGCTAATATTCCATAAATATAAAGAACCACTCTTGTTTATGCACTCATCAGTCGATGGACATTTGAGTTCTTTCCATAATTTGGCTATTGTGGATGGAGTGTCCCTATGTCTATCAAAGGCCAAACCCCTCAATCTGTGTTCTTTGAATCATATTTTTCTTAACTTTTTAAGGTCTTGGCCCTATCAATTTTCCTCCTCTGTCTGTTGAATCTTCTGTAACCCTCCTTTGGATAATTTCCACCAATATCTAATCAAATTTTCCTTCTATCTTAAATATCCTGTTTTTTTAGACCATTTTATTTTTATTTATTTTTATTTATTTTTATTTATTCATGAGAAACACAGAGACAGAGGCAGAGGGAGAAACGGGCTCCCTACTGGGAGCTCGATGTGGGACTCAATCCCAGGACCCTGAGATCACACCCTGAGTCAAAGGCAGACGCTCAACTACTAAGCCACCCAGGCTTCCCTTAAATATCCTATCTTTAAAAAGATGAAAAACTCATTCCTTTGTGGCTATAGCTCTATTTCTCTGCTCCTCTTTGGAACAAAATTTCTTCAAAATAGCTTTTCCCCCCATATAATAGTTTTATTCTCTCCTCAACCAATTCGAATTTGGCTTCTATACCCTCAATTAAACTGGGATGGCTACTATCAAAATCATAAGTGATCTCTGGGTTGCCAATACAATGGTCCTTTCTCTGTTTTTATCCTTCCTGACCTGTCAATAGCATTCAAGTATTTGAAAGCTCCTGGATGTCTTCTCTCTGTCTACGTATATTCCTTTGGTAATTTCATCCATCCCATTTTTGTTTTAGGACAATGTACATACCAGTGACTCCCAAATCTATATCTTGAATCCTGAGATTTGCCCATAATTCTAGATTCATATACCCAGTGCCTACTGGAAATCTCCACATAGATGTCTAATTGATGCTTTGAATTTAACATGGCCAAAACAGAATTTTTAATTCATCACATCTAATGTCCACTGAGTTTTTTTAAGTCTTTCTCATCCTTATAGATGGTAATATTATCTCTTCAGTTGTTCAAGTAAAAAAACCTAGGAGTTATCCTTAAGTTTACACTTTATCTCTCACTTGCTACACCCACTCTCCAAATGAGTTTTATTGATCATATTTCAAATATATTGACTCCATTTATTTGTGGTCATTTCCACTTCTGCCTTTCTGGTCTAATCAGCTATAATTTCCTTTGACCTACTGCATCGGCCTCCTCCTTGGTCTCTTTGTTTCTACTTTTGTTTTCTGGGCTGATCAACTGTCTTTGTGTTTTCTGATCTCTTGTTCAGCTCCGTGCCTCAGCAAACTAAATTTCCCAGCCTCCCTTGCCCTCTGGCTTGTGGGTAGACTTTCCTAGTAGAGAGGAAGATTGGTGGAAGATTGTTTGCTTTGATGGCTCCTATACCACATCTTCTCTTTGGCTCCAGCTGCTTGAGATAGTCCTATCGACTGTCAGTCCTATCGACTGTCAGTCCTATCGACTGACTAATTATACCAAGAGGTCCCTTTTATGGTAATATATGGACTTTATTTTGAGCTTTTGTATTTGAGTTTATTCTTCTTTTAACTTTTAAAACACAACTATAGTTGAATATTAAAACAAAAACAATAGCAAGTAGTGAACTGTGATTATAATCCTCCACTCATTCACTACCGCAAGTAAGAAGCCAATAGTGTTATTCACTGGCCTCATTAAAAGGTCTGACACTGAACACCATTCCTAGGATGATGTTCATCATCCTCATATGTTTCCCCATTGTAATGGTGCTGTCTTTTCTGATTTGAATCAAAGTCTACCTATTCGACCTGGTCCATTTCATCAGTCTCTTCTACTTCCTTCCTCTCAGGTAGGAGTTTGTTCAGTAAAGAGTTTATCAGGAGAGAGAAAGAGCCATTCTCAGGAAAGTTTGCCTTAAATTCAATGATTAGGCGTCTGTTCTCATATGGTCTATGATAAATTGGCATGCCTTCATTTAGTGCACACTTGATACCTCCATGCTTGACAATTTGACCTGGATGAGAGGTGATGATGATGGTTCTGTTGTTGGAGGACTCCAGTGTCTGGACCATGGTCACACTACCTCTCTTGGTTCCTTCAGTCCTGGAAGTAGTGGAGGCTATGGTGAATTTAAAGTTGCCTCATTATACCCTGTTTGAAATCTTAGGTCTTCTGTCAGCTTTGAAAGCAATTGCTAGTACTAAGTAGCCTTTGTTTAAAAGACCCTAAAATTTTTTTTTGAAGATTTTGTTTTTTCATGAAAGGCACACAGAGAGAGGCAGAGGGAGAGGCAGGATCCCTGCGGGGAGCCTGATGCGGAACTCGATCCCAGGACCCCAGGATCATGACCTGAGCTGAAGGCAGATGCTCAACCACTGAGCTACTCAGGTGCCCTCTAAAAATTTTTAAAGCATTTCTTTATTTAACACTAATTAATTTACCCCATACACAGCATAATCTCCACATGACAGTCAGAGAAATTGTTTTAAAAATGTATTTTAGATTCCATCAACTCCACCTTCCTTCTCCCTTCCTCAACTCACTTAAATCTTCACCAAAGCTTATCACAATGGGAATAAAATATCAACTCCTTATACTGGCTGACAAAACCCATCCTAATCTGGGTCCAGTTTGTGATTCTTATCTCATTTATATCACCTTCCCTTTCACTCATTGCACTCAACCTTGCTGGCCTGACCTGTGTTCTGTTCTTTTTTTTTTTTTTTTTTAAATTTTTATTTATTTATGATAGTCAGAGAGAGAGAGGCAGAGACACAGGCAGAAGGAGAAGCAGGCTCCATGCACCGGGAGCCCGACGTGGGATTCGATCCCGAGTCTCCAGGATCGCGCCCTGGGCCAAAGGCAGGCGCCAAACCGCTGCGCCACCCAGGGATCCCCTGTGTTCTGTTCTTTGAATGAATCAGGCTTGTTCCAGCTCCAGAGCTTTGTCACAAAATCTCCCCTTTACCTACAGGCTCTTCTCTGACCTCACACTGTGGCTCCTTCTTATTATTCAGATCTGAGCGTTAGTAGCAACTCCTCAGGAAAGCCTTTCATGATTTGCATTATAAAGTGATTATTCTTTACTTTCTCACATCAATCTATATTAATTCTTCACATAATGTTTCTTAATCCATAATCATTTTTATTCCACTCTGTGTCAATTTTCTCACTTATTCAAATATTTATTTTGTCTCTATCTCCTAGGCAGAGCTCTTGCCTGTCTTGTTCTAGTTCCTAGAACAATGTTTGGCATGTGGAAACCATCAATAAATATTTGAATGACATATAAATGAAAGTAAACCAGCATTTTGGTTAGGCAACTGTTGAATGGATAAACACTAGTATTCCTCAATTAAGTAGTTAAATAATCAGTTAGTGTTTAGAAGGTAAATTGAAAGTTAAAATGCTGTCAAGACATTATGTACTATGTCTAGAAGAAGACTATAGCCTAATATAAAAGAAGATAAAATACTGGGGTCAAATTTACTATTCTATATCTGTATGCTGAGCCATGAATATATTCTCATGCTTTTTGTGGCTGAGTGGAAAGAGGTTAAAAAGAGTAACTGCAGGTTTCATCTGCCTGGGATTTTCACTTCTGGCATGGCTGATAAAGTAATTCTGTCCAACTATAACAGAGAATAGCTATGAAAAGTGGGAAAATAAACTAAAAATATCTTCTTGAAAGCACTGGTGAGGGACGCCTGGGTGGCTCAGTGTTTGAGTGTCTGCCTTCAGCTCAGACCGTGATCCTGGGGTCCTTGGATTGAGTCTTGCATCTGGCTCCCCACGGGGAACCTGCTTCTCCCTTTGTCTATGTCTCTGCCTCTCTCTCTGTGTCTCTCGTGAATAAATAAATAAAATCTTTAAAAAAAGAAAGAGAGAGAAAGCATTGGTGAGCTAACAAAGTGGTAAAGAATTGTGGAGTCAAGATCTGGATTGAAAAAGGAAGTCCAGAGGGGTAAGCCCAGGATTTGGGTCAGTTTTTCCCCAGGGATATCTGCTGTTTCTGAAAGAGGTAGCAGAGAGGCTGAGAAACAAAGCAGCACTTTTGGCAGCTACATGGGATCAAGGGGACAGAACTGGAACCAAAAGTAAGTGTGGACCAGAAGCAGTTACCTTTCCGGAGGAAGAAGGAAGTAGTTACTGAGGGAGACCATGAGAAGTATGTTCCATTTCTTGATTTTGGTAATGGTTATGCAGGTGTTCACTTTGTGATATTTCTTGGGGTACAATTTTCTATTAGAGTGTTATATTCATGATGAAAAATGTTTAAAAGAAGTGGCAGCTATAGCTGGAGACCTGGAGACTGTGTCCCCACCTGGGTCTCACCCAGACCTTGTGACTTTGGTCCCCACCTGGGCCTTACCTGGAGTTGGTGAATCTGGTCCCCACCTGGGATTCACCTGGACCTGGTGAATCTGGTTGCCACCTGGGCCTCACCTGGACCTGGTGCCTCTGGGCTCCACCTGGGCCTCAACCTGGACCTGGTCTTTTTGGTCTCCATCTGAGCCTCATCTGGTCCTGGTGGCTCTGGGTCCCACATGGAGCTCACCTGTACCTGCTGACTGTGGTCCTCACATGGTCCTCACCCAGACCTGGTGACTGGTATGTGAGGAGTCTGCTCCAGATTCCCCCTCTCCCTCCACCCCTCCCCACTACACCCTCTCTCAAGTAAATCTTCTGAAAATTAAAAAAAAAAAAAGCTATAGCTTGGGGTCACATACATTTCCTAAATAGTTGGACATGGGCAGGAAGATACTTTTTCCTTTCATATACTGTAAAGTTTCAGTTAAACACTTTGAACCTGCTCATAGGTAACTGGGCTTTTACACATAAAATCAAAGTCTGCTTTGGAAAATCAGTCATGTTTCTAATTAAGAGGACAAGTCATGGTGGCATGCATATTCTTTATCTGAGCTATAATAATTTGAGCTGAAATGCTATAATAGAGCCAAGTCCATTTGAGGGTGTAAAACATAAAAATGAAGTAAAATGTTCCACAACCTTAGATGGCGGGGAATGATTTTAAGGAAACTAAGGACACTGGCTCTGTGTTCCCACCATGCAGCTGCACTGTTCATCATGATTGTTGCAATGATAGCTCTGGAGGCAAAGATCCTCCAGGCTCTGCCCTCAGAGGTGGAACTCATCACCTCCTCTTCCAGTTACCTTACTGCTCTGCTATTTCCATTTCTCTTTGTCTCTGGTTTTTCCCCCCTTCCACTCTCACACTACCTTTATTTTCTTATTTTTCTTTTCCCGTGGCTTCTACTCAGTCATGCTTTTCTCTGTGTCATGACTAAGGCTTCTCACTTCTTCCCTGGGTGATTTCTTCAGTATCTGAAGGCCCTGAGCCTACGGTAATGTATACTTCCAAATGGATATTGTGGCTCTCCGAAAGTATGATTCAGTGTCTACATAGGTAATGTTTGGCAGATACTCTCATATAGAAGGAAGAGAGAGCAGTGTTGTTAAGTGATAGAAAAGAAGCAAAAGTGCAGAAAGAAGCAAAAGAAGCACAATCTGTGTTTAGATAGGAAATGACAGGACAGAGTAGCTGGAGATCAAGAGGAACCTCAGAAGTCCTAGCTTTTTCAGACAAAGTCTGTGCAATTCACTCCAGGGGCTTAAACGGCTGCAGGGAAATCGCTCCTTCTTTGAGAGGGAGAGGAGAGGTAGTGAGAGGGCTGAGAATTTAGAAAACAATGCTCAGACCTCAGAGTTTTTGTTCTAAACAAGTAAGGTCAGTAAGAACAAATTGCTTTGATGAACACATTGTGTTTAGCAAATGCAGCAGCTGGTATACCATTTACAGAGTAGTTCCCTAATGCATTAGCTGTGCATGTGTTCCTCTTGTGTAATCGAGAGTCATCATTAGGATTTTGTTCACAAAACTACTTGGAGCACTTTGGAACTACCTAAAGTGCTCCTGGTATTTGAATTACTTGACTGTCTTTCCAACTTCTGGTGATAGAACCCCTAAAGAAGAATGTGGGGGCCCCTTTTCTGCGTCTTCACTTGGGCTTTGCTAGGAGAGCGTAATAGTCCCAGTTCAGTCTACCAAAAGGAAGTCTCCTTAAGGAAGCTAAAAAAAATACTCTGAGCCAAGGAAGAATTTAATGGATATAAAGTTTTGGTTACGCAGATGAATGTTTTCCAGGGATCTGCTGTATAGCACAGTGCCTGGATTAACATGATTATGCCCTTAAAAATTTGTTAAGAAGGTTGATCTCATGTTAAATGTTTTTACCACACATATCAAAGAAAACACAGGGACACGGGAAACTTTTGGAGGTGATGGATATATCTATGACCTTGATTGTAATGATGATTTCACAGGTATTTGCATATGTCCAAAGTCATCAAGTGTATACATTAAAAATGTGTACTTTTCTTGTGTATCAGTTCCATCTTAATAAAGAGTTGAAGGAAATCAGTAGACCTGTGGTCTGCCTCGGGAGCAAAAAAGAATGTGGCCTAAGAAGGGGATGCTGGGGGAACTCAGAACGCAGGATCTTCATACTCTTTGAAAGAGCTATTAGGGTAAGTCTGTTAGGGAGCTTCTCGTAAAGTTCTTCAACATCACACACACCCTAATCCCTGGAACCTGTGAATGTGATGAGTTATGACTTCTTTGATTTTGTTATGTCATATAATATATCAGGTTTCTAAGATTGTGGTCACAAAGCACCACAAATTAGATGGCTTAAAACAACAGAAACTCACAGTTCTGGAATCGAGATGTTTGAATCAAGGGGTGCGCAGGGCCATGCTCCCTCTGAGACTCTGGGTAGAATCCTTCTTTGTCTCTTTCTAGCTTCTGGTGGGGGAGAGCAATCCGCGGTGTTCTCTGGATTGCAGTCCAATCTTGCCTCTGTCTCTACGTGACGTTATTCCCATGTATCCTCATATCCTCTTCCTTCTGTGCCAGTTTATATGTCCAAATTTTCCATTTTTATGAGAACAACAGTTATATTAGATTAGGGTATACTCTAATGACCCTACTTTAACTTGATTGCTTTTTTAAAGACATTGTTTCCAAGTAAGGTCAGACTGTGAGTACTGAGGGATAGGACTTGAACATATCTTTTTGGGGGGGGACACAACTGAACCCAGAATATAGGCATAGTTGACCTGAGCAAAGGGAGGTTATCTGGATGTGCCTAAATGTAATCACATGAGCCTTTAAGAGCAGAGAACTTTCTCTGCTTGGTGGCCGAAGTTAGAGAGATACGGAGAATGAGTGGGGTTTGATGTGCTATTGCTGGCTTGAAGATGGAGAGGGCCATGAATCAAGGAATGTAGATTCCTTCTGGGATCTGAGGGTAGGTTCTGATTGCAGCCAGTAAGGAAAGATACCTCAGACTGAGAGCTTCAGGGAAGTGAGAGTTCTGCCAACAATCTGAGTGGTTTTGAAAGTGAATTCTTCCTCTGAGTCTTCAGATAAAAGTCCAGTCAACTTGATTTTCACTCCATGAGAGAACGAAGTCTACCTGGACTTCTGACCTACAGAACTGTGAGATAAATGGATGTAATTTTCAGTTGCTAGGTTTATGGTAATCTTTATATAGCAGTAAAAAATATAAAGTAAGGTACAGAGTGTTATACATTCCTTTCTAGAGTTCCTAAGAGAGCCACACTGGGATCCAGAACCATTCTTAAATGACATTTAGTTTCTCCCACCTTAAAAGAGCTGTTGATACAATCAAATTTTGGGGCCAGATTATGACTAACAGTGAAAATGGATCCTGGAATCTGCTGGTTGTTGAGGGACAATTTAAGAACCTTCTGTACTGTTAATTGGTACCTGAAACCACTGTTGAGCCCTGCTGAGGCTTGCTTCCTAAGAGTGCCAGAGTAAACACCAATGGGGCTATCACTGGAAAAATGGAGACTGTTTTAATTGAAAACTTCTAATCTTCTATATGATTGCTCCTGGCATAGGGGATTGCCACAAATTAGGTAAGTATAGCCCCAGACAAGCAGACTGGAGTTCAGGGTAAAAAGTAAGAGTCACTAGCAACTAACTAGGAATAAGAGAAGAAGGCCTAGCATGTGAGTGGTGCACACACAGTGGGTACAGACATAAATGTGAAGCTTGAGGGCAGACAGACCTCCAAGGTTTCTCTTGGGACAAAGTAGATAACATCCACAGGGCAGCCAGACTATAGGTGAGGCTAAAGCTCTTTCAAACGTCAGGGCTTATTTATTAACTGAAAGGCTGGCTAGGGTTGAACAAGTAGCATAGAAATTTTCCATTTTCACTTTTGGAGAGGAGCTTCGACATGAGAGCTGACCCTATGTGGTTAGAGACCCAAATTCCTGGATGAAATCTATCAGTGCAGAATCCTTGAATTGAATTTGATATTCATGTTCTCAGTTTCTTGGAGGATTATTTGGCCTTGGAAAAGGAATACACGCATGTCTATTTCCTTAGATCCTTTATCTAATTTCAAATCACTATTTTCCCTGAATGATGTATTTTTGTTCTTTCCTTAATAGAAAGAATGCAGGGTGCCTGGATTTGTTGGTTGCCTGGGTGGCTCAGTCGGTTAAGCGCACAGTTTAGGTTGTGATCTCAGCATCCTGGGATTGAGCCCAGGGTGGAGCCCCGAATAGGGTTCTGCACTCAGCGGGGAGTCAGCCTGAGAATTGTCTCCCTCTGCCCTTCCCCCTGCTTGCATGTGTGAAAAAAATAGGAAGAATCCATAGTAACTGTTTCAATCGAAAGTGAAGGTTATATGCTCTATTGTGAAACAGAATTTGGCTTTTTATTTATATTCAGTTAAAAATTATGTACCACTAACTTAAGCAGTCAGCATGATGTAAAGGAAATAGCTTCTTAATAACTGCTTCATCTCAGCTTCTGTAAATCTCTCCTTTTATCCGGGTTCTTTGGTTCCTCAGCACGAGGGGCTTGGTTCCTGGCACCCATATGTAGCTCTGCACCGTCTCACCCCAATGGGCAGGTCCAGGTCTCCAGTCAGCCCTTCTAGCTTTAATCCTTCAAGCCTGGTTTGCTTTGCATTCCTTCTGCGTGTCTTCCCCTGGCCAGGTTACAGTGATTGACTTCTGCTCTGAACCTCCTTAATAATATCAATAGTTGTTCAACACTTAGCATAAGTTACCTTGTCTGGATGTTCATGTGTTTTTAAACTATTTTTTTTTCTATTTGAGTATAGTTGACATACAATGTTACATTAGTTTCAGGTGGACAACATAGTGATTTGACAAGTTTATACATTATGCTCCGTTCACCACAAGTATAGCTACCATCTGTCCCATGACGTTGCTGTTACCATATTATTGACTGTATTTTTTACTCTCTGTTTTTTATTCCCATGACTTTAGATATTTCACTTTTTCATCTAAACTCATTGACATTTTAGAGCTAGGAGAGGTCTAAGCAAGCATCTATTCTAACCTCCCCATTTTCAGAATAACGAAAGCAGCCCTTAAGTGATTAAGTATTAGGCTAACATCAAATTGAGGAAGAGCCAGGATTAGAATTATATGAAACAATATTCCTTGTCTTTTGTTATTTTCTTTTATAATGACCATAATTATATATATAGTATATTTTATATTTATATATATATAAGATATACATTGACTGTGAGACATTTTGACTCAATATTTACTGATGAATATAACACACCACAATAATGGACATATAAAACGTTTTCTTAATGAGTCAGTAATGTAAAACACATATGATTTGCTATAGTCTGGTAATGAGGTGTATTAATAAATTTAGTCAGAAATCTAGATTTCATTGGCATACTTCAAATTGCTGGTGTTCCTCAATTAGAAAGGTTATTTCCTGGTACCACTGTTAAGATAAAAAGGTAACAAGGTTGACATGCTTATTTATTTAAAGGAATTTGAGTTACCTGTGCGAGAATCAAATACTTTTCTGGTAAGTTATTAGTGTCTGTTCTGCATCAAGGAACAGAATTTCAATCAACCGTCCCCTCTCCCTCTTACCTTTTAAAAATGATGACCATTGTGTGGCAGCTAACTATAGGAAACACATTAAGCGCTTGTTCAATATTCTTCACTGAATTCTGCTGCATACATTCAAGTGTTAAAGGATTTATTTGTGTGATTTCTACTGACTCATCAGCTGGGTCATAGAATGAAAGACTGAATAGAAAATTGGAATAAGCAGTAACCAAACGGTAGCAGCTTGGATCAACTCTGGTACGTGATGAGGGATAGAATACAGTTTATGAAGTGTCCTTCAAGGTCCTTGTACATCTAGGCATGGAGTTGTTGGTCATAGGCTTGAGGAGCATGGGGGGCACTCTGTATAGCCACGTCCAACGATTCAGAAACTGGTGAGTGGCCATCGAGCTGGCCACCACCTGACTCCCGCCACCACCCCCCACCTCACCCCCCCGGCCCTAGCTCCACACAACCAAATAAGTCAATTGGCAAGATTGGCAGTGATGCAGGGTGGTAGGGTTTTTTTTCCTGTAATGATTAACCTAATAATCTAAACCAATGCTATTTTTTTTTAATTTCCTGGAAATGGTTTAATCAGCTCTGTCATTTTAAAGTCAATGTATCAATAGAATTGAACACCTGCACTGAGGCACAACAGTTCCTAGGAAGGTGGATGTCCCTTTCAGGTGTGTGGCCAGTACACACAAACAGAATCAGGTCTGTTCCCCAGACCATGCTCTTCAGGCAGCAGCTGCAGTTACTCCTTGCCAGGAGGACTCTGGGTAGCTTTTCTTTGGGGCCACACAGGGCTCGGTGTCACATGCAGCATAATTCTGGGAGACAGAAAATCTGAAGTGCAAACATTTTTGGGAAATAGTCTATAATCATACATAATAAACTATGGAAGAACAGGAATTTCTTTCTAGGGAGGATACCTTTCTTTCTTTCTTTCTTTCTTTCTTTCTTTCTTTCTTTCTTTCTCTCTCAATCCAGTAATTAGTTTGCCATGTCAGAAATTTGTTTTAATTTACAAATTTAGTAGAGTTATAAAAGATATAAATGTCAAGTTATAAATAAACTACTGTTCCAGATGGAAAGAGAAGTGCCTGGACTGCAAGTGGCCCATCTAAAGGAAGGTGTTGGCTTGAGCTAGTGACTGGGATCCTTCCGGGCACCTAGTTTTGCTCTCCTTGGGTGGGGAGAACTGGCTGCTGGGATTTTCTTCCATGTAGTTTTGCTATAGAGAGAGTTTCCTCATCCTTAATACCTTTCCAGTCGGGTGAATGTTCACTTCTGTTCCTGACTGTTGATGTCTTTCCTTTTTCTCCACTCTGACTGCACTTACGGGCAGTTTCCCATTGCTTGATACTCTGCTGATATGCAATCAATCCATATTTATTAGTTTTGCTTCTCAAGTTAAATTTGCATCCTGCAAATTATTGAAAACTGAAAAATGTCCTTTAGAAAGGGAGCCCCATGTGGGACTAAGATTCTTTGATAGAATGATTGGTGGAGTGTGACACAGATAAATTGGCAAACCATGACTTACAGGACCTACTGACTTACTGGGCCTCTGCTGATCCCAATACGGTCAATTGGTAACTTGCTTGTGAAAATCCTGGTTGCTTTGTTTTCCAAATGTGAGTCATTAATTGGCTTAAAAATGAAAAATCTTTCTATGTTATCTTAGTTTCTCTTACCTCAAAAAAAAAAAAAAAAAAAAAAAAGAAACAAAACAAAAAATTCCCAACCCAATTTTACTTGAAAGGCCCTGTGGAACAGGCCAAAATATTCTGATACTAAAGAAAATAATTGATTGCAGGTGGCCAGCTAAGTTCTACCAGATGTAATCATAAAGACAAAGAGAACTTTCATGGTCAAGGTCAGGGTCTTGAACTACTTTTGATGTGAATAGATGCTTTGTAAGGCTAAAGAATAAGAATACAAGGGAATACTGTATTAACAGAAAGACACCAAATTCTGGGAAAACTAAAAATCATAGTCATTTTTAATTTTTAAAAAGTACCTTATGTTCTTTATAATAAATCTTTATTTCCTACTTCTCACTCACAGATGTAAGGATCTACATAATTAAAGAGAAGAATCATTTTGTTTACTAATTATGAGGTGATTGATGGCCAGAGATAAGGTAAAATTATTTGGGGAAGCATAATTTGTTCCTACTTAAAGTAATAACATGTGCTGTTTCCATTAGTTATTCTGTAATGTTTCTCTGGAAAGAGTGAATTGCTTTATTTACAAATCTATTTTAATGCAATGATTACTTCTTGAAATCATATTAGAGACAATGAAAAAGGATTAAAGTTGATAGTTACTTGATTTCCCAAGGTAAATAATCACAGAGTTGGTGGAAAGAAAAATATACCTTAAGCAAATCAGACCCATAGGTGTTGACCTCCATGTTTAAAAAATGTTGGATTAGGAATGCCCATAAAGACTTTGGTGGTATTTTCCAGTATTTGACAAGAACTTCAGTTTCCATGTTACTAGTATTTATGTTGTAACTATCTATGAATCCGATATTCTTTTCTTTTACCTTTAGCATTGTTGTAGGGGAAAGTCAAAGGAAAAGTGCCTGTACTCTTTTCTACTGAAGATAGTGTCCTATTCCTCCCTTTCGATTCATTGCCACACTTCTTCAAAGATTAATATGCTAGGCCATCTATGTATTGCTTTCTGACTTCTTGAAATCTTATAACAATCAATAATAGGAGCAAACATCCTTGTAGAGCTTGTGTCAGGCAGTGTTTCCAGTGCTTTAAATGTGGTAACTCACGTCATGCTCTGATAGGTGCTATTGCTATTTCCATTTTATAATGGGGATGTGGAGGCAAGAATAAATAATCTGCCCAAGGTCACAGAGTCTCAGCTAGGATGCAAACCCAAGGTTAACTGGGCTGCCATCCATTCAAGGTTTACCTAATCTTTTAATGACCGTATCTAATGATTTTTTTTTCGGTTATTTTGTTGCTTAACATCTTGATGTTGCTTGACATTATTGATCCTAACTTGGTGACTAAGAAGTTTTCTGGTTCTCCTACTTGCCTGCTTTCTTCATTTTGGGGGAATTTTATTATACTGTTACATTTTTTGTGCCCTCTTTTCATACATTTACCAAGGTGCTGTCCTCATTTATCTTATTTATTTTCTCCCTCTACTATTATTCCTTTGGAAATTTCTTCATCTATCACTGTTTTAATGATTCTTATGTATCTATCACTATTCCCAACCTCCACCTGAATTATTTGCTACACAGCTCACTCTTCCAAAATGTTTTACAGGTTGGGGGTATAGCTCAGTGGTAGAGCATTTGACTGCAAAATGTTTTACAGGTACTTGAAAGGCACAACAGACCCCCACATTTATTATCTCCATCATCCCCTTCCCTCCCAGATCTGTTCCTCACTGTGTCTGTATCTCAATTCACTTAATGGTACCACTTTCCTTCTATCCATCTGGACTGGGCATTATTGGAGTTATCCTCAAAAACTCTCTTTTGTTTACTTCTCTGATATAGTTAGTCATAAGGAACTCTAGACAGAAAGAACAATTTGAGGAAAAGATAGAGATATGAATGTTCTTGGCATGTTAGGGGAATGGTGAGTAGCTTTGACAGACAAAGGAAGAAAGGGTGAAGCAAGGCGGGAAGAGATTATAAAGGGTTGATTGAATAATTCCTTGACCTTTGAACAAAAGTGTTCTGTGAGGCTGAAGTGTGTTATTGACCAGTTGGCTCTTCACCAGTAGGCTTCTTTTCTTTATGGTACCCCAGCTCTAGAGGAGATATTGATCAGATCTGATCTTTATTTCTGCAGCTTGAAGACCTTGGCATTACTAATACTTCCAGAAACCAAGAGACTTTCAGAGATGGCCTAATACCAACTGAAACACCATAAGCTAGTCATGGAGACTAGTGGTAGAAATTAAGCCAGGGAGAGGCAAGCATTCTTTTTCAGTGCCTATGACCCTTCTTTGGGACACCACCTCAAGCACCAAGCCACTTGGGAAGACAATTAAATCTGCAAATTCTATTCCATATCCTCATTCTGGCCAACTCCTTCAAAGCAAACATTCTTGGGTGGTTAATATCATTGGTAAACTGCAGGAAAGGAGAAAAAATTCCTTATGATATGGGAAGTATTTTAACTGTTTTTATTGTAAGAACAAGTCTATCCTCAATTAGAGGGCTTGGGATTTGGACAAATAAATGAAGCTTTAGAAAGTCAGATAGGCAAGTACTTAATCTTGAACAGAGAATCTCATAATCCCTAATTAGGGCAATGACCTACCCTTGGGGCAGGAGTCTCTAGCTGATGGCAGATTTAACAGGAAAATCTGAGAGAGGTTTCTAAGTATATGTGAAGTTGAAGGGGGAGGGGAGGGAAGAACCTCAAATGAAAGGTGCTTGCTTACTGCTTTCATAAGATCCTATTTAGACACTTAGATACTAGGGCAGATTGGGGAGTTTCCTGGAGTTTTCTAATTCAGGATGTGTTTTCTTTTTATTTTGATAAAGCTAGAGTCAGAAAATGTGTTCTCTAAAAATGCTCAATAACCTATCAGTTCCTTTGCACTTGTTTTAGGAAGCTGGCTTTTTTCTAAATTGAACAAGCATCCTTTCCACACCTCCCTCACTCCAATCATACAGATATAAAACATAGAATATTGTGGTTGGGCCAGCTCTGAGTAGTGTTTTCTCCCCTTGAGTGTTCCAGGGGCTCAAAGGTCGAAAACAGATCTTACCCTGTGATGGGATATATTTTGATCTATTATTTCTTTTTGCCTTTTTTCCTCCTTTGTTTTGGTTTCCTCACTATGGTTACTTTACACTTAGTCTGTTTTATACATTAAGAATTGGCAATTTGTCAATAAAAAGGAACCAGAAACTGCTAAAGAAGGGTGGGGAGGAAATAGAATTAGGAAAACATAGAAATCTGAACATATGGTGACCATATTTCTTGTATGACAAATCAGTACACATGGTCTGACCCGTATATGTCTATCTGGGAACAGTAACACCAAATATATTATTATACAAGGAGTACTCCTGACCACTTGGCTTGCATCATGATCTGTAGTCTCACACAGGACTTAGAAGAAGGAATCTATTTACACAGCTCCCACTGCCCGCTGCAGAGGGTGCAAATGGATCCTTGGAAAGAACGAAACCTTTCACTCTTGCTAGGGGATACTGGCAGAGAGGATATATTATTTATTCTCCCATTCTGGGAAAGCTGCAGCAAGTTTTGAATAGCAAATTCTTCCCATAAAGTTGAGATGATTGATGACTGGGTTTCCTAATGTAAAAACGTCAGGAAAACATTCATAAGTCTACTAGGAGCTCAAAACTGCTTATCCTATTAACCTTACTATGCATAAAAAGTTGATTAAAATCAGGTTTGATTTTTACTGTATCATGGTGCTCTATTTGAAAGGGATTCACGCAGAACTACACACTTAAAAAGAGATGTGTGATTTTTCTAGAGGTAGATTTTCTCTTAACTGTAGGTTCTCAGAACCTTTTATAGCTTTTATGTATCTGCATACCTTTTTGTGTTCCAGTGGTTAGAAACATTTTTGTGACAATAAAAAATATTTCCACAAAGAATAGTCCTGTAGAAGTGCTCTTTATTTTAATTTGGATAGCAACTTCAATTTTTATTTTGTCCCTAGTGGGTAAGACCGGAGTGATAATGAATGATTAAGGATTGCATTTTAGATTACATATATTATACATATGTAATATAATATATATTCTTTATATATATATATTCTATAAAATCTAAATATACAGAATCTTATAATAAATATATATAATCTAAAATGCAATCTAAAAACAATATATGCTCATATTTTTACTTTTTCTTTGAAGTCATTACTAGCTGCTAGAACACATACAAACTTAGACTACTATGGAGATAGGGAGCTTAGGTTTTGTGAATATGAAGAAAAACATTTCTTGAAATGTCTTTCCTTAAACTGTCATCATTCTTGGGGGAATATTTTGGCTTTGATGTTTTAATAGGTCTGGAAGTCATTTTAGAAGTGCCAGCTTCCTTCATTCTTTTTCTTGATTTTATCCCCTCCTCCACAGTCATAACACTGATGAAAATTAAAAGATAACATTGGTCTGAGGGGAGGAAAAAGGCCTCTCCCACGTTTTGATCCCTGTCTTTCATTCTGTAATCCTCCTCAGTAGGGGAGCTAACATCCTATCTCTGCCAGCTGAGCTTAGAAGGCTGAGAGGAACATTAGTAATAAGACTTAGAAGTTGTCCCAAGCTAAAGCCGGAAACTATAAAGGACATTTTGGTCTCCAGGGTGAGGAATTCATTTCACTTTTAATTCGGGCCAGCCACATGAGAACTATCATAAATAAGGAGTAAAAGATTCAAACCCCTAACCACAAAATGTTCCTCAGCTGCCCCTATTTTCAGCTGAGAGATTTCACATGCTCCCTGTCCCTCCACTCCCTGCCCATGATCCCAAACTCTTGAATTATAGAAATTTCTGCCAAGGTTTGGCCTGCTGATGTCAAATACAACCACAATTGCACTTAATGCCAGAAAGTAAGGGTTTTAGCATCCCTACTCTATCTATTACCAAAGAGATGGATTTAGGAGCCCTGTTTTATTAAGTGTCAATGTCTAGCCTTGTCTCAGAAAAAGCTCTCTTTACTATACTCTAACAGCTGTGCTCAAAGGGAAGCAATTGTCCCTTCCTTATAAAGAGCTTACAAAACGCCTTACCTGTGGGTCAGCACATATTGTACTCTCTTCAGACATTCTCCATAAAAGCATTAGGACACAGATCCTTTGGCTTTATTTCTACTTTCTCCCCTTGTGTTGTATGCTCAGAAAGTTCCTGATATAAAAATGGGCCTTCTCACTGATTCAAAGGGTGGACTTAAGCTTAACAAGAATTTTGAGAATCTTGGCTGAGATGGTTAAATTTTTGTGTCAGTTTAACTGGGCTCAGGGATGCCCAGATAGCTGGTAAAACATTATTTCTGTATGTGTCTGTGAGGGTGACTCAGTAATAGATTAGCATTTGTGTAGATGAACTAAGTAAAGAAGATGGCCCTCGGCAATGCAGGCGGACTACGTCCCATCTAGTGAGTGCCTGAGGAGAACAAAAAGGCAGAGTGGGGAAAAATAAATAAATAAATAAACAAACAAAAAAACAACAACAATACAGACTTCAAGTCTGTACCTTCCTCAAGAAATGAGATGTAACCAATGACTCTGTTGACTATATATATACTAGTTGTCATATCATGGCCATGGAAGTATCATGGAAGTACACTGCCTCATCCACTATTCACAGACCATTTTGGCAACATTGGTAAATCAGAAATACCAGTATCTGAATCACATTCATTTGCACCTTATGCAAATGGCACTGCCTACACTTGCAATCCATATCTGACAATTATATAATTAATCAGACTATTGAGAAGAGTCATTCTTGGGCCCACATTAGAACTTAAAAATGATTTCACTTAGGTGGTATCCCTTGTCCAAATTAATCTCTGTCAGATCTTTCACTCTCTTTGTGCTTTACCTGCCCAGTCAGAGATGGTGTAGCCTATTGGTGTCAGTTTTACTATACTCTGAGTGCAGTTGTACTAGCATCAATTTCAGCATGGTGGGTGGAAATGTATTTCTCATGCACAGGAATGCTATTGCAAGTTGCATGGTGAAACCCTATAACTGCTTGCTGTGCTGAAAATGGGTCTCGTGGTATCCTATATTTTATTGCCCTATGAACCAATTACTGAGCAATAATGAAAATAATAATAACCAAAAGCAGATATCTGATGTCACTACAAATTCCTCCTCCAAAGATTAGCTTTCCATTTTTAACCAAAAGAGTGACATGTGGTGCATAGCTAAGAGATTTCCTTTTTTTTTTTTTTTTTTTTAGAGATTTCCTTTTGATGTTTTGGACTTTCTATTTTCAAAAGAACTCAAAAACATTATATAATATTGATAATGTTCAAATACAGTACATAGCTGAGCCATTCGAAGGGAGAGTGCTCCTGTGTCTCTCCTGAGTGATATCTAGCTTCAAAACAACAAAAATATAACCCTGAACTAAAATGTGAGGGCAAAGATTGAATATTTCAAAGCATGACATAATTTTTTAAAAGAGCCCAAATAAAACATATATTTGGGATTGGAATAAATTACAAAAGTAAGACAATAAGCTATTTTTTAAAATTGATTTAGAATTTAAAAATAGTTTGTCACTCTGATTTAAAATTGCACAAGAAGCAACTGATAATGTGTGCAATTGCTTGGAGACATGCAGAAAAACCCAACCAAATTAAAAAACATTAATTACATTGTAATTTGTATGGTAGTTTGTTTCTTAGGTTTGCTTTCTTTCAGGAACTTTGTTGTTTTCCTGATGAAAAGGTTTCTACAGCTTTTTGAGTAAGTAAGCCTCATGCATTCATGTAACAGATTAAAATTGGTCTAATAAAGGCAATTAAAGTCAAATAGATCTACAACCAGCCAGTAAAGGTGGACATCCTAAAATGGTATTTTCTTTTGCTGAGCAATTGGGAGAAAAAAATGCCATAACTTATACTCCAAATAGTAAAAAAAAAAAAAAAAAAAAAAAAAAAAATGCTTACTTTACTA
Organism: Vulpes vulpes; assembly: GCF_048418805.1. Taxonomy (NCBI): domain Eukaryota; kingdom Metazoa; phylum Chordata; class Mammalia; order Carnivora; family Canidae; genus Vulpes; species Vulpes vulpes. The sequence goes on along the minus strand of NC_132785.1, from coordinate 30,162,953 downwards.
GTCTCTGCTTTGTGCACTGCTGATTGTGCTGATACATGAATTACTTTCCATATATTGATTTTCTGTTGAAATGAGAATCTGCAAGGTCTTCTAAAATGGATGGGCAGGGTCTTAATGTCTATAAAGTGGTGCGCTGGTACCGATTCAGAGAATCTCCCATTTTCAAGCTGCATGTGCCTCATGGGCACCTCAGGGAAGGAAATGTGTTCACCCTGCAGAATGGGTGCTCATGGTGCCTGAGGATTTTATGAGCACCCTGGACAGCAACTCTTGTTACCGAGTGTTCCTGAAGTGAGAAAATAGTACACGCTGTCACCAATGTGACTGCTCAGACCATCTAGATGCTGAGTCTGGTTCATTTACAATCCAACACAGCCACAAGGTCATCACAATGCCACAAAGAGACGTGATGTTCATCAGCAAAATAAAACCTAAGATCTCTTGGGTCAAGCCCTGGAAGAGAAGCTCCAAAGGGGTGTAGTCAGCATCCAGTGCTCTCTACCTTTCTCTAAGTCTTCTCACCTTAATTCCTGTTACCTTTAGAGATACACTCAATCCATTAAAAGGACTTTGATTTTCTTGTAGAACAGCAGGGATAGACTAGAGCTTTCAAAAAGACTTTTTAAAGTACTAACAGTAAACAAAGATATAAAATACAGAAGCTATGGGCAGAAAATTACAACCAGTATATACAGTTTTAGGGTTTTCCTGCTGTGCCTGACCTGACCATTACTCCAAAAAAGAACACCTTGGCCAGATTCCTCATTTCCCAGCTTCCCAATTGCATTTCACTCTGTTTCCAGAAAATGCCTTTATTTACTTGGTGCCTTTGCTGCCGGGTCATGAAAGGGTGTTTTAACTCTGATCCTCTCTTGAGGCCTTCTAATTTATTTTGGTTTCCTTTCTTTTTATTTTTTTAATATTTTATTTATTTATTCATGAGAGAGGCAGAGACATAGGCAGAGGGAGAAGCAGGCTTCTGCAGGGAGGCTGATATGGAACTTGATCCCAGGACTCCAGGATCATGCCCTGAGCCAAAGGCAGACACTCAACCACGGAGCCACCCAGGCATCTCTCTTTTTGGTTTCTAATCTGAGGGACAAGTCATTACCTGGGAGAATGCCAGAACTGGATATGTTTTCAGGTGAAAATTGACTCTATGTCTATGGAATGTCTTAGCACTCTAGAACCACAAATATAGTATTTCCTTAAACTAGCATCATAGCCATATGCATCAGTTAGGTTGCTTTTGGTCACAAATAACAGAAATTTAACTGGCTTAAATGTTGAGGAAATGTATAGGGGAACTTAATGGAAGCAGGGCTGGCATCAGAATACTTTGATCCAACCGCCTAGGGTGCAATTAAGGATCCAGATATTTTTCATTTTGTCTGCCATTCCTCATATAAAATCCACACTAAAGCTGAACCCTGACAGTCATAAAGATACTGCCAGTAGCAAATGAAGCTATCTGCTTTTTCAACAATTTTGGCAGAAGGAGAAAGCATTTTTACCTGTGTGTGTCTCTCTCTCTGAAAATTTACCCCTGATGGCTCTTTGACCTGATTTGATTCACATGCCTATTCCTTAACTGATGGCCATTTCCTGGGAAATGCCATGAGCTGTTGGCTCAGAAGGGCTTCCTGATGCTTGTATGGGTGAAGAGATTTCCATTTTTGGTATTGACTACTTACTGCTCACTCTGGAGCAGAGTCAAGTTTCTAAACTGTTTTGATGATACACAGTGAGGAATGGTAGAGAAAGCATGGGGCAGTGCATTAAATGTGTACCTGTCCACAAAAATTGTTGACAAATGCTGATTGAAAGGCTATTCCATTATGCTCCACTTTTTTAAAATACCATATGATTTTTTCATCAAGTTGCTCAGTAAGGATTATAAATGACCAAGCTGGTGTGGTAATCTCTTGGTCTAGTGGCCATCTTAGAAGTTTGAGATCCTTAAGGATATTTGAGGAGAATGGGGATTCTGGGTTTTTTCCCCCCTTCATTAATTCTGGATAAATATTTGCCCAGAGAGAGGGATCTTAGGTTGGGTTTTGTTTTTTTTTTTTTTTTTTTTTTTTTAATGATAGTCACAGAGAGAGAGAGAGGCAGAGACAGGCGGAGGAAGAAGCAGGCTCCATGCACCGGGAGCCTGATGTGGGATTCGATCCCGGGTCTCCAGGATCGTGCCCCGGGCCAAAGGCAGGCGCCAAACCGCTGCGCCACCCAGGGATCCCAGGTTGGGTCTTTTCAGTGTCAGCTAATGTGGAGTTTCTCTCACACGCTGACCACTTCACCAGAAGTCATACTTCATATCCCCATACAGACCCGGAGCTTATGAATTCCTTGGGACAAGGGGATTTTCTGTAGAAGTCAGGTTGATAGAGACCAAGCAGAGCCTTGAGAATCTGATGGATGTCACTTATGCTGGCTAGTCAATGGCCATTGATCATGCTCACTGCTGTCAAAGGAAAGTCCTTCCTAAACATCAGTGGGGAGGATAGCTAGTATAGCTCTTTGGTACAGGCACTGGGAAGTCTCCATAAAACTGGCTGGTTTATGGGCTCTGACTCTGCACCCATGATGCTTCTAGGTGTCAGCAGTGGCCTAGACTGCTGGGTGGAGGCTGGGCCATCTTTTCATCCTGACTTGACGTCAATCTGCACAGTCTCTTCACGGTGGGACCTCTTATCCCATGCTCCACCATGTGTTATCTCCATGTGTTCTATTTTTGCCTCCTCAAGAAAGCCTAATGAATTTCATTTAGACCCTTGCTCATCACATGTTCTTTCAAATCTATTTTTTATCCATTGAGCTGTTTCTTTTATTTCTTAAGATTTTGCCCCTTAAGAGCCAAGAGAGAGACTCCTACTTCCAATTCTCTGTTTAGGCATGCACATTGATTGAACTACTTATTTAACCTGCTTTCACAGAATGTAGCCATTTTCTGTGCCTTTAATTTTGATTTAGTCTCACTATTTATTCTTCTTTGAAAATTACATGCCCTCAGAGCCCTAAGGACTGGAATATTTTTTACAAGATGAAATAATAAATCAATATGATACTGTGGGTCATTTATTTCACATTAATGGCTTTGAGCCAGTTAGATAGTAGATGAGATGACTCTCAGAGAATCTTTTTAACTTTTCTGAGGTAAATATCTTATATAAACTTGCTGTGCATTTTAGAGGATTTTTAGAAACCAAAAATGTTCTATGCCTAATTTAATGGGAAACCCTAATATGATCAATTTATTTTTTACATCATTATCCTTTTAAAACAAGATTTATATATTTGTTTTAAGGGGGAGAGAAAGAGAGAGAGAAAGTGGGATAGGGAGAGGGCAGAGGAAGAGGGAGAGAGAATCTTCAGCAGACTCTCAGCTGAGTGCGGAGTCCCACACAGGGCTCTGTCTCAAGACCCTGAGATCATGACTTGAACTGATATCAAGAATTGGATACTTAAATGACTGAGCCACTCAGGCAGCCCTCATTATCCTTATTTCTAAGATATCAGTGATTCATTTAAAATCAATAGCAGAGTATTTTATGCAGGTTGTAAAACATGACCAGTATTTAGAATGCTTTTAGAGATTATAGAGTGTTTTCTTATTTTTTAATCTCAATTATCTTTAACCTGTGATGGCAGATATAATTATTATATGTGTTTTACAGAAAGTCTAAGGGATAAGCTCAAGGTCATGCATGAAATGTGGTCTAGCCACTGCTTAGACAGAGATAATCTTACTCCAAAACCCACACTCTTTCCACTGTATTTGCCACCGGGGAAGCCCTTCTCCTAAAATATAAATGTTTCCTTGGCCTCCATGATATCTTTCCTTTTTTGTCTTGGGAGGACTCAGTGGACACTGAGAAAACGTTTAGATGCATTTGGATAACATGAAAAGTGATTTTGTGATCTCTGTGCCAAGGAAGAATGCTAAAAGGGATTTTGTTATTTTTGAAAGGGCCCCCACTACTATGTAATATATAGCTTGTTGATTTAGAGAATGATCTATCTCATTTTTGTAAAGGACAACACTATACCTTATAATTATATGCTAAGCAGTTTCTTAGACACTCCATCTGAAAGGCAACTCAACGCCAATTACCTAATTGATATATTGTAAACTTCATTTCCCCAGACCTGTATTTTATGAGAGCATAAGGAAAGGCTTAAGTTGAAGAAGAGAAAAGCAGCCCCTGCCAGCTAAGAACTGGCTTGGCACTGTCAGCAGGGCATTGCTGTTGCTAGGAGCTGACCTCACAGCCAGGCTTTCGTGCTGTCCTATTGAACAAGAACTTGCCCCCACCCCCGCCCCGGAGTACCATCAGATGAGGTTGTTTTGGGGAATATGCAGAAGTGAGACATAAAACAAGGCCACGCTGCAATCTTGTCTACACCCAAGCAAAACAAGGTCACTGTGCAAACCATAAAAATACCAAACACTCCCTTACCCTGTCTGCTATGGGTAACCGCTGTTTCTTTACCAATCACAGCTCTAGCCTGACTTATATACTCCTTTCCTAGCTAAGATATGATTCTAGAAATACAGAATTCCTCTGCTTCCTGAAAATATCCAATCCAGAGCAAAGCTTTACTCCTTGAAACTTCCCCAAAGTCCCCTAACCCACGCCTGATACCTGGTATAAGTTCCTTCTGAGATCCTCTTACTGAGATGTACATGGTTTCTTACGTGTGTGGTCTCCTGTACTACAGAAAGCAAGAAGTCTAACTTGGTTAAATATAGATGTGTTCCTCATTGATTTTGGCTGGAGGGCATTGACAAAGTTTAGTTATTCAACTAGAGGAAAGATTTAAGTATACTGTATTCCACCATTAACTTCTTTTAGTTATACACTTTATTATCTGAGAGAATCTGGGAATCATAGAAGGGTATTTGTGGCTTGTGTTGATAGGAACAGTTTTATGGATTAACTGTGATCTCCATAGAGAGCGCTCCCACACAGTTATTGACACTTATTTAGAACTTGCACCTTAATACAGGGTCGATAGTAAAGATTTTGGGTGGTTCTTATGTCAGTTTGCAGTGGGTAAACAAGAGCTAGACCTTGGAGCTCTTTCTAGCATCTAGTCTACACCCCACTAGTACCTGCTAGTACTAGCTGGGTGACTTTGGAGAGATATTCCACTATATGTGAAATGGGGATGATGGCAGTAACTTAATTTATAAGGCTGTTGTGAGGATTGAGTGAAATGATATGTCGTGTCTTGAGCACTCAGTATATTTTAGCAATTATAATGATTTTTACTCTTGTCATGACCTAGGAGTGGTATGTGAGTCAGCTCAGGTTGCCACAACAAAATACCACAGAGTGAGTGGATTAAACAGATTTATATCTTGAAATTCTGGTGACTGGAAGTCTGAGATCAAGGTGTCAACACGGTCAGATTCTGGTGAGAGCTCACTTCCTGGCTTCTTTCTCACTGTGTCCTTAAATGACAGAGAGAAAGAGGTGGGGGACGGTGGGTGGGAACTTTAGTGTCTTCTCTTATAAGGGCACTAATCTCATCATGGGGGACCTGTCTTCAGAACCTCATCTAAATCTAATTACTTCCCTAAAACCCATCTCTAAATACCATTACACTGGGTGGTAGGATTCAATATATGAATGTGTGTGTGTGTGAGGGGTGGTGGTGCACAAAATTCAGTTCATACCTAGTAGGCTTACCTTTTACAAATTACAAATTAATTGTTTTAAAACCCAAATCCCAAATAATAATTTTTGGTGGTCAGTTCATAATACTGAGCTGAAATACAGTTCAACGTTTCATACAGTAAGTTCTGTGGGATATATCTAAAATTTATATGGTTCAAGGTTATACTTTCTGAGTCCCTTTATGGAGAATTTTCATGACCTTTCCCATCTCTACTTCTCCCAACCTCTCTGGGTTGAGGCAGAGTGGCTTTATTTAAGGGCTGGAACACTTATCAGACTTCTCAGCTTTAGTAAGTGGTTCCACCCCCAGCTGGGCTGACTCAAAAATCAAGTGGCTCTGGATTTAACTGAAATGATAGAATAATACACTCCAGGTACTTAGCAGGGATATTATTTCAAACTCTCTGGCACTCACTTTATTAAAAGCTCAGTTTAGAGAACCAATACTTACATATTACAACCCATTTATTCCTCTACATCTTCTAAAATGCATCCTAAATTTAAGTTAGAGTAAAGGATAGCTGAGTACTTGGGCTGTATTATTTCAGCTCACATAGGATTGCTTTTACAATTTGTGTTTTGTCCTTGTGCCCTTAGCGTGCACTGGCAGATGTTTCAAACTAAGGTCTTAAAATACACATTGCTAAATCCTGTGACTGGCAATGTCGACAAAAGTAGTAGGTGCTCAGTAAGAATTTGTTGAGTTAATGAACAAATGAATGAATAAACTAATGATTGAATAACTATATAGGTTCACCCTTAGGATATTTGGTATTCATTACTCTTCGTTACATTGCATTTATTAGGATGATGAGGAAAATTTCACACAGGACTCAGTACTAAGATGAGAGGCATTTTACCAATATTTTTACATTTTGTTTTTAAAATTAACACATGTAAATTTTCTTCTGGGGGTGTACAGTCAGTAGAATGTACAGTCAGTAAATGTACAGTAAAGTTTTAACATCTGTCTATTTTCAGGTAAGCGTCACCACTATAGGATACAGAACAGTTTTATTACACACCACCCCCTTCCCCTGCCAAAACTCCCTTGGGCTTTCATTTTAAGGCCATATCTCCCCCATCTCCCTAATCTTCAATCACTGATCTATTCTCAGTGACTACAGTTTTGTCTTTTGGACACTGTCATATAAATAGAATCACACAATATGGAACCTTTCGAGACTGTCTTCTTTCACTCAGCATACCTTTGGGGATCATCCAGGTTGTTGTGTGTGTCACTAATTTCTTTCTTATTCTATGGTATGGATGTGACATTGTTTATCTCCTCACCCATTGAAGGACATCTGAGTTGTTTCCAGTTTTTAGCTGTTATATATTAAGCTGCTGTGACCATTTATGAAGCATTTCTTGTGTGGACATATTTTCGTTTCTTGGAGGAAATAGCTAGGAGTGAGAATACGGGCACCATCCAGTAAGGGTATATTTACCTTTCTAATCAACTGTTTTCTAGAGTGGTTGCCCTGTTTTGCATTCCCACTAGCAATGTCTGAGAGTTCCCGTTACCCTGCAGAGCCCTTCACATTGTTGGTAAGTTTGGTTTTGGACATTCTAATAGATGTGTTCTGATATCTTATTGTTCTCATCAGTGGCTCTGTAATGGCTAACAACGTCCAGGGTCTCAGGTGCTGTTTGCCTTCTGTATATCCTCCTTTATGAGGTGCTCAAATCTTTTGCCCATTTTTAAAAACCCTGGGTTTTGTATTTTCCTACTATTGAGCCTTCAAAGTTCTTGACATATTTTGGATGAAAGTTCTTTGTTGGAAATGTGATTTGCAAATATTTTCTCCCAGTCTGTGACTTGTCTTTCCTTGTGTTAATAGCTTCTTTCACGGAGCAAACACTCTTATTTCTGATTTGGTCCAATTTACTATTTTTTTTCCTTATTATATCTGAGAATTTTTGCTCCTTTTGCTTTTGCCATAGAAAACATCATAAATTTATTTATTTATTTATTTATTTATTTATTTATTTATTTATTTATGAGAAACAGAGAGAGAGAGGCAGAGACACAGGCAGAGGGAGAAGCAGGCCCCCATGAAGGGAGTCTGATGTGGGACTCCATCCCAGGACTCCAGGATCATGCCCTGGAGCCACCCAGGGATCCCCACATCATAAATTTTCTAATTTATGTCTGAAAGTTTTATAGTTTTGACTCTATATTAAAGTCTGAAATCTATTTTGAGTTAATTTTTGCATAAGGGATAAAGTTTTGGTTAAAATTTATTTTTTTTCCCTGTGAATGACCAATTGCTCTGTACTGTTTGTTGAAAAGGCTATCATTCTTCCATTGAGTAATATTTGCATATGTCAAAATGAACTCTCCATGTTTGTGTGATCTTATGAACTCTCTATTTTGTTCTATTGATCTTTTTTTTTAAAAGATTTATTTATTTATGATAGACACAGAAAGAGAGAGAAAGAGAGAGAGGTAGAGAGAGAAGCAAGCTTCATTCCGGGAGCCCGATGCGGGACTTCATCCCGGGACTCCAGGATCGCGCCCTGGGCCAAAGGCAGGCGGCAAACCGCTGAGCCACCCAGGGATCCTCTGTTCTATTGATCTTTATGTCTACCCTTTTCCCAATATTACACTGTCTTGGTATTATAACTTTATAGTAAGGCTTAAAATAGGGTGGTGGGATTACTCCAACTTTATTCTTAGTTTTAAAAATTGCATCAACTATTTTAGTTCCTTTGCCTTTCATATAAATTTTAGAATTAGCTAGTCTGTATCTACCAAAAATCCTGCAAAAATTTTGATTAAAATTCTGTTAAATCTAGTTTAGAGAGAATTGGCATCTTAAAGATAATGGTGTTCTCAAGTTCATAAACATGATATGACTATTTATCAAGGTTTTCTTTGATATATTTCACCAGCATTTTGTAATTTTCAGTATACACATTCTATATATGTTTGGTTAGATTTATGCCTAAATATTTCATATTTGTGGATCTATTATAAATGGTATTTCTAAGAGATTTCATTTTCTAATTGCTTATTACTAATATAAATATGATTGATTTCAGTGTGTTGATTTTGTACCCTACATCCTATATACTAAACTCATATATTTGTCTTAGGAAATTTATTGTAGATTCATTGGGATTTTCTATGCAGACAGTCATGCCATCTATCAATAGAATTTTCTCTCTCTCTTTCCAGGGTGTAAGCATTTTAGTTTTCGTTCTTACCTTATTGTCCTATGAATTCCAGTGCAATTTTGATAGAAGTGGTAAGATGGACTTTCTGTGTTATTCCTTATCTTAGGAGGGAAGTATTTAGACTTTTTGCTTTTCAGGATAGTGTTAGCTGTGGGTTTCTCGATGTTTTTTATCAGTCTGAGGAAGTTCTCTTCTGTTCCTAGGTGCTTAGTTTTTATCATGATGGGTGCTGAATTTTGTCAAATGTCTTCTCCGTATCAGTTGATATGAACATGTGCTTTTCCTTCAATAGAGAATTAAAATATTGTAGATACATTGACTGATTTTCAAATGTTAAATCAGCTTTGCAATTGTTGTGATGTGTCATACTTTTTATATATTGCTGGATTTGACTTGCTGATATTTGGGTGAGGAATTTTGTGTCCGTGATTGTCTTTCTTGTTCAGTCTTTTGCTTTTGGCATGAGAGTAATGCTGCCTTATAAAATGATTTGTAAGTGTTCTCTTCTCTTCTGTTACCTGAAAAAGATTGTTTAGAATTGATGTTATTTCTTTTTTAAATGTTTAATAGAATTCACTGGTGCAGCCATATGAATGTTGAGATTTTTTCTGAAGGACTCTAGAGTGAACTAAATTATTTTAAATTTATTGAAGATTTTATAATGATCCAGGATATGGTCTATCTTGCTATATCTCTGGGCATTTAAAAGTAATGTGTATTCTGCTGTTACCAGGAGGAATAATCTATAAATGTGTTCCCATCTTTCAGCCTCCATGGTTTCTAATGAGAAATACATAGTAATTAAAATAATTATTCTCATATAAGCAATGCATCATTTTTCTCTGGATGCTTTTAAGATATCTTCTTTGTGTTTAGTGTTCAGCAGTTTGGTTATAATGTGTGTGGGCATGAGTTTATTTCTATTTATCCTATTTGGGGTTCACCATACTTTATGTATTTAATAAAATTTAGAAAGTTTTTTTCATCCATTGTTTTTTAAAATATTTTTTCTACATTATGTCCTTTCCTTTTATTCTGGACTTCTTATGACATGAATGTTAGAACTTTTGATCCCATAAGTCCTTTAGGCTCTATTCATTAAAAAAAAAAACAAAAAAACAAAAAAAACAGGTTTCCTTTGCGTTGTTCAAACTGGATAATTTCTACTGATCTATTTTCAAATTCATTCAATCTTCCCTCTGTCATTTCCATTTTGCTATTAAGCCCATATGGTAACTTTTATTTTAGATACTATATTTTTTCAATTCTAAAATTCCTATCTGATTCTTTTTTCAATCTTCCATTTCTTTGCCAAATCTTTCTAACTCTCTGTTTCAACTATGTTAGGAATTTTTATTGGTGCATTTTTTTTTTATAGTAGCTGCTTTCAAGTCTTTGTCAGATAATTTCAGCATGTATGTCACCTTGGTGGTGACATCTGTTTATTTTCTCATGTGAGTTGTGATTTTCTTGGTTCTTCATATATTGAGTAGATTTGGGTTGTATCCTGGACATTTTGAATATTGTGAAACTGTACATATTGCTTAAATCCAAGGGAAAGTGTTGGCATTTTTGTTTTAGCAGGCAGTCAGCCCAGTTGGGTCTAGGCTGCACATTTTCACCAATCTTCTGTAGGATGTGGTTAAATACTCTTCCATTTCTAAAGCCTTTTCAGTGCTATTCATATCTCACATGTGCATCGCCAGTGGCCAATTCTGGGTCATGGGTGGTGGTCTCTATCTTGGTTCTGTTCTTAAAGTCTTTACCATGCTGTTTAGGATTAGATCCACCCATGTCCAGCTCAAAGTGAGTCTTGGGGTCATAAATTACCTTATGGAATCAGTTTCCCAAGTTTTTCCCTCTCAATGACCTCCCTGGTGCTTTCCAGTTCTTAGGAGATATTTTTTTCAATCTTTGAGCCAAGGAGCTTAGGACTTTCTTTACCACTCACTGCCACACACTTCCATGACTGCATTTATGTCTGAGGCCAAGAGGTGGAAGGACAATAGGAGAAAAAAAGCAACAGAGATTTACCCCTTTCTTTTGGGACCACATCTCTTCCAATCAGGGAAGAAATTTCTTTCTACAGAATTTTGGATGTGTGCTCTTCCAGAGACTGCTGCTGGTGGTGCCGGTAAACTTCTTTCCCACACACTGAGCTGAACTAGTGGCTTCTTTTGGAGCTTTCTCTATCTTCATTGATACCTGCCTCTTCCAGCATTTCCTTCAAGTCCTGGGTGGAGCTACTGGAGAATAACAATGGCAAACTCACCACACAGTTTAGCAATACTTTGGATTTTGGTCTGCTTTCCTAATATACCTGCTACTTTTCAAAGCCTTTAAATAGCTGCTCCTTGCATTCTGTCCAGATTTTATAGCTGTATTCAGTGGGAGAGACAGGGTGGTGAGTGTTACTCCATTTTACCTAGAACGGAACCTTCTTGTGGTTTGTTTTTATATTCTGAACATAGTCACCCATGTGAAAGACAGTTTCTTTCCTTGTCTTTCAGAACCTTTAGTCCCAAGTTTGGACTAAGCTATACCTTCCCTCCCATTACTGGTGTTATAAATCCTTAGCCACTATGTTATGTCTCAGGGGTTTGAGAAAGTTTTAGGGAATCAGGTAAATAATGCCATCTCCCAAACTTCACCTTTCTCCTGTGATTCTCCTTGAATCTTAAGTGTGTGTACATGCATGTGTTTTATACTCTAAAGAATTTTGTTATCTAGCCAGGATGAAAGGAAAACAAATGTGATTCATTAGTTTTCTAAACATAATATGTTATTTAATGCATTCATGCATTAAATAAATTTAAATAAATTAAATAAATTTAATGCATTCATGGTGTTCTTCCTATATAGAATGCCTTTTCAATCTTTTAAGACTGGAAAACTCTTATTCACCCTGCAAAGGCCTTGGAGCAAGTTTTTATGTTTTTCACTTTCTTTAATTGATCTGTTCCAGGTATAGCTGTTGCTTTTTTTAATGCTTTAAGAAAGCATCATTCACCTACCTACCAGCATTTTTATGCTGTGGTATGTTTCACTATTGTTTCCAACTGCCTACTTCTCCTCCTGCAAGAATATGATACATCTTCGCCCTTGCCATGACTCTAGAGTCCCAAACTTTCATCGGACTTTTCTGTCCTTTATGGGTGCTTTTATGTCCCATACTCAGGATGAGCCATGTGACTTTCTTTGGCTGATGGAATGTGGGTGGACATTATTTATACCCATTCAAACAGCAACTTCTGTTATGCTGCATGGTTTGGTTCAGCCTGTTGCTCTTGCAGTTGCCATGAGAACTGGACCTTGATAGGGGCTAGCCTCTCAGCCTGTGTCATGTCCCAGAATGAGAACACACACAGAACAGAGAGATAGAGTTCCTGCTGACCTGTAGACTCAAGTGAGAAATAAATACTTGTTGAGGAAGCCACTGGGATTTTCAGTTTTATTTTTTAAAATATTATTACTAAACCAAATCTGACTAAGAAGTGTCTGATTTCCCCAGCTGGACTGCTCTACAGGATGAGAAACTCCAGGGGCAGAGCTTGAAATCTAAGAGAGACTTCTGGAAAATAGCGGATTGAAAGACCAAAGGAGACAATGGGACCAATGAAGATGTCACAATAGGAGTCCCTGGGGCCCCTGGTGCTTCCAGCCTGGACCTCCTAAGGCATGTTTAGACCAGATAGACTGTGTTAAGTCCCATCTGAATATATATTTTGGAGTGGCACACTGAGGTTGTTTTTCTTTTCTCTCTCTCTCTCTCTCTTTTTTTTTTTTTACAGCTTTTCTTTTTTTCTGATTCCATTGAATCCAGAAGTAGCCAAATGTAATTCACAAAGGCATATGCAAATATAACCTATACGTTAGTGGGATTTGATCTAGGAATCAGATGGCTTACGTTAACTCAGATCCTGATAAGCTGGATGACCTTGAGCAAATCATTAATTTCTCTTCTCATTCTCATTTTTATTATCCATAAAAAGGAAGGGGGATAAGAGTGGATAAAAGTTGGATTACCTATTTTCAAAGGTCTCTTTTTTAGTGTAATCACGTTCTGATTTCTTCCCTCCCCCACAATTTTTCCTTAGTTTGCATGCCTACACAGTTTAGATGTACTCATAGAAGGGCCCAAGTCATTATATGGAAGGCTTCTGCATAAAAATCCCATTTCAAGTATTTGGAATTTTATTAGAGTGAAGAACTGCAGATTGCATCACTAAATAGAATCACCAATAGCTCAATGGTTTCAGTGCCTGCCAGGCTGGGAGTGAATACCTCAGCATCAGGGCTGTAAGCTGGCTTCTCAGTGTCTCCCCTCAGCATTGCTTGGCCTCTGCACCACTCAATAGCTCTCAGCTTGATGGTTTCTTTGTCCCGGCCCTGGCAAGGACAAATTATGATTCACTTTTCTTTGCTGCCTGCTGCTGCTTCTACTCAGAAAGGAAGGCAAAGAGACTGTATTTTTGGCTTCTGGTATGCCACTGATGAAAAGTACTGCTGGTTCCTCACTGTCCACGGGCCTCAGAGTTGTGCACAAAGTCTCACAGAGCCCTGAGCTGGAATGGACATCTGATCAGTTCAACCAATTCAAATAGGAGACATCAAAACTTGAAGATTGCTGATCTTGCCTACTTATTCAGGCCAGCCCCAGAGCTAATGAAAGGTAGGGTTGGGGATCAAACTGGTTCTCTGGCCACCCAAACCATGTTAATCTGCTCAAGATGGAAGCTTCAGGAATCTGAAGCAAGAATGAACTATATGATAAAATACAAAATGTTCCCTAATTTTAACCAGGTTAGAAGCAGAAAAGTGATCTGATCATCCAGTTCCTGTCTCCCCAATTCTTACTCTTCTCTGCCCCCTAAAGATGTCATTTTGGTAAGAACACTCAACAACAAGCCATCTTTAAAAAGGATTTTGTAGGTAATCAGTTTTTAAGTGGCAGCAACTAAATACTACTACTACTACTACTACTACTACTACTACTACTACTATGAGAAGAAGAAGAAGAAGAAGAAGAAGAAAAAGAAAAAGAATGGAGGGGAGGAGGAAATGGAGGAGGAGGGGGAAGAAGAGGAGGAGAGAAGGAGAAAAGAAGAAGAAGAAGAAGAAGAAGAAGAAGAAGAAGAAGAAGAAGAAAGAAGAAGAAGAATAAAAAGAAGAAGAAGAAGAAGGAAGGAAGGAGAAGAAGAAAGGAGAAGGAGAAGAAAAGAGAAGGAGAAGAAAAGAAGATGAAAAAAAGAGCCTAACAAAAAATCTCAGTGGGCTGCTGGTTTTATGAGGATCACAAGACAACTGACAAATCACTCAACCCCTAAGCCTCAGCTATTCTAGTTATCAATTATGTATCATAATTTGTGCTTGTAACACCCTTTGAAATATTCAGATAAAAGACTCTAAAGGGACAAAATAATTAAGATGATTAGTTCCAGCAGAAAAAAGTTTAAATTGGTCTTCCATGTAGTGTCTTTCATATTGTTATTTTTAATTCCTATCCTCCCAACTGCAGATACATGAGATGGGTGAAGAGACGTAGACAGGGTGGGACTCAGTGGCAGGGGGCAAAAAACCCCGTCCTTGCTCCACATCTGTCACATGCTTTTCTGCACTGCCTCCTTCAACATTTCTAGCAAGCCCTCAAAGAAGGAAAGGTATGGAAACTGAGCTCAGAGAGGATATATTTCTCAAAATCATACAGCCTAGACTTGTACACAGACCTTTCTAACTCCAAAATCTGGGCTCTTGAGATAGATTGATTTCTTCTTTTTCTTTGTGCATGGATCTTAAAGATCAGTAAGACAAAGGGTGTGCAGTGAGGCAAGAAGGGATAGGTACACAAGATCATCTGGCCCTTTATGCATGTATATTAATTCTCTGTTTTGTGCATTGCTTGCTAATTAGTCATGAGGTGCCTTGAGATAGAGATGAAGCTGACACTGTCCCCATCCTTGGGGTCTTTGAGGGGGAGGCAGGCACTAAACAACCTCAGAATATTCCAAGTACTCAGATGTGTACAGAGTAGTGGTGACTCTGAAATATTTATGGGGATGGTCAGTTGGCTTTAAACATACCCACCTCTAAACACTCTCACCTCTTTCTGTATCCTGTCTTATGTTGCAAAAGGCTACAAAGCTAAAGTCTAACTTTTCTCAGACTCTCTTGCAGCTAATATTCTCCGTGAGACTTGGAAAGGAGAGGAGAGGCCAAAGCCATCTATCAATAAGCTTGGCTTAGAGCGGTGAATGTTGTGCCGCAGTCACAGCAACTGAAATCAATCTACCTGTCACTTCCATTGTGGGATTCATAAGACAGTTGCAGTGCCTACAGCAGTTGGGTTGATGGCCATGTCTACCTGATTCCTATGGTAGACTGTTCTTGAATACAGTAGTTCCAAGGACAGCCCCTGGCTCCTTCTCCTACAGCCCTCCTAACTATTTTGTAAGCACTTAATTCTTATAATCAGTTCCTTCTCATTTATGTGCATCAAGTAAGATCTATTTCCTGCCCTCATGCCTGAAAGATATAGAGAGGTTTAGGGAGAGGAACTTGTTCCTTTGAACACATTCCTTTGAACTTATCTGGAGAAATCACTTGCAATGGCAAGCACCTTGTGTTTCTGTAATTGTGTGTTTATCTTGATTGGCTTAGGGTGGAGAAGCACACCCATTTTGAGAGATTGTAGAAGCTACCCCAAACCATCCCTGTGCTATCTCCCTAGTTTCTGTAAGCTACAGAGAATAAGAAAGGAACTGATAAGGTAATAAAAAGTCTGGTCTATGAGATGTGGGTTGGGAGGGAGGGAGGCTAGTCAGGGAAGACTCTTCAGATGATGCATCTCTGGAGTTGCATCTTGGGAGATAGCGACCCTTTACTGGCAGATATGGGGAAGGGCAGGATATTGCAGGTGGAGGACCACATGACTCAGGAACTTGAAGTAAAAGAAGACATTGGGAATCTTCAGAACCGCATATTGTTCAGTATGATGAAAATGCAAGCGGTTAGCAGAGGGATGCCTGGAGAGGTCTTCTTTGGTCCAAATCTGCAGAGTCAGGTACACCTCACCATCGAGTTTGCATTGCATCCTGCAGGCAATGGAGAAATTTTGATGGCCTTTCAGCCAGGAAGTGACATAGTTGGCTGGAAGTTGGGGAAGAACATTCTGGCAGCAGCAATGAGGATGGGGAATGAGACTGGGGGCAGGAAGGTACTTGGGAACTCCAGTGAAAGAAGATGTGAGATGAAAGAAGCCTTGTTCCCATGGGCACAAACTGAGACCATGTTACCAGCAGCTCAGGCTAGTGCCCAGAGCAACTCAGTTGGGAAGCAAAACTGGGGAGCAGTATCTAGAAAGCTACAGGGTCAAGAGAGCTTTTCATTTATTTGTTGTCCAACGTGTGAGACTTCAGCAAGCTTAGAGGTTAAATAGAAGAAAGAAGGAAAGCACTAGAAGTAGAAGAGAGGCAAGTTTATTTGTATATTTTTTATGAAGTTTATTTTTTTATTTTTTTAAAGTATGCTCTATGCCCGATGTGAGGCTTAAACTCACGACCATCACATCAAGAGTCACATGCTCAGGATGTCTTGGTGGCTCAGTGGTTGAACATCTGCCTTTGGCTCAGGGGCTGATCCTGGGTCCAGGGTGGAGTCCCCTATCAGGCTTCCTGCAGTGAGCCTGCTTCTCTTTCTGCCTATGTCTCTGCCTTTCTCTGTGTCTCTCATGAATAAATAAATACATCTTAAAAAAAAAAAAAGTCACATGATTTACTGACTAAGCCAGCCAGGTGCCTCTTTTATGAGGTTTAAATAAATGTCCATATTATACTGAAATAGACCCTAGATTTTTCTAATTATAAAAAAAATCAAAATCACAACATAGTAGAAGATAATACAGGGAGTAATGTTTATAACCCTTTGATCGAGAAGTATGGTAGATGGAATAAAAGCCCACAATAAAAGTTGTCCATGTCCTACTTTTTGGAGCCTGTTAACATGTTACCTTGCTAACCAGAGGATTTTGCAGATTAATTAAAGTAAGGATATTTAATTAATTGAGATGCATAGAGTATTCTGGGTTATCTGGTGGGTGCAATGTAATCTCAAGGGTCTTAATCAGAGGGAAGCAGGAAGGTCAGCATCTGAGATAGAGATGGGAGATATGATGAAAGAAATGGGTGAGGAAGAGAGAGATTTGAAAATGCTACACCACTAGATTTAAAGACGAAGGAGCTTAGGGTGATGAGCCAAAGAATGCAGGCAGCCTCTAGAAGCTGGGAAAGGAGAGGAAATGAATTCTCCCTTAGAACCTATGGAAGGAATGCAGCCCGGTCAACACCTTGAGTGTAAGACTGAGCTTTAGAACCCCATGCTAATAATAATTGTGTGTTGCCTTAAACCACAATTTGTGGTGATTTGTTAAAACAGCATAGAAAGCTAATACAAGAAGATATGAGGCAGAAACCAGGAAACAGGGGGAAAAGGATACTCTTGATTATATCAAGTACTTAACTTTTTGTATTAGTCTTGGATCATAGACCTGTGAAAGGCAATCAAAACCACAGAAAGGTTATACAAAAGACAATGAATGTGCAGACAACACAGAGTTAACAACAATGCTATCTAAAGCTCACTCAAATCCGTGTAAAAAGACTAATCCAACAGAAAGTGAGCAAAGAAAAATAAATCGGTAGTGTCAGAAGAAACCCAAAAAATGTAGGTAAATACGTGTTGCCAAGAAATGCAAATTAAAACATTGAAATAACCTTTCTTCATTTAGACAAGTAGCAGTGATTTATTAGATACTTAGCCCTGGCCTGGGTGTAGAGAACAGGCATTGCCGTGAATTCTAGGTGAGGTTGTAATTTGGTAAAAGCTCTCTGGAAAGCAATTTGGCAGCTATTACTTAAATGGTAACTGTGTATGCTCTTTGATGTAGTGATTCCATTTCTAGGATTTCATTCTTTGGAAATGCTGACTCAAGCGAACAAAGATATGCAGATAAGAATGTTGATGGTAGCAATGTTTGTATAGAAAAAAGTGGAAATAACCTACAATGAGTACAATTAGGAGATAGTTGGAAAGATATTTGCTGTATTCAAATAATGGATTATTATGTGGCCTCTAAAAGGTTGAGGTAGCTAAGAGCAAATATTTGTATTTGGCCACTGACAAGTGACCAAGCTAGTTGCAGAATAAATATGTACATTTTGATTCTATTATAAAAATGTGTATATGTGTCTTATGTGCATTTATATGTTTGTTAATGACATGCATATATACTTTGTATCAGTGTATGCATAGGAAAAAATCTATGAGAATTTACAAGCAAACCTTAACAGAGGGAAGGGATGTGATTACAGGAGACTTTTAGCTACTGCTTTATTTCTTTCTCTATCATTTGAATTTTTTCTTACATGTGCTTTTCTACCCAGGAATAAAAAACGTAGGAAACTGTGAAAATGTATTTATGGTAGATGTTTAATGACTCTTAAATGACTCATAATTGGGCATAGTGGAACACATTTTTCTCTTGGTAACAAATGACCAATCTGGTTACATGTAGAAAAAAGAATCTAGCGAATTATTATTTTTGCAGAGTAGACAACAAATAACTACTTGCTGGGTGAGTAAATGAGTAAGTAGAAATAAATTGATATGTTTTGGTAGCTAAGAAAAGAAGGGCTCTGTAACTCTCTCATAGGAACTAACAATCATTTCTTCGATGCTCCCTGAGGAAAGAAATGTTCCAATATCAATGGCCATTTCTTTCTTCCTTCTTGCAATTCCTGAAGCTATCCTCAGAGTTCTGATATCAATTTGGAATTTCTATATAATGCAAGCTATAAATATAACCTATCAGGGAACTCAAGCCTAATGTTTCATATTGACTAGGTAAATTATTTCAAGAAATTCCAGAGAAAATCATCTTTGGAATCCAATATTCAGAATTATGTGAACCAAGTAACAGCAACTCCATTAAGTGAGGTTTTGAAAGGCATTTAAAGAGATCTCATTTTATTTTATTTATTTTTTAAAGATTATTTATTTATTTACTCATGAGAGACACAGGGAAAGAGAAGCAAAGAGACAGGCAGAGGGAGAAGCAGGCTCCATGAAGGAAGCCCGTTGTGGGACTCCATCCTGGGACTCTGGGATCATACCCTTAGCCAAAGGCAGATGCTCAACCCCTGAGCCACCCAGGCGTCCCAAGAGATCTCATTTTAAATATGATTTTACTTAATTGCATAGAACTACTTAAAAAAATAATATCAATCTCAACAGTTAAAAAGCTGTTTTGACCATTAGCTCCATCGTGAAGGTAAGTGAGGTTGAACATTCATATAACCAATTTCAAATGGGCAAATGGAATCCAGTGATCTAAGTTTGCTTTATATCTGAGGAGGGCTTAACAAGATTAGACCTTACAGTTGAAGTTTTAGAATCATCTATTCACATGGCTCCCAGAGCACCCCCCACCCTGATCCCTGCCAACAGTTTTTGGCCACAGTTGGACAAGGCATAGAGAGGCCTGATTCATTCAGCACCTCTGTCCAGGGAAATTGGAAATGGGTTCAGTGAGGCCAGTTTTTCTGTAGATGTGAGTAGAACTGTAACACCTAAAGTCAAGGACGGTGGTTGATATTTGTCTATTTGGGAAGTAGAGAAAGCCTACTGGGAAGGATAAGGGGAGGAGAAAAAGGAGAAGGGGAAGGGGAAGGAGGAGGAAGAAGAAGAGGAGGAGGAAGAGGTGAGCTGTGGTGGGGACAAAGGGAAGAACCAGATATGTAGGAGGAAGCAGTGACAAGAGACAGTAAGCAAGAGAGCGCTTCCTGGGTTCCTGAAGGATTCACCATTTCAGTTTTTCCCTAGTGCTAGATTTTATTCATATAACCATTTCCTCCTCTCTCATCAAGCTACTTTGGTATGATTCCTGCAACCTGCAAGGAAAGAATACTAATTAGAACTAGAGAGAAAACAGGGTGTCTTTTGTCCAGTATTATTTCAGATAAGTATGAAAATCAAACTCCCTAGATTGCCAGAGCTCGCCTGTACCTGCTGAGCTCTGTGTCTCATTTCTGGACCCTTCAGCTGAGTAACTGTGGAGTCCCCCCTTCAGCTTCAGATCACTTTGGTTGTTCCCCTTTAACATTTGGGTTTCTGCTGGAAGCAGGAGACGGCAGACTGTCTTGCGGTGTCCCATTGTTACACAAGCTCTACCTTCTTCCAGCACTCCTGACCATAATTGGAGCGGGAAGGGACCTCAGAAATTATCTGGTGTAACCCCCTCATTTAATAGATAAGAAAACAGAGGTTCTGAGGGATGAGGAGGCTTATTCAGTACCACATGATAAATCTGTAGCAAAATCAGGACCAGAACCTTCCAACATTAGACTGTTCCCAATGCACTACCCACTGAATTGAGCATCTGTCTTGGGCCACAGCCAAGGGGAAACAACAACAAAAAACAATCCTGTGGGGAAATGGTGATAAATTTCAGGACAAAGGGCAATTTTCATCAGTTCTTGTCTTCTTGGGAGGTGGCTGAGGGTTCTTGCTCTCTCTCCCAGAGCGCTCAGCCATGCTCCCACAGCGAAAATAGCATTCAACTTTTCATGGCCTTCATTTCTAGAGCCAGGATAGTAAATAAGAGGAGAGCTTTGAGCTTAATTGGAACTTCTTTTGTAAAACAGAATGGAAGGGTCACTTAAATGTCAAAACATTTTCTAGTGATCTGGGCAACTTACCTTCCTGAAAGCAATTGCCAAATTTTTCACCGTGACATTTGCATTGTAGAAAGCCTTACAGGGAATTAGAAATCACATCAGGCTAGGTTTTTATCCTCTGCAGCAATGGAAGTAGGGATTTCCCACAGAGGTTTTGGAAATATTTTTTCATTTCTTTCAATCGTGTTTGGCCTTAATCTTGGTTTCCAGGTTATTTCATGAACCATACTTTTTTAGGTAGAAATTGCTGTCACTAAATCACCATGGAGTCCCAATTCCAACAAATTTACTGAGACAAATTTATTAATCTTACAGTAGTCAAATGAACATTCACTCTCAATAAAATTAATAATCTAGCATCAAAGCTGTATTCACAGAGGTGTTTTGGTGGGTGGTAGCATATGCTTTATTCATTTTGTTATTTTAATTGGTGGTCACTGGTATACACTTTTAATTAATCACTCCCTGTCTTGTGTATTGAAAGAGGACAGTGAATTAGTTGAACTCTGTTTTAGAACTTGATTATTCAGGGCTATGCTCTTTTGAGATCTGAAGTTTAGCTTGCTTGGTAAAAAAAATTCATAGTTAAAGTGAATTTATAGTGCATCCAAGGTGTCAGGGAAAACAGATAAAATGCTTACATAATTCCTTCATTTCTTTGTCAAAGCAGCCCTATATGGTAGGCATTATTTCCCACTGTTATGCTCCTTTTACAGTCGAGACAAGGGAGACTCAAAGCGGTTGAGAAAGTTAAGATCATGCAGCTTCTGTTTGGATGAGCTGGAATGTGAACCTGAATTTTTCTGACTTTACAGACTATGCTGTTTTCTTTGCCAAGATGCATCCAACAACCATTCAATAGCAGTGTATTTATTCATTAATTAACTTACTCATCAAACGTTCATTGAGTCCCTATAATACTTGGGTCAGATAGGTTCTGGCAGTACCAGGATGATCCAGACCCTAACCTGGGGGTGGGAGGTGGAGGGGGTTATACTTGGACACAGATGATCACCAAACAATGTGGCCACCTCTGTCACAGGGCTATGACACAAAGCAACCTTTATAATAAGGACCACTTTATTTGCTAATGATAAATTTTACTTATTTCTCCCCTAAAGTGATATTGTTGGCATTCTTTGAGTTGCTTTGTATAATTCAAAATAGTCAAACTAACTTTCTTTAATAGCCATTCCCCAAGTAGTCTGATGTTAGTTAGGCTTTACCTTATTTACCTTGTTGATTTCTGAGCTAGGGATATTGTAAAAGATACAGCAAGCCAGACTGACATATCATCCCAGGGATGACTTAGGTTAAGAAGATGAGTCAAGAGACCTTTTCTGTCTTTTAGGAAGCTAGGCAATCAACACCCTTGCTGCATCAGTACTTTACCATGTGTGTTATTCTTGCAAACATTTTCCTTTGAAATCCCTTAAGATATAACTGAGAATCAATATTTCTTGAGTTTTGTGTTTCTCTTCCCCCAGAACATTTATTGAGCTCCAACTAATTTGTAGCTACTGCTAGAAACATTGGTATATGCAAAGGAGGAACATTTATTTGAAGGAAGCCCGTTTTCACTCATTATAACAAGTGATTTCACCATCTATAAATTGAAGATAAGAGTTGCTGGATATATTCACCAGGGTATCACATGGGATCAAATGAAATGATGATATGCAAAATTATTTTGAGAAGTCTATCAGATAAATATTATAGCTCTTATAAACTTATATGCTCCAAAGGACATAGTTGGTAACTTGAAAAGTATGAGTGTGTAGTTTGGGCAGACTAAAAGCTTTCATTTTTGGCAAATTCTAATTGATTAGATCCTTCCTGGTGTGAATGACTTCCTCAAATGCACTTGTTTTACTAGTCCAGGTATTGAGCTTTCTCAGAGCAGTTTTTTAAAGCACATCTATTTGAATGGACTTTTGTTTTACATAATGCTTCTGATTCAGTGCAACTAGAAACCAGTCTGAATATTGTTTACTTGGTTTTCCTAGAACTCTAGTGCATATCAGATGACAACAAAAACAAGTGAAAGCTTTCAGCACCACTAAATTAAAAGTCTAAAAGCTTTATAAAGCCAGGAATTTAACTTTTCACCAAGATGGATCATTGGCTGTGTGAATAACTCTGATCAACGGGGTTGTCACAGTCCCAGACATGTCATACTGTATTTTAATGCTGCTACAATTTGTTAAAGAAAGTGCATCAGAATCAAATAATTAAATCTGAACCCTGGCTGCTGTGAAAGTCTCGAACAATGAAATAAAAGGAGACAGGCTTGTGTTGTCAGCACCTACAAATACAGCACAAATGTGCTGAAGGAGTGGGTAATGAATGATCTTGGAGGTTGTAGGGCTGAGCAAATGGTTCAAGTTGGGGCTGCATCCTCGGATGGCGCTGGCTGATATTTGTGGAAGTTACTGCCGGAGCTATGGATCACCTCTGGGAGCACGTCAATACCTCTTTCTAATTCAATTCAAGTTTACTATTTCCAAAGGCTATAAAGGAGAGTCCATTTTGTGTGGGCTGCCTGGAAAAATAAAAAACAGCCAGTGGGCAATTGGTATTATAAAATTATTGCATAGAATGCATTTAAGAATGACAAGAGAAACAGGGGGCAGGGGAAACCTTTTCTTCTATTTCCAGATAAATGGTAGAATCTGGCAAAAAAGTTTTATCTCTCATGAAGTGAGAATACTTTGATAAAACAGTTCTAAGGGAGGCTTAGGATGCTACAGATGAGGTCTGTAAGCCACAGCCGCCACCCATGAGAACACAATGGGGGCAAGCATTGATGGAAGGAAGGGAGAGGACTCCTGGGAAGTTAAGTTTGAGGATCAGCTCTACCACTCATCCTGCAATGGTTAACTTTGCTTCTAAACATTTTCATTTGAGATTTTCATTTTGCTCTCATATTATTTGTAAAGTGCAAAGACCTTTTGTCCCCTTAATATTCTTAGATTTATATAGCCTTGTGGGTTTTTTTTAAGGATAAACTTATTTATTTAACTTTATTTTATTTCTCTTTTTTCTTCTTAATTTTTAAATTAAAATTCAATTAATTAGCATATAACATATTATTAGTTTCAGAGGTAGAGTTCAGTGATTCATCAGTTGCATATTAACACTCAGTACTCAACACATCATGTGCCCTCTTTAGTGTCCATCACCCATCCCTCCACCTCCCCTCCAGCAACCCTCAGTTTGTTTCCTATAGTTAAGAGTCTCCTATGGTTTGTTACCTCTCTGATTACATCTTGTTTTATTTTTCCCTTCCTTCCCCTATGATCCTCTGTTTTGTTTCTTAAATTCACATGAGTGAGATTGTCTTTCTCTGATTGACTTGCTTCGCTCAGTATAATAGCCTCTAGTTCCATCCACACTGTTGCAAATGGCAAGATTTCTTTTTCTTTCTTTCTTTCTTCTTTCTTTCTTTCTTTCTTTTTTTCTTTATTTGATGGCTGAGTTGCACTTCTAGGAATTTACCCAAAGATCCAAATGTAGTGATCTGAAGGGGGCACCTGCACCACAATTTCTATAGCAACAATGTCCACAATAGCCAAACTATGGAAAGACTCAGATGTCCATCGACAGATAAATGGATAAAGAAGAAGTGGCATATATATATATACACACACACAATGGAAAAATACTCAGCCATCCAAAAAATTGAAGTCTGACCTTGTGTTTGCTTTTGTGGATTAAGGATACTATTTTACCTATCTGAAGGTTTCAAATTACAGTTTTTTCAAGTTTCTGTTTACTGTAATATTTTTGTTTTCCCTGAGTTTTTAACTTTTTAGATGTTTTAACTTCTCTCTTGAAAGTTAGAAACTTCTCAAATGACTTATGATCTTTGGATACCACTCATTTTTTAGAGTGAGGCAATAAACCTCACAGATAACCATGTATGTGTGAAAGGCTTACCAAATGGGTGGTTTTTTTTTTTTTTTTTTTACTGAGGGATCCCCCTTCCTCCCCCCCGTAGTACATGTATCTTTTCTCTTGGTTTGGTCAGTTTCCTATCTAAGAAGTGTAAGCCTATCTACCAGTAATCTGGAGGAAGCAAGCAAGGATCTCACCATTTACTTAATATCCCTATTCTCAATCCAACACACTCACCCTCACTTCTGCCTATGTGTTCAGCTCAGAATCCCTCTGATTCACTCTTTTTTTAGAGTGAAGCTGTTTTCTGTTGGAGTAGGAGAGACTTCTGGGGTTCTAAATAAATTCTGTGCAGATTTTCCATTGATCCTCCAGTTTTTATAGCCCATTTGTATTTCAGCTTTTATATAATAAGGTTCTTCCAATTCCCAAGCTTTTCTATGGATCAGTCTGACTTCCCCATGCTGCTGGTAGCAAGGTCACTTTTCTTAGCTTTATATCAGCAGTGACTTCTTATTCACCAGCTTCCTAGTTTCCAAAGTTGTTTTGCTGTTGTCCCCTTTCTTATTCTTTTTATATCCTTAAAAAAATATCTCTTAACTGTCAACTTGTGTGGTTTTGGGAAGAAACTGATTAACACCATGTGTAAGTGGTCTAGAAGTTTTATTTTTAGTGTTGCTTCTTAAAATCTGGTTATAAAAGTAATGTGTGTTACTGAAGACAATTTGTTAATTATGAAGTATAGTAAAAAGAATCCAGAACTCAACTTTCTGTGCATAATTAATATTTTGGTTATTTCCTTGAAGTCATTTTTTTTTCTAGAATTAGTTTTTACACAGGTGGAACCATTTTATAGTTACAATTTTGTATCATATATCTTTTACTTTTTATTCAAAGTCATAAAGATTTCCCATGTCATAAAACAATCTGTAAACATTTTTATAAGCTCTGTTCCATTGATTTCAATATACCACAGTTTATTTAGCCACCTGTCTGTACTGAGCATTTGGGATGCTTCCTTTTTATTATCTTAAAACATGGGGTGGGGGGGGATGAACATCTGTATATAATGCCTTCTTTGTATTTTGAAATATTCTCAAAGACTAAATTTTAGGAAGTAAAATCATTGTGTCAAAAAGTATGAACACTATTAAGGCCATTAACATATTAAAGCAAGCATTATATGTTTTTAGTGTTTGGTAGATATGAAGCCAGTAGAGGGGTTGCTTGGCTATCCACAGTGACCTGGGATTCTCTGGTCTCCCACCTCCCATGACGAAGCCAAGAGACATTCTTAGCCATGTCTTAATCCCCATTCTCACCACCAGGTCCACCTTGGACATTTTCAGGGCTTTGGGTCAGAGAATGAATAGATACTCTTAGCCCATAGTTCTCCCACCTTCACTTCCCACTTGGCTCTGGCCTGGAGTGGAGTGCATGTCCCAGTCTCTTCATCCAATCGAATTCACACGTGAAATAGCTTCATCTTGGGCATCTCTTAAGGCTGGGAGTGTCCCTAATGGCAGTGCAATTCATCTTTGGGAGGGAAGACATAGGGGCTCCTTGGGCAGGGAATTTTGAGATTGCAGGTTCCCAGAATGTGATCTTGAGTGGGAAGGGGGGGGGGCAAGAGCTCTAGGTAGGCACTTCTTCTTGAGCCATGGACTCTTTGTAGAGAGGGGTACCGCCATAGCAAGGCCAGAGTAAGGTCCTCCAAAGTACTGGACCCACGGCAAGGGTCCTAGTAGCCAAGGTTTAAGGACAGTGTTACTTACAGCCAATGCCTCACCTGTCCTCCAGAAACAGATCCATGGTCCAATTAGTGGAGGTTGAAGGTGGTGTGGGGAATAACAGGGAGTAGGGACAGTAAGTAGGGATATAGGGGAAGAAAAGGGATAAAGAGTAGTATCTTGCCTATTATGTCCAGAGAAGCAAAGATAGATTGATAATCTAACTACCACTATATATAGTTCTCCTGTATATGAGTGAAAAATAGGTTTCACCAAGTATGATATTATAGTAAGTTGAATAATGATGACCTAAAGAGGATAAGTACCAATCCTTGGAAATTATATTTGGTGTTAATTGGAAAAAGGGTACTTGCAGAATGTATTTAGGTTAAGGATTTTGAGATAAGGCAATTACTCTGGATTATCTGGATGGTCCCTCAATGTCATCACAAATATCTTTATAACAGAGAGGCTAAGAAAAGTAATACAGACAAACAGAGGAGAAGGCTACGTGGAGACAGAGATGTGGCTACAAGTCAAGGAATACCCACATCTGCCAGAAGCTGAAAGAGCCCAGGAAAAGACTCCTCACTAGAGCCTCTAGAGAGAGCATGGCCCTGCTGACACCTTGACTTTGAACTTCTGTCATCAGAGCTGTGAGAAAATAAATTGCTGTTGTTTTAAGCCATACGGTTTGTGATATTCTCTTAAAGCAGCCACAGAAAGCTAATGCAGGTGCTAGTAAATGAAAATTCTCAATGTCACCTTCCTCTTAATCCCTAATACATGGGTTTTAAGGAACAGAAAATGAAATCCTTAGATCATGTTTTGGCCAAAGATTTTTGCTAAGTACTTTCGCAGACTATGATAGCTGTCATTCAGGACAACAACATGCCATAATGCTGAGATTGTTGCATATTACCAGAAGTTGGTCTCTCATTTCTACCCTCCTGAGCAACACAATATATGAAAAAGACTAGAATCTTGAAATTAGATCTTGGCTCAACATTTAGCTCTACCATTTACTGCTAGTGCTGTGATCTTGGGATATTACCTAACATCTTATCTTGCAACATGGAGATAAATGTGTGCTGGTACTATGTTCAGACATTTCAGGGTCCCTGGGTGGCACAGTCAGTTAAGCAGCATCTAACTCTTGGTTTGGCTCAAGACATGATCTCAGGGTCAGGAGATTGAGCCCCACACTGGGCTTGGTGCTCAGCCCAGAGACTGCTGGATATTATCTCCCTCTCCCTCTCCGTTTCTCCCTCTGCTCATGCTTTCTCTCTCTGAAAGAAAGAAATAAAAGAGGAAGGAAAGAAAATCTCTTTCTCTCTCTCTAAAAAAAAGAGACACACTTCAAAGGATCCTTCATCAACATCTCTCTTGGTCAAGTCTAAGCTCATTTATGTATTTCTTTAATGCAGTCCAGTGTCTCGTTAACATGGCACCCAAAGATTGTAGTGTGAAAAATGTAAGTTTTTCCAGTTTTGTATAATTTGACTCATATTGAAGTGTGGATAGTTTAATATAGTAATTTTTAAGCCAAAGGAACAAATTTCTAATGGTAGAAATGTATACATTATGGCTGATGATTGAACGTGATTTTTTTAGTCAGAATACATTTTATGAAAAAAAAAAGAATACATTTTATGTGTAAATTTTAGGAATAATCTATTGATAAATCAGCCCTTTTTTATCAGTATTTTTTTCTGTCTCATTAGGCACAGAAAACATAGGGGAGAGGGCAGGAGGAGCGCAGTCATAAAAATAATGAAAGAATAGGATTCATCATCTTATGTTATTATTGCAGTCTAGAAGGGTTTACTGTTAGAACAAGGCTTATTTCCCCTTCTGTGGGAGAGAAATCAATTGCAAACCGCAAGGGATAAACAATCCCTGTTATAGATCTTAAAGAGTGGAGTTGTGAACATTAAAATTTCCATGAACAGCCGCAGACCATCTCTAACTTATCAAGCTGGATTGAAGCCAAAATTCACAGCTGCTCTTTCTTTTCAACTTTGCAGAAGCAGCTTGTCTGAGGAATTAGTCTTGCACTGTATTTCTTATGGGAGATGTGCTCCTTTTGACTTAATCTGAAATTAAAATATTTGTCACTCAATATTTTCAAATGCCCACTGGTATTTATTTCTTTTATTGAAGTATAGTTGACATACAATGTTACCTTTGTTTCATTAATTGCTCACATTTAAATTTAATCTTTTAAAAGTATTTTATCCATCCTTTCGGAGGATTTATGGGTGGTGGGGTTGGATTACAGAATGATTGTGGTGATAGCAGCTGTTAACTGCTTTAGGAGTATCGTGAGTGATTATGAGATGGATTCTTTGATGTGTGGACCAGATGTGTTGTCGCTGGGAGGAATAACAGCCAATTTCCTTTCTTTCTTGTTCTGTGGCAAGAGGAGGATGATTAAACAGGTAGATTCCAAAATGGAAGGGATTGAGAGGCTGGAAGCTGGTGGTCAGGTGGCTGGAGATTTCAAGATGGAATATGTGATTAAAACATAAGGACATTTTGGCTGGTATAGTAAGGCAGGAGCAGGATCACTGTGTTCTGGAAAATGTTTAACATCGGTCTCTATGAAAAAAAAAAAAAAGATCCCGATTTGTAGTGTTTGCTGATGTTTGTGAAATAAATATTCCCAACATGGCTGATTTTAAAATACCATGTGATGTCAAATTTTGGCTCATGAAATTTCTGAAAATCTGACATTTAGTGCCGCTATGACCCTACACAGGAATTGTTGCAATTGGTAACGTTCTGAGCACATGATGGGTTCAAGGCCATTGTGATTTTTATAGATCATGTGAATGGCTCTGAGAATTGGCCAGGATGGCATCATGTTATGTCTCTCTGTGGCCAGTGATAGTATATATTGTGTCCTGCCCTTATAGAACGGGATACAAAGGACATAAAGAGGCATTCGTATGAACTCTACTGTCATTAAGCATTTGTTCAATGGGAACATCAGACTGTGTTTATCAGCTGCTGTGAGGCTGTAGACCTGTACTGGTTTCTGCATCTAAGTATACTTGTGTAAGGATTTCTTTTGCTTACCATGCTACTATTGTTTCTGAGAAAGAATATTTATATGGCAATATGTCAACAAATGGTAAAGTGTGACTGCTGATAGACACTGAAATTCAGAGGGTTTCTCAGTTGTCCCAAGTGGCAGAGGAAGGTCCTCACACATCTCTAAGGAGCTCTAGACTCCTTTGGGTAATTCCTAGAAACTGCTATCATTGGCTGTATGTGTTCCTATACAGTGTAAAATGTAACTGGCTGTGGCTGACACCCATTTTTGGAGAAACAGGGAAAAAGTCACTTACAGGTAGTGTCCTCCTAGATACAGTGTCATACACTTCCATGCTGGGTGTTGACAAATGAAGAACCTCATCAGAAACTACAGGTGTTTGCACTCATCCTCTAGACTGGACTTGGCAAACCATGGCCTGCAGATCAAATCCAATCCCTAGCCCTACTTTTGTAGAGTTTTACTGTAATGGGAGCTATGCTCACTCATTTGCTTGTTATGTACAGTAGATTTGTACTAATATTTGTTGCAGAGACTGCACAGCCTGCAAAGCCAACAACCTTTACTATCTGGCCTTTCATAGAGCTATTTCAGGATGATCATGTGATCATGTTCCTCTTATCCATTGCCCCACATCTGCACTTTCCTGATTGCTCTACTGCCATGTTGGCAGCCCCATGGTAGGATAGAGGTGTTAGTTAATGCTTCCATGGGAATCATATTGCAAGGTATAAATGTATCAAATCAACACATTGTATACCTTAAACTTACACACTGCTATATATCAGTTACATTTCAATACAAAAAAGTAATAGGGACTAACTGAGATATGATAGATAGCACATCGCGGCTGTTTCTTTCTTGGGTTTTATTTCACGGTGTAGTATCTTCCATGATTCCAACGAGAGCAGAAGCATTAAAAAAATAAAGAATGATGGTCAGCGTTAAGAATGGAATCTTGCCTATATTTAGATTCTCTCTCTTGAAAAATATGAGAACTGGGCTAAAGGAAGAAAAAAAGACATTTTCAAAGAACTTCGTTAGTTTCAGTTTTAAAAGAAATAACTGGTTTTTCTTCCCTTTGAAAATTTTTTCCTTTTCCCAGAAATTGGAGAATAAATCATGCAGCTCTGACAAAAAAGAACAGATCCCTCCCCTGCCCCCTCTTTTTGAGAAGATTTTTATTAGTAATAGTCACCAGATACATTCTTGACAAGAGATATGGACATCGGCTATTTACTCCCACAATGTCTAAGGGCAAAAAAAGAAAAAAGAAATCTTCCCACAAGCTCAGCTAAAGTGCAAAAGTATCATACTTTGGGCATATGGCACCTTCCAATTATTTGGATCAAAGTTGGACAATTGGGATCCCTGGGTGGCGCAGCGGTTTGGCGCCTGCCTTTGGCCCAGGGCGCGATCCTGGAGACCCGGGATCGAATCCCACGTCGGGCTCCCGGTGCATGGAGCCTGCTTCTCCCTCTGCCTGTGTCTCTGCCTCTCTCTCTATCTCTCTGTGACTATCATAAATAAATAAAAAAATTAAAAAAAAAAATTTACAAAGTTGGACAATTGACTAAGGGGACTGCATTAGTTTCCTAGGGCTGCTATAAAGAAATACCACAAACTGAGTGGCTTCCAATAACAGAAATATATTCTGTCACAGTTCTGGAGTCTGGAGGTCCAAAAATAAGGTGTCAGCAGGGAGCCTGTAAGGGAGAATCCTTCCTAATCTCATCCAGCTTCTGGTAGCCCCAGCATCCTTTCCTTTATGGAAGTGTTACCCCAAACTCTGGCTCAGTCTCTCTGGGCTGTCTGCCCCAGAGAGACTGGGTCCAAATTTTCCTCTTCTTCTGAGGACACCAGCCATCATGGAGGAAGGACCCACCTCAGTGACAGCATCTTAATTTGATCACATCAGCAGGGACCATATCTCCAAATGAGGTCACATTCACAAGTACTAGGAGGGTAAGGGTGTCAATATACCTTAGTAGGGGACACAACTCAAGGCCTAACAGTAACCAAATATTTGTGAACCATGACCAGACACAAAAGAATGAGTGGAGCCAACCGCAATCTCTATCTTGGGAATCTGAAATCGAGGTAAAATAGAGCTTTCTTTTTTGAGAGGATGTCATGGAGGAGGACTGTGACTGGCCAAAGCCGTGAACAAACTGAAATTATAAAGGAGCAGAAAAGATCCAAATAGGTGGCAGGCGTAAAAGAGAACTGATGTGCATGGTGGACCAGGGATGAAGAGAGCCAGAGGAAGGAGAAGGAATAGTTTGCACCCCAGCTTGAATTTTTCAAATGAGGAACCTTATAGTCAAGTCCTCTTTTCCTCCAGATGAGATCAGCGGTGGCTTTTTGTTATTTAAAAGTAAAAGAACAAAGCCCTAACATCTGCTGTGGGTCCACAAGATTCAGGCCCGGAGGCTCAGGCTGGGAGGAGGGAAGCAGCCAATGGAGAAGGAGCAAGAGCTGCCCACCCCTGCCCAAAATGAATTTCCTATTTTGTTTGTGCCTTGTTGCTAATTTTGTTTTCTGCCATGGATTCTCATAGGCAGCATTTGTTGGTAAAATCCCACCGACCTTCAAATCCAGCTAGAACAAAGGATGAGGAAAAGCTCTTATTGATATTACATCCCTTTATTAAGTCATGTATCTCTCATTCTCCTGGGCTCAGCTAGACAAATAGAAAGATACACACACACACACACACACACACACACACACTTCCTCTCCCCCCTCCCCTTTTTTTTTTCTTCTCAGATTGACTCTCCAGTCTTAACTAAAAATTCTCCCAGCTGTTTGGGGTAGGGAACCCAGCTGCAGGTCAGGGCATACTCTTCCTCACAAATGGAGACTGCTATCACTGCCTCCTAAAGAATTTACATGTTATTTTCGATACTCTCAAGTGCAATATTCCTGTGCTCTCATGACGATGGCAAAACTTGCGGGCTCAGCTTTCCTTCCTGATCAATAGAAACAATCATGTTTTTTTTTTTTTTCAGCTTTCCAAGAACATGATTTTGTTCAAATTCCAGAAAATCTAAGGAAATTTTCTAGAAACAATTTTAGTTTTCTGTAATGTGTTTGCTTTGGGCACTTTCAAACCAAGATGGGAACCCCCCCTGCCCCCCCATTTTTTAATTCTTAAAACTTTTAGTATGGAACTTTCATCTTTGTTCTCCAAAGATAAGGTCTTTACTCATTCATGTTTATGACTTTCATTTTTAGGTGCAGAACCAAGCTGAATGCTACTTTTGACTTTGCCAAGTAATTTCTATCCAAATGTCTTTATCTCTCAATCTTTAACAGAGCTGTTTGAGGTGTAAGGGTGTTCCATTTTATTGAGAAGCCTTTTACCAATTGCCAGAGTTTCTTTTATGTGAACCTTGGCATACTTTACTAGCTTGGTTGTAAAATATTTACAATCATGTTATCTGTCAGAATCTGAGAATGATGTATGAACATTGTCAAGTAGAAGTTACATCTTGCAGAAAAAAAAACTATATGATATGGTTGCCTGGCACATTTAAATCAGCAGTGCTTTGTTTTAACTCCAGGATAACAGTTTCTGTGTTTGATAATACTAAATTATATTTTTAAAATTCTATACAACACACTTTGAAAAGTTCTCTCATATTCCTGAAAATTTTACTTTAATTAGACATTATTATATAAGTAAAAAAACCCCATCAAAACAGTACAATCAGGAAGCACCTGAATAAAACCAATAGAAAAATAACTGCAGCAGTGATTCTCTTCCTTTTAGGATATTTTGTTTTTTATAAATATAGATTTTCATGTATTTCATTTTCATCATTTATTTTCACCTTGTTGTATTAAAGGTAAACATATGGAAAAAGAAAGCTCATGCTTTTCTTTCACTAAATTCCATTTAAAAGGGAAAAATGGAGAGCAGAGTATGCTCTCTCTAAAGAAAGCTGGTTTCTTTATTTTTTGTATGTGTGCAAGATTTGATATGATATTAAGAGGAAGGGAGTAATTGCTACATGATTGAATTTGCTCTCTCAGATGCCACTGTCAATTCACTTTGTTTTATATTTTTATGAGTTACTAGAAAATATATCCAGTGCTTGCTTTTGAAAGACTCGGCTGGGATAATAAATCAAGTGCTCTTCCAAATATTTCTTTCATTGCAGATCTCACTAACTATGTTGTTGTCCTGGTTATTATTTTCTCTATCTGAAAAGCAGACAAGCTTTTCTGGAGGCAGACTACTTTCTCTGACTACTTTCAAATCTTGGCTCTGCCACTTACGAGCACTGTGACCGAGGGTAAGGAACCTTCTCTCTCTTTAACTCAGTTTCCTCATGTGTAAAATGAGATAATAAAGAGGTAGAAGAATGCTGGGCAAAAGTCAGTGCTATGTAAGTGTTAGCCTACCATTATCTGCTATCATGAAGAGACAACCTGTTCTGCCCACAAATATTTGCTCATGCACACTTACCTGATAAACTCATTTGTTATCTGCTCTCCACAGGGCCACCATGTTGCACAACATGGAATGTCATGTGAATGACAACACTTGGGACACAGTATGGTGTTCTGCAAGAATGATGTGTCCTGTTGTTATGTAATTTGGAGGACTTAATCCATCTACTTCCATTTTATACCTATCAAAGCAGACTATCAAGTATTTTGCAGAACTTCCAAACCATATTAAGACTATGAATTTTTCTGCATTCCAGAAAAGGAGAGGAAAAGGGATTTCCCGTTGTAGAAAAAAACAAATTAACCAAATACCGTATCTGTAGAGATGTGACCAAATTGGACTAGGGATGTAGTCAGTCTGAGATTCTGTAATTCATCTGTAACAGGTAGATGATTCTGGAGAGACCTCAGTGTATGTGTTTGCTGCTCAGGTGATGTAAAATTGCTCTTAGGGAATTGATATAACCAGATGTTGTATTTGGTATTTCCAAGGAGGGGGGTGGGCAGGGGATGTTACTTTCAGAAATGTGTCTCTCATAGGCTAAGAGAGGGCTTAAGTTACTCTTTTTTTTTTCTTCTGTATTTAGGACTTTGAATATGTGATCCAGAGCCATGAAGTCACTCATTGTCATTAGCATTTCAGAGCTCACCCACAGACATCAATACTCAGGAGACATTAATACTCAATCAGTCTAAGTTCAAAAGAACATTTTGAACTTTAAGGTATGGGAATTTTCAGTTATTTTTTTGTTTCAAAACGATAACCACCTGCTGCCTTGCCAGAGTTGTTTCTTCCAGTAAAAACAATACAGCTCTTAGGAATTCATTTTCTCTACTAAGAAGCAGAACATGAGGAGAAAATGTTCTTTTCTGTTTCTTTAGTTTTTGTTTGTTCTCCAAGTTGATCACCAAACCCTGGGGGTAACAAAATTTAATTCAATCATCATAAATATAGCATGAGGCACATTTAGGAATTTTCTAGTCTGTAATCCAATCACATCATCCTCCTTTTCTGGCCAACAAGAGACTGTTGCCAACAGCACAGAGAAGGCATCTGAAGTTTCCTTTTTATAACTTCACATTGATAACAACCACTTGCAAAAATAGACTGTGTTCAAAAGATGAAGTGCTTCTTCATATCTCCTCAAAGAATTGTGAAATTACTATATGCAAATGTTTATAAAGGCTTTAATTAACACCTTAGGATTTCACATACAGATCTGTAATAAATGGTGGATTGAAACTGGAAAGTATTTTTTGAAACCCTCACCATATACAATACTTTTAATTAAGGATCAATGCCTCATCTTGATGATATTTCTAGAAGCTTCTGTAACCTCATATCCAGAGTCTGCAATTCCTTTCTGTCTACAATCTTCTTATGTCCTACCTTCCCAACTGTCTTATTCTGCATTGGCTTGTCACATTATCATGAATTGACCATGTCTTCTCTCCTAGATTCTGAATTCTCTGCCTAAATGGGACCATGTCATCATACATTTCTATAACACTTTTGTATATCAAATACCCTGACTTTCCATCATATTTGCCATCTATTTTTTATGTGTTTATTTACTTTCATTTTAGTTTGCTTTACAACCTGAATTTCCCATGTTCTCTGCTCTTGGTTTGCTGGAGAAACTCACGCTGATTAGGTGCTCTAAAAATTCATGGCACATAACCTTTGATGAGCTCTCAGCAAAGCTTATGAACCAATTGCTATGATTTGGAGTCATGGTCCTCAGAGATGCGATTCCATATATTTTTTTGCCCTTCTCTTCACACCTAGAGACCCATCTATAGCCCCTTTCATCTTCACCAAGATGAATAACACCATCCGAAAAAAAGTTCAACTCCGATTCTCTCAGCTATTTCCTGCCTTACATTATTTTTGCATTTTCACCTGTCATGTTGTTCTTTTTTTTTTTTTTTAAGATTTATTTATTTATTTTAGAGAGAGAGAGAGAAAGAGCTAGTGTGTGTGTGAGTGGGTAAGCAGAGGGGGAGGGAGAGAATCTCCAGAAGACTCTCCGTTGAGCATAAAGCTGGATGTAGGGCTTGATCCAAGGACCATGAGATCATGACCTGAGCCGAAATCGAGTCTGAAGCTTAACTGACTGAGCCACCCAGGCACCCCTTGTCACCTTGTTCTTACTTCTTATAAATTCTCAATTCTTGTAAATGAAAAAGAAAGTCCATTTTCCTTCTCAAAACCAGTGATTTATTCACTCACAATCTAATCCCTTTTGCAGGACTCACTCCATTAATTATCACCTTTATTTTATATCTTCATGCATTGTTTCTATTTTTCTTTCAATTAACATATTTGTATCTTCCCTTTAAGATGCTACTTCCTGTGTGACTTCTTTGCAGTGATAGCCTATGTCCACTAGCTCA
This sequence comes from Vulpes vulpes, assembly GCF_048418805.1. Classification (NCBI taxonomy): domain Eukaryota; kingdom Metazoa; phylum Chordata; class Mammalia; order Carnivora; family Canidae; genus Vulpes; species Vulpes vulpes. Next base: position 30,126,817 of record NC_132785.1, on the reverse strand, counting down.
ATTTTTAAATAACTTGCTGATCCCATAAACATATAATTTGATGTCTAGCATTCTTTTGAGAAAAATACTCTCTTGAAGGGACAATCTTTTGGTTGCAAAGAACTTTCTTACATTTAAAAGAAAAAAATCTACATCTCTCCCCAAAAGAGAATATAAACCCCTTGAAGATGGAGACTTTATCTGTCTGGTTCCATGCTCTGTCTGGTACAGAGTTGGCACTTCAAAGCATCATCATGATCATGGCTTCCCTATAGAGTGATGGTTTATGAAGTTCAGATAATGAGTGGCATTCTGACTAAAATCCAGTCTTCAATGGGACCATCAGGTCAATGGTCATTTCCCTAATGTATAACTGAGATAGACAAACTTAATAGTTGGAATAATTGTTTCACTGGGTCCTTGCCTGTTAGGTAAAGAGGTAGTATAGTGTGGGAGGCCAAATAGAAATCTCTGAAATTGCCCCCACATTAGAAATACCAATGCTGGCTAATGCATTGTGGGAACAGAGTGTAGTAAATGTATGGCAGAGATTAGTGGGGCTATGGTCCCTATCCTTTCCTTATTTCCTCTAAGTTTGCTGGTCAGGCTTTATCAGTCCCTGAAGACTCAAACACTAGTAGCCCTGTTTGCAGAAACTGTGCCAGATGTTTCATTGTTGCTAGAGGAGATCCATAAAACCTCAGTTACATGATCCTGGGCCATTAATTTGGTGATGGCATTTTTTTGTATTCTGATAAAAAAAGAGGATCAGAAGGAGAGGTACCTGGGTGGCACAGTCGGTTGCAACTGACTCTTGGTTTCAGCTCAAGTCATGATCTCAGGGTTGTGAGATCTAGTCCTGTGTCAGGTTCCGTGATCAGCATGGAGTCTCCTTAAGACACTCTCTCTCTGTCTCCCTTTTCCCCTCCCTGGCATGAGTAATCTCTCTCTCTCTCTCAAATAAATAAATAAATAAATCTTAAAAATATAGAAAAGAGAATCAGAAATAGTTCATATTCTCATGGATTGGAGAAAAACATTTCTTAATAGGTTTGCCCTACATATGCCTATGTTAACTCATCCTCTTCTTATAATAGGATATGAAGAAATCTGGGTAGTTTCAGTAACCCACAGAACATCACATTGATCCATTATGTTAATATGCTGATTGAGTAGGATAAGCACAAGGTGGCTAATGTGCTAGGAGCCTACATCTGGATCCATCCTATCCTCCTCTGTTGATTTCAATAAAGGTCTTCCCCTATTTTCTTTGATATTAATTTATTTATTTGACTACTTAGAAATCTTGTGATATTGATTATACTTTGTTTTGCATATTTAACATCTTCCACTCAAATAGATGTTTCTTAACATTTTTGTATTTCTCCATTAAAACAAAGCCAGTAATCCCTCTTTTCCCCAAAATTTCCATCTACAATGTTTTCATCCCTTTACACTGTCCAATCTCATAAAACATTTTTCTAATTTAGTTTCAGTTAATCCCATTGTGTAATGAAAACAATCTTTCTAAGGTTAAGAATGACCTCTATGTTGCTAAATTTGGACATTTTGTAGTTAATCTTTGTTGGTTTCTCAACAGCATTTGATATTTTATTCCAGCCTTGTAATTTCCTTGAGAATCAGATATAACTAACTACCTACTTAACATTTTTACCTGAATAATTGAAAGTCATCTCAGACTCAATTTACTTAATCTCAAAGTCTTGCTCAATCTACCAAGTCTATTCTTTTTTCTCTAGCAGTCCCTGTCTCAGTGGTTCCAGAATCCCAAGAGTTAATCTTGACATTTCCCTTTCTCTCATCCTTAATATCTGGTCTAGCACTAGGAAGAGTTTTATTTTCCTCCCATTGTAATAGTTTCCTAACAGACTCTTCCTTATTGTCAGTTGTACTCTTCCAGTTTTTTAGTCTCTATAGTGATTTTTATCCCCTCCAAACAGAAACCTCAAGTCATACTTTAATAAAATAAAAACCTAAATATTTAATGTGGCCAAATAAGCCCTTCATTGTCCTCACCTTTCTGTGTATTCCATCTTAATCTTATTCAGATCCCATACTCCATGACCTTCACATACATAACTCTGGCCATTCAGTTATCAGTTACATAGGAAAGCCTTCACTGACCACATCAGTCAGGTCTCCCCATTAAACTTCTCAATACCTGTATACTACTTTGTTTATTTATTTATGAAATATTCAGCTAGAGATTGCTATGTGTCAAACACTATTATAATTAATAGTATATATAATTAATAGTATTTAATATAATATTAAATATTGACTCAATTGATATTTATAAAAATCTTATGAAATAGATACTTTTAAAATTTCCATTTTACACATCAGCAAACTGAGGACAGAGAGGTTAAGTAACTTGCCCAGTCATACAGTTGTACATGGCAGACAGGATCAAATCCCAGGCCTTTGACATTTTTTTAATCAAATAATTTTAATCAAGTTAATAGGAAACAGTAAAAGTGCAATTGTCTGAAGACCCCCATATTTCACATTTTTAAACTATTTCCATTGTCTTTACTTATAAGGTGTTGCAGGTGGGACCGACTCTTGAATCTTCTTTCTTGTGGTAGAATAAGGTACATATTGTTCTGGAGTGCCATTCACATTGAACTTATGGTTTGTCCAGATGAATTTAAGAGCAGCAGGTGATTTTGTTGTTGGAGGATCATTGATCATAGAGTAAGACCCATGATGCCATTCAGAGGCCACCATGCTTCCATCTATATCCCGAACTGTGTTTTGTCATTCATTTCAGTAGTATATATATAACCCATCAATGACAACCAGTGTCCATACTTTTTAACCTCCTCACTTATGCTATCTCTTTTCTTTAGGAACATTTCTCAAAGTCACAGTTTACATTTATTTGTGTGATCATGAATGTCCATTTCCCCACTGCAAGGAAAACTACCTGTTTGACTCCGTAGTACAGTACATGATACAACTAGTAAGAGTCACAATAACTGAATGGATTAAATACCAAATTATTGATTCACAAAGCTCTGCATTTTAGATGTTAACTTACTCTCATGTGTGCTGTCCTTTGGAGTTTCGTATTGCTAACTTAAATTATTTCAAAAAATTTCAGAATGAGCATCAGGCAAAAAGGTATTTGAAAAAGGTGATGAATTATTTTCATGGCCTTCCCTCTTAATAAAGTGGGAATCTAAAGGAGAGAGATCAGCATTTCAGAAATGTTATAGAAAGTATTCATTTTTCATTCATGTTGAAAGTTTCATGAACCAGAAAGTTTTATGAAGTTTTATTTCCCCTTTTCTAATTAATTATGAATTCAAACTTCTTGTCAAGCTAAAGCCAAGGGACGGTAAAAGAAGGTAACATTTTTCTGATTATGAAATAACATGTGTTCATTACATGCAATTTTAGATAGGTAGAAGATTATTAAGAAGAAATGAAGAATCAGTTATTGCTAAATCTGCTAAGAAGAAAAAAACCCTGAATTCGTATTTTGGTGCACAAATCCTCAAAATCCATGTGCATATATAGGTATATAAATATTTATACATATGTGTCAAATATAGGAAAATGTATATACACATGTATATGGGTGTGTATGAGTGTGTATACTTTCAAAATTAACATGATTTTTTAAATGAGTGCTTTTTGTTATTTTTAAAAAGCTTTTATTGATTTATTTGAAAAAGAGAGCATAATCAGGGAAGAGAGAGAGAGGGAAAAGCAGACTCCTTCTGAGCAGGGAGCCTGATCCTGGGCTTGATCCAAGGACTCCAGGATCATGACCTGAGCTGAAGGCAGACACCTAACTGACTGAGCCTCCAAGGCACCCCAAATGAGTGTTTTTTAAACTTAACTTTATATAAGAAGCCTATTTTACTATTAAGTTTTTCAAAACATGATATTTAATGTCTGGAAAATATTCAACCATAACTTCCTGTTTGTGCAGCAGTAAGACCTGTGTAGCAAATCTGTGTAGCTCAGATCTGTTTTTCAGTGACTCATGTGCTTACATATATCTGGAGCACATTTCTATAAGTGCCTTGTTTGAAGCTGGTGTTGAAGCTCATAGCAGTGACCCCAAAGTTTAATGACTTCCTCTGTATCCTACTGTCATTTCTATATAATATTGACTTTTCTTTTCTCTCTCTCCCTCGATAGATTGATGATAGATACATACATGAAAGATAGATAGATACAGATAAGACAATTGGATGGATAGATAGATAATTTTTGTGTTTTTGGGGGGGTTTGTTTGTTTGTTTGTTTGTTTTTTGTTGAGGTTAATTTACCTTAGAGTTTGTAGACTCTGAGGACTGCTAAACATATGCCTGGGTAGATGGCCTTGACAGGAGACAGGGCTTGTTAGCAACACAGGCAATTTGGATGATCTTAAGGCATCTTAAGATCATTTATTTTATCATAAATAAAATCAAGATGCTTTCTCCACCATTCGTATAGAATTGTGCCTTCAGAAAACACATTGGTGCTGAAAGCTCCCCTGAGAACACTTTGCAGTATACCAGGACTGACTGATGAGCCCAAGAGCCAGTGCTCATTGGTGAAAGCTAAATGTGTTGTTCTGCACCTCATTTCCCAGCCTGCCAGGCAGAATGTGATGATGGCCTAGGTGACAGCTGACACCATGGGATGACAGTGAGATTTCATTTACTTGTAAAATGAGACCACAGAACTGCTCAATTTGGCAGTACTTTTAACTATCCTGGGGAAAAAGAAAGGATCCTTCAAACCATTACAGAAATCTGCTTTCAGACCTCTAAGTTCTGATCATGTGCTCTCCGAGACCTTGAGCTCAGCAGTGAATCCGTGTCTTTGACAGACCCTAAGGATGTTGCGTGTACGACTGTAGACCACTCCTCTTCTCCAACCCTGGCACAAAGGAGAGTGGAGATGGCTTCTTTAATAGTTGAATACCTGGAGAAACACGTCTTCTAGCACCATCAACATCCTCCCAATTTCCCTCCCTTGTGTTCCTGCTCATTGAGGCATATCTCTTCCCCCTTATCAAGATGTGTCATGATATTCAATGTGTTTATATGGCTATCTGCTGATGTCTCTTTTGGGGACACTGCAAGCAACTTCTTACCTAGTGTATGGCCTGGTTTCACATGCCATAGAGATCTTCCAATTTTTGGTGTGACGCTGACACCTTTCTTGCTTGGCTCAAGATGGGCCACAGTAACAGTCTTCTTTCTCAAAAGTAACACAACACTAGGCTGAAATTCCATGAAGAGAGGCACTGTCTATTTTGCCATTGCTATATCCTTAGCAACCTATACACTCCTTCTACTATGGTAAGTCTTTAGTAATGAATGAGTGAGTGGTTTCCTTGGCAACCTCCCAAAGACTTTTCACTTCCTACTGCTGTTCCCTGCCCATCTCTGTCAGTGTTTTATCTCAAGTGCAGTGGAAGTGGAAAGAATAAGTCTTTTGCAAGTGCAAAGCAAGTCCTTTCATTATGCTTTCTGGCATCTCTCTTAAACTACCCCTTGTCCTGAAAGTACTCAGGCACCAATTATCTTGATACTGTGATTTCTTCTCTTTGTCCATCTTCTGCTTTTTAGGTTGTATTTTACAAAACATTTAGTTTTTGGTTATTAGAATACAAATTTGAATTAAATTACACAAAAATGTGGAAATCTGTTGGCTCATATAACCAGTGGATAGGATACAGTTGGACTCAGGGACAAGTGGAACCAGGATTCAAATGCTATCAAGATTCCTTTCATGTGCTTATGGACTCTGCTTTTGTTTGGAGGAAGCTTCATCCAGTCTGCTTCTACTGTAGAGTAACTTTCTCCCCGTTATGTGGAAGTTGACTGCCAACAACTTTTAAATGTCTCATCTCAGACTCTCTATTCCAAAGCTCAGTATAAAAAATCATAGGCAGAGACTTAGGTTGGCCTGGCCTGGATCACATGATGACCATTGGACCTACCTATGGCCAAAAGACTGAAATATTGGGATCAGAAATGCCTTTTAGTGAAAGAAGGAAATAATAGCCCACACAGATAAATGTAATTTCCCAGAAAGAGTAGGTTATTACACAGTATTTGATAATATACTAAGAGAAGATAGTGATTATTTCCCGACATACCTATGAAAGACAAGTTTGTGTTCAGTTACATCATACTTTACATTATTGAACATAGCTCCAATAGCTATTCTTGTTCACTAACTCTAGCATCTGGGTCATCTTAAAGTCAATCTCTGTTGATTTATATATTCTCTTGATAATGGGTCACATTTTGCTGTTTTTCCATATGTCTAGTAATTTTGGACTGTATCCTAGACCTAGTGAACATTGTATTAGAATCTCTGGATTCTGTTGTATTCTTCTGAACAGTGCTGATTTCATTGTTTTAGCAGGGAATTAAATGAAAGGTCTAAAGTTGCAAACTTTGTATCTTAGGCAGTAAACTCTAATATCAGTTTAGTTATTTTATCTTTGGTTTGACTGTCTTGTGCATGCATGTTTCTGGGATCAGCTAGTGATTTGGGCAGAATATATAAGCAAAATTTGGAATTCTCTTTTTTTGGCTCTCTCCTTTTCAGGATTCACACCCCCCTCCACCATCTGCCATACACACACACACACACACACACACACACACACACACACACGCATTTTCCAGGGGCTGTGATGATCTCAAACTCTGTCCTCAAGTTCTCTAGGGTAGAAAGATTGTGGCTTGTCTATCAGAGTTTTAGATGCCCTTCTTCTAAATTAGGACCTGTGTTAGTCTACATTTAAATCACACTCCTGGGGTGCCTGAGTGGCTCAGTCAGTTAAGCATCTGCCTTAGGCTCAGGTCATGATGAAGCCCCATATCAGGCTCCCTGTTCAGTGGGGAGTCAACTTTTTCTTCTGCCTTTCCCCCTGCTCATATTCTCTCTCTCTCAAACTAGTAAACAAATCAAGTCTCTAAAAAATAAAAAATCACACTCCCAATTGGAAATATTTTATAGTGGAACCTAGGCATCATCCAGATAAAAGGATATCTCAGGAAGAACTCCTGGGTCCACCCAATACCCACAGCTGAGCAGAGAGACAATGATATCACTATTCTGCAAGCTTCCTGAGAGCAGACACTGAAACTTGTTCTGCATCATGTCCTCAGTACTATGCATACAGAAGTGTTTGATAATACTTGTGGGGTAAGTGAATAAAACCTAAATTGATGGATGGATAGATGGGTGGATGGATGGGTGAGTGGATGAATTTTCATGGAATTCTTTACAGAGAATAAACCTTTAGACAAAAGAACTTGCACAAGATTAGGGGTGGAATAAAAACAAAAATAAGGCTATACAGATAAATGCCTAATAGATTCTTTCTTAGAAATAGGTTCCAGTATTACAATGCCACGTCTTATAAGAGCATGTGAGTCTGAGGGCTGCTGACGTGTTTCCAGTTCAGAGGCAGAGATCTCAGGTAATTGTTGCAGGAAATTATATCTTGTTCTTCCACAGAAGGAAGTGAAGAGGGAGTGTTGACTTTCTGTATAAACAATATTCTCAGACTATAGTTGATGAACACTTCTCAGAAGACATGCCTTTGGCACCTCAAGATGATAGGTTTGGAAATCCTGAAATATCTTTCTCTTTTTTCTGAATGTGAAATTTGAAGGGGAATATTTTGATGCAATTTCCTGCACTAAATGGTACCTGAACATTTTCAGACACAACACAATTAGAATACTGCTTGACCCTAATAGGGTATGGATTATTAGGAACTAGGGCAATTCAATGTAGGCTAAAAAAAAATGTGAGTGAACAAGTTATAGTGGACAAAATTGTTAGCAAAGCTCCTTTTTGCTTCTAAATGAACAATGAAACACGAAAAACAAAAAAGGGGAAACGCCCAAGCAGAACGAAAGTCCAAGTGACTTCTACTCTGAAGTTGTAAAGCCACACACAATGGCAAGGACAGTTCTCAAAACCCAAACAGACTGTCAGTAGTGGAAGGTCAGATTATTCCCTTCTTAAGCTGAAATAAGCTTGTGTTAATACATGGTGTTTTTGTTTGCAGTTATTTTTAAAAATAATTTTGGGCTCAACAAAGAAGATATAATAGCTGTAACAGTTGAATTATTTGAAGAATCTGAAATGTCTTAGATTAGTGAATTTCCAATTACAATTACTTGGGGAGACTTTTTATTATAAAAGTAATACATATTCCTTGTTGTAATTTCTGAAAATACAGAGAAGCAAAGATTGCATCTCAACTTTTAGCACTTTGTCATATGGGCTTTTAGTATTTTTTATTTGTTTTTATGCATTTGTCTTAATTATATAAGGAATACAAAATTAAAGTTATGAAATATAACAGAAAGGTATAGCACAAAAGGAGAAAGTAGTTCTTCACCCAGATAATCACTGCCAAGAGTTTCCTATCAAGCTCCATTCATTTTTCTACACATATATTTTAATAAAAAATAAGATTCTATTGTACATTCTGTTTTATGACCTACTGTTTGTCTGATCATAGATTAATTCTATAAATATCCTTTTGTATATCATTTTCCATTTTCTATGAGACAGATTTGGTGATTTAATTACTTAATCCCTTATTAATATTTAGGTTGTTCTAATGTTATGATCATCCTGATACACAAATGTGTGTATGTATCCATAATTAGTTCCTTAGGATAAATTTCCAGAGGGAGACGTTGGATTAAGGGTTTTCTGAACTTTTTAAGTTTTTTCTCAAGATTAAAAAAAAATTGTCCTCCAGGAAAGTTTTACAAATTTAGATTTCTAACAGCAGAGTATGAAAAAGCCTCTTTCCCTTATTGTTGCCAGTGCTGGGTATTATATTTTTAATCTTCTCTAATCTGATTCTAAGAATATCTTATTAGTATAATTTATATTTCTTTGATTTCTAGTAGGATATGAAAATGCAACTTCATAGTGAAGAAGAATCAGTAAAGTGAATATGTTTAGTGTGGTACTGGGTGCTTATCTGGGTAACTTGGGTCAAGGTGACTCCAAGTAGGAAAGCTGCTATTTACATTTTGTAAGATGAAGTGGGATGTGTGGCAATAATGAGCTCATAGATTCCATACCAATAGCTTGAGTGTCCATGTTTATTTCCCATAAGAAGTGGCAGCACAATGAGATATGCTATAAGCAAAGACTGAAGCAATGAAAGCCTTGTGGGGCCATGTTTTATTTTCCTTTGGGAGACTTTCGTGGCCTTGGGTTAGCTGGTGTCTTCCCCCTTGACTGGCCACCTGACTTGAAAGTGGGACAACCTGTTTGAGTGCTTTTCTTCTTTCTGTAGGAGTTGTTGGCACCAACCCATCTTAGAGTGCCAGTCTTTGTACTCAGGCCTCATTTTTGAATAACCATCCTTTCTCCTCTGCCTCATTCAGTTGTTCTCAACCCTGACCTGCACATTAGACCTACCTGTGGAGCTTCTATGAGTCATGCTTCCCTCACTCCTTCATCTCCTTGGGCCAATTAAATTATAATCTCTGGGAGATGGGATCTAGGCATGATGGGATTTTGTTAAAAGCTCCAGGTATGACACTAGTATGAATCCAAGATGAAGAACCAATGAGCTAATTTATTTATTTCCTTCAGTGTTTTTTTGAGATTTTATTTATTTATTCATGAGAACATACAGAGAGAGGCAGAGGCATACACAGAGGGAGAAGCAGTCTCCTTGAGAGGAGCCCCATGTGGGACTCGATCCCAGGACTCCAGAACCATGCCCTGAGCGGAAAGCAGATGGTCAACAACTGAGCCACCCAGGCGTCCTTATTTCCTCTCTTTAGTTATCACATGAAACACACCTCTTCACACCTTTACCTCCCTGTATATATACACATGCTTTCGCTAGCCAGCTCCCATTTAGATTTCACCTAGAAGAATCAGAACAACAATATAGATGAACTATATACAGATTTACTGTGTAAACCTAATTGTGGTAAGTATTCAAGGATGTCTTCTTGTTTAATCAGCAATCTCTCCTGCAAGGGACAGTTTAGTATGTTATATGTAAGTAACCAATTTCATATATAAATTAGCACCAGAAAATAAACCACCACCTTAGCTTCAAGGCTGTGGGACTAAATGCTCAGCCAGGGGACCAGAAATGGACCTGGTGTTCTGAAGCAGCCTACGAGCCTAGAGAAACTGTCCTGTCCAAAGCTGACCTGTCTTGTCTTGACCTCTGGGAACCCGCCACCATTCTATTTTTTTTATTTCCTTGCTGACACTTTGGCTATAGAAATCACCAATTACATTGGCTAGCCTGACCCCAGGCTCCCATGAAGGATGTTCTTCAATATCTCTTTTCAGATTGGCTGCGATACAGGACTTTGTAATTTTCTCTGAGTCTCTCAGTTCTGGTCCATAATGTTTTCCTCTCCCTCCTGCTTCTGATGAACCACGGGAAACAAGCAGCCCAGCCAAACAAGGAAGCCCACTCTCCTAGAATAGTCTCCTTTCTCCAGGGTCTTCTCCATCTCCCTCTTTGGAAAGCTTCCCCATCTTCTATAACAGCAGGCAAGAGACGAAAGTGTACATTTGATATGCAACGACTATGCTTAGTATTCAAATACTGCTATCCCAGAAGAAAAGTTCTTCTCAGCACTTTTGAATCTATGAACTCGTTCTATTTCAGTACTTGTGGCCCTGCTCCCATTTGCTGCTGGAATGGAAATGCAGCATAAAGAAATGAAACAGTGGCCAGAGGCCTACAGACACTCAGGACACTAGCAAGTCACTTCTCTGAGCTTTAATGTTCTTATCTGTAAGGTCCCTAATAATACCTGCTCTGTAGGTCCCATGGGGTTATTGCAAATGGGATGATCTATGGGAACATGTGATTTGAAATTGTGAAGAGATGCATACTTCTTTATTGGTGTTTGATTTATAAATAATAAAATGTGCAAAATCCAATACATTTTGACAAATATACATACCTGTGTAACCAATAGCCAAAGCAAGATACAAAAGCTGATCATTATTGTAGACAGATCTTATTCTTTTATGATGAATCCATACCACATCTTCCACAGCCATGCAGTAAAGCACAATTCTGATTTCTATAGCTAACCATAGATTCATTTTCCCTGCCCTTGAATGTCAGAAATGGGATCATACACTCTGTTTTTTTCTTGTAATTGGCTTCTTTCTCTAATGTAATGTCAGGAAGATACATCTATGTTTTGTTTATCATTCCATTTTGTTGCAGAGGAGTATTTCATTGCATGACTATACCACATTTTGTTTATCTATTCTCCTATAAATGGGTATTTGGGTTATTTCCAATTTTAGCTATTATGAATAAAACTACTATGAACATTCTTGTACATGTAATTTTGTGGATATATACTTTCATTTCTTTTGGGCATGTACTCAAAGTAGAATTTCCAGGTCATAGGGTAGGTACAAGTTTACCTTCATAAGAAACTGCTAAACCACTTTCAAGGGTAGTTTTCTGAGAGCACCAGGTCCTTTCCATCCTTGCAAGTTTTTTCAGCCTCTTTAATTTCAGCCATTCTGGTGGACTTCAGCATGATTTTAATTTGTATTTCCCTAATGACTAATGATACTAATCATCTTTGCATGTGTTTTTAGGTTATTTGTATATATTCTTTGGTGAAATGCCAAGTCTTGCCTGTTTTAAAAATTGGGTTATTACTAGATAGTTGAACTCCTTTTTTGGTTTCCATTCTTCCAGTTAAAAATCCTTCTAATTGGGATCCCTGGGTGGCGCAGCGGTTTGGCGCCTGCCTTTGGCCCAGGGCGCGATCCTGGAGACCAGGATCGAATCCCACGTCGGGCTCCCGGTGCATGGAGCCTGCTTCTCCCTCTGCCTGTGTCTCTGCCTCTCTCTCTCACTGTGTGCCTATCATAAATAAAAATAAAAATAAAAATTTGAAAAAAAAATCCTTCTAATTATATTAGTTTTATTTCCTTAGCAAACAGCTGAGAACAAATTTAAGAGCAGATTCATAAATCTAATAGGCAATGTTTTTTCCAACTTTAATATTAATACAAGTCACCTGGATATCCTGTTAAAATGTACATTATGATTCAGTAGGCTTGGGGTGTGGCCCAAGATTCTGAATTTCTAGCAATGTGCTGCAAGATGTTGATACTGCTGGTCCAGTTGCCACTGTTGGGTAGCAAATAATAAAGGCTTCTTCACTGACGGAGTCCTGGCAGTACTAGAAGGTCATTTTTATACTGGTACATCATCTATATTTTCCATACATCTCTGTTCTTGTGAAATCATAGACTTAGAATGCCAAAGGTGAAAGAGAGTCTCAGAAGTAAGATGAAAAGTTGTAGATTATGGTATATTGATTTCACTGATGGATCTAATTCTTCAACCTTGTGAATTCACACTTTGCCATGTAGTTTTGTTATGCCCTTTCACTTTGATTCTGTAACCTGCTTTATCCAATGGGATAGCAGATAGGACAAAGGAGAACTTTGAAGAGTGCTTCTGCATTTGGATGTTGCCCTACTTTGTTTCTCTGTATTCACCAGTTTACCTTCTGAAGACACATGGCTCCATTACATGCTGCCCCTGCTAACAGTCAGCAGACCACCAAACACATGCATGACCCTGGTGAACATGGGAAGAACTTTTCTGCCCAACTCCACCCAAATTGTTATCTTGTAAAGTCAAGCTAAGTAAATACTTATTGTTTTAAATCAATGAGTTTGGGGGGTAGTTTTTAAAATTTTATTATCTATCTATCTATCTACTATTTATTTATGTATTTATAAAAAGATTTTATTTACTTATTTGAGAGAGAGAGAGTGCAAGGGTGTGCATGAGCAGGAGGCTAGGCAGGAGAGACAGAGGGAGAGGGAGGAGTGGACTCCCTGCTCAGCAGGGAGCCCAAGTAGGGCTTGATCCCTGGACCCTGAGATTGTAACCTGAGTTTAAGGCAGATGCTTAACCAACTGAGCCACCCAGGCAGCCCTTGGGGGTTAGTTAGTTTTGTTACACAGAGTTATTGGGGCTAATTGTATGATTTTCTTTTGGTGGAGGAAGGAGTTGCATAAAGGGAGGCATAAGGATACCAAAGAAAGTCATTGTCCAATTCACCGCTTCTCCATAACCTCTCTAGAGTCTTCTTTCCTTTGCCAGATACTGTTTTAGTTTGCCTAACCTTGGTTGCTAAACTTCATCTAGAGTCAGAAAAAAAAAAGGGTTTAAATCCTAGTTCTGGAGCTTATTACCTCTAAGTCATTAAACCTCTCTCTAGGTTTCAGTACCTCAGTAGTACTATCTATGGCCTGAGGTTGCTATGGGAATTAAATGCAACAAATATTAGTAAAGTGATTAGCGTGGTGCCTGGTCCATAGTAAATGCTCAGTAAGTGGTAGGCACTAAAAAAACAATTGATTATAACAGTTATAGTTTTAGTTTAAAAAAAACCAAGATTGTATTAATTATACTTTTTCATAGAAAATACCCAATACTTGGAAATTAATTTAGAGGGCAAATACAATATATTTATTAAACACCTTTAAGAGCTACCAGGATTTTGTTAGATATCAAGAGAAAAGAAAAAAGAGAAAGAGAGATGTATGAATTTATGAATGAATGTATAATCAAATATTTCTATTTACATTTCTAAGAGTCAAAGCAAAAAATAGACATGGGCTATTATAATGTTTTATTCAATACAATGAATATAAAAAATAACTGAACTAATAACACAGGAGCATCAAAGATCGCTGTCAATTTCATTTCAATTGGCTTATTTAATTTGGCTTTGTCTCTGGTATTTAATTGTCCAGTACACTAATTTGGTTTGTGTTGAACTTATTTTATAGAAAGAAACTATAATTATTTTAATTTTTACTTGGATTGTATATAACTTTATATTTTACATATAACTTTATTTTTTTATTTTTTAAAAAACTGAGTGATGACAGACATTTATTGCCAAGATAATTTATAAAAAGCTTTATTTTACTGGACTCTGTTCCATCTGCTATTCATATGATTGTATAACTTTTATTGAGGGGTCAAAACATTTTATTTTTATGGGTAATAATTTTATTCATAATATCAATTGCCTAAACTTACTATCTGGGCAGATAAATTTGTCCTTAAAGGATCTTAAATCTTCTCCTAAAAGTTAATTTTATATGTAACATTCTACTTTTTGGCAGCCATACCAGCATTACGATGACTGTTTTCTTTAAATTGAACCACAGCTTATTTTAGCTAAAAGAAATGTATAGCAGCAATTCCCCATTCAAAATGGTATTTGGAAGGTTGTTTAACTTGGTAAGTGAGATAGACATCCAGTAATTTTGGCCAGTAACTGAGTAAAGGAGAATAATTAAAATAATGCACCCCTTGTTACTAGAATCGATTTTTTTGTGTGTCCTTTCTATCTTGTGACCTTTATTTCTGTTTTCTTATTTTTCAGGCTGTTGGGCAATACACATTTCATGGTTTGGAAAAGACAATTACTTGTCTATGATTTCCCCAAAATAAATAAAAGAACCTTAGAGAGGAAACATGTTAGTTTTAGAAATAGTAAAACAGAGCGGGTCCTCCTTGTGGTTAAAATTATGAAGGAGAGCTATGTGCCTTGAATCTGATTGTGTGTATACACTCAGATTCAAGGCACATAGCTCTCCTTCATAATTTATATATATATATATATATATATATATATATATATATATATAGAGAGAGAGAGAGAGAGAGAGAGAGAGAGAGAGTATCTAGAACAATAAAGATTGATTTGAGTGAAGAGAGTGGGTAACTCGTATGTCTGATGTTTCATTTATTATTTTCTCTCTGGGACAACTCATTCAGACACTAGGCTGCTGGAGGGATCAGAAACAGAAATGGTTTATGTATGAATTTCTGTGAATGACATGCATCTAGATATTTAAGGCTCAGATGTTGGGTACTTAGAAATAGGTCTGCTGTTCAGCTGGTCACACAGACATTATCTCAAGTATGGAAAAATGAGAGTCTTCTCTTGGGTTTAGGTTAGGATAGACAAAAGGAGAAAGATAATGAGTTTGGACTATGTATATTGCTCACAGCAGTACATAAAGAACAATGTTCTGAGAGGGCAAGCAACAATAATAAATAATGGATTGTAAAATGCAAATCTGGAGAGAAGAGTGTTCTGCGAGGCTTTAATCTTGAAGGGTTCTTAAAACCTTTAACTAGTATGTAACTTTTTGTAGTCTTGGGCAAGAATGACAAATAGCCTAATTGTCAATGTATTGTGTACAAAAGAAGCATAAGAGATAAATAGATGCAACTTAATAAGACATTAAGATGGACAAGACAAAATAAAACCTCAAGTTGAAACAGAATCTGCAAAGTAGAATGCTGTTTTCTTGACCAGAGCTAAAGCTGAATGAAACAGCTCTTAGTCATTGATTTTTATAAAGTAGATATTGGCCTTTCATTTGGTTGGTGCTAAACATAACATGCTTTATTGGAGAGATACCTATAAAATTGGCAAGTTATAGCTAGTTATAGGTCATAAAATGAAAGTTTAAGAAAAAGGCATTCTCCAGCAAAGTTTTCCTTAACTCTTTATTTTGATTTTTTTAATATTTATTTTTTAATAGTATGAGAATATCTAAATATTAAGAGTATTGTTTTCTTCTTTATGGAACTCGAGCCTCTAAGAGTCTAGCTGGGTTAAGAATTATTAGTATAAATTTTGTTTTCTATGGTTTGATGACCACTTTTCTGTCAAACATTAGAATTCCTATCTCTTAAAAATTAGACATATGTAGCCTATATGACAGAAGGCATGAAGAGGTAAATAATACAGCCTCAGACTGCTGCAATTAGGAGTGTCTTGGTATACTTCTTTTGCTCAAAGGGAGAGCCTTGGCAGATAATACTAATATGGATTCTTTTCTTCCTTGCTTCCAAAGGCAAGAATTAAAAAAAAAAAAAGGTTCATGTGTCACAGTATAACAGTATAACAGCCTACATGACACCGAACAAAGTGATCAGAAATAAAGTTTCAGTGCAGGGCAAGTTGGGAGAGAAGTCATTCTCTGAATCGAAGTAAATGGCAGTGGCATTTTTCTGAATCTGTTGGAGGAAGCAATCTCCTTAGCAATAGAGTTAATGAGGATTTTGCTCTTTGAAGTCTGAACTTTGAACAATTCCAGAGAGACTTGGAATTTTTTCTGTTTGGTTTAAGGGAAAAGAAATATGGGTGCAATTGCTTCAGTGCAAAGCAGACTGGGACAAGGGCAAGGGGGACCCAGGAAGATCATTAAGGCAGAAATATGGAAACACAGAACATAAAAAATATTCCTCTGGTCCTATTCATTTTCAGTGAGTAAGGAGAGCGAGGGGAGGAAGTCAATGAGCGCTACTTTGGATCGCTGATAGTTATAATCACCTATGCTGTTGTTGATTGCATACTAAGACATGTATGGTTCTACCTTTCAGAATGTGAATTCTGTTCTTAGTTCAGTCCTTGGTGTCTTGGTACATCATTTACTAAAGTTTGTGTCTCATTGTGGATCTATATCTGAACCAGCTGAATTCCAACTGGCAAGATTCTGGTACCTTAAACTAAATAAACATCTCTTCTACCAAGTTATGTTCGAAGACTCTCTTTCTACCCAGGAGTGACACACATTACATACACATTTCATGAGAGATAACATTTTGAGTTCAGAAATGGAAGCTAAGGGATGCCTGGGTGGCTCAGCGGTTGAGCATCTGCCTTTGGCTCAGGGCGTGATCCCAGTCCCGGGATCAAGTCCCACATCGAGCTCCCTGTGAGGAGCCTTGCCTCTCTGTCTATGTCTCTGCCTCTCTCTCTGTGTCTCTCATGAATAAATAAATAAAATCTTTTAAAAAAAGAAATAGAAGCTAATAATTGTGTTTCTGTTTATAAAATATTTTGTTTTGTAATATCACAAGAAGAATTAAAGTAACTTGCCTGTTTAGGATGCTTTAGAAGTTATAAGCAGTTAATATCTATGCTCTCACTTTATTTTGTCCTTTAAGTAGATATGGATTTTTAAAAATGAGAAAGCAAGTGAGGTAATATAAATAACATAGGTCAAGCTTCTAGTCAAAAGACCTCTCATTAAGGTTTCCTTTTAAAAAATCTTATACTCCTGTCACCTTGCCATTTCTTTCCAATGTAAATGACTAGGGAACAGGTTATTTCCAGGTTATAGCTAAAGTCTTAGACTCTTTTCATAGATCATTTATCTGAACTTTTCTTTTTCATTGCAAAATTTGTTTTAACCACATTCTTATTATTTAGTAATTTTTTGTTTTAATAAAAGCTCTTTTATAAGAATATTATATACTTTTGCAGCTTAACTGAAGAGAAATCAATAAGTATGACAGTCTTTTAGGAGAATGCAGATGTGTATTCCAAAATAAGAAATACCAGTACAAAATTTTCAGTTGGTGACTTTTAATCTGAGAATGGTAAAACAGGCATATTCACTTTGGAAACAAGGGATTGCAAAGCCCTTAAAGTGAGTGATGTATAAACAGAAGGTTCTGTGTGAAGTGAATGGCTTGAATAAATTGTGCTTTTCTACTGATAAAAATGAAAGAATTGAGACATTTTAGGTCTGTCGTTCTTCACAAAGATTCACTAAATATAATCTACCAATTTTCCAAGGTGATCTTGAGTATGCACAAAAGGCTATGTTGTATCAAGAATAAAAGGCAAATATTTCATTTTTTTATTTTTTTATTATTTTTTTATTTTTTATTTTTTTATTATTTCATTTTTTTAAAGAATATTTTTTTGTTTAGTAAATGTTATGGAGAAGCAAAAGTTGAGATAAATACTGTGGGGATTTTTTTAAAGCTACAGTAAATAATTCCAAATTCCCCCATATGCCCAAATTAGAGTGGCTATTGTAGTAAAAAAGGATCATTGACCAGATTGTGAAATTATAGACTCTTTACCACTGTGGAGAAGAGGAAATATCATTTTATCCAATCTATAATTCTATTGATTATTTTCATATCACTCTATTTATTTTCTGAGACCCTAAATCCTAACACTCAGCACCAATTCTTTTCTTCTAGCCCCAGACTTTCAGTTTGCTAGTTATTTAACAATATTATATATTTTCTATTGTTAGAAAGCAATAAAAATTATGGTTTTTTTTTGAGAATATCAAAGTGTATATGCTATAGTAAGAAATAGTTGTGTCCCTGAAGGTCGCCTCCTGAACAGATGAAGTGCAAGTTTTTCATTGCTTTAGCTGACAGCATAATGCGTCAGCCTCTTTATGGCTCTACACCTCAACTTGGCACAACCATTTTTTACGGATGGAAGAGAGGGAGACATTCTAGGTTATTTGTATGGAGACAATGATGTGTTCAGCTAGATTTCCCTTGTCAAAATTACAGCATGATCACAGAGTGTGTCAGATTTCCCATCAGAACTGGACAGAAGAGCCACATGACTCTGGAAAGATCAGATAGCAACCTGACACATCTGTACTCATGAAGCGACAAGTTGGGAGTTACTAAAAATAATGTTGGTTCCCTCAGTAAAATAGTCAAAGCAAAGGGCAAAAAGGACAAATGAGTTAAAGACTTTTGCCCTCAGACCATGGAGGTCCTAAAACAATAAGAAACCAGCCCCCGGCCCTAACTACCTTGACTTACATTACGTAATATTACAAGAACTATAAGAGCCAGTATAAAGCAGAGAAAATGCAGATAATGCTAGATTTTCAGTATAAGATGACTTACTCAAATTCTTATCTAGAACTGTAACTGAAACTTGGTAATTTGAATATGTCAAAAATAATGGCATGGCTATTTTTCCTCTGCACCCATATGCCTCTCGATTTTTCCAGGAGCAGAGGTCTCTTAATGGCCCATCCAGAAGTCAGTGGTCCAAGGACTTCCCCTACATCATGGAATGACATCTGGCGGAGAAAGCCCAGTAATGGAAGAGGGTGGAGCAAACTCTGGGATGAGAGTGATTATGGTGGGTACAGTGTGGCAGCTGCACTGTAACTCCAGATGTGTGTGTTTATGTCTGTCTGTGTTTGGCCTTTGCCTAAGAGCTTCAGTTCAGTAAGAGACTCAGTTCTGAATGCCTTTGTCCCTGACTCCAAAGAGACACTTGGGTTAGAATAGCCCAGTCAAGGAAACGGCTGTCATTTGGGACAGTAAAACACTGGAGTCCGGGGCATCCTTTTACTAGGATCTTCCCTGAGTATTTTTTATTTCTTCAAACGATGTGAGGTGGCAGTGGTGCCAGGCCCCTAAGAACCAATCCTCACAGAGGAAGAGACTATGTTATATCTGAAATGCACCGGCAAATAAACTCTTTGAGGCCAGGGACTCTTTTTTGGTTTACATCCCCAGTGTCTGTCACATAGTAAGTGTGCAGCAAGTATTTGCTAAATGAATTTAAAATATAGCATAGTTTTGTCAGGTTGAATCCATTTACGAGTAGGTGTTATCACTCTCCTCTGCATTATTTTTATGCAGGTTCCCATAAAACCGTGACTACTAAAATGCTAGAGATCTGTCCCTCCACTGATGTCAGTGAATTAATATCTCCTGTTGAAGACAACATGAAATTAATTTCTCTCCAATTTCTCAATGTGGGTTGCTGTTTTGTTTTATGAAATTTCTAAGATGGATTGAACTAAGTAGGAGAGTTGACAAACTACTCTTGCCTGGTAGGATTTTTACTCTTGCCTGTGAAGTTAGTAGGTGTATCTTCGCTTTGTGGGCTGGAAAGAGATGTTGGTGATTGTCATGGCTGCCATTGAAATCACTTTCAAAGCAGTTGAAATATTTTTGGATCCCCATTATGCAAAGCCCCAAGAGAAGGGGAAAGGAGAGCAAAGACATTTAACAGTTTGTCTCTGCTCCTCAGATGCATAAGTCCTAGTTGAGGGTCAGACACATATACATATCTATATGGCTCCACCTTCATTTCATACAAAACTTGCTGAAATGTTCTATCTACTTATCTGACCTTATTTTGCTTCATGGTACTTATCACATGCTTGTTCATTATCTATCTGCTCCACCTGGAATGGAAGCCTGTGAGGATAAAAGGGATTTGTTTATTTTGTTCATTTCTGTTTCTAGTGTCCTGTGCACTGGTTGGCACATAATAACCCCTTAATAAGTATTTATTGACTGAGTTATCAATGTCAGGCAGCCTATAATTTTTTCATAGACTAAAACTAGATAATCTGTGAGTCTTTCAATGCTAACATTTTATAGTCACCCATGGTCAAGGACAAATGATCAACCAATAAAAAACAATTTAAAAAAAACCTATTTTACTCTATTCAGGAAAGAAAGGTGGGATTCAGTAGATTCCCTCTCATTTAAACATTTCTTGATACATCTGATTTTCAGCAAGGTTTTTTGTTTGTTTGTTTCTGGTGTTTCAATCAGAGTCAGTTCTGTTTACCACCTCTGTTGCTGAAGTGACAACAGTATAGATGGTCCTCAAAAATGTCTCATGACATTTTGTAACATGCAGAATCTTATGCCCACAGAAATAATCTTTTTATGGATATTGCAGTCTTTGGGAGAAATAAAGGTCACAAGTTTTGAATTGATTATTTGAGGGGAAAAAAAGAATCAATACATAACTGCTTAATGGCTCTCAGACTCTGAATTACAGGAAAATTTTTGTTGAAACACAATGAAGTTATACTGTGCAATTCAATCACAGACTAAATCATTCAAAGTTAGTTTTACCCTAAAATCCATCAATAATAGCAATAATGTTTGGTAGGAAATGCAATTTTGAAGACTGATGTGAACTGTCTACTTAAATAGCCATAGCACTAACCAATTAAATTTTCTCCTGGTCATTTCCAGTTGTTGCTTTTTTGGTTTTGGGTTTTTATTTTTTTATTTTTTATTTTTTTGGTAACATGCTCTCTTGGATAACACCTGATGATAATAACTAAGGATCTGTAATTCTGCAGCCTTAGCCTGACTTTATTTTATTCCTTAGGGAATGAATAAGCATGTAAATTAGACATGAATCACTACAGTCACTTGTCAATCCAAAAATATTCGTGAGCAAGGTAGGCCAAAAATGACTGGCTGGTGATTGCAGAATCTATTGAAACGTAGTGCTTTCTTTAAAATATATTACTTTTTCTAATTGAATTAGATGAGTTTCACATGTTTGGTTCATATACCAACATTTGGGATTGATGAGTAGGAGGTGACAACCAGAGGGTCAGGATAAATTTAAAAAAAAAAAAAAAATATATATATATATATATATATATATATATATATATATGTATTTGGATAAGATGAACTTTAAATTGCCTTCCAACCAGACACTGTATAATTTTAAGAAATCATAACCTGTCATTGCCTTCCTCCATCCAGTGATACCTTGCAGAGTAGCAGTAGGAATCTGAAATATTGGTTATAGAGTAGAAGAGATAATTAACAAATTCCTTAACTGGGATTGACAAATAACCTAATGGATATTTTTCCAACTTTGTTGGGTCTGAAGAGTCACCAGATAAGCTTGTTAAAAATACCTCTCCAGGCCTGAGCATTGCAGAATTGAATGGAGTAGACACAATTCGAATAAAAGGGAAAATCTTTCCTATAATCCTATCAGGAATTATATAAATGTACCTTTACCTTTCCAATTAACTAAATAAAATGACCCACCCTTTATGTGACCATTTCTAAATATCAACATGTTTGTCTGATCCAGGGATTATGAATATAAATTTTAAATTGCCAGGGACAGAAATTTAACTACATCCAAATTTGGTTAGTGTTTTACATTTTTTGTTATATATATAATAAGTATACATAAGTATATATGTAATAAGTATACATAAGTATATAATATATATACTTAATAAATTTTTTAAATTATGTATGCTTATGTAATATTATGCATATGAGATATTTATTATATATAAAATTGTATATGTGTTTTTTTTTTAAATCATTGAAGGGGAAAGACATGTTTTCAATGCATCTGTATTGCGATATCAATTCTCAGGAAAAGAGGATTTGCCAAAGCTTTGAAATAGTGTGCAATTGCCAATCATACATTTTAGATTACATTGTTAACACTCTATTCACTATAGAAAAAAGTCATGTGAAAGGATGGGCACACTGATATCTGAGCAACATCATTAAAAACAAAGTTTTATGGTCTCACGTGTATGAACTGATATACCATTTGATTATAAACTCAAATAAATGACTCTCTCAGGATAGTTTTTAGCATATTTATATGTGGTTACTTTGGGAGCAACATATTTATTTGTAAAAACTTTCAAAATTCACTCTGTACCAAAAAGTACAAAAGAAAAAAAAAAAAGTCCTGGGAATTAGTATGATAAAATCATTAATTAAAAAATTTAACTCCCTGCTGATATTTCTATAATGGAGTTGTCACTAGAAAACACAGCATGACTATTTTTTCCTATAAGAAGATTTGCATTCATTGTATAGCACACACAGGGCCAAATAAAGATTTTTGCACTCAGGCAACCATGTGGGCAAAAGGACACATACTATGCAAGGAGTTGTCCTTTGCATTTGAGGGTGAAAAAACCAACATTCATAACTGCATGTTTAGAGCCAATGAGAGACCTTCTTTCTTGATATTTTACAAGTTTAAAACATTAAAATATCTTTCAAGATTTCCGGGGAAATCAGATTTCTAGTTGAAAATGAGACTGAGGACTAGAGGGATAGATTAACATCAAAGCTGAGAGATGCCCTGGGGTACATTCCTCTGTGCTTCAGCTTCCTCACTGGGAAAATTATAGTATTTTCTCTGAGGTTGCAATGATTCAACAAGTTCACATATGTAAAGTACTTGGAAGACTACTCAGTTAAAGATGATGCCCTATAATAATGATTGCTATTGTCATGGATCTTACAATAGGAAAGTCTTGAGGAGTTCCCCTAATCTAGCATCCCTCTTCAGCAGCATGAGTTTCTCAAGTCTAAAGATGAGATTATGTGGACTCATAGCTGAAGGTCTAGAACCTACCTCATAAGTCAACATTTCTTATGTATATCCACTGGAATGCTGCCCTAGCTCTTCTCTGCTTCAGAAAATAATTTTAGAACACTTTCAGTTACAAAGTGTGTGCTTATCAAATATCTAATAGAGAAACAATTATATGAGATATTCTTCTTGAATCTTTGTTTGATATAGAATGTACCTGATGGAGGGTTTCAGCATAAACACTCAGTGTCATATTCAACTTAATCTCAGAGTTAAGTTTCACAATTTCTTTCCTTCAAAGGCAAATTTTGTTTAAGGATGTTGAGATCCCAAGAAGGTTAGAAGGTGATACATATTGTTATAAACACACAACACATTTTTTAAAAGGGAGGGGTTTTTTTTGAAGGAATTGAGATCCAATTTTTACAGGAAGGTTATGAAGTGATATATATTGGCACTCTTGCACGCCTACACACACAAGATTAAGTTAAGAAACTATTCTAATTAGTGGAATAGTATTTAGTTAATTTGTCAGTTTCTTCTTTGGGGATAGAGTTGATCCATTTTGAGTAGCAGTATATTTTAAATTGTAAAAATTGTAAAGTTCTTGACACCCAACAGGACTTGGACATTCACACCCTGCTTTTTAATTAATAACATTGTATTGTACATATGTATAAGATTGAACTTACCATGTGCTGTCATAACTTTTTAGAGGTTTATATAAAATTTTATCTTCTTCAATTGATTCTAAGTCATCTTCATATTGAATGTAATACAATTTTACATACTCCCAATTATACGTGTGCAGATATGTTTGTATGTATGTAATATTGGCACACTTCTCTCCAGTCTGCTTCCACCATACCTTAGTCAGGATAGCCATCATCTCTTACCTGGACTTTTGAAAATCTGACTGTTCTCTCCTCTTTCAATTTTGCACCATACAGATCATTTGTCACTGAGCAGAGAAACTTTTTTTAAAAAAATAAAAATAATGTTTCCCATCATGGTAAGTGTACTCTTTAATCACTACCACCTATTCCCCCATCCCTCCACTCACCTCCTCTCTGTAACCGTCAGTCTGTTCTCTATTAAAGGGTTTGTCTTGGGTGGCTCAGTGGTTAAGCGTCTGCCTTCAGCTAAGGGCATGATCCTGGAGTCAGTCCCGGGATCGAGTCCCACATCAGGCTCCCTGCATGGAGCCTGCTTCTCCCTCTGCCTGTGTCTCTGCCTCTCTCTCTTTCTGTGTGTGTCTCTCATAAATAAATAAATAAATAATAAATAAATAAATAAATAAACAAATAATAAATAAATAAATAAATAAATAAATAAATAAATCTTAAAAAGAATAAAGGGTTTGCCTCTTGGTTTGTTTCTCTTTCTCTCTTTTTTCCTTTGCTCATTTGTTTTGTTTCTTAAATTCCACCTATCAGTGAAATCTATGGCATTTGTCTTTCTCTGACTGACTTATTTTGCTTAGTATTATACTCTTTAGCTCAATTCATGTTGTTGCAAGTGGCAAGATTTCATCCTTTTTCAAAAAGCTGAATAATATTCCATTTTATGTATATATATAATATTCCATTATATATAAAAGTCCATTAAACATAATATCTTTATTATACACACACACACACACCCTCCTATATCCTCTTTATCCATTCATCAATCAGTGGATACTTGGGCTGCTTCCATGTTATAGCTATGGTAAATAATGATGTAATAAACATAGGGGGCGTGTATCCCTTTGTATTAATGTTTTTGAATTTTGGGGGTAAATGCCAGCAGTGCAATTACTGGCTTGTAGGGGAATTCCATTTTTGATTTTTTGAGGATACTCCATATTGTTTTTCATAATAGCTGCACCAGTTTGTATTCCCACAAGCAGTGCAAGAAGGTTCCATTTTTTCCACATCCTCCCCAAAACTTGTTGTTTCTTTGTATGTCTTCTTTGGAGAAATGTCTGTTTATGGCTTTTGCCCATTTTCTCCATTGCCCATTTTTTAATGGGATTATTTGTTTTTTGGGTGTTGAGTTGTATTGGTCAGAGTGACTTATAAAAAAATCTAAGTTGGTTAAAGTCACTCTATTGCTAAATCCTTCTTTGATTTTCCATTAAATTCATTAAATTCATGAATATTTTACCATGACTTTTGAAGCCCTGAAGGATCTACCTCCCCCATCACTATCATATCACATCTCACTCTTCAATACCCAATGCTAGGTCTCTTTAAACATCTTGCTTTGTGCTTTCCTCTGTTTGATCCTTCACTTGGACTCTTCCCTGTATCAGAAATTTCTTCTCACTTGTAGGAGCCCTTGTTGGATGATCTGAACCCATCCTGGTCATTCTTCTTTGTAGTACCAGTCAAAGTTTATATTTTGTATTTATATCTTGGTTTCTTGAGGAGTGGCATAATTTCACTGATCAAACTCACTTTTTGTATTTCCTTTAAATTAACCTAATTCTGACATTGAGCCTCTATTGTATCCCACCTGATTGGTAGGAAGTTTCATCTTGGTCATAACTAAGTTTTTTTCCCCCCTTCTCTCTCATGAGAGAGAGATATTTGAGAAAAGAGGGAGAGAGCCTGTAAACGTCAATCTATCCTGACAAAATGAGTAGTCATTCAAGCCTTATAGTGGTCCCTTAAATGTGGTGGTTCCAATGTTTTATATCATGCACAGGGCACATGGTGAGTCTGAAAACCCTAATGTATCTAGGAGACTACCACTTCATCCAAGTCTGACCAACTTCTTGGAGTATTGCCATAAAATAGTGATTTATTACTCTTCATTCTAAAGTTCTCGAATTATTTTCTTCTCGCCCATCTAGGAAAACTATCTATTGAATTTGATGGCCCTATCTACTTTACTTAATTTTAAATACCATCAGTGGGTCTAGGCTTTTGGAACAAAATGCAAAACGTCTTGTAATATACTTCTACTTTCTACCTTGCCTCAAACCTCCCATCAATTAATGAACACAGAGTCTGCTGCTTCTTAAAGATGATGAAATAGGAAAAAGGAGAGCAGACCTGCTCACTTGTTGTTATTACAGAATAATACATCTATGCTGATTTATTTTCTGTTACAGCTTTTAATTATCCTTCCCAACTTCACAGGCAATAAGTCTTATGAAAGAAAGAACTGTTGTCATCTTCATCAATATGTATATAGCCAGCAATTTATACAGTGTCTTGTACAAAATAGCCACTCAAAATTTTGTGTTAAATAAATGAATAAACATAATACACATTAAATAAATATTTATTGTATTCCCATTGCTGTATACATTATTTCACAGAGTACATATTTAATAAATATTGAATGAATAAGTATAATAGTAGGTTGCCAATGATATGCAGCATCAAAACATTGGAGGTCATTCATATAATCTTGAGCCAGCTGAGTTGATAAGATTCAACTAAGTATGTTAAATATGTGAAACTAACCTCTGAACTAATCATACTACTAATAACAAATAAAAATCAGCAGGTAAGTCTCCTTCTCTCTCTTATATGTCCCTGATTCTTCTGATTCAAGTTGACTATACACCGTCTCTATTAAGACATTTGCCTTGATTTTTTAGCAGTGGTTCTGGGTTTATGCAAAACTTCACTTTGAGATGGTGATCAGAAAAGAAGGATGTAGTATGAGACTGGTAAAAGAGTGAAATTAGTTGATCCAGTTAGATAAATGCTCCTAACAATAATATGAACTCCTGTAACTAAGAGCATCTATTTTTATAAAGAAGAAACAGAAAGGACTATTGTATTGATAAGAGTTCTTTTGGAATAAACATACAATATTAGAGAGAACATGCTTTGTGATTAAACAAATTCATGACCTAGGAAACTCATTTTTTATTCCTCTATGAAAAAGAAAATTATTATTTCATGCTTATCCTAGAAAAGAACAAGTATAAAAACTTTCCCCCTTGCTACAGAGCACTCTGCACATGCTCTGTTATAGAAATTTCATATTATCAAGGAACTGTTTATTCATATACATATGAGATGGTATTTGGTCTTGATGAACATTCTATCTGCAGTGACAAACACAGCGCCCAAAACTTTACTGTAATTATATACTCTTGAACTCAAATGGCTGAGCAAACATGTTCATCTTATCAAAAAATATTAACCTTCTGTTCACTTTTTCTGGTTCTTTTCATTTGTTAATGTGGATTCATGTGGTGTCATTTTTTCTTTTCTTTCTTTTTTTTAAAAGAATTTTTTATTTATTCATGAGAGACACAGACAGAGGGAGAAGCAGGCTCCTTGCAGGGATCCCAATGTGGGACTCAATCCCAGGACCCCGGGATCATGACCCGATCCGAAGGCAGACACTCAACCACTGAGCTACCCAGGCATCTCTCATTTTCTTATTTCAATACAGCCCTGCCCCACCCGCCTCCTGAGTCATTATTTTCAAATATATTACATTTCCATTTTTATAGGCTTAATAGTACAATCTTAATAGTATAATCACATACACATTGTTTTATGCAGTTACTTTTTAGATGCGCTAAGGGAAACGAGGATTAAAGATCTTTCCTGAAGAAGAGTGTGCTTTTCTGAGTCTGACTCTTTTTTTTCTTTTTTAAGATTTTATTTATTTATTCATGAGAGACACAGAGAGAGAGGCAGAGACATCGGCAGAGGGAGAAGCAGGCTCCATGAAGGAAGCCCAATGAGAGACTTGATCCCAGGGCTCTGGGATCACGCCCTGAGCCAAAGGTAGATAGATGCTCAACCACTGAGCCAAAGAGTGTGCTTTTCTAAGTAACAGTCATGAGAACCATGTTTAATCTGGGCAGTTGTATCTTCTGCATTTTATTTGTGCTGATTCAAACATTCAGATCCATATGTCATGCCGTTTTGTTGTACCATGCTATGAACTTGTGGAAAGTTTGACAGTGTTCAGTGAGTAAGTAAATACATGCCTACTGACTGGAAGGTGACCATAAAATGTTAGTGACTTTTATCTCTACAGACTTTATAATGCTTTCTCACTAACTTTTCTCAGTAACCATGTCACAACTTCCTTCACCTGAAAATAATGTGGTTCAAAGCATACCTGAATACATGACAGGAAGAGATACAAGTGTAAACTGGAAAGAGAAGCATGACTGCATAGCCTTGCATTTAATGGGAAATGCCATATTGTTAGTTAACCCTATTCACTTACTCTTTTTATCTTACTTTTGATTACCCCTCACTTGTATTTTGCAAATATTTTCTCCCAGGCTGTGGCTTGCCTTTTCTTTTTCTTTCTTTCTTTCTTTCTTGCTTTCTTGCTTTCTTGCTTTCTTGCTTTCTTGCTTTCTCTCTTTCTTCTTTCTTTCTTTCTTTCTTCTTTCTTTTTTCTTTCTTTCTTTCTTTCTTTCTTTCTTTCTTTCTTTCTTTCTTTCTCTTTCTTTCCTTTCTTCTTTCTTCTTTCTTTTGATTTTATTTATTTCAGAGAGAAAGAGCACAAGCAGGGAAAGTAGCAGGCAGAGTAGCAGGCAGAGGAAGAGGAAGAAGCAGGCTCCCTGTGGAGCAGGGGGCTCAATGCAATGCGGGGCTGGTTCCATGCCCGCCCTGGGATCACAACTTGAGCCAAAGGTAGACGCTTAACCAACTGAGCCACCCAGATGCCCCTATCCTTTCATTTTCTTTCTTTTTTTAAAATTTAAATTCAATTTGCCAACATATAGTGTAGCACCCAATGCTCATCTCATCATGTGCCTCCTTAGTGCCATCACCCAGTTACCCTATCCCTTCACCCACCTCCCCTTCTGCAACCTCTTGTTTGTTTCTGTGAGTCAGGAATCTCTCATGTTTGTCTTCCTCTCTAATTTTTCCCCACTCAATTTCCCTGATTCCCTTATGGTCCTTTTCACTGTTTCTTGTATTCCATATACATGTGAAACCATATGGTAATTGTCTTTCTCTGATTGACTTATTTCACTCAGCATAATACTCTCCAGTTCATCCACGCTGATGTAAATGGTAGGTATTCATCCCTTCTGATGGTTGAGTAATATTCCATTATGTATATATACCGCATCTTCTTTATCCATTCATCTGTCGAAGAATATCTCGGCCTCTTGTACAATTTGGCAATTGTGGACGTTGCTACTATGAAGATTGGGGTGCAGGTGTCTCTTCGTTTCACTACATCTGTATCTTTGTCACAACCAGCACCAAAGAAATACAAATAATTTTAAGACTGTATTATGAGCAACTATATGCCAACAAATTAGGCAATCTGGAAGAAATGGATGCATTCCTGGAAACCTATAAATTACCAAACTGAAACAGGAAGAAATAGAAAATCTGAGCAGGCCAATATAACCCTCAAGGAAATTGAAGCAGTCCTCAAAAACCTCCCAAGAAACAAAAGTCCAAGGCCAGAGGGCTTCCTGGGGAAATTCTACCAATCATTTAAAGAAAAAATAATACCTATCCATTCATTTTCTTACCAGCA
Organism: Vulpes vulpes; assembly: GCF_048418805.1. Classification (NCBI taxonomy): domain Eukaryota; kingdom Metazoa; phylum Chordata; class Mammalia; order Carnivora; family Canidae; genus Vulpes; species Vulpes vulpes. Next base: position 30,097,364 of record NC_132785.1, on the reverse strand, counting down.
TTCTTAAAGAGAAGAAAAATTTAATGTTGTTGAAATTCAATTTATCAAATTTTTTCTCTTCAATGGCACATGCTTTTTTAAGAACTTTTTTCCTTACTCAATGTAAAAAGATTTTCATTTATGTTTTCTTCTAAAATTTTCCCATTAATTTTTATAATTTGCAGAATATAGGTTTTGAAATTATTCTGTTAGATTATACTTAAGAATTTCGTATTTTAAATGGCACATTATAAATGAGACTGTTTTTGGGATCCCTGGGTGGCTCAGCACTTGAGCATCTGCCTTTGGCTCAGGGCTTGATCCCAGGATCTGGTATCGAGTCCCGAATCGGGGTCCCTGAGAGGAACCTGCTTCTCCCTCTGCCTATGTCTCTGCCTCTCTCAGTCTGTGTCTCTCATGAATAAATAAATATATCTTTAAAAAAAAAGAACTAAAACTAAAATAAATAAATGGCACTATTTTCAAAAATTTAAATTTCTAATTATGCATTGGCAAGATATGAAAAATTTTGATTTTTGCATATTGACCTTTATTATTCAGCCTTGCTAAATTCACTTATTAATTCTAGTTATTACCTTTTTTTTATAGATTATTTGGGACTTTCTATTTAAATGATCATGTCATCTGTGACTAAAAACTGTTTTATTTTTTCGCTTCTCATTTTTATGCCTTTTTACCCCATGCCCTGATGCAAAGATTAGCATCTCTAGTACAACACTGAACAGAAATAATAAGAGCAGAGATATTCACCTTATTTCCATTTCTTAATAAATGTATTCAATTAAAATATGAAAATACTAAACAATATCAGAGTAGCATGTAGTAGCAGATCTACCAGTAAATAATTGTGTATAGTCTGAGATACTGTTTCTTTTTAACTTTATTGCAATGAATATCTCCAAGCGTGAAGTGTTTATTTAATACCAAATTAAATAACACATTTATAGTATGAAATAGAGTATCAGATTTCTTGATAGTAATTTGTATTTATATAAATGGAATAGAAAAATGCCTAAGACCTGATTTAGCTTCCTGGTTCATAGACAATAACATTTCAGGGTATATCTATGGTTATACCTATTAGTCAACATTATTTACATTTTATTGCTTTGTTACATATTGTGTATACAATAAAAGTGTTCAGATAACTACAAATCTAAAGGTAAAAATATCAGATTTTGTTGTATCAATTAAAAATAGTTATCTACTTTATCGTTTTGGTCTCTGTGGACTCTGCCTCCTAAGATTGCAGCTGGTGGGTGACAAAGAAGATATGTATCACATTATGAATGATAATATTAGCTTTATGGTTTCAAATGGGCTTTTTATGGATTTAAATTGTGAGAATTAATTTATTAAGTCTGGATGTCTTTGAGTAAACTAATGCAATTAAACATTTCTTACCCTGAAGGGCTAAAAACAGCCTTTAGATGATGGTGATCCTACCCAGCGTGTGTCCCTAGCCTCATTGTTTTTTAATAAGAAATTCCTAAAACACTGTCAGTTCAATAGGGAATTTAAAAAATTAATGTGCCTTTTCTTTTCATACCTACTTGAATTTGATCTTTTTGTTTTTTCCCTGTCAGCCAGAGGTATCTATTGTCTCAGGAAGATAAGGATCACAATAATTAGGAAGGCAAAAAAAGCCCATTTCAACTTTAAACTGACAACATAGGATCTTATAGCCCAGACAGGCAATAGTTCTGAAAGCCTCACCGTGTTAGAAGACAAAACTTTGGTAAATTGTAAAAGCTTTTCTTTACATAGCAAGAGTAAATGTTGGTGATCTGAAGTGAGATTTTAAGGCATACCTGGTAAGAACTCAAGATATGTCCAGGTTGAACATGAAGTATATTTTTCAAAGAGAAATAAAAATAATTAATTTTTTTAAATTATTTTTTTTTTATTTTGGGGAGAACATTCAAGTTCTACTCTCTTAGCCAGTGTTCACGAGGTTTTCGTTTCATTTTGTTTTTGTTTTTGCTTTTGTTTTTGTTTTTTTATAAGAATGAAGTGTGGAGAATGCAGAGAGTCAGAGGAAAAAAGAGGATGGACTTTATCCAGGTCCCCTAAGCAAAGCAGCAGCCCTCACAACCCTTCTTCCCTGTCTCCAGCATTTCTTCTTCAGTCCTGGCCTTGAGTGTGAGCCTTGAGAAGAAACTCCGCTGCCCCCCGCCCGCCCCCCCGTCTCCCTGGGGGACAGGGGTGGTGGTGGTGGTGGTGGTGGTACATAGGAAGCAGTGGGAGACTAGCCTTTTGGGAACCCCTGGAGCTTCTGCAGGTGAGGGCAACCGTGGTGTGGTGTGGTAAGGGCAGAGAACTTGGGACGATGGATGCACTGAGTGAATCTCAGCTCTCACTGGAGTGTGTGGCCTCCACAGGTGCCCTTCTAGCCTATGGGGGTTATATAAGCTCAACTAGGATAAAATTAGGCTGATAGCCCCAGTGGACCCACAAAGCCATAGTGGCTACCTGTGAGGAATTCAGCAGTGCCACTGAGGAGCAGGCTGGCCAACAGAGAGAGCGGCTTGATGCCTTTGGGGGCAGTTAGCCTACCTTGCCCTGACTGAGGAAGTCATTCACAGTTGATATCAGCCATGGACGGTCAGCATTAGAGGCTGCAAGAAGATGCCCCAGGCAGGTGGACAAGCTAAATTTATTCAGGAGAGCATCTGAATCTCTGATCATCCCAGACCCTGAGAACACTAGCTTCCCTCTGTACCAGGCAGGGATGGGAGTCCTCATGAGGAGGAAGACAGACTCTGGGAGGGAGATTAAACTTTGACCTGGCCCCTATATTTATCCAAAAGAGAATAAGTTCATTTTAGTTAGAAAATTTAAATCGCTCCCCTAAGCCTGTCATCAGAGGAAAAGGCACACAGGAACAAAATGAAATATGTTTTGAACAATAAGGAAAGGAACTTTTTGTTTTTTTGTACTATTAGAGTATCATGTGTGAAATCTCATCCTATTCCACCCTTGCAGATAAAAATATCAGTTTTTTAGAACAGAAAATTTGCTTCATGCATCTGGTATGTGGCTGCTGGCTCTTTCAGTGATGGCACTTAGCTGAATGCTTGTCTTCTTGGCAAAGACAGATACACTGTGTCCTACCTTTCTTACCTCTATCTTATCAAACTTGGAATTAGAAACTGAAAAAGCTTTGAAATTTGACTCTACTTTAGTGAAAAATATTTTTTGTATACCATGATGAGTCAATTACAGTCTAAATTCTTGAAGAGTAAAATGTATTCTTTACACAAAAGTAATCCATGTATTACTGAGAACAAATATTAAAAGTATGCAATGGAATTTATATGGCTTTAATTTAGATAATTAGCCTGAGATTATCCAATTGTACCTGCAATATCAGTTACAAATAAAATACTAATATGTTTAGGGATAATGTTCCTGAATGGATGTACTGTCTGTCTAGAACAAAGCAGGATTGTATCTCTTGACTGTAAAGGACATCTTGCTTCCTCTGATGCTCAAAATTCATGTCATGGGACTATTTATAAGTGGGCCTGCACTGAGATCTTCTATACTTTGGAATGGGAATTGTCATCTGGGTCTCGGGCTTTCCTCAATATCCATACAGATTTTAATTTCAATATTTCAAAATAAATCACCTGATAGGCAAGAGTAATTCAAATGTATTACTTTTTAGATATAAGTTTAGAACATGAATCAGAGAGATTTATGTTTAGAATTAAGGAAGAATTTCTTGCCTCTTGACAATCATTGACCTAGAGCAACGACTCTTAAATTGTATCACTAGACCAACAGCTTTACCTGAGAACATGTTATGATAACTTACTAAAAACACAATTTTTTGAGCCCTGCTATAGAACTACTGAAATAGAAACCGTATTTTTAACAAGCCCTCACCATGATTCTGATGCATGGTAAAGATTGAGAACCACTAATCAATAGAACATTGCCAAAGAAACATCACTTTTTTTCTGAAATCCCTTGAAAATAAGAAAGACAATGGCATATGTAGAATGCTTTGGTAAAAATCTTTTAACGAAGTAATTGGACCAACACTATTTAGTATTATTTCATTTACATGTATCTAAAATGTATACTTATAAATTTCTTAAAAGTGTACATATAGTAGTAATTTCAGTTTGGTCACCTCTGAATGTAAACAAATGTGGTGTATAAAGGATAAACAACTTAAATATATAAAAGCATTCAGACAAGTGCTTCGAACTGTGCCTGGCACTTAGCTGAATACTGCAAAAATGATAGCTCTTAATGAACATCTATTACGTGTAAGCAACATGCTAACCAGTTTTATACATATTATTTTGTGTAAATATCTAATCTTTTTAACAAATGTAAAATATCTTCCCAAATGTCACCAATTAACTGGTGATGAGTCAGCTGTAAGTCTGTTCTTCAACCACAGCCTACTTCTCTGAATTAATTTACTTATGTGCCACTTTAGCCAGGAGACTCATTAATGACTATAGTAAGATCTTGTTTTGAAATACTAGTCTCTTAGTAATAATCAATGTGCAGATAATACCAAGTATTTGATTAATATGGTGATACACTTTGGAGTAAAGCTGTTGAAGAAGTGACTGATCATTAGCAGCATTTGTACTCAGGATGTGCTTAAATATCTTTTCCATCACCTATATTTGATATTAAATCTTCTTTACAATGTGAGCACTGTAGTGCTATTACTTCTCCCATGACTCTATTATACATACCACTACTTAAAGAGCAGTCCTCATAACTAGACTAAGAGAGAGCAGGCAACCAGAACAGCATTTAGGTCAGTAATTTGCTAGAACAAAATTTTATTATATTAATACAAAAATTGTTTTTCCTCTGACAACTTGGGCTCTGTGCTGCATTACGGCTATCTCAAACACTTTTTGGAAAGAGTAGTGGTAAAATAAATTTGGAAAATACCTTATCACTCTATGTTACACTAGTTGTTATTCCACTTCTGTATGAGTACAAATCAACATCAATGAAATGAAATCCAATTGCCCATAACAATTATGTAAAACTAGCAATATCTTGAGAGCTTATGTTATAGGTAGAAGTAGGAAGAAGCAGACATTTAGGAGACTGAAATTCAATAAAAGCTCTAAATTGTTAGTTTATGGGCGCAGAGTTCAAAAGAGTACTGCTATTATTCAATCACACCATCAAGAGGTCACATTAAGACTTTTGCTTTCTCCTGAAACTGTTTACATAAAGAACATTTTTTTTGAAAGCATAAGCAGACTAGGAAGCGTGTTAATAGGTTGAATTGTGTCCTCTAAAGAAGATATGTTGAAGTCCCAACCCTGAGAAGCTTCCACAGTAATTTTATTTGGAAATTAGGTCATTGCCAATGTAATTAGTTAGTATGAGATGATACTGGTATAAGGTGGGCCCTTGATCTAGTATGACTGGTATCCTTCTAAGAAAACAGAGACATGGAGGGAAGATGGCCCTGTGAAGACACAAACAGAGGGAATGCCACAAGAAGCTGTAAACTGAGATTACTGTAATTCAATAAATAAATTGTATAAATCCAGGACTGTCCGGGACCACCAGAAGCTGGAAGGGGCAAAGAAAAATCCTCCCCTAGAGGTTCAGAGAGAGAATTCTATCATTAACACCTTAACTCTTAACTCTTGAACCTCTAGTTTGCAAAACTATGAGGGACTGAACTTTTGAGGTGTTTTAAGCCATCCAGTTTTTGGCATTCTGTTATAACAGCCCTGGGACGCTTGCACAATGAAGCAATGGGACAGGAGAAAAAGAATTAAAAAATGGGAAACTGAAAAGTCTCACAAAAGCATTAATTAATTTGGCAGAACCAAGAAAGCAGACCCCCAAGTTTATATGAAAAAGGTCAAGAAACAACACAATTTACCTTACTTGATCCCCCAGAACTCAGGAATGATAATCCAATGTACCTATGTAAATTAGGTTCTTGAACCCAATTCCAATGCTTTTGTGTAGAGGCTTCCCTACCCCAACAAGCAATGCTTGGATATCAGCTGGTACCTAAGACATCAGCCCAATTCTTACACTATCTACCTGGAGACAGAATCAGATTACACAGGTAAAGGGTTCAGTGTCACAAAACTCCTTTTCTTTCTTTTTTTTTTTAAATTTTATTTTTTTTACTTACAAATTTTTTTTTATTGGTGTCCAATTTGCCAACATATAGAATAACACCCAGTGCTCATCCCATCAAGACTCCTTTTCAATTCAGATGCCAATCACAGACCCAAGTTACTTGCGATTCTGAACAACTAACTGGGAGCAAATTGGAGGTTCCAACAACCTCCTCCTCCAACTACAGATGCCAAGTTCAGGCTGTTACATTTGCTTCTGACCAGTTGGCTATGTCAGAGGTTCCCACAACTCTTTCTGTGGGTTCAATTAATTTGCTAGAACAACTCACAGAACCCAGGAAACTCATATACACTAGATTACTGATTTACTAAATTACCAATTTATTAGATTACTAATTTATTACTGAGGATATTAATGGATACAAATCCATAACCAGATGAAGAGATACATAGGGTGAGTTCTCAAACAAAGGAGCTTCTGTTCTTGGGGAGCTTGGGGTCCAGCACAGTGACATGTGGAAGTATTCTGGTTCTTCAAACTGGAAGCTCTCTGGACCTTTCCTCTGATATTTATGGAGGCTTCATTACATCAGCATGATTGATGAGCTCATTGTCCACTGATAGGGGATTCAACCTCTGCCCCCCCACCACCACCCCAGAAATGAGAGGATGGGACTGGAAAATGTGTATTCTGTACTTGTGGTCAGTTCCCTTGGCAACCAGCCCCCATCCTTAGGTGCTTTGCAAAAGTCACTTTCACTAACACAGCAGTTACAGCAGAAGGGGTTGTTATGAATAACAAGACACTCATTTCACCTTTATGGTTCTGAAGCTTTTTAAGAACTGAGGACAGGAGACCAAATATAACAAAAGCTCTCATTACTCAGGAAATTCTATGGACAAACAGGTAACTGTGGACAAAGTCCAAATATAGAAGAGAAATATATTTTGGTCACTTGATTTTTAAATCACAATATTGCACTAGGGAAGCAGGGATGAGGGATAGTGGAGGCTGGAAGGTGTGTATGTGTGTGTGTGTGTGTGTGTGTGTGTGTGTGTGTGTGGAGAGAGAGAGAGAGAGAGAAAGAGAGAGAGAGAGAGAATCCAGCATGTGGCAATAGTATAGAAACAAAGGATCATCAGATGGGCCCTGTGGGCTTCTGAATAGAAAGAGATGCGGAGCTTGAGAACTCTTCCTGAGTTCCTGATGTAGCAGCAGGCATTTTTTTTTACTAAGAGTGTAAGAAATCTAGGCTAGGAGTAGGGAGAGATTTTTCAAGAGTGCTGAGCTGGGACGGACATTTCATACTAATTTTCAATGATATGACAGTACAATTTAAAGATAAGGCAAGATGGGGAAAATGACCAGTGCATGAACAATGATATTAAAAGATAGTTGCATTTTGGCAACAGAGTGATTTGACTGGCTATAAAGAAGATGAAGTGGAATTGGAAGAAGTCAGGTTTTGTGTTAATGTTTTCTGGTTTCGGAAAGTTTGTAGGGAGAAGGACACCCAACTAACTCTGGCTCTTGAGGAATAGGGAGGTTAAAAGGAGTGGCACTTGGCTCCAACCAAGGAATTGCCAATTAGTTCACTTTAAGACTATAGTAAAAAGCATCACTATATTTCACCTAAAACAGAGACAAATGAAAAGCCTTAGAAATCTAATTTTAAGTATGAAAAATCCTATAAGCAGTTTATTAAAGATTTTATTCTTTTAGTTTGTCAGAGTTCTTTAAATGACTTGGTGTTTTGGTTTTAAATATATATGACATGTTTGTAAAAATCCACTTTGCACTTGAATTCTTTTTTTTATGATATATTAATTTAATGAGGCACTTTTCATTTGAAAAATAATTGGTTGTCCTGCTGTTTTTCTACCTCAAGGTTGAAAAACAATGACCCTAATCGTAGCTATAAAATGAATGCATGCAAATTCTTTGGTGTGTTAGTGAAAAAAATCACAAATTGGATTAACCCATTAAATACAACCTCTTAAAGTCCCAACTGGAATTGAAATTGTATTGTACTTTTATAAAATATATTTCTGTTCAATGGAAATACATACACTATTGCCTGACTAATAGAAATATATCTATTTCTGATAAAGATCATATGCTTTTAAGGTTTTTAATTGATAGAATTTATAGAATAATCATATTGATACCTTGTTTTGCCTGACCATCTTAGGAATTTCCATGTCTATGTGAATTCCCTGTATATATAAAATTAAATTTGATTTTCTTCTGTTAATCTGTCTCATATCAGTTTGATTCTTAGTCTTGCTAAAAGGATGTGGAAGCGCTGAGGAAATTCTTCCTCCCTGACAATATGTGAATTAAGGCAAAGTAAATATTTCTAATTATGCATGAAAACTGTAATAGAATAATTAAAATAATGGAAACTAAATTTTACCCCCATTTTATAAAATTGTATACATAAATGTTATTTTTTAAAAAATATTTTATTTATTTATTTATTTGAGAGAAAGAAAGAGAGACAGAGAGCATGAACAGGGGGAGAGGGAGAAGCAGTTTCCTTGCTGAGCAAGAAGCCTGACATGGGGCTTGACAGGACCCTGGGATCATGACCTGAGCCAAAGGCAGACGCTTAAGGGACAGAGCCACCTAGGCACCCCTATATATATATATGTTAAATAACAAAAATTCAACTGAGTAAATTTTAAAGATTGAATTACTTTATTGAATGATTCATGAATCAGACAGCATCCTATCTAGCAGTAGAAAGGCTCTCCAAAGGGCTATAGAGAGCAAAAGGTTTTTAAAGGAAGGACAAGGAAGTAATAAATGAAAAAAGGATTGTTTCCAGGGAGCTCACCTTTCTTTGTGGGATGAAAGAGGTTATTAGGGGGATTACCACATCTTCCTTTGAGGGATGGAAAGAGCCCATGTGGCAAATTACCTTATTGGTCCTGACCAGATAGTTCCAGACTAACGGGTAAGAATTGCATTTCTGGGGCAGCCTGGGTGGCTCAGCGGTGTAGCGCCTGCCTTCAGCCCAGGGTGTGATCCCGGAGACGGGGGATCGAGTCCCACATTGGCCTCCCTGCATGGAGCCTGCTTCTCTCTCTGCCTGTGTCTCTGCCTCTCTTGTGTCTCCCGTGAATAAATAAATAAAATCTTAAAAAAAAAAAAGAATTGCATTTCTGAGGAAGGCTGAAACTGCAATTAGGTGAGGCATTAAGTCTTGTTGGATTTAGCACAAGTGACTTCCACTTTGAGCCTGTTATTTCTCTTTAACGTATCTTTGATGGCCTGGATAAATAATGCTTGTATAATTTAAATTTGGCATTACATTTCCCAAAACAATGAAGTTCATTTTTGCTAGTAGATGTGGTATTAAAGAAACACCTTAAATTTTGAGAAATTGGTACATGTGGAGAAAAAAATCAGTTTTTGTTGTTTATTTTTCCTTTACAAAATAGTGTAATGCTAACTCTTTGTTCACAATGTCCCCTTTACAAAATATAGTTTTAAAAAATGGATTTAGGTCAAGGGCTATTTTGAAAATCAAATAGGGTCACTTATTCCCTCATAGAATTATAACTAGTTGTGAAGTGAACCAGTTTTCCTAAATGTTGACTGGATGGTATATATTGCTTTAATTCAGGTATGGTAACATTAATGCTTCTTTCAGTTGTGGATTATGCAAGTTTCAAAAAGATCATATTTCACTCACTAATTTGATGTTGCTCTCAAGGAGCTAGAACTACATAAATGAGAAATTCAGACTATAATTTCACAAACTATTTAGTTCAGTGAAAAACTTAAACTGAAAAATTGAATTCCAAAAATTTTGATGAATATCTGTTATATTGAAAGAATCATGATTATTGTGACATACACAAAGATGCTGCAAATATTTTTGCATATATATGAATATATATACATTTATATATAACATATATAAATATATAACATATAACATATATAAATGTTTATATGCAAAATATATGATTTGTCCATATGCAAAAATATGATGCATTTAAAAAAGAAAGTATCAAATTTTCTACCACCAGATTTAAAGTTAGAACTATTTGTAAAAAAATTTTCAATTTGGGCACCTGGGTGGCTCAGTGGGTTAAGCGTCTACCTTCAGCTCAAGTCACTCTCCCAGGATTCTAGAATTGAGCCATGTGTTGTGTTCCCTGCTCAGTGGGGAATCTGCTTCTCTTTCTCCCTCTATTCCTTCTCCATCCCTCGTGCTCTTTCTCTCTCTCAAGTAAATAAAAAAATCTTTAAAATTTTTTTCTATGAAGATAAATATTAAAACATTTATTTGTTAAATTAGATTTATTTGTTAAATTAAAATTTAAAAATTTAATTGTTGTTTTACTTCCTACTTGTCAAACTCTATCTTTGTCAAATGTGAACATAGACACGTACAATTAATGTAAATGTGCAAATGTGCATGTGCAAGTGACGACAATGCTTCAGATGACCATCGACCCTCGCTAAATAGGTTATTTTGTTGTGTTGCAAGTGGGGATGGATTTATTCTGGTCAATTTCCACATTTTCATTGAGTGTGAGCAACTGTTCCTTATTATTAGTGGCTCCGTGTTGAGATGACTGCAAGTAAATAGGTGCAGACTAATAATAGCTAGCAGTTATGTAGTGCTTACTATGTGCCAGGCACTTTGAAACTCTTCACACATATTAATACAATTAATTCTCAAAACAATAGTACACATCTATTATTATCTCCATTTAACACAGAGAGATTAGAGAACTTGTCTCAGTTGACAAGGCTGTTAAGTGACAGTAGAATTCAGACCCAAGTAGTCTAATCCTGAAGACTCTGCCCTAGACCATAATACTATATATAATAGCCCAAGATTTTAAAGTAATAGCTCTGTAGAGTTATTCATCACAGTGTCACCATTAAAAATATTGACAATGCTGGGGCCCCTGAGTGGCTCAGTGGTTGAGCATCTGCCTTCACCTTGGGTTATGATCCCGGGGTCCTGGGATTGAGTCCTGCATCTGTCTCCCAAGAGGGAGCCTGCTTCTTCCTCTGTCTATGTCTCTTCCTCTCTCTGTGTGTCTCTCATGAATAAATAAATAAAATATTTTAAAAAAATATTGATAATGCTAAACTGGGATAAGCAAGAAAGAGGGAAGCAGAAGTTACTCTGTTGCACTACACAACTAAAGAAATTTATCAAATTTATCCAATGATCTGCTCTATGATTTCTGGGACATTGACCATTATAAAACAGAAAGAAAGGAGTAATGAGAGAGTCTCTGAAGACTCACCATTTGAACCATTAAATGTTTTAAGTCACAACAGAAGAAAAGAGTCTAATTTGATCTTGGTCACAGAGACATTTGGAATAAATCATTTATGTTACATCTGACAGTTCCAAAAATTTAACTGTTTTCTGATCCCTCAAATCAATTAAAAAATAAACATTATGGACAAAGGTTAATCAATATGTATCACCTAGTGCCCAATCATAAAAAATGTCTAAACAACTGAAACACTTGGCACTTTCTTTCTGGATATAAACATTACAGGAGAGAGAAGGGAAATAGGTCTTAGTGAAATTGCCAGGCCCCACGGCTTGCTAGGGCTGCTAGGTACCCAGGTGGCTATGTCATGGAGAATTCTGGTGCTGCATCCAGATGCCAAAGGGAAAGAGGCGGAACCGAGTTATCAGCAGTTAATAGAGTATTTGTCATTTTGATTAGAACGTAAAATGTCTTAATTCCAGTAATTATGAAGAGCCCTCCAAGTTAATGTGTAGCACTTATTAAATTCTTGCTTTGCCTCAGTTTGCCTTTCAGAGGAAATAATCATTTACTTATACTACTCTGCCTCTGTAGGTTGTCAGGACACAATATGTTCCTAGTTTAAAGTCATTTAAAGGAAGGTATTACGGAAGCATAAAACATTTTAATTCACTCGTTTAAGGTGGCATCATAAACCTAGTTAGAAGAATAAACAAATGAGGAACTATAGCTCAAAAGCATTATTGCTTTTTACTTGCTGTTCTAAAGAAGTTTTAGTTCTTGAGAAAATATTTTATTTCTTCTAAGAAGCAAAGCTTTGCTTATATGAATGCTCATGGCATACACACTTGAGAAATAATCACCTGTTTGCAATGAAAGCGCTGAGTTGGAACCTCACTATGTATCTCTATAGTCAGCGTGATCTCAACTCTTCCTGCACGCAGCTACCTCTGCTGCAACTTTGTGAATTTAGCAAGACAACAATTAACCATCCATGAGCAGTTTTCACAGTCACAGACTGCTTAGAAAGTGTTGGTATGAGAATACCATGAGTAATGAGTTAACCGTTAAAAATTATTTAGCATCTGGGCCTTGGGGTTGCCAAGAACCATGGCGTGTTCTTGACTGTTGGCTGAAATTCTGGAGCAGATGAGAGGACTAGGAAGAGCAGAATCCTGTGCTGACATGGGACGAGGCAGGTGCTGAGATGACTAATTAGATGAAGTCACACACAGTACCTTTGACTCAGCAAACATTTCTGTGTCACAATGATAACTAGAAAGTGGGGGGAGACCAGCAAATTTTGAAGGCTAATCTTTAAAAGCGCAACTGTAGACACTTTAGGCTGGAAAGACAGAAGTTTGCTTATCTCGATATTGATATGTGTGGTCTTGTGAACTTTATGTTATTGCACATTTATGAATAGGCTAGAGGAAGTTGTCTAGTTTGAACTCGGTCTTGAATATTGCTGGTCCTCACAGGAAAACAGAACAGCTTGGCTCAGATGATGTTAGTTCTGCAGTGGGCACTGTTTGCACTAAGTGCTCCTAATTTACTCTGTTTTGGAGTAGATTTGTAACTGTTGCTCCCAGAACATTCCATGGCAGTGGGGTACTGGGCATCTGAACAGGGTAATCCTGGGGCACCTTTTCATCTGTAGGGGGACACTTTGATATTACCTTCCTCATTCAGCTCCCTGATTTCAACCTCCCCCCTCAGATCTCTGCACCTTTATGTGCCATTTCTTTAACTGGAAGCAACTGCCTTCAATAATAATCTCATTAATTGTAACACAAATAAAGACTAATATTTAAAGGGAAACTAAATGGAGATTTTTCTCTTAAATCTGACCTTACCATTCAAATCTCTCCAGGATGGGGGTTTTCCCACTGTCATGCAAACTATATATAGATTAATTGTATTTTCTAAATATGGATCCAGTAATTGGAAATTGATTTGTTCCAAAGGAGAAAGGAAAAAAAAAGAAATTAATAAGCAGAATATTTAAAAGCAGAATATTTACTGAATATAGTATGAGTCCATCAGTATGTGAAGATTTTAATTAGCTTCTACGTACAAATTGTGGTTACCTACGCTCACCACTTTTAATTAGCAGGGTAACTAAGAGAAAGCTCCATTTTAAAATAGTCTGTTTTCAAATGTAATTGTTCCATCAGGCTGGAGTTTTTCTTTCTTATTGGAGAAGGAGAGAAAAGGACATTTGAATGTGTTCTTCTGTACTCTGTAAGGCTATGGCTCTTTTTCTATTAAACCATCTTGAAAATGTGGTCCAAGATTTTAGCTTTACGTTATAAGGCAAGATACACTTTTGTTAAGTATGCCCTTGCCTTGGTGTCCTTCAGAGTATTGTTTAGAAAATTACTTTTATTAGAATATTTCTTCCCTCACAGCACCCTTGGGAATGTTGCCGCGTGGAAATGCGAGGGTAATGACCCAACCTCTTCTTAGAACTCTTGGGGAATGATTTTCAAAGACACTTAATTACAAAGAATACCAACGAGGACAAACAAACATTTCCTTGGTGAGAGTCTAACCATGTGCCGTCAGTGGTATTATGTCCATACCATTCCTAGACTTTGAGGATGATTGCAAAACAGACAGTGGTCTCCTCGTCTGAAAGCAGAGTTGCTGAGCCATCATCTTTCTGACAGGCCTGAGTACACTCCCGGGGGTTCTTCATTTTCAGACTTTTAACAGTTGGTGATTTGCTCTCAAATCACAACGGACTGTAGAAAAGCAGCTTCATTTTTTACCCCAGACAAAGCAGTCTTCTTTCTCCTGAAATCTTTTTCTGAGTTGTCTGTGTTTTTCTTCTTTTTTTCTTTAACTTCTAAGAATGTCATACAGGGAGGAATAGTGATTGAAGATTTACATATCACTTTACTGTTTACACAGCACATTCCCACACTTAATTTTCATAATGTGTGAAGTAACTATCATGATTAGGCACCAATTAAATTGGCTATAGAACTCTCACTGATTCTTCCAGTAGCCATGTGTTTACTAATCCTTTCCTTGCCTTTGGAGAATTGCTTTCTTTTTCCATCTCTAGATAAGTGTCCAATGGTTTTTCATGACTAACTCTCTGGTTTAGCAACTGTTAATGGTTGGTCATGTTATCCAAGCCAGTCAAAGCCCTTCTTTGATTTTTATTTGTAATATCAAGTATGTGCATGGTGGGCATGTCAATGGATATGGATACCAAGTTAATCTAGAGCTTCTGGTGGCCATGTCCCATTGGTATGGGGTAAGGTGCTTTCAGAGAACGAAATTGACATGCAGAGAGAGGGTGAGATAAAATTGGCAGGAACAGAGAAAGACCCCACCTTCAATTGATTACTCTTTTATGTAGTTGAAGCCATCAGAACAACAGAAATGAGTTGATAATGCTTATTCCCAACTTAAACTTGAGAAATCTTGCAAACATAAGTGACTTTCTGAGATGTAAAAATGTGTCTTGATTTTTGCCCCTTTTAGAATGATTCCTGTTGAACTGCTCTTTCATGTTACGCCGTTGGCGTAAACTGAAGGAAGTTGCAAGAATAAAATTCTCTTTATTTTAACTGAAGGCTCTTTCAGCCTGTTATTCACTAACATTGTACAGTGTTCCTGCCTGTAGCCAGGGGGAGATTACCAGGAAGGTATCTCACAGGGCAAGATAAGAAAAAAACATGTTAATATAAGGGAAAACCATGGATTATCCTGAATAAGAGGTTTATTTGTACCTTGAAAACATTACAGAATTCATAGCTTATCTTATTCCCTTCTTTGTTTGCTGGTAGAACAAACAGATAAATTTTCAGCTTACCTTTAGCAACTACACAGAACTCTATAATATACATTTCTCACTGTCCATCTTACCTATAGTTTTATTAATTTTTGGTGCACGTATTCCTTTGCCAAAATATTAGTTTTTCTCCTTTCACAAAAT
The DNA here is from genome assembly GCF_048418805.1 of Vulpes vulpes. Lineage (NCBI taxonomy): Eukaryota > Metazoa > Chordata > Mammalia > Carnivora > Canidae > Vulpes > Vulpes vulpes. The sequence continues at coordinate 30,082,061 of NC_132785.1, read as the reverse complement.
TGCATTTTTGTAAATAGATAAGCAAGTGAATAAATGAAACAAAAAGAATGAATGAGCAACCAAATAAATGATTTGTATTGCGGTATACTAGTTTGGTATGCTTTCTTTCAAACTTCCACTACATACTATTGAAAGCTCCTAAAGGCAGAAACTATCAATATCACTTTAAGTCAAAGGAGGATCATATGTGAGGTCTTTTTCCATTGGCTAGAAGAACTTGCGTTGATATTATGCCCTTGAGAGGCATATGTGGAGACTCTTACATAATATGCTTTATATTTTGCTTTCTCAGTAAGAAGCACATGAATAGGCACTACTGAGATAGGAAAGGACTTTGATCCCTCATAGTATGATGCCGATTATTGGAAATAGTAATTAGGAGGAAGACTGATGTGAAAAGCAGCCACTTCATCATTATATGTAATAGCCCTCAGGTGGAATTAACACAGTCATCCACCCACTGTTCAGTGGATAAACAAAAGTAGTCTATCCATACAAAAAATCAGAAAAACAAATGAAATACTGATACCTGCCACGACATAGATGAACCCCAAAACATGCTCAGGGAAAGCAGGCAGCCCATTGGACCATGTATTCTATGATTCTATTCATATAAGAATGTCCATAAAATGCAAATCCATGGACATGGAAAATATATTGGGGATTTCCTAGATATGTAGGGCAAATGGTAAGAAGGAAAAGAGAGGTAGCAGTCAAGAAGTGCAGGATATCTTGGATAATAATTAGAAAATTTTCCAAATTTGATTACAGTAGGTGTACAACCTTGTGATATATTAAAAGCTACGGAAAACTTTAAAGGGATGAATTGTAGAACGTGTAAATTATATCCCAATAGAGTTTTTGAAAAAAGGGGAAAAAAAAGAAAAGCAGCTACTTCATAATTGCTCAGTATCAATTTTTCCTGAGCCAGTCAGCACCAGAAGAACCTGTGTTCTTGCTAGAACAAGAGATTGGACATCTCTCTCCATCCACCTTCCAACACATAGAATCGACAACTGTTCTCTTAACCATTCACAGACCATGTCTACAAGTAGGTATCGTGGCAGAGATGTACTGCATCTTGGGATGCTTAGGTACCTAAGGAAGAGCTTTGTTGCCTTATTCATCTTTTGTCAGTAGATTTCTACTAGTCCAGACTAAGGATGAGTAGTCTTGGATCACAAGTTAACTCCTGGTTCAGTCAGCCAGGTCTGGAGGAAGAGTACACAGTACAGGGCATCGCTGTGTGGCAGAGAGCCTGTGAGCAGGGAGTTCACCTCACAAGAGGGTATAGGCAGGGCCGACATTTTGAAGATAGCTTACAAAGATTTATTTCATTTCTTCCTCCTCTAAATTATGAAATTTTTTTAAAGTTTTTTTTTTTTAAGATTTTATTTATTCATGACAGACACAGAGAGATAGAGGCAGAGACACAGGCAGAGGGAGAAGCAGGTCCCATGCAGGGATCCCGATGTGGGACTCGATCCTGGTACTCCAGGATCACGCCTTGGGCCGAAGGCAGGTGCTAAACCACTGAGCTACCCGGGCTGCCCAAATTATGAAATCTTTAAGTGTAAAAATTTACCTCTTTGTGTTTGTCTGTATCCTTTATGTTCTCACATAAAGTATTCTCATTTCCAAAATACTGTGTGATTATCATTCGAATTTCCTCTTTGATCCACTAGTTTTTAGGAGACTTTCTGGATTTTCAGTTGATATATTTTAAATTTAAACATTTGTTATTAATTTCTGGGTATTTTGTAGTTTAATAGAACAAATTATGCTGTGAAAAAATATGCTTTTTAGAATTTCTTAAGATTCTTAATGATTTGAAATAGGATTTTTGAGAAATAATTTATATTTTTTTCTCCATGATCTCTCCTATACTGAGAATACTAGTATATTAAAATCATTTACCTCTTTGTGCATTTACTCATTTCTTTTATAATTTTATAGTTTTTTTACTTATCTTAATCCAATGCTATTTTTGCACCTAAGTTTACATTTATTTTATTATTATTATATATTATAAGAGTTTATTAACATAAAATTATTCTCTTTTCCTATGCAATGCATTTTGTATCAATTCTACTTTATTATCACTGCTATTTTTTTAAAAACATACTTTCTTTATTCTTTTTATTTTTGAATTTCTGAAGCATTTGGTTTTAGGTACCTCTCTGAAGTAGCATATACTTGGAATATTTATAAACTTAATCCTGGCATATACTTTTCTAATAAACTTAAAACTTATTCTCATTATGAAGAAATTATTGATTAATATTTACCTAATCCTTGACTAGGAAATAATTACTAAAAAGAAAAAATGATGAACATAGTTACAAAAGAAAGAAGTAATAGGTTAAAATGTCTAAATATTAAAAGATGTGTGGTGTTGGGACAGCTTAGTTGGTTGAGTGACAGACTGGTGATTTGGGCTCAGGTCATGATCTCAGGTTCATGAGATTGAGATCTGCCTCAGGCTCCACCTTGACTGTGGAGACTGCTTAACACTCTCCTTCTTTCTCCCTATGCATACACCCCACCAACTCACACTCTCTCTCCCTAAAAAAAGGGTGGTGGTGGTATTAAAACAGTAAAAAGGCAACACGCTAATTAAGACAAAATATGGTGTTTTGTTTTGTTTTAGAGAAAGAGCATGGGAAGAGGAAGAAAAAAAATATATATATATTTTTAAGGGTTTATTTATTTATTCATGAGACACACACACACACACACACAAAGAGAGAGAGAGAGAGAGAGAGAGAAAGAGAGGCAGAGACACAGGCAGAGGGAGAAGCAGGCTCCATGCAGGGAGCCTGATGTGGGACTCTATCCTGGGACTCCAGGATCACACCCTGGGTGGAAGAGAGGCTCCAAACCATCAAGCCACCCAAGTGCCCCAGAAAGAAAATCTTAAGCAGGCTCCATGCAAGGCTTAATCTCAGGGTTGTGATATTAACCAACTGAGACACCCAGGTATCCAATGTGGTGTTGGTCTTAATGCTGTCCTTGAGTTCTAGGTATGGACACTGAATAGAATATGGAATGGGCTTTTTAGAATAAACAGAATAGGACAGGATACAATAGAACAGAATAGATATTTTAAAAGACAAATCCCTCTATAATATTATGGGAAGGGATCTATGAATTATTAGTAAGTGACAAAGCAGTTACAGAGCATCTTATAGCATAGCAGTAACTAATACTAACACACTATTTACCATGTATTTGGCATTTTCCTAGGTGCTTTTGTAAATCTAAATACAACTTTATGCCTCTGCCTGTGTCTCTGCCTCTCTCGCTTTCTCTGTGTGACTATCATAAATAAATAGAAGAAATAAAATAAAAAAATACAACTTTAGGAAGTAGATATTACTTTCGCAATTATAGATAGGAAAAGAGAAACAGAGAGAGGTTAAGTTACTTACAAGTTATAGATGAGATTTGAACTTGGACAATTTGTCTTTGGAGTCCATAATCACTCGGCCTTATTGCCTTTCATGTGTGTATACTCATTATACAACAAATATACAAATAATGCAATCTTGTAGAATATATAAAAAATATTGACAGTGGTTGTCTTGCAAGAGAGATTTTAAAGGAGCATTAACTTTCTCTACAGCACTGAATTCTGTGCAAAGTTCAGATATTATTGGAATTAAAAGCAAAACATCATATATTTCTTTTGGGGAAAGAAAGAGCTTCTCTGTTCAGCAACTGTGGTTGAACAACTAGGTATCTTTATAGCAGAAAATGAACCTCAAATCTTAACCAACACCATACACAAAAGTACCATTTAGATGGAAAGAAGAACACTCCAGAGTTCAAATATCCAGTAAGTATAAAAAGAATATCAGTCTAGGGGTCAGGCAGGAAGGAGCCAGAGTCTGTGCTAAGGGCTTTCCTCTAGAGCCAGGGAAAAGGTATATACCGACCAAGAAAGCAGGGGATTCAGGAATAAAGACAAAGCCTAACCAAAGCCTACGTGGGGCTGCACGTAGTCCCACACCTCAGTGGACATATTTCTTCAATACAGCAAGTCCTATGGAACATTGAGTCAGGTTGAAAGCCTTATTTTTACCACTTCCGGTCTCTCAGTCTTGTGGTCCCCAAACCAACCCTATTAATTCCATCACCCAGCTAGTGATAAGATACTAATTCCCATACTTGCTCAAATTACCTTTTTTTTTGAACATCAATTTTAATAGATCAAGGGACACTTTCTACAAATTAAGTTGAGGACTCAGAATTTGATTCACAATTCAAAGCAAACTTTTTTCTGTGCTTTCATTTTAGTTTCTTCCTTTCTTCATTTTCTCCACACCTTGCCAGTGTGAGATGTCTATTTGTGGATTTGAAAAGAATCTTCAATGAAGCAGAAGAGATGTTTTTCTCCACGGGAGGAGGAGCTCTGCACTGCTGGAAAGTGGACCATTTCAGCACTGTAATTTTACACCCCACGAACAGGTCATCCAGAGTCAGAAAAACATCTGGAAATCTATAAATAACCACTTAAAATTTCTACTCTGTTCCCTCCAGAAACTCTCCTCCATATTAATAGGTATTTATTGACATTCATGTAAAACTATCAGTTGAAGCTAATAGATTTAGATGATGTTTATTAAACAAGAGGAAGTCACCTCCTATGTTTATCTGCAGTGAAAAGGGTCAGAAATTGGACCTTAAAGCAACTTGAGAGCTGTTATCATTTGATTCACAATCAAAGGCCACCAGAGACAACTGCTGCTAACTCTGGAAAACAAAATCATAGAGAAGGCTAAACAAAGAAGCAAATGAAGGGAAGTTTCAGAACAACAACTCAAAAGAGCCTAGAGAGAGGTAGAGATGGAGGGATCCACCATAAGTAGAGATCAGACAATCACTGCCAGTCATTAGACTCAGTTTCCAGAAATCAGCCCACCACCCCCATATCAAGCATTTGCTCAGCAACTCTGAACTGAACCCCATGTATGAATCTTGAGGAAATGAGCAAAAACTTATGTAAATTTAAAAAGTAATGTATATGTACATGTATAATAACCCCTGAAACATTAAAATATATTCTATACATTGCCCTAGGCACAGCCTACATACTGCGATGTCCAGGATTAGGAAATCTCCACCAACAAACCAAGAAAGTTTTCCTTCCTGTCTACTACATCTCAAAAGTGATCTGTGAGAGTGAAATGCTTGTGTGAGAATTTCTGGGGCACGGGTACATCAGTAAGTTAACAAACATATGCCGCATAGTAATATTTCCTGGAGGGACAAAAGGTGTAGGAACACAGAGCCCTTAGTGATAATAAGTGTAGAGAAGGAAACTACACCTCCTTCATAGCTTTGTACAGACCTGGACATGAATATCTCTAATTTATCTTAGAAATAAGAGAAGCATGGATGAAGGCAGATTTTCTTTACCTTTTGTTTTTCTTCAAGCCCTCTTTTGAAAATTTGCCAAAAGCTATCAGTTTTGCCACCAGAAAAAAATATACAGCTCCACATACGTCCAAATATTGGGGGACAATTTCAAACTCTCTGAAATCTATCCAAGGTGGCAGGTGGGGAAACACTGATCAGTTTGTTGGCATCCCTAGAATAAGAGGGTATTTGTTAGAAGTCCCGGATGTGATGAGTGCTCTCATGTCAGTTGGGAGAGAAGGCATGAGAAAAATTCTGGAAATAAAATCACTGACTGGCAGATAGACTGAGTTGGTTGTTCTGGTGTGAAATGTGTGAATGGATAAAACAGAAGACTGAATAAAAAAAAAATGTATCCAGTACCCTGCACAAGTACAATTTGTAGGATTCAATTGACAGAGCAAATGTATTCCCTTCTCTCACTGGTCTCATGGTGCTCAGTGAGCTAGATTTTTCTCCTACCTATGCATGAAAAAAAGACAGTGATAGGAGTTTGCAGAACACAAGCCAAAGGTTAAGAGCACTTTATGCCACAAAACTGTCTCATTTTGGTGCTTACAATGTCCAGTATCATATATAGAAGTCAATGCTTCCAACTTCTGCTGGGGTGGGGAGGGGGACATGGGCTGTCTCCTCCTTGATTCTCTTCCCCAGCTCAGTAACCCTGATGTCTAATCCACCTGGGGTTGGGTTGAAATGTGGGGAGTAAGGGAATATAGGGGGATAGTAAAGTTCCTGCTCCTGTAAACCATCTTCATGTTACATCTGAGTCAGGTCTAGGTTCAAAACCACTTTGTGACTTAGAGATGGGCTTCACCTCCTCATTTTCTCTCCCTCTACAGGCCCTAGGAATCTTGAGCCTCCCTCTGCAGAGGCCTGCTCCTTAGCATGCTTCCACTGTGGCCCTTTCTTATCTGTTCTGACCTGGGGAGATGATTATCTTTCCTCTGCTCTGACACCTACTTTGAGCTCAAGGCAGCAGCCCCTTTTCTCACTTCTGCTGCTGGCAGAGATGGCCAGCCTGTCTTCTGCCTTTTTCCAATTCTCAGGCAAGACCCAAACTCAAGAACTTATTTAGTGAAATTCCTCAAGTGTAGGGGACACAGTTGAAGCTCTCCCAGTGGTCTCATGGAAGTTGAGGTGAAAGAGATAGTTCACCCTATTCCTCCTCCTGGGTAGTGGTAGATGGTTCACTGCTCAGAAACAATACTTTCTGTGAGATCTTTCTCACAAATTCTGTCTAGATCTTCTACATGCTTAGCGAGGAGGAAGTATTTATTTTTATTTTTTTTAATTTTTTAATTAAATTTTCAATTTGCCAACATATAGCATAACACCCAATGCTCATCCCATCAAGTGCCCCCCTCAGTGCCCGTCAGCCAGTCACCCCATCCCCCCATGCACCTCCCTTTCCACTACCCCTTGTTCATTTCCCAGAGTTAGGAGTCTCTCACGTTCTCTCACCCTCACTGATATTTCCCATTCATTTTCTCTCCTCTCGCCTTTATTCCCTTTCACTATTTTTTATATTCCTCAAATGAATGAAACCATATAAAGTTTGTCCTTCTCTGATTGACTTACTTCACTCAGCATAATACCCTCCAGTTCCATCCACATTGAAGCAAATGGCGGGTATTTGTTGTTTCTAATGGCTGAGTAATATTCCATTGTATACATAGACCACATCTTCTTTATCCATTCATCTTTTGATGGACACTGAGGCTTCTTCCACAGTTTGGCTATTGTGGACATTGCTGCTATAAACATTGGGGTGCAGGTGTCCCGGCGTTTCACTGCATCTGTATCTTTGGGGTAAATCCACAGCAGTGCAATTGCTGGATCATGAGGAAGTTCCATTTTTAACTCTTTGAGAAACCTCCACACAGTTTTCCACAGTGGCTGCACCAGGTCACATTCCCACCAACAGTGCAAGAGGGTTCCCCTTTCTCCACATCCTCTCCAACATTTGTTGTTTCCTGCCTTGTTAATGTTCCCCATTCTCACTGGTGTGAGGTGGTATCTCATTGTGGTTTTGATTGTATTTCCCTGATGGCAAGTGATGCGGAGCATTTTCTCATGTGCTTGTTGGCCATGTCTATGTCTTCCTCTGTGATATTTCTGTTCATGTCTTTTGCCCATTTCATGATTGGATTGTTTGTTTCTTTGGTGTTGAGTTTAATAAGTTCTTTATAGATCTTGGAAACTAGCCCTTTATCTGATATGTCATTTGCAAATATCTTCTTCCATTCTGTAGGTTGTCTTTTAGTTTTGTTGACTGTTTCTTTTGCTGTGCAGAAGCTTTTTATCTTAAGTCCCAATAGTTCATTTTTGCTTTTGTTTCCCTTGCCTTCATAGATGTATCTGGCAAGAAGTTGGGGTGGCCAAGTTCAAAAAGGGTGTTGCCTGTGTTCTCCTCTAGGATTTTGATGGATTCTTGTTTCACATTTACATCTTTCATCCATTTTGAGTTTATCTTTGTGTATGGTGTAAGAGAATGGTCTAGTTTCATTCTTCTGCATGTGGCTGTCCAATTTTCCCAGCACCATTTATTGAAGAGACTGTCCTTTTTCCGGTGGACAGTCTTTCCTGCTTTGTCAAATATTAGTTGACCATAGAATTGAGGGCCCATTTCTTGATTCTCTATTCTGTTCCATTGATCTCTGTGTCTGTTTTTGTGCCAGTACCACACTGTCTTGATGATCACAGCTTTGTAGTACAACCTGAAATCTGGCATTGTGATGCCCCCAGCTATGGTTTTCTTTTTTAATACTCCCCTGGTTATTAGGGGTCTTTTCTGATTCCACACAAATCTTAAGATGATTTGTTCCAACTCTCTGAAGAAAGTCCATGATATTTTGATAGGGATTGCATTAAATGTGTAAATTGCCCTGGGTAGCATTGACATTTTCACAATATTAATTCTTCCAACCCATGAGCATGGAATATTTTTCCATCTCTTTGTGCCTTCCTCAATTTCTTTCAGAAGTGTTCTGTAGTTTTTAGGGTATAGATCCTTTACCTCTTTGGTTAGGTTTATTCCTAGGTATCTTATGCTTTTGGGTGCAATTGTAAATGGGATTGACTCCTTAATTTCTCTTTCTTCAGTCTCATTGTTAGTGTATAGAAATGCCACTGATTTCTGGGCATTGATTTTGTATCCTGCCCCACTGCCGAATTGCTGTATGAGTTCTAGTAATCTTGGGGTGGAGGCTTTTGGGTTTGCTATGTACAGTATCATGTCATCAGCAAAGAGGGAGAGTTTGACTTCTTCTTTGCCAATTTGAATGTCTTTTATTTCTTTTTGTTGCCTGATTGCTAAGCCTAGGACTTCTAGTACTATGTTGAATAGCAGTGGTGAAGGTGCCCATCCCTTTATGTCTTTTGGAACAGCTTTATAATAGTATTATTTCTTCTTTAAATGTTTGATAGAATTCCCCTGGAAAGCCATCTGGCCCTGGACTCTTGTTTCCTGGGAGGTTTTTGATGACTGCTTCAATTTCCTCCCTGGTTATTGACATGTTCAGGTTTTCTATTTCTTCTTATTCCAGTTTTGGTAGTTTGTGGTTTTCCAGAAATGTGTCCATTTTTTCTAGATTGCTGAATTTATTGGCATATAGCTGCTCATAATATGTTTTTAAAATCGATTGTATTTCCTTGGTATTGGTGCTGATCTCTCCTTTTTCATTCATGATTTTATTAATTTGAGTCTTTCATCTTTTGTTTTTAACAAGGCTGACTAATGGTTTATCTATCCTATTAATTCTTTCAAAGAAGCAACTCCTGGTTTTGTTGATCTGTTCTACAGTTCTTCTGGCCTCTATTTCATTGAGTTCTGCTCATATCTTTATTAACTCTCTTCTGCTTGGTGTAGGTTTTATTTGCTTTTCTTTAACCAGTTCCTTTAGGTGCAAGGTTAGCTTGTATATTTGAGTTTTTTCCAGTTTTTTGAGGGATACTGGTATTGCGATGTATTTCCCTCTCAGGACTGCTTTTGCTATATCCCAAAGATTTTGAACAGTTGTATCTTCATTCTCATTAGTTTCCATGAATCTTTTTAATTCTTCTCTAATTTCCTGGTTGACCCTTTCATCTTTTAGCAGGATGGTCTTTAACCTCCACATGTTAAAATTTCTTCTTGTGATTAAGTGCTAGTTTCAAAGCATTATGATCTGAAAATATGCAGGGGACAATCCCAAACTTTTGGTATCAGTTAAGACCTGATTTGTGACCCAGTATGTGATCTATTCTGGAGAAAGTTCCATGGCACTTGAGAAGAATCTGTATTTAGTTGCGTTTGGATGTAAAGTTCTGTAAATATCTGTAAAATCCATCTGGTCCAGTGTATCATTTAAAGCTCTTGTTTCTTTGGAGATGTTGTGCTTAGAAAATCTGTCATTTGCAGAACACGCTGTGTTGAAGTCTCCCAGTATAAATGTATTATTAAGTATGTCTTAACTTTGGTTATTAATTGATTGATATACTTGGCAGCTCCCACATTAGGGGCATAAATATTCATGATAGGTCCTCTTATTGGATAGATCCTTTAAGTATGATAGAGTGTCCCTCTTTATCTCTTACTATACAGTAATTGGGATAAACTTTAATTTATCTGATATGAGGATTGCTACCCCTGCTTTATTTTGAGGACCACTTGAAAGGTAAATTGTTTATTTTCAGGCTGTAGGTGTCCTTATGTCTAAAATGAGTCTCTTGTAGACAGAAAATAGATGAGTCTTGCTTTTTTATCCAGTCTGAAACCCTGTGTCTCTTGATGGGATCATTAAGCCCCATTCATGTTCAGAGTTACTATTGAAAGATATGAATTTAGTGTCATCGTAATACCTATTCAGTCCCTGTTTTTGTGGATTATTTCTTTGGGCTTCCTCTTTCTTTTACAGAGTCCCCCTTAATATTTGTTGCAGAGCTGGTTTGGTGGTCACATATCCTTTCAGTTTCTGCCTTTCTTGGAAGCTCTTTATCTCTCCTTCTATTCTGAATGAGAGCCTTGCTGGATAAAGTATTCTTGGCTGCATGTTCTTCTCATTTAGGACTCTGAATATGTCCTGCCAGCCCTTTTTGGGCTGCCAGGTCTCTGTGGAGAGGTCTGCTGTTAATTTGATATTTCTCCCCATATAAGTTAGGGATCTCTTGTCTCTTGCTGCTTTAAGGATTTTTTCTTTATCTTTGGAATTTGCAAGTTTCACTATTAAATGTCGAGGTGTTGATTGGTTTTTATTGATTTTAGGGGGGATTTCTCTATCTCCTGGATCTGAATGCCTGTTTCCCTCCTTAAGTTAGGGAAGTTCTCAGCTATGATTTGTTCAAATACACTTTCTGGTCCTCTGTCCCTTTTGACATCCTCTGGAACCCCAATTAAATGTGGATTTTTTCCTTCTGAGGCTGTCATTTATTTCCCTTAACCTTTCCTCATGATCTTTTAATTGTTTTTCTCTTTTTTCCTCAGCTTCCTTCCCGGCCATCAACCTGTCTTCTGTGTCATTCACTCTTTCTTCTCCCTCATTAACCCTTGTTGTTAGGACTTCCAGTTTGGATTGTATCTCATTTAATTGATTTTTAATTTCGGCCTGATTAGATCTAAATTCTTCAGTCATGAAGTCTCTTGAATCCTTTATGCTTTTTTCCAGAGCCACCAGTAGCTTTATAGTTGTGCTTCTGAATTGGCTTTCTGACATCGAATTGTAATCCAAATTGTGTAACTCTGTGGGAGAGAGGACTGTTTCTGATGCTTTCTTTTGTGGTGAGTTCTTCCTTCTAGTCATTTTGCTCAGTGCAGAGTGTCTAAAAACGAGTTGTACTGGAAAAAGGAAGAAAAAAAGAGAAAAAAGAAAAAAACAAATAAAGAAAGAAACAAAACAAAACAAAACAAAAAACAAGGCGTGGTATCCTCTGGTTTTATATGCTGTAAATCCCTTGACTTCCCCTGGAGCTTTCCAGGGCTGCTCAGCCAAGAACTTGCTCTTCCCCTGTCCTTCAAGCTGGTCTTCTAGGGGAGGAGCCTGCTGTGCTGACTCTCAGGTGTGTGCACCTGGGGGAGCTGTCCCGGCCCCTCCCAGGTGCATGGCACAGTGGGAGCTCTTTCGCCTGTGAGGCCTCTGTTCCCTGGTGGCTCCGATCCTCCCAGGCACAGGGTGACACCAGGAGGAACAACCACACTGGCGCGGCCAGCTCTCCAGCCCTGGAGTCAGCTCCCATAATAACTACTGCAGCTCCCAGTCCGCACTGGCCTGATGCTCCAGGGGTGGGGGGCGCTGACCTGCACAGCTCGGGGCTCCCCACGTCAGGAGAGTCCTCGCTGTCCTGTACCCTCCCCACCTCCACCTGTCCCAGTGGAGCACAGGATCCTGGACTGTCTCCCCGGTGCCCTGGGATCCGGGGCCTGTGCTGCTGGAATTGGGGTCCCAGGGCCACGCAGCCCCCTCCCCGCAGAGCCGCGCCTGAGCTGCTCCCGAGGCCCTGCCGGGTGCGCTCCAGCCCTTTACCCCGCTCGGCCAGGGGGTGGCGTGCTGTCCCCTGGGGCGCACATCCTCTGTTAGTGACCCCAGGAGACCAGAGGCTCCCCTGCCCCTCCTGGGATACTGCTTGAGTTCCCTGTGAGCAACTTTCCATCCAGGAAGAATCCAGCGCGGATTTTTAAAGTTCCTGCTTCTCCGGGACTGGGCTTTCCTGTCCTGGAGGCTTTCACCGCCCCCCCCGCCCCCACCGCCCGGCAGCTCGTGGGGGCCCTCCCCCACTCGATTCTTATTTATTTATTTGTTTGTTTATTATTTATTTATTTATTTATTTATTTATTTATTTATTTATTTATATTTATCTATCTATCCCCGTCTTCCTACCTTGATAGAAGCGCAAACTCTTCTCTCTGTAGCATTCCAGTCGTTCTCTCTTTAAATCTCAGGCCGAATTCGTAGCTTTCAGGATGATTTGAAAGTTATCTAGGTAAGTTGGTCAGGACAGGTGACTTGGGGACCTTACTCTTCCTCCACCTTGCCTTGCCTCCCCCCCCAGGAGGAAATATTTAATATAATTTTCAGTATCCAATATTTGCAAGTTCTCTTGGCTGATTTATCACTACTGGTTTGTCAGTTTATAATCAAATCTTTATCGTCATGAAGAAAATTAGATAAAAATTTCAATTTAAAGAACATATATGACATAACAGAAAATAAGCACATACACATAATTTTAGACAGGGCAGTTGTGAATAAATATATAAAGTTTTAACAAATTTAACAAACACTATTACCACTTTTCCAAGCACCTGACAGACTAACTCACTTAACCCTCAAAGTAAAAAACTTTAGGATGCAAAAACTACTATTGTCATCCCCATTTTCAGATGAGAAAACTGAGGCCCAGAGAGGTTCAGCAACTTGTCCAAGATCACCCAGGCAGGATTTAAGACTATGCTGTCTGGTTTCAGTATAGTTAATTAGCCACTGTGCTATAATTCCTTTCAAGGCTATTGAAATTCCTAAGGAATTGTAAAAGGAGAAAGCATATCCTTTATCAGTCTGGATTCAAGAATCTGAAATTTCAACCACTCTGTTGCCACCACTCTCAAAGTCTTTGCCTCCCTGTAGCTCTATCTTCTCACCTGGCAAACCAGATCATGTCAATTTCCTACTTAAAACCTTTAGTGTTTTTATTACTCTGCTAAGACCACATTTCTTAGTGGTGTATGTTCTTGTTTTTTTTTTTTAACTCCCCAATTCCATTCCTTGTCCTTTCACTAAACGCTCTATCATATCTGATCTAGTTGCCCATATCCTGAACATACGAATGCCGTTTCATTTCTCTCCACCAAGCTATCCACCTGGAAGTATCTCTCTCATGTACACTTTGATAGTCTTCAATCTACAATTGAATTGCTTTTTCTTGTAAGAAGCCATTCTTGACCTACCATTTTTCCATCCATCCATGCATTCATCATATGTTCACCAAATACCACAGGTGTCAGACAATGTGTCAGGCACAGAAATATAATGGTGACAAAAGCAGATATAAGTCTTCACTTCTTCTATGGGATCCCTGGGAATATATCCATTTCATTTCTTATCACATCATTTTGTAGTAATTTGTTTACATCTCTCTCCAGCACTATCATCTGGAGATCCTCTAGGGCCCTAAGAAGTCTTTTAAGCAATATTATCTTCATTTCTTCAGGTACCTAGCAAAGTTCTTAACAACACATATATGAGAAGTTGTGGATTATTAAATTAATAAATGCATACATTCACAAGAGGTAAATGAATAGATGAAAAATCTAAGGAAATGGTTCTTGCTACATATACATATACAAATACACATATGTATATGTATATATACTGAGGTAGTCAGAAATTGGTTCTAGAGAAAGCAATAAGGATATTTTTGGAGTCTGGGTTCAAAGATTCAGAGTCTAAACTGAAGAAATATACATTTTAAAATATATATGTTAGGAAACCAGCTGTGGAAATAAATGTGGACCTGGTCCTGATTGGGAAAGATTTATAAATGTGATCCTCTCTGAAGGTGAAATGAGTACAAACTTTGGTTTTTTAAGACTTTCTCTGCCATCCAGAAAACTCTTGAATTGATCAAAATGGAAATTCATAGCAAAGAAAGGCAAAAAAATGAAGAGAGATTTTAAAAGTTTTCAGGATTTTATGATTTAATTTTTTTTCTATTAAAAGCTAGATGCTTTCCTTCAATTTCAAGAGATTGCAATTCAAGGTTTTGGTATTTAAAGATGCAATAAGTAAAACATCCTCCTAAGTCAAGTTACCACTGTCTTCTCATGCACAGTGAATTGAATATTCAAAAAAATTAAAAGGAAAGTATATTTAAGAAGTTTCTGTTTTCAGTCAAATGGACCTCTGTTGATCTGCATGCTGAATACTCTGGTTGGCTTTTAGCACATTTTCTTAAATCCACCATCTGGATGTCCAGAGAATTATTAACAGCTCTAAGAAGAAACTGGCATTTTGGGATGCCTGGGTGGCTCAACAGTTTAGCGTCTGCCTTCAGCCCAGGGTGTGATCTGGAGATCTGGGATCGGGTCCCACATGGGGCTCCCTGCATGGAGCTTGCTTCTCCCTCTGCCTGTGCCTTTGCCTCTCTCTGTGTGTGTCTCTCATGAATAAATAGATTTTAAAAATCTTAAAAAAAATAAAAATTAATTAATTTATTTAAAAAAGAAACTGGCATTTTTGTTAGATCTTTTTATGCTTATCTAGTAAAATAAATAAAATAATGGTTTCTTTGATGTTGCTGTATCAAGGATTAAATTTCCTCTAAGGAAATTATTCATATCCCTTCACAATATGGTAAAATTGATGAGTCACCTGCCATTGACCTTCACATGTTTATGTGTACTTATCTAAACCACACATCTGTTCTTTATTTTCCAATAAAGAGACCATATGCCCCTTGACTCACATATAAGAGCATAATGTTCTAAAACAAACACACTGAAGTTAATTTAGGGGATAAAATGAACTTTGAAGAGGATTCACATTCAATGCCCTCATTGTAAAAAATAACAAAATTTGTTCCTAAACTTAAGAGTGGTATTTCATCTCTTCTTCCATAATACCCCAGTGAATAAAACAGCTTAATAAGATCCCTTTTTAAGAAGGCTAAAGAGTTAGCATTCATTATAGGTGTGTTTTTAGTGAAAAGTTATATAAAAATGGTTTTAACAATTTTGGTCCAGGTTCATAACAAATACTTCATACCTCAGAATAAATTTTGTGGAACTTTCCCAAACTTTAATATTTTACCAATGCAACAAGCCAATTGCAGTCTTACGGAGCTATCAACCACAGGTCTGAAATTTACCAACTAATAATAATAAAAATAATATTTCATAGTTGAAAAATATTTGACTTTAAAAACTTCTACATTATTGACTTTCGTTTGCCCCTTGTGTTACTTTGTTAAGATATGAAGGGTTATTATTATTTTGGCTCTCTATAAGTGAGGAAACTCAAGTGCAAAGAGTTTAATCAAGTAGCCCAAAGTCCTAGTGACAACAGAGAAGCCAGAACTTGAATCCAGGTCCTCTCCCAAATATGAAAAATACAGTGATGGTTCAGAAAAGTGAAAGGTGAAGGTTTAAGTTACCTGAAGATATTTGTTCTTATAATTGTAATCACTAAGCTCATAATCACTGAGGTATATATCTGTTGGTATTGTCTAATATCTATCTATCTATCTATCTATCTGTCTATCTATCATCTATCCATCCACCTATCTGATATACATTTCCTTAGACAAGTGGGAGATTTAATATATCCCTTTCAGAATTTAACAGCTGAAGTTGACAAATATAAGAGGGGCAGAGGAATTTTAAGAATCTAAACCGAAGAAATATACATTTTGAAATATTCATGGAAAATACACCAAAAATTGATCATATACTATAGAACCAGAGAACCGAGTAAATTCATAGTAAAAAAATCCTACATATTGTAGCAAAAAGAGAGTCCTACAAATGTAATTGGTTGGAAATAATTATTGCAAACCACTATTCTCTAAAATGACTCTTGAATTAAAATAAATAAAATGAAATAAAGACATTTTGAAATGAATGCCAAAGAAAAGCCTGTATGTCTAGACCCATAGGGCATTTCCAAATTTAGAGGAAGTTTTATAATTTTAAAATTTGTATTAATGAATAAGAAATATTTAAAACAATTGAGCTAGAAGTTAGATCTATAAATTTAAAAAGATGACAAAAGAGATAAGAGAAGGACAGTAAAGATAGAATGGTAAAAATAAAAGCAAAAACTAATGAATTAGGTCAGAACAACCACCATTACCATCACCACCACAACAAATCCATACAGCCTGGATTCTTTCAAATGCACAAAGAAATAGATAAAATCTTTTAAGCATTATGACTAAGAAGAAAAAATTAAGGAGAGTAATATAAATACACAGCATCATTAACTATAATATATATAATTATAGAACAGATAATATTTTAAATATTATTTCTATTTCTATTCTATTTCTATAATATGCTAACCTTAACTATGGATATTGGCAGAAGAGATGTTTTTGTTAAGATCATCTCTGGCTTAATAAAAACTTACATTGCATTTTTTTGAGAAGGGAAAGTGTCTTATAATAATATATACTCATATTTTGAATAGGGAAGGAAGTCATCTTAAATGCTTAATCTTTTTCCTATTTCATGTACTCAGAACATAATCTCCCATGAAGAAAAACAAACTCAACAATAGTGTTAATGCTACAAGAGTCTCTGAGAGAGTGTATAAAGAATACAATTAAAACATCAGTTTTCATAGCTAAGGAATAAATACTTTTACCTTTAATATAACAAATGTATCTAAGTATAAATATACTTTTTTGTATAAATATATATTTCTCCCACCCCAAGACTTTTGCAGTAAGTTCTATTGTTGCCTTCCCCCTTCTATATTGGAGGAATTAGGTAGAAAGTAAAATGAAAAGCAAAGTCCCACATTAAATCTAAAAGAACACGTGCCAAATTACTAACAGTGGCTAGCTTTGAGAGCTGTGGGGTAAAATTACAGAAAGACCTTCTACTTTATACACATCTGTAGTACCTAAACTTATAAAAACAATATATTTTTATTAGCTACAGTAAACAGATAGTTCATAGACTTTGATCTATAATTCAAAGTATAAGCATCTATTTCAATTGAGGAAAAGTCAGAGACAAAGAAAAAAAAGCCTAAATCAAAGTTTACCCTTAAACTTTATAATAGTGAAAAATCATGTGAGAATTATTTGCAATGATATATATTACATTTATCTTATACTTGATTAGAATAAATATTATTTTACATACTTTGTATAGTATTCATAATACACATCTGAAAAAGTATTGGAAGTGCAGAAAAAAGTTGCAGTGAAATTATGAAATATTTTTTCTTTTTGAAACTTTTCTGTATTTTCCAAATCCTTATAATAACAGAGATCACTTTTATAATTTGAAAATACTATTTAAAATAAACTATCACTAGATTTTAAAAACATATTTATTTATTCATGAGAGACACACAGAGAGAGGCAAAGACACAGGCATAGTGAGAAGCAGGCTCCTTGTGGGAAGCCTGGTATGGGACTTGATCCCAGGACCCCAGGATCACAACCTGAGCCAAAGGCAGATGCTCAACCACTGAGCCACCCATACACCCCTCACTAGTAGATATTTTAATTAACATCAATTTAATCATCTACTTAGAGATTAATAATCTACTTAAGGGCTTATTTTAGACCTTGCTTTTTAATGGTCTTACCATTTGATACTGTAATCAACCTATTCATAAATAAAGGTTTGAAAGAAATCTATTAGAATTTTAACAAAAATTGTTTTGGTAGCATGGGCAATTCTTTGGTTTCTCTACATTCTTCTTATATTTTATGAGTTTACTATGATGAACACGTTATTACAGTTTTATACAAGCTACAATAAGACTTTTTTATAAGCACAGAATTTGGTTACTTTTAGTCTTCACTAGACCTTATGATGCAGATTAAATTATAGCTGGATGATGAATAGATAGATGGATAAATGGGTGGATAGATTGGGAGAAAGGAAGAAAGGAAAGGAAAGGAAGTAAGAAAAGAAAGAAAGAGGGAGGAGGAAAGGAAGGATCAGAAGGAAGGATTTCTCTGTGCATTATGGTATCACATTTAATACTCAGAACTACTCTATTTTACATGTAGGATCACTGAGGCACAGACAAATTAAGTCATTTGCCATCTTCTTCTGAATTCATCCATCCATCCATTCACCCATCCATCCATCCATCCATCCGTTTGGCAAATATTTACCGAGTTCCTTCTATTTGCCTGTAATATGCGTTGGAAACAGCTGGATATGCAAGACATGGTCCTTATCCTCAAAGTTCTTAGGGTCCCGCATATAACCTAGCATAGTATAATAAGAATAATTATTTCACATCTAACTAACTAATTATAATTATTAAAAGAATATAAAATAAGTACTTATGTAGGGTAAAAGATAAAGCTGTGGTAAGGCCCACCAATGAAAGTACAACGGATGTCTGAGGTTCATATAATTGGTTATATTTTTCTTCTATACTTCTTTCATTTTCTTTCTTTATTCTTTTGTTTTTAAAGATTTTATTTATTTATTCACACACAGAGGCAGGGACATAGGTAGAAGGAAAAACAGGTTCTATGCAGGGAGCCTGACGTAGGACTTGATTCTGAGACCCCAGGATCATGCCCTGGGCCAAAGGCAGGCGCTAAACCACTAAGCCACCCAGGCATCCCACCTCTTTCATTTTCTATGAAATTAAGAATAAAGTATCTATTGGCTTGCACTGGATGCCAAAGTGGGAGCTATTTATACAAAGTTGTGGAATTCACAATACAAATCAGTCCTAGGAAGGAAACAGATGTAATCAAATTAATGGGAGACATTTTCCTTTCCTCATATAAAACTTGAGTGTATTTCTTCCTAATGAAGAAATAAGTACAAAACTTTAAGTTTACAATTCAGTTATAATTGAAATTACAGTTCAGTTTAAATGAAGTAAAACTAGATTTTATTTTTACCCATTTTTTTCCCTCATAGGACTGCAGTTCAGTTTTTCCCTTTAGAGATGAATGAGGTCCATTAAACTCCATTAATGTTCAGTGGGAAGCATTCATCTCAGAATTCAAACAGGAGCCCAGGGAGATATGTTTCCCAAACAAAGATAGGATTCTTTATTGAGGGCCTTGTAAGAGTAACATCCAGAAAAAGAGGCAGATGGAAGAGAGGATCAGCAAAGAAAGAGCATCCACATGTTCCTGCTCATGTAAATATTTGTCTCTCATGAGTTAGATAAATATTGATCAGTCTGCACAGATGCATAGCATAAGTTCTAGTTACTTTTATTAAAGTCAAGATTCTGAGCTTTGAAACATCAGGACTCTACCACAGAGTCTGATAAGTAAGTCAGATTGTGACTACCTTATGACATCTTTTCCTAGTTTCTTGTTGTCTTTTCTAGGTAATGCTTTTATTTATTTACTTTTTATTTCTGTCCAACCTAGCACACTGGTTACTAAATAAAGATAAGTAGTGATTGTAGTCTAACATTTCTATCTTTTGTAGATCTCTGCCTTCATTTCTGAAGTCATGGGAGCTTATTCATATCAGTTTCCATCTCAGGAATGCATGTTTTATTAAAAATTTTATTTTGGGATAATTGTAGATTCATATGTCACTGCAATAACAATACACAGAGAGATGCCATATATCCCTCACCCCATATTCCTCAATAAAAACTTGCATAATTGGTAGTATATCACAAACAGGTAATTGGTGTTGATAAAATTTTAATCTTTTTCAGATTTTCCCACTTTTATATGCAGTGTCTATGTGTGTTTTTTTTTTAAAGATTCTATTTATTTATTTATTTATTTTTTAAATTTTATTTATTTATGATAGTCATACAGAGAGAAAGAGAGAGAGGCAGAGACACAGGCAGAGGGAGAAGCAGGCTCCATGCGCCGGGAGCCTGATGTGGGATTCGATCCCGGATCTCCAGGATCGCGCCCTGGGCCAAAGGCAGGCGCCAAACCGCTGCGCCACCCAGGGATCCCAAGATTCTACTTATTTGAGAGAGAGAGAGAGAGAGAGGAGAGAGAATGAGCAGGGAGGAGGCGCAGGACAGAGAATCTCAAACAGACTTCACACTGAGCCCATGGCCTGACACAGCCTGACAGAGGGGGTTTGATCTCACAGCTCATGAAATCATGACCTGAGCTGAAACCAAGAGTCAGTCACTCAACCCACTAACCCACCCAGGCACTCCTGTGTGTGTGTGTTTACTTCTACATAATTTTATCACATTTCTGTAATTTGTGTAATAGAATAGGTTTCCTCTATTATTTAATTGAGAGCTACATCAGATTGTGTTATAATTTTTGCTTTAATTGTGAAATATGATTGAGAAAACTCAAAAATAAGAAGACTATCCAGTGTATTTTTACTCTCTCCACTTGTCTTCCATTCTTTCTGCTCTTTCAATGATTCTTTCTTTTACAATTTTCTTCCTTCTTAGAGATCTTTGTCATTTTTTATGGTCATCTGCTTGGTGACAAATTCTTTAGTATCCTCATCTGAGAATGCTTGATTTCCTCGTTATTTCTGAAGAATATTTGAATATTTTTGCTAGGTATAGAATTCTGTGTCAACAGATATTTTCTGTCTTCCTATTTTCAAGATTTTTGTTGTTTTCATTTTATAGAAGTTTGATTTGTCTTGACATGGATTCCTTTGTATTTTTACTTTTTGGGTTTACTCAGCTGTTTGAATCTATAGGTTGTTTTTTGCCAAATTTGAAAAGTGTAGGTACTTTTTCACCTCTGCCTTCTTTCTCTGCTCCTGCTGGGACTCTGAGGACACAAGTGTTAGATCTTTTGTTATAGTCTTATAGTTCCCTGAGATTCTGTTCAGGTTTCCCCTCCCCTAGTCTTTTTTTTCTCTCTGTCTTACAAATTAGATCAGCATATTTACCTTAAAGTTCACTGATTAACCCCCACCCCGCTCCTTCTATTCTACTATTGAGTTCATCTATTCAGTTTTTTATTTAAGTTACCATATTTTTCAGTTCCAACATTTTTGTTTGGTTCTTCTTTATATTTTGTTGTATTTCCTTCCTGAGATTTTCTATTTTCCATCTGTTTCAAGTGCGCTCATAATTCCTCAATGAAACATTTTATGATGCCTACTTCAAAATTCTTGTCAGATAATTCTAACATCTCTATAAGCTTGGTATTGAAACTTGGATATTTAAGGTATTATGAAACTCTGTGTCTTATTTAAATTTTGTGTTTTAGCAGGTCTTATCTGAAACTGCTCTGGCAGGGGTTGTGGAGTGTTGCCTCATTACTGCCAAGAAAGGATGAAAGTCCAAGTTTCCCACTCAGGTGATGGCAGGAAAGAGGCTTCTCAATACTGCAGGGTGGGGCTGGGAGTTCAAGCTCCCCCACCTGTCCCCCTACCAGTCCCCAGCTGATACCATTCTGTTTGGGAGCTGGGCACCGTTCCCCATGTGGTCTTACTGAAACCATACGTTATTTCCTCATTATCACTGATAATAATCCCTAATTATCACATTTTCACTGAGTTGTGATGCTCCATTAGGCATCCTCTGACACTATTTCAAGATAGGGCCACCTTATTACTACCTGGTGAGGATGTAAGTCAAGGATCCCAACTTGGCTTTTTGTGACACCACTCTGCAGGATGTTGGGATACCTTGTTATGTAGCCTGCTGAGTGTGGAAATCTAAATTCCGCAGTGAGACACAATTTTGTTTTTCCCCTGACATTTGGCTGAAAAAGAGCAATTATTGCCAAAAGGTGTTCTGACTTGCTAGCCTGTTTCTTGATTCTTTGAAAAGAGCAGTCTCTTCTTGGTGCCTTTGTTTTGTTTTTGTCTCTGCCTGTGAGTGTTTGCAGGCTTCTGGCTTCTCTAGAACCCAGTCTAGAGTATATGCAACAAAAAGAAAACTGTGAACTCACCACCATTCATTCCTTTAGTTCCAAGCTCTCTGATCTCTACCTTTGAGAGGCTCCTCATACATGTTTTACATGTATTTCCAGGGTTTTTAGTTGTACTCAGCAGGAAGAATAGGGGAAATTATGTCTACTCCATCTTTTGAAGCAGGAGTAGAATTCATTTTTAAAATGTAAAATGACTCTGGCTTGCAGGATGGTAGTGGTGATGAACTTATGGAAAGGAACAAATCCTGAGGGTGCTCTGTTTACTCTCCTCATAAGTAACATCCAGGACCTGGAGCTATTGATTCTTGAAGAAAGGAGACTATAAATTTTCCTTACCAAGAATTTTCTTTAAAAGATTCAAGAAGTATAATCAGCAAGAAAGTAACTTATTTATTTTCCAAAGGAATAAATTAACTCTAGGGACACCTGTGTGGCTCAGTGGTTGAACATCTGCCTTGGGCTCAGAGCATGGTCCCAGGGCCCTGGGATCAAGTCCCGCATCAGGCTCCCTGAAGGGAAGCCTGTTTCTCCCTCTGCTTATGTCTTTGCCGCTCTCTGTGTGTCTCTCATGAATAAATAAATAAAATCTTTAAACAATATTTTAAAAGTGAAACAATATAGATAGAGGGAAAAACATGTTTATCAGAGAGATGATTATGTTGGTAAGGTAATAAGAAAGATATAGTGATAGTTAGAAATTAAGGTTTGGGGTATTTATGTAAATGGATTTAGAAACTGCTGCTCTCAGAGCCTGAGGAGAAGGAAATGTCATCCTTGGGAGGACAGTACGAGTTTTCAAAGAGGAGCTGTAGAAAA
Source organism: Vulpes vulpes (assembly GCF_048418805.1). Lineage (NCBI taxonomy): Eukaryota > Metazoa > Chordata > Mammalia > Carnivora > Canidae > Vulpes > Vulpes vulpes. The sequence goes on along the minus strand of NC_132785.1, from coordinate 30,059,300 downwards.
CGGCAGTGAAATTAACATGATAGAAATAAAAAGTAAGCCACACATAAAAGAAATCATATTCTCCAAAATAGAGTTTTCCCCCTTCTTCCCAACTTTGTTCTGTCTGGAAACTCAATCACAGTAATTTCCTACAAGTATTGAAAGAGTATTTATAAAACTGATTCATCCAGAATTTCATGATCTATTTTGTTCATTAATTTAACAGAGGATAGATACATTCTGGAGGACAGAATTCTGAAATAAAGCACCATCATTAATCATAATTATCATAATTTATCATATTTATCATAATTTCATCTGGAAATCTAAGGTGATGTTTAAATCATTCAGTAATAATAAGGATATGAATAGCAGTGGAAGACAAAATGAACTTCACAAAAATAAGTTAGAGCAATCCTAGCCATATGCAAATGTGATAGCAAACTATTTCTAAGTGCTAAGTCACCAATGTTGTCAATTAAGTTAAAAGTAAGTTAAATGTAGCAAGAAAATTACAGTGGCGATTTATAAGTGTGCAGTACTTATGACTGATGTGCTGATGTCTCTTTGATATTGTACCATTCAGAAAAGTCTTCTTAATTCATCACTCATTTACTAAAAGTAAATTATTGAAATTATCCTCAATGTGTGTTGTCTTAAAAGTATTCTGTCATATTCCTATTTATCTATTCTAGCATGTACCAATTGCTGTGCTAGACTCTGTGATCCAAAATAAATTGTCACAAGGTCCTCTCTACAAGATATTGTTCAGTAAGTTAGATATCCTGAGTTACTTTTTGGAATTGGGTGGAATATCTTTTATAAAGAAGTATGCCATGATTACACTAACCAGGTTACTCTACTATCCTTGTATGACATTTTACAAAGGTAGTTGTGCCAGGGTATATAAAAAATTGATGAATTCATCGGTGAGTTGGACATGTCACTCTAACCTGCAGCACTAGACTATAATAAGAATTTCTACAGAGAGGGGTGACATTAAATATAAAGACAATGATCAATTGGGTGAAAATAATGACTGTAAAACTAACTGGGCTTACACAGGTCATATAATCCCTTTAAGCATCAGTCATTAAGCCAATTTTGGAATCCTTAGTCCTAATTGAATCATGATTCTTAAAATTTAGATACATTTGAAAACTAAAACCATCTACACCCACATAACATTATCTATCTTTGGAGAATTGTACCATTGAGCAGACTTTGCTAATATGGCTATTCCAGGAATATTTGCTCAGGAAGGCAAAAGCTGCATATAGCTGTGTTTCTTGTTGCAAGAAAATGCCCCTCACTCTCAGAAAAAGACAGACATCTAAATGAGCATCAGACACTCACCTTTACAACAGTTGTTTTTCTTTTGGTCTTTCTAACTACTCTTTTCCACATCACTCTTAGAAACCCTTGCCTAAAAATCTCCACCTTGCTGTGTTCATCAAACATAAACTGTTCAAGTGCGGTCCTTACCCAGTTCTAGTCAAGTTCCCACAATGAAACATCCATCATAAATCATGTTCCAAATGTCATAAATATTACAAGTCTGCCCTCCACTATCTAAGAAATTACGGAGATTCTATCAAGATAATGCTTTCTTTCACCCTAGAAACCAATAAAATCAGCTTTTGTTCTGTCAACAGTTGGTTTTAGTAGTATTTTCAGGGATTCAGCATTCTGTAAGTTCCTAAGAACTAGTAGGAAAATTTATACTTTCAAAATAGGATACATGACGATGAATCAAAGTATGTGATTGAGATAGGGGAATGCAAAGGACCAATTTTGTGGCAATTTTCACATTTAAAAAAGTAACTACAGATGGTGACTATTGTAGTATAGAAAGGGAAGGAAATGAAATTCAAACTGCACTATGACTGAAGATTATGTTGTAAAATGAAGCGACACCAATCTCTAACCTTATCTTCCCTCCTCTTTTTACCTTGGTGACCATGAAATTGGAAAATATGTAATTAACACTGACTCCAGCCATCCTGGATGGGAAAGGGGGAGTCTTTTATTTTATCTTTTAAAGTTATTATTTATTTATATGAGAGGAGGAGAAAGAGAACATGAGTGGAGGGGAGGGGCAGAGAGAGAGAGGGAGGGAGAAGGAGAGACAGACTCCCCGGTGAGCAGGGAGTTGAACATGGGGACTCCATCCCAGGACCCTAAGATCTTGACCTGAGCTGAAGACAGGCACTTACCAACTGAGCCACCCAGGTGCAAAGGGGAGCCTTTTATAACTTTACCATACAAATCAGGATTCAGGAAGATTTGAAACCCTCTCAACCATGAAGATGCCTGGTTATGCCCTGTCCCACAAGGGCATGAAAGAATGAAAGAATACTAGGAGGTGGGTTCTATTCCCAAATGGGACTAGAGTGCTCCAGAGAAAACACAAATTATTCCCTCACAGTGAGAGCTCATTTTTAAGACTTCAAGACTCCAAAAGTGGCAGCTTTCCCTGATCAAGAGACTGACTCTAACTAGAACCCTCATCAGCCCCAACTCATGAACTTCGCATTATTCTCTACTGTCTTTTGGAGAGAGTTGTGGTATATGAACGTCCTCCTTCTGTAAAAAAGGGTGCAATTCTTGGAGGAGAGTGGTATGGCACAGCAGGGTAGCATAGAAGGACTGTGTAGAAAAAAACTGGAAGAGAGGGATGGGGCATCTGGAGAGAGACAGTGTTCATATAGCACCATGCCTCTTTTGATGCCTTTCTTTGTGAGGCAAATCAGAGCCTCATCCTCTGTTTCTGCCCTTCAATAAACTTGAGGATGGCTAAAAGTATAGACAGAAGGAGCTATAGGTTTTGTTCAATTATTTTGTGGAGACTGGGGCTAGAAGAATGGGAAGGCATCATCTCCCATATCATCACCATATCATGAAAGCAATACCTTTGGTCATATGGTGTATTGGAAGGTTTGGGCCCATGAAGGGATTAGGTTGCTGGAGAGGGCAAGTTTAGAGGCCCTTTGTTTATTCATTTAATGGATACTGATGGATTATTATTTGCTAAACACTGCGGTTTTGGTGGTAAATTAGTTGGTAAGCAAATAGATAGCATTCTTGTCCTCACAGAGTAGCATCTAGTATGAAAGATGGATATCAATCAAGGAATCTACAAGTAAGTGCAAACTTATATAACAGACAAGGACAGCCATAGGGCTCTTCTAGAAATTCTGAAGATCATGAAAGTGGAAAAGGCTCCTCTAGATGGTTGATCTGGGACTTAAAGGAAAAGCAGAAGTTCCTTTGGCAGATGGTATTGGAGGAGTGTTCTGAATAGAGGGATCGGTGTTCTGGATAGGAGGGTGAAGGTGAAGTGTTGAGAGGGCCCACATTAAAGGAATTTAAGTAAGAATAGTGAGAAGCATTGTCCTTGATGAGGCCAAAGGGTAGGAAGAACAGATCCTATAGGTCTTGGGGGCTAAATTTGGTTCAGCTTTTATCCTGAGAGCAGAGGAAGAAAGATGGGGCTGCAGAATGGACAGTGGCTTTTTAACAGATTAAGAAGAGTCCTGGAACTTTGGATTGTGGAGGTGCCAGAGCCCTGTATCCCCTCACACATGTCACCCACAGCCAATCCAAAGATGAGTAGTATTGGCTCTGTCCTCAGACACATTCTGAATCACACCTCTCCATACCATCTCTTGCTTAGGTCATGGAAATGTCTCCTAATTTCTTTCCCTGCTACTACTTTGGTCTGCATACACTCTATCATATAAAAGTGACCTTGAGAAAACAAAAATCATAGTGTTTCTCTTATGCCCTGAATTTCTTGTTTTCATTCTGTGGTAGGCAGAATTACAACATCATGCTCAATATTTCCACCTTCTTGGTGTACACTCCGTGCATAAAACCTCCCCTTGATTCTGAGAAGATCTTGTGATTATGGTGGATTTTTGCAGAGGTCATAAGGTCCCCAGTCAATGGCTGATAATCAAAAGGGCCATGATCCTAGGTGGGCCTGACCTAATTAGGTGAGCCCTTTAAAGATGACAGACAGATGTGAAGGGAGAGAGATGCTCTTGCTGGCCTGGAGGAAGCCAAATGCCACATTGTTGAGTAGGCAACATGGCAAGGATCCTGTAAGCTAGCAAGAAGATGGGGGCCTCTGTCATACATCTGCAGGGAATGCATTCTGTAAACAACTTGAAAGAGCATGGGATGCATCTTTCCCTGGTCAAGCTTCCAGGTGAGGATGCAGCCAGCTGACACCCTGATTTTAGCCTTAAGAAATCTTAAGTGGAAGACCTAGCTAAAATGTGTTGGGCTCCTGACTCTGGAAACTGTGAGATAGTAAACTGGTATTTTTTCAAAATACTTGGATTGAGATAATATGTTACAGAGAAATAGGAAACACACACACTATCATACTCACTGTAAAGTAAAAATTTCACTCCATGGCCTGCAATGCTGCATAAGATCCTAAGTCTTCCAAGCCATCTCCTCCCACCCTGCTCCTTCCTTAGATATAGTGAATGGTCCTTCTTGGTGTTGCTCAAGCAAGTTGCTCCTTTCTCTTCCCCGGAAGGTCTCAAGCCTCACTTTCTCACTTTATTCCTATCTGTGCACAATTATTCCAACCTCAACAAGTCTTTTTCTCATGCCTCCCTCTATCTCCTTACCCTGCTTTAGTTTTCTTCTTAGCACTGGATGCATTATGTCATGGCATTAAGTTTTATTGTATTTTATTGTACTTTTTTCCTGTCTGTCTACCCACTAAAGTATAAGGATTTGGGCCTTGTTTTGCCCAGTGGTTTATTTTTTCTCTGTGACATTTAGACTAGACCTAGGACATACTGAGCACTCAGTACACATTAATTAGGAGAAGGAAGAGACCAGAGTTGGCAGATTGGTGGGTCAATGGCGGTGTGGGTGCGTGTGGAGGCTGGTCACTCAGGCTGCTGGTCTTGGCAGCAGTGTAGAGGGTTCTTGCAGTCAGTGGGAGGCTGCTAAGAGGGGCATCCATGAGGCATGCTTGGCTTGGCAGTGTGACAGATGGCAGGACGCCAGCTCTCGACACTGACATTGTGAACCTTCCTGCACAGCAGTGATGTCAGCTTCCCTGGGAGCTAAAGATGGAGACTCTCCTGGGCCACTTTGTCCCAGGGGTCCTGGTGTTTCCCAAAGTAAGGCAAGGCACCATGACCCATGAAGGACGTTGGAATCCTTCCAGCCCATGGCAAGTGGGTACTCAGCTCAACTGTTGTTGAGAAATAAACAAATGTGGCATCCATTGTCTCTTGCAACCAGGAATCATAAATTCATGAATCATAAATTTAAGCCCCAGCTAAGTAAGATCTAAGAGTTTTTGAATCTGATGCTTGCTTTCACTTAAAAAAGAAACCTTGGTAGCCAAAAGGAAATGATGCCAAAACAATAATCAAGTGGAGTTTTAATGACTTGAATTTTAATTTCTAAATTCAGAGTGATGCTATATGGATGCTATATAGAGATGGAGAACAGCAATGGACTATAGGGGCTAAAACTTATACTTTGTGGTTGGACGATGGTCTGTGTGCACAGCCCAATGCTACTGCCACTTACAAGATGTGGTGAGCTCATCATAAGGAGGCTCACTGATGTTCTTAAGGTCTCAGAACTTAGTGTGAGACACTAACTCCATGTGAGGCACTAGCCATCTGTCTCCTTGGTGCCTTGGTTTACCTTCCTGTAAAATGGACATAGTAATAGCATCTACTTCAAAAGCCTTCAAAGTAAATAAAGTTAGGTAATGTGTAAAGTCCTTAGCCCAGTGGGTAATCAAAACTGGTTATGGTTATTCATGGCATTAAGTAGTTAACTAATTAAATGCACTTAAGCAAGTCTCTGTACACAGACCTCCCCTGGAATGTTTAAGGGATAGAACCAGCTCTTCCACATAGCTCAGCTCAGAAATTGTAGTGCATCTCTTCCTTGCTTTAATCTTGCTCTGTTCTCAACTTTATTTCAAGGTCATCAAGGTGACACAATGCAAGCTGCAGATACTTATGTTTTGATGTGCATTTACACATGCACGCATGCGCGCACGCACACACACACACACACACACACACACATACTGAATGTTGAATAGACATTTCTGAGAAAAATCTAAGTCCCAGGAAATACTGCCTATATCTGGTGAAATCATCTCCTTTCTGAGATGATACTTTAAAAACTTGACCTCCTTCTCATGCCAGCAGAGATTACTGAGCCACCCAGGAAAGTGTCTGATAGGAGATAGTCACAAGTTTTTTAGTGGGCCTGAAATAAAAAATGCAGTTTTTAGAGTGTACCACTCCAGAATGCAATTGACAATGGAGAACTGTTTATTTTGTATATAGTTTTGTTTTTATAAAATAAATGTAAAAATAAAGCAAATGTATCTCTTATTACCCCTGAACCAAAGGCTCAACACAATAGAAGTAGTACAACAGATTCAGGATGGTCTGGACCTTCAGGCCTATTTTTCTGTACACCCTGAGGAATACAGAATCATCTTAACTACAGAAAACATCTTAATGTTTTTGAATCCCACCCAATTGTGTCCTGTATGCTTGGAGGCAGTAGCCCTGGGCCATGCAGTTCAGGTACCCTAGTGCCCTATTTATCTTGGCCCCTTCCTGGAATCAGATCTACTCTATAAAGGTGCAAAGAGGTACAGAGTAAAGCACACAGGATATTTCAAAGCAAGAATCATTTTTTCCCGAAGTCTAGAGCTTTCAGCAGAGGAAGACTATCTTTGCCCACCTGCCAGTAGAATTCTCATGTCCCTCTGTGATCATACCAAGGAGAGCATCTTAAACAGATAATTCTACTCACTGCTGCCTGGTGGAAATGTGGCTCTTAGATAACCCATGACCCATCGATTCCCGTCATTCCTGAGAGTCTCCACAGTGCTCTGGTGACCCATGAGGGTCACTGAATGAGCATTTTTTTAATGACAAAATAATTTATTGAAATGGGTGAATTGATGTGAGAAGGACCGAGTTTGAGATGTAATCACTATTTTGAAGTCCCTCGATGTGCCAGTCATTATGGAAGCATTTTCACAAGTACTTCATAAAGTGAGTGTTACTTTTATTTTGCACGTGAGGAAACTGAAGCTCAAAATGCCCGAAATGGGATGTGGGCATAGATGTTTAGTTAGGATTTGAATTCCGGTCTGTATCTCAAAATCAGCATTCCTTTAAACCACTCCGAGCATCACATTGACAGAAAACATGTCTCAGAAACAGGTTTTTGAAGGCAAGGAAGAAGATGACATTTCCTTTTGGAAATCTCTGGCCTCGTGAAATGTAGGAAAGTAAGTGGAGACACTCAATACAAAGATCTTTTCCAGAGCTGAGATGCAACTGATTTTGTGCAGAGTTTAAACCTTCTTTGTATCATGTGTTTGCTTTTGAGTGTAAAAGGGTTTGTTTTTTGTTTTTTTTTCCGTCGGTTTTTACATTTCAGCATGACAAATTCTAATTGTTAGAGACTATTCTTAAATTTAGGCTGACCTTTAAACAGTCTTCTCAGATTAACATCATTGCAGTAAGTGAAGTCAAATGCAAAGGGGAAGCCTCTCTGCCTGGGCTACAGCCCCGTGGACGAGGTGGCTCCCCGCCGTCAGCCTTCCCTGCAGCACCACGGGCAGCACCCTCACAGCCCAACCCGCAGAAACAGACAGGACTCTCTGGGGCTGGTGATCTCTCTTCATCTCTGTTTGATTCTTCTTCTGCCTGGATACTGCCTCTCACTAGAGGCTCTGGAATCCATTGAAGAACGACATAAAAAAAAAAAAAGGAACGCCATTGCAGGTTATAGAGTCTGATTTTGATTTGATACCAGCTGTAATTAAACATCAATCAATAGTCACACTGAGTGGTCTGTTCTGTACTTTCTGTGATGGGCTTCTTCAGACTTCTCTTGCTTTTGACCACCTTCGATAATGGGAGAGTAAGAAAAGCTTGAAAGCTCCTGTAAGTAAAGGAAGAATTATGTGGTCTGTCTGCTTGCTTCTATTTTTAGAGCACTCTTTTTCTAAGGGTTTGGGACATAGATTGGAGGCAAGGTTGGGATTTGGGTCTTGCCTCTGCCACTTTTTGGCCTTGTTAACCCAGACAAGTTATTTAACCTCTGTATCTCAGTTTCCCTATTGATGAGATAGACATAATGCTACCTACTTTGTGTAGTTATTCAACAGATTCAGACCCAGTTCACATAAAGCATCAAAACCATGTCTGGTGCACAGTAGATGTTAGCTGTTCTCATTAAGCGTGTTCCATTATCCTGATAGGTACTTCAGTGTGGGACCAAAGCACTTGAATTCAAGAACTGAATCACATTATTGACATTTTCATGTGAAATATAAAAGCAATTTCTCTTTCTCCAAACCTTATTTTTCTTTATTAGTATTATATTTTATCAAAAGTTATAAACAGTCTTTGAATACAGTTCTGAGCTCTTTTTCTCAGTTGGGACACAAAGGAATCTTCTGTTTCAAAATGTTTTTGCATTTCTTTGAGCCTTTCATCCAAGTACTTTGCCAGCTATGTGTAGGAGTGGGGGGCGGGGAGGGGGGATTACTATTAATAGTTAGAGATGGGATTCAGAAGTACTTTGTTAGGAAAGAAAGGTTGGCATTTTTGTGGTGGAACCAGGCTAGAATTTTTAGTGACCCTATCTATAATGCACATGGATGGAGAAATTCTAGAAAATTTGCTTTTTTTTTTCTCTCATAGAAAGTGGTATCAACAACCCAACATAAAATGGGGAATGGTTTAAATACCAGGTAAATTCCCACAAAATGCTTTTTATAGTGACAAAAGCATTACCTTTAAGACAGCACTGCAGATTCAATTTCAGGGTAATATCTTGGAGATGAGAACTCAATCATAGGTTTATGCAAGATCAGAGATGACAACTGAAGTAAAAATTATTGTTAACTTGGTCCAGATGTCAGTGAATATATCCTGTGAAATGGTCTAAATCACCAGTAGGCACACAGTCAGTCTCCTAAGCACCCCACAGCTGGAGCAGAGCGTAGCAGTGCTGAAAGCTGTCCTTAAACAGCCAACGTCATAGAGACAGAGTTCCCAACATGGTGTGGTTCCACAAGGGTTAAAGCTCCCCTTACTTATCTGTTTGCCTAGCTTCTTATTACCTAGAGTTTCAGTCTAAGAAAGTCTTTGATTGCAGTTCGATGTGTTTTTTTAATCATGTGTTGTTAGAAGAAAAGGCTGGTCCCAGCTATGAGCATCATTGACCTCCATTGTGTCAAACCTGCTATCCATTTCTGGTCTTCATTTTTCTTGAGCTTAAAAGGTTCGACAAAACAGGCCACTCCCTCCTTCAATATTCCCTTCTTGTAGCTTCTTTGACTTCTCTTTCTTTCTCTCTTCTCTCCTTTTTTAGACCAGATTTCAAACATCTGTTTGAAACTTGGATAAGAGCAGACACCAGTGGTCATTTAGCAGCTTTGACCAGAGTGAGAGGTGGGTCTGAAAAGATGTGAAGAGAAGCCCTCCCAAGCTTATTTCCTAGCCCAGACGTTACTGAGCTCCAGGTCCATTTAACCAACTGAGCACAGGCTCTTTCCCCCCTAACATGAACTTCCCCCAAAATTTCCTGCTTTGAGAAATGATACCTTGGTACTCATGGCACAAAACCTATTCATCACCCTTCATATTACCCTCTCTTTATTTCTTCATTTCAATTGATCCCTACTTTCACCTTTTGGCTATTTCTTTTTCAACAGCTCCTACAGTAATCTAAACCACCACAGTCTCTTACTTTGACTAAAGGAATAGCTTTTAGTCAAAGCTTTTGCTTTCTTCAAATCTAGTCTCTACTGTGAATTGGAAGGATCATTTAAAAATGAAAGACTAAGTGCAAAATTCTCTCATTAAATTCCTTTACTGACTTCTCATTGCTCTTGGGATAAAGCCCAAACTCCTTAAAAGCAGCAGATACAAATGGCATGAACTGCATCCTGCCCCTCTCTGCCCATCCTCCGTCTTGCTCACAATGATACAGCCGCTCAGATCTTCCCTTCATGTGTCAAATGACAGGAGCTATTTCTGCACGGACTCCTGCAGTAAATATATCCTTTTTGTGTGAGGTGGTTTGGAACAAAAGGCAGATTAGAGATTTTGGAATTTAGGAAAAAGGGATCAGGCAAATGCAGGGGGAGGCAAATGGATGGAGAGGACGGTAGTTAAGAAAGAGGCAACTGACGTCTGATTTAACATTTCATGCTTTATAATTTTTATCCAAGCCCCTTGCATCCAAGCCTTCATTATTTACTCAACAAACAGTTCTATCAGTTATATTGCACTTAGTTTGTGCAACGCACTGTCCCAAGGGCTTTGAAACCATTAATTCATTTGCTTAATTACTGCTGTGTTCCAGAACAGAGCTATGTTCCAGATTCTTGTTCCTTAATGTTGCCCTGCTCACAGGGGAAGCACTATATACCTCTAGGAAGTCTGGCATTCGAGTACAATGAGCAGTTTAAACCTTGAGATTAAACTATTACACATTGTGCGCTTCTGGAAACCTGACTTTTAATATCCCTTGCTTAATTCATTAATTCTTTTTTTTTTAAAGACTTTTATTTATTTGAGAGACACAGAGAGCATGTGAGTGCATGGGGAGAGGGGCAGAGGGAAAGGAAGAAGCAGACCCCCATTGAGCAGGGAGCATGATGTGGGGCTTGATCCCAGGACCCACTGAGCCACCCAGGCACTCCTCATTCATTAATTCTTTCAGTGTTTAATGAGAATCATCTTAATGTTAGAGCTTTGCTACCATTGGGATGTGCTGCCAGGACCTCAGCTTCTCTATTCACACCTGACCTTTCTTTCCCTTGCTGGCATTCTCTGCTGCTTATCTCTCCTCATTTTGGATAAAACTCTTCACAGCTACCTAAATTATCTTGCAATAAAAACACATTTAATCTATTCCAAATTCCTTAACCTTGAAATAAAAGACTCTCCCTGAGAGATTCTAAAAAAATCTAACTTCCTCTCACACATTTCCACCTGCAGCCATGTGAGATTTCCAGCAGGAGCCTCCCATGAGACAGGCCATCTCCTTCCCTGCCCTGTCTTTGCCTTGGTCCCTCCTTCTATTGGCAAAGCCCTTGACTCTTCTCTTGCCCTAGAAATTCTGCTCTTTCTTGAACTCCCAGATCAAATGTTGCATTGTATTAGGAAATTGATTTTGCAGAGACGGATACTATCTCCTCTGAACCCCCCACATCATTTTGTGCATGTCTGTTTTCTCAATACTACTGTATTTTACATCTTTGTAAACTCCTGATTCAACTCTGAGCTTCTCAAGTTAACAAATCATATCTTCTCTGTTTTCCTTTTATTAGCACTTTGGGGAACACTGTCACCATTAAAACAACAATATAAAATATCTAAGAATGAACCCAAAATAAAGATAATCAGACACTCTATGAAGAAAATTTTAATACTTCACTAAAAGACATGAAATAAGCCCTAAATAAATGGAAAGCCTTATCCTGTTTTGGTATAGAAAACCAGAATTCCTACTGACAGTTTTTCCCAAATTAAACAATTAACTCATATATATCTCAATTAAAATAAGGGCAGGTTCTCTTTTAAATTGGCAAAAATAATCAGCGTATGAAAACATCTTGAAATATTCTGATATAGAAAAGTAATTAGCATGAAGTCATTTTTAAGGGTTTAAAAAGTATTATTGAGCTACACTAAAATAATTTATTGCTACTGGATAAATAGATCAAGGACACTGAAAGAAAGTCAGAAATAGACTCATAATCAAGACATTGGTAAAGAGGACACTAATAACTGAGGATCTGATAGATTGATTATTTTTTTGGGCCATTTGACTAAATCTTTTGAAAAAGATGAAGCTGAATTCTTACAAAAAGCTTTATTTTAAAGTAAATATAAAACAATACAAGCTTTTAAATATAAAAAGAGAAATTCTAAAAGTACCAGAAGAAATAACTACTTTGTTTTTTTAAAACTTTGGAATGGAAGAGACTTTTTCTAACTCAAAAACTGGAGGGGAAAAAGTCATAAATTAGGCTACATAAAAAGTATAACTTTTGTACTGCAAAGAAATTTCACAATGTCATAAGAAAAATGACAGCTATGGAAAATATATGCAAAATATAAAATGTATGCCAGATAAATGTCATATTGCCTTACTACACACAGTTCTCACAATAGAAAAATGAAAGACTCAAAGCAACATTTCACAGAAGAATATTGCGAATAGCAAATAGCCAGCCATATGGTAAGATGCTAAAATTCACTCATAACCATATATGCAAATTTGAATTAACAATGGGACACCATTTTTTCCTATCTTAGAGAAAACACTACAATGTTTTATAATAGCCACTGTTGGCTAGAATAGACAAGTACTCTCAAATCATGCTGAAAGGCAATTTGAAAATATCAAGATTTCTTGTGATCTTGAATTCCACTGGAATTTATTTAGCAGTTTACCTAAGTGTGAAGATGTTCACTGATGCCAAATGCAGAAGCAACACAAATATTTATTAATAGGAAAAGTATTAGTGATAATCATACATTGTGCTATTTTGCAAATGATTAGAAATGAGAAGATTTACCTACTTAAGTGGAAAGTTGATCAATATATTGGTTAATAAGAAAAGAAAATTGTAAAACACAAATCTTCCTATAAATAGAAGTGCCATTTACATATAAGATATACGGAGTTTTTTTGGACGTGTAGATGTGAAACTGCTGATATAGTTAATTGTGAGGAATAAAAACTGAGTGGGAAGGGAGATGGCAAGGGGACAGTATTACTTAAACTCTTTCATGTTGTTTGAATCAGTTATAAAACTATTCAGGATTTTTTTTAATATAAATTTTATTTTTTTTCAAAAAATGACAACTCTTCTTACCTTTGTCACTTTAGACTAAGATAGTTGTTCAGGAATAATGTATTTGTTCCAAGATACCAAGAGTCTTCCTGGAAAATGATGGATCCAGAAACTGAAATATTCATGCTCACTGAGGGTGACAAATCCCTTTGTGGGTTAATTTTTATATATATAGTTTCCCTGACAGGAATATTGAAATCAGTATAGGCATGTCACAGCTAGGATGTTTCTGGCACAAGCAGAGGCTCTTGCTGCCACAGTAAAGAAAGGATGGATGCTTCACAGGAGGGGTAGCAATCTGACCAGGAGGGCCCCTATTTATTTTGGTGTTGCATACATCATACTCTTTCTCTAGTCCTTTGCTTTCTGCACTTCCCTCTAGTTTGCCAGAAAAATAGATTTGACAGCACTGTTTTCTCTGTTGCTTTCTGGTAAAATAAGAGAGGGGAAATGCTGCCTTTCTATGTGGTCTGGTTGCTGAACCTGGAAGCTTGGTTCTAAGCAGTGTTAACTACAGGTACAACTAATTAGGTGAGCCATGCTTGTGATTCCTATGCACAGTACTACACCCAGTCCTGATGCGAGGGTTTTCTCCCCCTAAGTCACCAAGCAGTTCTACTGCGTCGGCTGGGGGGTCCTATAGCTCAACTCAATTCAATTATCTACCCTGAGATAGCATCAAATTCCATAGATTTAGGGCTCAGGCCCCCAAAACTGCTCCCCCCCAATAAGCTATAAATTCCAGGATCTCACCACCCTCACTTTGGGTTCCATTCATTTGTTAGAGTGATCCACAGAACTCAGGAAAAGTTAACTTGCCAGATCACTGGTTTATTATAAAGATATAACTCAGGAACAGTCACATGGGAGGGATGTGTAGGGCAAGGTGTTCAGAAATGGCATGGAGCTTCCAAGAAAACTCTCACCCTCTCATTCCCTGGTTGGCCCCACAGGCAGCCTAATCTCACCCTTTTGGGCTTTTCAAAAGTCACCTCATTAACATTAAAAAAGACACCTTAGGGCAGCCCAATTGGCTCATCGGTTTAGCTGCCTTCAGCTCAGGGTGTGGTCCTGGAGACCCAGATCTAGTTTGACAGGCACTGAGGGGGACACTTGAAGGGATGAGCACTGGGTGTTATTTTGTATGTTGGTAAATTGAACACCAATAAAAATTAATTTATTAAAAAAAAAAATGAGAACAGATCTAGTCCCAAGTCAGGTTCCCTGCATGGAATGGAGCCTACTTCTGTCTGTGTCTGTGCCTCTCTCTCTCTCTCTCTCTCTCTCTCTGTGTGTGTGTCTCTCATGAATAAATAAATCTTTAAAAAAGAGACCTTAATCATTCTTATCATGTAGAAAATTCCAATGATTTGAAGGGCTCTGTGCCAGGAACAGGAGAATATATATATATATATATATATTTGATATATATATATATATATATATCAGTCTGTGTCTCTCATGGATAAATAAATAAATAAATCTTTAAAAAAACCTGAATTTAGCAATAGCACATGTATATAGAGTCTTGTCTGTGGTGATCACTCAAAAAACAGTGCTGGCTGTCACACTTTTGCTTGCTGTGTAAATAACAGTAAGATGCAGAGCAAAACATTTCAACTTCTAATCAAAATATCCAGGGGTTTAATAAATTAGAAAAACAAACATGTAGTTAAGAACAAAAAAGCTGTATTTAAAGATAAAAAATATAAAAATATTTAGCTATACATCTCCCCAAATACAGAGCACAGCTAATTCAATCCAGTACATGGGCACCACCAGAATTCAACTTGGCCCTTTTAATGGTAGAACTTGCTTGTTTCTAGAAAGTTACGCACTTCTCTCTCTCTCTCTTTTATTTATTTTTTTTAAATTGTGGCTCATAAACTTTTTTTTTTTTAAATTTATTCATGAGAGACACACAGAGAGAGGCAGAGACACAGGCAAAGGGAGAAGCAGGCTTCATGCAGGGAGCCCAATGTGGGACTTGATCCCGGGTCTCCAGGATCAGGCTCTGGGCTGAAGGAGGCGCCAAACTGCTGAGCCACTGGGGCTGCAACTTTTTTTTTTTTTTTTTTTTAAATAAGGAAAGCCACTAACTCATTGATTTTCAATGTAAAGCCATTAAAAAAATATCTTAGCTGCTTACCAGAAAAGAAATTTTCATAGTAGAGCATAGAGAAGCTGTTTCTCTCATTTCTCAAAATAGAATTTAATTTTTTAGAGTTGGGATTTTAATTCTATTTTAAAAATGTCATGCTCACTGAAAATAATTCAAAGCATACGTAAAGTTCTAAGGTGAAAAGGTAGACTCTCTCTCTTCTCCTTGCCTAGTCCCAGAGTTAAGATCAGCTGCTACATTCTTAAATATCTTTGTGACAGATTGGTTTCCTTTGCTAAGGTTTTCTATTTTTCATTAGTTTCAAGTGAATTTGTAATTTCTTGTTGAAATATGTTTATGAAGGCTGCTTTCAAATCTTTGTCACGGAACTCCAGCATCTGATTCACATTGACGTTGGCATCAATTGATTGTTTTGGCTTGGTAGAATGGGTTACTTTTAATTGTATTAATATTCTAACAACTACGTTAGGAGACTCTAGATCCTATTAAAATCTCTTACTTTAGCAAGCAGTTACCTACTTAGGCTTAGCATATAAGTCCTGGCTATAGGTGTTGAGAATCTTCCCCTCTCTCCAGAGGACAAAGGGACTCACTGGAGGTGGATCTCTTTTGTCTACTCACTGAGTCTCTTGGTAAGAGAAGGCAATCTCTGAACTGCAGTGACAAAGAGGCTTCTCAGTTAAGCTGCTTGTATGACTTCCCTTAGCTGGTGTCACCAGGCCACTCAGTTTCTCTATGTGGTAAAGGAGAGTCCTCAGGCCCATCAAAAAGATCTCTTCCCTTGTCTGCTGATATTCACTGATGGTCTTGATCTTTCCCCTGTGCATGTGTTGTCCTGCTTGCCTGGTGTTGTTGACAAGACTCCTATTAGGGAGGAATGAGCCCAGTTGGGCTGCCCTCGTTAGCCAGATAGGAGATCCAGCATGTGGTCACCTTTTGCTGTTGGGTAGAGGGTTGTAAGATCCCACTGCTATGTTTTTCCTTCAGTCTTGGGATCAGTAACCAGTTCGCCTTCCTCTTTCAGAGTTCTCCTTATGCTGCGTATTGCATTATTTTCAGGGTTTATTGTTGTACTTGGTGAAGGGAAGCTGGAAGTAAAGTGGGAGATCTAGTACTTATTTCACAGAGTCAAAGAATGAATCTCTAAGACAAAGGACAGTGAGTAAAGCCATAGAAGTTTATTAAGCAGAGATTCAGAGAAAGCTCTCAGAAGTGAGAGGGGTCCCAACAGGGTTGCCCCTGACAGCTTTTAGTAGCAGTCTTTTATTAAGAACTGACTGGGAAGCTTGTGGCCTTGAGATTCTAGTGCCATCTTGGTTTGAGCAAGGACTATTAATAACACCCTTAATGACTTAAATCTTTGAGGTTTGGTCATTTTCTGTGATTACACCGTAGCTACCAACGAAAAATACTTCCTAACATCTGGGGCCAGGTGGTCTAGTCTATTCCCTTATCTCTTGTTCAGTTCTGACTTAGAGCTTTTGCCTGCCAGGAATAGTCTCAGAGCCTAGACAGGGGCCCACTATCTCTCCCTGCATATACCTTAACCCTTTCCTTACTCAGAAGGAATTAGCTACACCCCCTTGGCCAGACTAGGAGTTCAGTCTGTTAATATGTATGCCTTCTCCACTAAACTCAGGCAGTTGAAGCATAAGACCCATGTTATACTTTGTGTCTTTGGTATTTAATTCAGTTTCTGACACAAAGCAGGCACTGACTAAATAAATGCAAATGCTCAATATACAGAATTTGATCTAATGACATATTATGGTAAACAGGACATTACTGTGATGCTACTTAGCAGTGACAACACAGCCAGATTAGGGCTCTGCTCAATAAAGTAAAGATGGGACTTCTTCTGTGCTTAGATAGTTGACTTCACATCTTCTAGCGTTCTCTCCAATGCATGCAATTAAAGACACCAGAAGAGGAGGATCAGCAGTGTTTCATGCCACCATGTCATAAGCATCAGAGAAAGTCTGAATGGTCAAAGAGTTTCCTCAAAGGATTTCAGAAAATGTTCTATATACAGCTATACTGCATAAGACTTCTGTTAAGAAAAGAAGAAGCAAGAAATTTTATTCCTCTAATACCAACTGAGCCTATGAAACAAGCATCTGGTGTAGCTGAAGGTTCTATTTATTTAGTTAGTTGTTGTCATAGTTTAGTGGAATTCTGGGCAAAAAAGTAAACGTCAGTTAAGATTGTTTTAATGGCAGTAATAACACCTCCCTCTTTTTGAATGTTTCCTTGTGTGAAGCCCTGAGCTAGCCATATTACTTATATTACTCATAAATTTCACAAATCCCCATTCTGTAGATGTGGAAATTATGAATAGAGAAATCATATCCTATAAAGTCCAATCAGTTACAAAGGATAGTATAAGGATTCAATCTCAGGACTGTCACCACCCTTTTGTTCATAGTATGCCTTTTATAAAATACACAATTTCTAAAGGAAAGCACAAAAATGTAATGCATGAGAAAATATGGTTTCATGAAAAAAAGTTTTTTTCTTTACTTACTCCAAAATGTCAGAGTAATAGCTTAGTTAATGTTATAGGATGTTTTGCTGCCATGAGAGTAACAACTGCTTTTTAACAAAATAATGCTTTGTTATTAGCTCATTGAGCTATAATGGAGAACATTGTTTCCAAAGGCAATAATGTCTTATAATACGTGACTTCTGCCCTGCCCCCTGCTGTGTTATTTTCTTTCCTTGGAGCTGACAAAGGCATTCGACAAAATGAGGAAATAGTGGAGGGCACAGCTGAATCAAATTTTGAAACAAACAGCCAAAGATAAGTGTGTCACATGAGAACAGCTCTTAATTGTTCTATGATAATTCACTCAAAATATAATGATGTTGTTAGAAAGAATGAACTAGTTTCTTGCGGATTAAGAGAAAATCATTTGTAGAAGATGAAAGGGCATCTAGCATTTGAATAGACAGAGAAAAGAACTGCAAGAACATGAAATTACTTTTTTGCCCGATAAGACATTTATCTGTGTTTCTCTATCCTCATGCTAAATGAGGTCTAGTAGATAAGGTCCTTTGAAAGCAGAAATGGTATTAGGTTGGAATTCTGTTCCAGGCACTCAGAAGACAGACACAAATAAGCACTGCAGTGAGGCTGGTTACTAATGAGGAGACCTCTTTTGCAAAAACCTTCTTAACCAGCTTTTTTTTCTGAAAACTGCCCGGAGCTTGTTACCCAAGGCTAAGGCTGCATTCTATGTATGCAAGGAGATAGATGTATAAGGAGCCTCCCTTCACCAGGAGAATTTGGAATCTAGGGTATATTGGCTCAAATTCTGCTTCTAGTGTTCATACAGATTTCAAATCAGATGATCATGGTGATCATGTGCCTTTGAAGATAAGCCTAAAATCTTACCAGTTCACTTGTATCTTCTGAGCAATTCATCCTCTTGCCAGAGGCAGCCCAATAATATAAAATAGACCCTGCATTCAACTTATACATGAACTTCTGATCTGCCTTTTTTGTTGCATCCCTCCAATATGGAACCTTTGCCACTCTTTAATGATGATCCCTCCCACTCTAAGCTCTACAATCAATTGGTGATGTGCTTAATGGGAGTGGAAAGAACCTAAGGTCTTTGCGCAAAATAGTACAAGTGGGCTTTTAAGTGTTTTCAAAGTTGGTGAATGGAAATTCCTGGGCACTTTTTGGAATAAAATTCTTAGAAATTTTTTGGAATAGAGACAGTTCTTGACTTACAATATTTTGACTTACAATTTTTCGACTTTACGATGGTGCAAAAAGCAATATGCATGCTGTAGAAATCATACTTTGAATTTTGATCTTTTCCTGGGCTATCAATATGCAGTACAATACTCTTTTGTGATGCTGGGCAGCAACGGGGAGCCACAGCTCCCAGTCATTCACACAATCATAATGGTAAACAACTGACACACTTATAAGCATTCTGTACCCACACAACCATTGTATTTTTCAATTTCAGTACATTATTCAATAGATTACATGAGATATTCAATACTTTATTATGAAATAGGTTTTGTGTTAGATGATATTGCCCACTTGTAGGCTAATGTAAGTGTTGTGAGCATGTTTAAGGTAGGCTAGGCTAAGCTATGATGTTCAATAGGTTAGGTGTATTAAGTGCATTTTCCACTTACGATATTTTCAACTTACTATGGGTTTGTCAGGATGTAGCCCCATCACAAGTTGAGAAACATCTGTAAATCCTTTTAATGAGAATTTCCCAAGAAATACAGATCGATCTGGTATAATGCAGAGGGAGTTGGGAATGAGGGATGGAGAACTGATTGTAGAGTGGTTAAGTTCCAAACGGTAAGGCACACCACTGATTCTGAAGAACATACCTGTTTGATACAACCAAATCATGCGTAAATTATAATAAAATGTTTATATGTTTAATATGCATAGTTTTAGGCTCTTAAGGAAGTTGGAAACTAGAAGAATGAACAGTGGGGAACAAGCCCCCATAAAAGTTGGATAGCTCTGGAATCAAATGCTCAAACAATGAAATCAGGAAATGAGATATTAGGACCAATGCCAGGGAGTAAAGGTGATTCTGACACTCTTAATATAAACTGGAATCCTCAAAGGGGACTTGAGTAGCTCTAGGGAGAAATAAGTGTAATTCTTTTTGGAAGGAATCATTCTAAAATTATTTTCTTCGGAATTCATGAAATAATTTCAACTAAACATGAATATAGATTTAAAAATTATATAAAATTCAAGAAAACAATTCACCATATGTGAGAGTCAAAGAAAGCAACAAAAATATTTAGGTCCACATACTTCATATATTGGAATTATTAAATAAAAGTATAAAGTAATGATATATGAAATATTTGAGAAGTAAAATACATACAAAAATGATCAAGGAAAAGGGAAAAGGGACTATTGTTCCTGGTAATTCCTAAATGATTTGGGTCAGCTATTCAGGAGAAAGGAAAGGGGTGTGCAGCAAAGGAAGAGGAGTGTGGATCGTGTGTGTGTGTGTGTGTGTGTGTGTGTGTGTGTGAGTGTGCATGTAAATATGTATGTCACTCAGCTTAAAGGGATAAGAGAACTAAAAAAAGCAGTCAAGGATTCCTGGGCCAAGGTCCAAATAAAGTGCGAAGCCAAAAAAGATAGAAGAAGATATACCATGCAGATAGTCACCGAAAGAAAGTTGATATAGCTATCAGAAAGCATTGCTAATGGTAAAGAAAGACACTCAAAATGCTAAAAATTCAGGGAGATATAACGATACATAATTTATATTAACTGTAAAATATGTGTGATCTCAAAATATTTGAAGCAAACATTGACAGAACTGAAATAAGAAAGACAAATTCAAAATGGCAATGGGAGATTTTTAATACAAGTCTTTCAATAACAAATAGAACAAGGGAAGAACAACTAAGTAATAAATTAAAATTTGAACTACTCATTGACAGACTTACACACAAACACACACACACACACACCCTACCTAACAACTGCACGGTACATTTTTCAAGGATAAATGGGGCAGTTAAAAAGATATATTATACACTGCCTCAAAAATCACATTTTAGGGAACTTCAACGAATTGAAATGATAAAGGCTATGTTCTCTAATCATGGTATAATTAATCTAGAAATCTGGGGATCCCTAGGTGGCTCAGTGGTTCAGCACCTGCCTTTGGCCCAGGGCATGATCCTGGGGTCCGGGAATAAAGTCCTGTGTCAGGCTCCCAGCGTGGAGCCTGCTTCTCCCTCTGCCTGTATCTCTGCCTCTGTCTCTCTCTCTCTCTATCATGAATAAATAAATAAAATCTTTAAAAAAAAAACCCTAGAAATCTGAAAAAAAAAAACTGTTTGAAAAATCCTCATATATTGAAAGCTAAAAAATATATTTCTAAGTTACTCATGGTCATGAAGGGAATCACAATGGCAAAGTGAAAATACGTTAAATGAATGAACAATAAATACTACTTTCAAAACTTGCAGCTTTCTGTTAAAATAAAAAAGAAGAAAATGTGCATTTTTAAAAATGCATGTACTAAATGAGATGAAAAGCTGAAAGTCATTTATCTAAATCTCCATCCCAAGAATTTGGAAAGAGAAAGGCAGTTTAAGCCCCATGGAAGAAGAGCAAAAGAAATATTATAAAGTTTAATAAATAAAGGAAGAAGTATGGAAAGATTAATAAATTGATATGTTTGGTGAGGTTGAATAAGAATGAAAAGAGAGAAAACAAAAATAATCAATGTTAGGAATTAAAAAGGAAACATTAGATAAGTTAGAAAAGTACAATAAGAAATTGGGAAAGAAATAATCCAATATAACCAATAAAATAGATGTATTTCTAGAATGATACAACTTACCAAAATGTCCATAAAAACATATACTTGCTAAATATAGATTTAAAATTTTCCCAAAAGAAAATTGTCAGCTCGTTTACATGCCTCCATCAGTGACTCAGAACACACATTAAAGTAGGAAATAATAATTTTGTTCTCCTTGAAAATAAAAAGCAAAGAGGCAAATACCTCAACTTACTATTTGACATCAAAGTCACCAGCACATATGAAACAGATCTAATAGAAATTTATAATAGCACTAATTGAAATAAAAAATGTAATGGATATGTTGTGTTTTAACAACATAAAATTAATTGAGGAAATAATTAATAAACTGAACTATAGATATAAGGAAATTACCCAGGCTGCAACATAGTAAAATGAAAAGATGGAAAATATGAACATGATAATTAAGGGGCATGGAAGATTGAATGGGACAGTCTAACAAATATACCCCATCACTGTCCTAGAAGAAAAAATAGAATGCAGAAGGTGCAATATTAAAAAAAGTATTGGCTGATAATTTGCCAGAGTTGATGAATGGTTAGAGATTCAGACACAGAGAGCAACACCTATTCAAAGTAGGATAATGAAAAATTAATATAGACCTAACAAATCTGTAGAAAGTCTGGTGGCGGTAGAAGTGGCCAGAAAGAAAGAACAAATTACTTGCAAAGAACAACATTTTGGCATCAGACTTCTAAACAGAAAATTGAAAGCCAGATGACAGCAGAATAAAATTTTCCAAGTGCTCATAGGAAATAGTTGTCAATTAGAATTGAATATCCAGAAAATTTGTCTTCCAAAATAAAAAAAAAATGGGTTGAAATATGTATATTTTCAGATAAAGAAAATCTGAGTGCATTTACTACTAACTGACTTCACTAAAGGGACAGCTAAATGTTTTTAAGAAGAAGGAAAATGATCCCACAAATGATCCCACAAATGATCCCACAAAATGATCCCACAGAATTGTGAGAAAAAAAAATTGATCTAAGTATGCTGCATTAGCTGCTAAACACTGAGTAACAAAGAAGTCAGAAACTTAGTGGCTTAAAACAACAATGACCATTATTTCTCTCTTACAGTTTCTGTGGATAAGGAATTCAGGAGTAACTTGGGTAGGTGGTTCTGGTCTGGGGTCTCTCATGTGCTTCTCACCATAATAACTATTGCCATTACATATGTATTGCCATCATATGACAGCCGGGGTTGCAGTCCTATCCAGGCTATAACAGGAGGATACAACTTCAAAGGTGGCTCACTTGCACGGCTTGCAAGTTGGAGCTGGTACAGATTCTCTATAATAGTTCTTGGGTTTCCTCACAGAATGGTGGCCAGATTCTCCCAGAACAGGTGATCCAAGACACGAAGGTGGAAGTTAAATGACTAAGGTGCCATTATGACCTAGCTGTGGTCACAGCCTCCTGCTTAGGCTATATTCCATTGGTCATACTAGTTAGTCATGATTCAATATGAAAAGAATTATACAAACATGTGCAGGTGTAGTTACAGCCAAATAAACATTGTTTTCATAACATAACAATAATAAAGTGTCAATTTTGAAAAGAAGAACAAAATGAGAGGATGAAATTATCATGGAAAGAGACATGATCAGAGTTAAATTGTTCAAATTCTTTTAATTTTTCAAGAACAGAGTAAAGTGCTTTATAGTTTTGTGCTCATGGTAATATTGTGACTGTAACCTATTAAAAATTGGAATAAGTTATGTAAATTATAAATTGTATAGAAAAAGCAAAGCAAAGAAACAAACCAAAAAAATAATCATAGAAAATATAAAGAAGATTAAAGAAGCATACAAAAATAGGTTAACTAGAAACCATAGTGAAATAAGATAGAAATCAGTTCTGATATATTAGTTATTACATTAAATACAAGAGGAATAAATTTGCTAGTTAAAAGAGATTGCTAATTTGGATAAAATAAATCAAACTATAGAACACATAAAGGCATAGAAATTTTTAAACAAATGGATGGAAAAATGTATATGAAGCTGTCAATGACATATAAAACCAACAAATAAAAACTGTTCTGTTATATTAAAGCCAAAATTATCAAAATATCAAAAGACTAACCAAGAATAAATCTTTTAAAACTATAAGAGAAGCACAACTTACTTATTTTATATGTATTTATTTGGTGCAAAAACTCCCACAACTATTTACTATTAAAGATGGCTTAATAGAGCCATATTCCATATTCATATAATGGGAAGTTCATAAAAATGTTCATTCTCCACAGATTAATTCTATTGGTTCAGGGAAATTGCAGGCAAGGTCCCCATGGATTTTGTTTTTGAGTATTGACAAACAGATTCTAAAATTTCTTTGGAATGGAAAAAATTGAAAAATAATCAGGAGTCTTTTAAAAAAGAAGTATAATGCGGAAGCGTCTCTTTCCATATTTGAAGACTCATTATAAAGCAATCGGTAATAGACTAAACAATAAATGGGGCCAGGACATTTGTTTATCCCTAGGAAAAAAGCAAAATTGTATTCCTACCTGGTACTGTGTACTAAAATAAATTTCAGATGGATTAAAGACTCAAATATGAAAGGTAAAACTTTATTTTTTGAAAGGTAAAAATTTAAAGCATTAGAAGAAAATATTTGGGTGACTATTTTACAGTTTGGAATAGGGAAGAATTTTTTAACTAAGACTCCAATAGCAATAACACAGGAAAGAAACAACATAAGGGAAAATACAGATAACTATTTTTTAAATAAAAGTAACACCTATTTGCTAAGACATCATGGCAGTGAAACATAAACAACAAAACTGAGAGAGGATATTTGCAGCATATATAGTTGATTAATTATGTTAGTATCCAGAATATATACTTTGAATTGATTGGGAAATATTAAGAATTCTGACATTTGCTACTATTGGTGAGGATGAGGAGCAAGAGAGTACCTGACAATACAGCAAATCACTTTAGGTGCATAACTGAAGGAATGTTTCTCATGTGCACTGGGAGGCAAGTGCAAAAATATTCTCATAATATCCAAAAATATTTGGAGCATGAACACAAATATACATACTTACCTTTATGGATGAAATTGTGTGACACCTCCTGTCCCAGGGCAACCAGATTTATATATTGAAGTCATAACTCCCAGTACTTCTAATGGGATTATATTTGGAGATAGGGATTTTAAAAGGTAATTAGTTAAAATGAGGCAACGAACTCATTTTAAGTAAAATGAGGTAATCCAATATGACTGGTGTCCTCATCAGAAGATTAGGACACAGAGAGACTCCAGGGATACATGCACACAGAGCAAAGGCCATATGAGGACACAGCGAGAAGGTGCCATATGCAAGCCAAGGAAAAAGGGCTCAAGAGAAACCAAACCCGATGACACCTTAACCTTGGACTTAAACCTCCAGAACTGTGAGAAAATAAATTTCTACTTTTGAAGCTACCCAGTTTGAGGTATTTTGTTATGGCAGCTGTAGCAAACTGGTACACTCACCCTCTTCATAAAGGCTAAAAAATGAAAACACCCCAAATATCCACCAGGAAGATGGACTTTTTCTCTGAGGAACAGCTTTTAATATAACTCAGTGCAAGGGAAGTTAATCCCCTGTATTTTACTATTCCAAGTCTCCCAGATCCAGAAAAAAGAATCCAATTCCACTCCTGGAACACAGACGATGGTTATTTCGATTTGGTAGCTGGTAAAGCTCTAATTGAAGAGCCAGCTTGAGTTCTACTGACTTAGGAAATGGTCTTTCCCACCTAATCACTGTTTTTAGAGAAAGTAAGTTTTTTTCTACTCATAAAAGCCAGATGGGCTTCTGACAAATACTCTATGAGCTGTTTCCCTTCCCTTGTTGTGCTTTCTTTCCCTCATCTTGGTTTAGTTCTCTTGAATTTCTAGAAGTGAGGAGGAAGATGAGACTCCGAATCGTGTATATAGAGAGTCAGATTTTAAAACCTGTGCTGTAGTGGAGTTTATTTTAATCTACTTTGTGTCCTCACTCCCTTTGATGAATGTGAGCCTCTAGGCAGACAAGCAAGACTTGAATGTTAGATTCTAGTGCTCTGTCCCGCAGGAATTTAGAGGGTGGGTAACATTACAGGATAGCCATCGATCAAAATTTATAAGATTTGGTACTGAAGACTTTTATCTAATAAAGAATCAGTAAAGGCAAAATTTGCTGTAGGTGAGGTAGCAATGAATTAATTTATCCAACCTATTCTTTTCTATTACCTTAACCCTGAATAGTTAATAAATGTTTGCACACTTACTGTAAATAAAGCACCACATTTAAGGAGACAAATTCTGAGAATTAAGTTGAGTAAAAACCATAGGTCAAAAACTATTAATTGGGGTTAAACATGTTACAAGTTAAAGAAAACACACACAAAAAAACCTACTCAGTTTTATTTAATTCACTTTGCTACCAGAAATTAGGTTTTGTGTTTCAATCATAGATAACAAAAATTGTTTCAGCTAGACTCTGACAATAGAGACAAATGTTTGCATAAACAAACCTGTTCCCCAAATTAAACTTGCAAATGTAAACAAGAGGCATATTTTCTATTTGTAACAATGCCCAAACTTCATAGAAATAATCTTTAATTTTGTATGTAGATAAAATCGACTCTGTTTATGGTGTGTTATCTATATTTATTAAACCAGTAATTTTTTTTAGCTGTGGTTATATGGGAGGCACAATTCCTGGTATTAGGGACTTAAAAATTAAACAGTCTTCACCAGCAAGTTGCTCATTGGGATGATAGAAAAGAGAACAGCCATCACCATCCAGTCCAGTCTGATCAAGTTATGCAAAATTTGATCACTAATAATCAGTATGGATTACAAGCAATTCACAGATGAGGTACGTCTCTGTTGTCTTAGAAATAATTAGGAATTTATCAAGTGGTCGCAAGATGGGGGCTAGTAGGTGGATTGGGGGAGACTATAAAAGGGTAGAACATACTAGGTAGAAGGAGCTATAAGGTCACTACACAAGAAGAATTCATGACATTTCATTACACAAAGAAAAATCCAGTCCTGAAAATATACTTATATTGAGAGTCAGAAAATAAAAATAACAGTTAATCCATTTGGTGCCTGGGGGAACTTGATCCTTAACTTGTACTGACCTCAACACAATCAGAAACTTGGCTGCCTTTTGTCTGAGTCAGTGCCAGTCTTATGTACTTGCTTCCAATTCTAAGTAATTTATTCGTACCGTCTCTATATGTTGTACCAGTTCTAGACATTTTAATTCTTAGCACAGATCTTAGGATTTCTATGAATCGTGCAGGACAGTTAAGACAGTTCTAAAACTCTCCAAAACTTTTTAAGAAATTTCAAGGGAGGCAATAAAATAAATTGAATTTTCCAGCATCCTAGAGACATTCATGTGTCAAAACTACCCCCTTATAGCCCAAGGTTATACATCATAACTCCTCAGATTTCACTACAGTTTATTACAGTGAAAAAAACACCCACATGGCCCTGAGTGCATATTCAATTTATGAGTATCAAAGGAAGATAGATTTAGTTACATTAAAATGTGGCTTCTATGTTTATGATGCAGCCGCATAAAAAATAATGTACAGAACACCTTGTCCTACCAAGCAGCTGTGGGGAAGTCTTTGACTGGAAATTGCCCCAGTTTGGGAAAGTTAAATTAGACATGAACATAAATTAAAGATATCATTAATTCATTTGAAAGAATTGACCATTTAAGAAGGCTGTCTCTACCAGTGGAAACAAAGATGGAGAACTATCTAATAGTTGTGAGTTGCTCGGAATTTTGCCTGGCTTCCAGAAACTGAATTGGGAACAGATGTCTGCCCACACAGCGAAAATAATCTTACTAGTAAATGTTTCTTTAAATGAACACATGATGGCAAAAATGATTCTCCAGTGGACTCCCAGTCAAAGGAAAAAAATATTAGATAAGTTGAGAAATATGCCATCCTCTTCAAATTTCAGAAGTAGAAACTAGCAATTTAGAGGCATTTTTCTGGGATGCTTGGAAAAAAAAAAACCTTTGCAATTCACTTATATTTATTTTTTTGCGAACATTTTGATGAACAACAAAAAATAGTTGATGAAAAGATTAGATGCTTAAGAGAAGGCTTAGATTTCATCCCTTTTCATTCGGTTTCAAATCCTAGTATATTTACTTTCGGTTGGTTATAAGCACCAAAACAGACTTTTACTCAAAAAATTTAAGCAATTTAGTAGTATCTAGTTCCAAAAGAAGGGGATATTATTATTTATAAGAAAATGAAATGAATCGTTTTACTTTAGCCATATTTATAGTTTTTGTCTTAAACTTCTGATATTAGAACAGATTACTTTTACTTTGCATTTGTAATCAAAATTTTAATTACAAAACAAAATTAAATTTTGTTTACAAGTTTAACATATAGGTGTTTAGTTAGGTATTTGGAGTCGTCTTTCAAGGAAAATGACTATTTTTCTTGAATGCTATGAATTAAAAAATATATATCTTACAACATTGTGCTGCAGCTCCTTTTGCAAGACTTTTGACATGGTTGGTTCCCAACAAATGTTGATTGATTTAATTGGAGAAGAGGACTCCACGGAGGGGTAAGGTAAGTTTAGTAGTGACCACCAGGGGGCAGCAGAGGCTGTAGGATCTGGAGACCTGGCAGTAATTTAACCAGCTAAGGTGGGTAGTCTTGCACTCTTCCTCCATTTTTTGCTGGGTTGCTGTGATTAGCTGGGAGTACACAACAGAATGGTCCAGAGTTTTGAATCATTATCTTGGGGGAGTGGCTGGGGCATGTGTAGTTTCTAAAAGCTACTGGTTATTCTTATGTACAGGAACAGGCAAAAAGAGAGAAGGATAGGCAGGATCCCCAAGATGAGTGTCTACTTTCCCATGGGTTGCCCTTAGAGAACTGTGAAAATATGAACCATAGACACAGGGTTTTCAGTATGTTATCCGGGGGTGTTTGGTTTCATATTCTCCAGTCACATGATAGGGAAAAGGGTAAAACAGCCTGAATTATTTTCCTGAGGTCCCCTAAGGACTCATAGTTTAACTGGTAGGGAATATCCACTTAGCTGAAGTTCATTAGACTTACCTCCACTGTAAGATGGTCCACAAAGACCTTTGATTATTCTCCTTTTTTTTTTTTCTGGCTGTCTAATTGAAGCTTTTCCCATGCTTTTAACTTAAGCCAGTGATTTCAGTATTCACTCAAACAAGAAAATGTTTCCTTCTTAACTAAGCTCTTAGTATTTGCACTAAAATCATTAATGGCAGTTAGAATAGAGTTCTGATTTTGTCTTGGATATACAGATTTTAGGAGGTGGTACAGGTGGAGTTTCCTGAAAATTGTCACTTTTCTCATGCTGGGCTCAAGGATGGGCATACTTTTCTTTTAGTCTTCTAAAATCAAGTATAAAAAATGGCCTTTCCATTTGTATCTTAGAGCTGAATCTACAGTTCTCAAACAAGAGTTGAGTAAAGACTGAAATAACAAAGGGGAAATAAGGTTAGACATTTTATGATTCTAGATTATATTACTTATAAGAGAGAGTTGATTTTCTGGGCTCACAAACTTTATTTATCCAAGATAGCCCCAAGAACAAAGGAGATGAACAATATATCCTCCCCCTTTTTTTTTTTTATCAATTAGCTCTTCCAACCCTGTTTGGAATATTGAGACCTCATCTCGCAATTAGGTTGAGGGGTTTGAATTTTATTCTGAGGGTATTGAGAAGCCTTTGGGAGGTTTTAACCAGGAAGGAACAGGTCCAACTTATGTGTGAAAGAGAGGAATCTGATTGTTCTTTGATGAACAGATGCTAAGAAGATAAAAGGAAAAGCAAGAACAAATTAAGAAATTAAATGGTACTCTCAGAGAGAAACTAAAAGATGTTGCTAATACTTGGACCTTGTGAGTAGTGAGGGAATAGACATTTAGAATATACTTTGGAGACCCTCCTTGAACTGGGTCAATTTTTGTATGGAAAGGAGGGATGGGGTCGGGGAAGGATTTTCTAAAGGAATGGTTGGAAAATCTATCACCCTCCCTTCCCCCCCCTTCAGTGCCCTTGCATAGGTATCTGAATTGCTACTTGTACTCCTATCTTACTAAAGAAATTGGGTAGAGTAAGACTTAACTGAGCCTGTCCTTCTTCTATATTTTAAGGGGGTTAGTGTATTTTATTTCACTCAAATACATTTGCTGAAGAAATAACATAAAGAAAAACAAACAGACATGTGTGACCTCACATTGTATTATGAAGAGATAGGAAATAAAACACAGCGGGAAGGAGAGAGAGTATGCTGCGAAGTGCTTGCAAGAGGCTTGTACACACGGGGGTTTGTTTGAACAAGTTATATTACTTGTCCAGTTCTGGGATCAGTGCTTCTAGATGCCAAAGATGAGGCACAGATATACTTTGTTGAAACTTGGTCATCAGTATGCATATATTTTTCAATATTTCTTTACTCTTCTGTTTTTTCCAGTGATGCTCCGACTTATTTCTTTTTGTCATATGTATCAGGGATTTTTTTAAAAAGTGTTGAAAAATGACCCCATGAGGGCACTGGCCTGGGAGTCTGTATTTCTGCTTTTGATAGTTCTGTTTCTCTTACAATAGCTGGGCAAGTCATTTGTCCTCCCTGGAGAAGCAACTGTGATATAAGGAGTTGACTCAATGATTTCCAAATGCCTTCTGGCTCTGTGACTCTTGCTTTTGAAGTCTAGGTGACAGTAATGTCAATTCTGGATACCATCAATGGGCTGCTAGTTTTTGTTTTACTTGAAACAACTGCTTGGTATACCATGGAGTCTCAGAGAAACACAGATAGTGGAATTTTCAAGGCAAAGAGAAACAGAATTATTACAGGCTATTGTTTCAATCCCATTAGGTATATTTGTATTTTTGAGGGGTTTGTTGAATCCATGTTTTGGTGTTCCTTGGGATTATAATCATTTTCTTTCAGCCATCTTTTTCGTTGAACACCGTTTATTTCTTTATAGGTCACTTACCTGTTTTTCTTTCCTGAAAATTGTATAAAGTTAATCAGAACTATGTTGCCAAATGCCCCTGAGATAAGAGCATCTGTATTCTCTCTCTGTTGTCCAATGAGGCATGGATTGCAAAGCCCAGTGGCCATGTCTCATGATGCAGTATGTTTTACAAAGATTTATTAGTGCATTGCGCTGGGCTAATACTAATGATCTCCAGATTTCTTATTTCTGTGTAACTCAATAATCTAATTCAATGCCAATACAGATTAAAGGTATTATATAAACAGTAGGCTAGTAAGAGGAATTTCTCCTAGATTGGAGTAGATGAAGTAAAAGTGAGCAAGATATATTGGTTTAGAAGGCAATAAAAAGTGGACAATGAGTGGTTTCCTTCATTAGTCCAGAATGAACAGACAATTCTGCTGTCTCTTTCTTGTTACAAAGCTTTATTGGTCATAAAATACAACAGGAGACTTACCCTTAGACCCTATGACAGCTCGGAAGAAGAAGCACCAGGGTACATTCAAGATATATTAAGAGGCTGATGTTGGATGAATGTTATCCCCTAGCATGTGAATTGAAAACACAAACCAATGAACAGGCTGCTGGTTATATTCTTCTTCATTTGGATAACATTGAGCATTTCTAGAATTTTATAGAATATATAGAATATATTTGTATTTCCAAGTAGCCTGTCCTACGATCAAACAAAACTGCTATTTCCATGTGGATGTCTTGCTATTAATTTAGATGAAATACATGAACGTTTAAATGTTTAAATGTTTTCAACAATAGATTGTTCATCTGTTCCTACCCTTTTATCCTGTTCCAAATGCCATTTTCATATTAGTCTAATTCACCCTAGTTGGCACTTGACAGTTGCCAGCTTTTGTTGTTTTAGGGGTTGCTTTCAAGCTGAACAT
The DNA here is from genome assembly GCF_048418805.1 of Vulpes vulpes. NCBI lineage: Eukaryota > Metazoa > Chordata > Mammalia > Carnivora > Canidae > Vulpes > Vulpes vulpes. The sequence goes on along the minus strand of NC_132785.1, from coordinate 30,028,030 downwards.
TTAGTTGCCAGTACAAAGTTGATAGGGGGTTCCATAAAGGTTTTGCATGTAACACTGATTCCAGGCTGAGCATAGGTAGTTAATGGATTTTTTAGTCTGAATATGGTTTCTGTATTTAGATGACTGTTATGTTTTGTTTCATTTGCCTTAACAATGCAAACACATCTTAAAGTAGAGCTTTGCTGGAAAGTTATCCTCTGCCTTCAAAAGTTGAAAGCGACCAGCATTTCCTCCTTCTACTCCTTAACCCCCAGAACCCCCAATTCTGATTTCCTAGGACAGTCCCAGGCAGCTACAAAAGGCATATGTGATAATGTGTGCACAGAGAGAAGTACCAATCTGCAGAATGAGAAATATAAATGGAAGTAGCAGAAACAATAGAAAATCATTAAAGATAACTCTTTCAGGCCTAAACAACTGCAATTAACCTGAAACTTTTTTGCAATTAGTGTGGTTTCTGATACAAAGAAAGGGTAATTCTATTAAAGATGTGGCAGAAAGAACAGTGTGGCATCTACCATGGCTTGGAACATGGAGGAAATACATTGGACCAAGAAGAGAAATATGATATATAAAAAAAAAATCCTGCCAGGAATTTACCAACTTTACTTGGAAAATGTTAAAGTTAACTTGAGAATCACACTCTAAACTTAAATAAGGTGCATAGTGTGGGTTAATTCACCTTTTAAAAAAGATTTTATTTATTTATAAGAGACACAAAGAGAGAGGCAGAGACACAGACAGAAGGAGAAGCAGGCTCTCTATGGAGAGCGTGTTGTGGAACTCGATCCCAGGACCCTGGGATCATGCCCTGAGCTGAAGGCAGATGCTCAACCACTGAGCCACCCAGACGTCCCTTAATTCACCTTTAATTAGCTAAAGTTTTTGAAATATAAAGTCTGAAAGCACCAGAAAAAGCTGGTAAAGGAAAGCAAAGGGATTCAACCAATAATTGAAATCAGACTTCATGCCCAGAGTGTGTTTCATCCACCCAGACTAGTCACTTGATGAATAAAGAATTTCAGTGTCTCTATGCCTACCACAGTTAACTTATACATACAGAAGCCAAATTTTGGCAGACTATTTGCCTTTTCCATAGGAACATTTCATATATCAGAGTAATAATTTTGAGGTCTGGATAAAAATATTCCACAAATGCATGATTAAATTTTACCTTAAATATGCAGACTCAACTCTAGTTAAAGTGACAAGTATGTTCAGATGGGGATGATAAGTACTTTCAGATGGGGAACCATAAAGATTTTTTAAGGATATACTCAAAGAAAATGACAAAGCTAAGACATATCCTTAGGACACGAAGGCTGAAGGAGATCATTTGGGACAAGGCAATATACTGTGAGCAAATGGAAGAACTTATTACATTTCAGCTTATACTTTAATTCTTGACCCAAAATCTGTTTTTCAAATGCTGTGATGAAATACAAAGGCAAAGTAGCAAGGAAACTTTGGGTACAGAATAAAGCCATGGCACACAAATAGTGCTGTTTCCTTTGCATGTTCAAAAAAGAAAAAAAAAAAACAGATTCTAGTGGAAATGTTAAATATTTTAGCATGTGATTAAGGACCAAAATGTGAGACCTGAAACCATAAAAACCCTAGAAGAGAGCACAGGCAGTAATTTCTTTAACATTGGCCATAACAACATTTTTCTAGATATGTCTCCTGAAGCAAGGGAAACAAAAGCAAAAATAAACTACTGGGACTATATCAAAATAAAATGCTTCTGCACAGGAAAGGAAACTATTAACAAAACTAAAAGGCAACTTAGTCAGTGGGAGAAGATATTTGCAAATGACATATCTGATTAAGGGTTAGTATCCAAAATATATAAAGAACCTATACAACTTACACATACACAAATAAGTAATCCAATTAAAAAATGGAAAGAAGACATGAACAGACGTTTCTCCAAGGAAGACATCCAGATGGCCAACAGACACATGAAAAGATGCTCAACATCACTCATCATCAGGAAAATGCAAATCAAAGCCACAGTGAGATACCATCTCACAGCTCTCAAAACGGCCAAAAAACCCCCAAAACAACCCCCCCCCCAAGAAACAACAAGTGTTGGTGAGAAGATAGAGAAATAGGAAACTTCCTGCCCTGTTGGTGGGAATGCACACTGGTGCAGTCACTGTATGTAGCAGTATGGAGGTTCCTCAAAAAAATTAAATAGTATTTGCACTATTGGATATTTACCCAGAGAATATGAAAACACTAATTTGAAAAGATATATGATATGCACCCCTATGTTTGTTGCAGCATTATTTGGGGGGCATATATAGACATCTGACTCGGAAAGTTATTTTCTAAAAATAATTGAAACTTAAAATGAATGTGTTCCCAGCAGAATGCAACTAGCAAAATCCAGAAGGTTGAAATATTTTACAAAAAAAGATCTATTTTTCTTATAAAAATATTAAAATGCAGTGGGGAGGGAGAAACTATATATATTAATACATGCACCTTATTTGAAATTTGATTCAAATAAAGCAAATTGTAAACAAAATTGCACAGCGTTTATAATGAAATTTAGAAAATATGAACATTGACAGGATGTTTGATAATATTAAAGAATTAGTTAATTTTATTCAGGTGTGATGATGTTTAAAACAAACAATTCCAATCATTTGGAGGTATACACACTGAAATTTTTGTAGATAAAATAAGTTAATGTGTTAGACTTAGATTTTTTTTGTCTTTGAAAGAAAGTCAATAAAAAATTTGTAAATAGCAGGATACTTGATTTTTTTAGTACTTTCTGTGTACCATGCACTCTTCTAGGCACTAGAGATGCGGTGATGAACAGACAATAGATGACTATTAATTCCCTACTTGTAGTTTTTATTCATCAGTTATTGCTGCATTCAAGAAGAATAATTTGAAAATACCTTGTAGGAATGAAGGCTTACTCTGAGATTAGTGATAAATACAAAGGAAACAAACATATATAGCTAAAGGAAGCACCAGAACTGGACACTTACATGCAATGAAAAGCTGACAGCTTCCTCTCCCCACATCTGGACATAACTCAGGATAACTCATACTAATCTCACTCCCATCACAGAAAGTGCAAAATAAACATTTGTAAATCCGGAAGGGAGAGTTGTACAGAATGGACGGGAATGCTGTGTCTTTCTTTTTCCTTTTTCCTCTTTTATTCTTTTTTTTCTCCTTTTCTATTTTGTTTCATGAAAATGAACCTTGAGAAGCTTGAATGTTCCTAGATTAAAACAAAACGAAATATTTATTATGCATTTATTGTTCATTATGTATCAGTAGTTAGTAGTCTATATATAGTTAGGGTATTGAATTGAGAAATTCTTCTTCCTTCCATTGGTAAGGATTCAGAAATAAACTCAATGAGCATCATGTCATCTCTTATTAATTCAAGGACTGGTTATTTCTGCAGAGAATTATCAAGATTCTGTTCTGTTTTTTTATTTTTCCCTTGGACTAGACAGGCTCACCTGGGATCAATCTGAATTAAAATGACTCATCAGTATGTAGCATATAATATACTAGAATCCATAATTTGATGAAGGGGTATGGAATAAGATGATGGGGAGACAAAAAGTTAAGAGCATTAGGTGACTTTTTTTTGAAGATTGTCACCTGTCCTTTGGTGTTACAGAAACCAAAAGCATCCCAGTGTATCTTTTACATTTCCTTTTCACTTTCTCCCCTTTCTGCATATGCCCTGGAATGGCAGCAGGTCATAGAGTTGTGCATGAGTGGGTGGTAGATGGGCAAAATAATTGGAGCAGAATATGAGAACCAGTTGGAAATAAAATCTGCATCTCCTTTACCCAATAGACCACACAAGCACTGGAGAGAAGCATACTCATGTCAAATGAAAGTCTAGCAGATGATAGTGTGGCAAACATTTCAGACTCAGAGTTGATTATTAAATGTACAACTTCAAAGCTGTTAGAACTTGAGTGGGTTATTTAGCCCAATTTAAAAATGTCTTTTTCTCCAAAAAAAGGGTAATGATGCCAAATTTAAATATAAATGTGAGAATTAAATTTGTTAGTACATTTAAAAATGTTCAGTACAAAACAAGTACTAGAATGTGGAGGAATAGGAACCCTCTTGCACTGTTGGTGGGAGTGCAAACTGGTGCAGCCACTGTGGAAAATAGTATGGAGGTTCCTCAAAAAATTAAAAATAGAACTACCCTACAATCCAATAATTGCACTATTGGGTATTTACCCCTCAAGTAAAAAACACTAATTCAAAGGGATACATGAACCTCTATGTTTATGGCAGCTTTATTTATTTATTTATTTATTTATTTATTTATTTAAGATTTTATTTATTTAACTGAGAGTGAGAGAGAGAGTATACACACACGAGTGGGGAGAGGGGCAGAGGGAGAAGGAGGGAGAGGGAGAAGCTTCCTGAGCAGGGAGCCCAATGCAGGGCTTAATCCCAGGACCCTGGGATCATGACTGGAGCTGAAGGCAGACACTTAACTGACCAAACCAGCAGTACCCCATGGCAGCATTATTTATAATAGCCAAATTATGGAAGCAGCCCAAGTGTCCATTGATAGATGAATGGATAAAGAAGATGTGGTATATATGTATATATACCACATGGTATATGGTGGTAGATATATTCTACATAATAGAATATATATATGTGTGTGTATATATATATACATAATAGAATAGTATTCAGTCATAAAAAGAATGAAATCTTGCCATTTGCAACAACACAGTTGGAACTAGAGTACATAAGTGAAATAAGTCACTCAAAGGAAGACAAATACCATATGATTTCATTCATTTGTGGAACTTAAGAAACAAAATAGATGAACATAAGGGAAGGTAAGGAAAAATAAAATAAGATAAAAGCAGGGAAGAAGGTAAACCATAACAGACTTTTAACTATAGAGAACAAAGTGAGGGTTTGCTGGAAGGGAGGTTGGTGGGTGGGTGGGGTAAATGGGTGATGGGCATTAAGGAGGGCACTTGTTGGGATGAGCACTGGGTATTATATGTAAGTGATGAATCACTAAACTCTAGTCCTGAGACCAATACTACACTTTATGTTAAGTAACTTGAATTTAAATTTAAAAAGTAGAACAAATAAAATAAAATTTAAAAAAACGCATTTGATACGTTTCCAAAAAAGTTCAGTATAGTGATTGACTATTATTAGCATATAATAGTTATACTATTATTTAATTATTATAATATTAATAATATAATATCATTTTATTATTAGCTACCTAATATTATTTTTAATTCAATAGAAAAATAACCAGTTTGTTATAATCAAATAATCAATTATGATTATGATTACCCTTTAACTTTCTTAGGGTTTGTTTTTGTTTTTGTTTTTAGCTAACAATTGAGGTGGCTTTCATTGAATCCTTGTTACATGTGGATGTACTGTTCTTTATCACTGGCTTGGAGAACATTCTATCAGATAAATTATTATTAAGAGTGCTTAAGATATTGATTTAAAGGGATTTTTGGAAACAATCTAACCTGTTGATTCTGCTGGTCAGATAATGCTGAAGCGATGAGGCTAAATGAGTGGCACAATGTCATTGTTCTCAGTTAGTGACAACTCTAATGAGTGCTAGAGTCTCTACCACTGTGTCTGGTTCTCTTTTCAGAGAAACTATAACTTTGTTTAATGAAGTCCCAATTGGACTATGAAGCAAGCAGTTGACCTACAGTGGACTCGTGGGCTTTTTCCATTAAAATGAATTTATGACACAGACATGTTACAATTTAAAGTTGCTGTTAGAACTGAGACGACATGTTAGGGGCAGGAGCAGTCTTGTCCTGTGCCCAAGTATACAGAGTAGCAGAGAAAACCAGCCACTTAAGGGAATAGAATGGGACTACAGCCCTGCTCTCCCTCCAAACTCCTGTTTTGCTTTCGCTAGTTGGAATGCATTTCTGCTACCATAACCAAAAGAGCATTGACAAGGACTAAATTAATAATCATTTTTGTACAGATCAAATAAGTATTTAACTGAAAATTTATACCTTGTTAATAGACATTAATTAATGCAACTTGGAATTAGATTTCAAAATGTGTTGGCATTTAGATGTACTCTCGTCTTTCATAAAATAGAACCATCTGCTAATAGCTTTGATCAAAGCATAAAACATTACTTAAACTAACATAGAGTTTTTGGAAATGGAAGTATGAAGAGAAAGATTCTTTAATTTTCTAATTGCTTTTCCCTTCTCTTGAAATTAGCCAGCATTTTATCTTTAATGGGAACAATTATGAAGAGAAACATTTGCCAGCTAATTTAAAGGTTAGCCACTATGGCATGACTAATGTCTATAGGAAGAAGAATCAGTAAATTGCTACATTGTTACAATCAGTATAATTGATTGTCCCAATGAACACTGGGATGTTTATTTAACTCTTCATCCTCTTCAATGGCTCTTAACCATACCTGGAATTCAACACCATGAATCTAGTTCCCTGCTTTTGCCTGATGAAATATGTTTCTAATAATAACAAGACTTTCTCTTCCATTTAAAACATGTTGCTTCTTTAACGAAGAATGATTTTCACTTTATCAGTTTTCACATCCCAAGAGTTCTTTCTCACTGGCAGGTAGGGAGAGGGAAGGAGCTGGGAAGATGGGAGGGGAGGCAATAATGTTAGAATTACATCATCACCCACACCAAATATATCTCTTGGGAGCTGAGCCTGGGGAATTCTTAACTGCCATTTATCAGAGACCTTCGCCTTAGCCCTGTCATCACTCTGCTCTTTTCTGTGGTATTTCTATTTGCATAGGGGGAAAGGGAGAAGTGGTTTTAAAATTCGACCTTCTTGTTTGGGAAGCTTGAGGAAATTAAGGCTTGACTTTATATAACGAATGTTTCCTAAGTAAGATGACTAAGTTTTTAGATTGAAAAATAAATTCTTGGGGTGCCTGAGTGGCTTAGTTGGTTAAGCGTCTGCTTTCTGCTCAGGTCATGACCCCAGGGTCCTGGGATGGAGCCCTGTATCAGGCTTCCTACTCAGTGGGAGCCTGCTTCTCCTTCTCCCTGCCATTCCACTTACTTGTGTGTTCTCTCTCTCTCTCTCTCTCTCTCTCTCTCTCTCTCTCCTCCCTGTCAAATAAATAAATAAAATATCTAAAAAAAGAAAAATAAATTCTCCTTCTACAAAGAAAAAAAGCCCAGTTTGATTTGTCTGGATATAGTATTCTTAACTACAGCCACATAGGAGAAAAGCATCTGATGTGGTTCAGTGTTTCTCAAGCCAAAGCACACATCTGTGCCCCCAGGATGTCCTGATACATATGTTTTGCTTTTGCAGCCAAGTAGTACGGTTTGCCACTTAGCATAATAAAATTCCTTGACAGGCAGTATGAACTTGACTGGCTGGCTAGGTATTCATCTCTGCCAACTGGTAATGATTAGTTTATTTTTACAAATTGCTTATTGAATTTTGTGTTTGCTTTTGCTCTTAGAAGAGGCAACCCTACCCTATGAAGAAAGAGAGTACTATTTGTTCAGCTGCAGTGTTTGGTACCTTATGATAACAATTCTGCTCTCCGATAGAATATAGAGCCATTCTCAAAGTATACAGATAACTGGCTCCATCTGGACTACAGAATCAAAGTCAATTAGCAAGAGGAACCTACCAATTTGGTTTTTAAACAAGCTTTCAAGGTGGTTCTTGAGTAAAGTGAAGTTTGAGAATCACTGATTTAGAGGACTTCAGCAGAAAGTCCTCTCCAAATACAACTGTTTTATTGAACCCTTTGGATTTTCCTTCAGTGGGATGCCTTCCTGAGTGTGTGAGAAGTCCTCCTGCCTCAGGAGTGCATTATGAAGATGACCTCTGTAGCCATCCATGTCCACCAACATGTCTTAGCCTTCATTTTCTTAGCTTCCTTCAGGGGTTCCAATGTATATTGGAGAGAAGGATATCATTTATTGGGCCACATCATTAAAAAAACAATTTTCCTTTTTTTAAAAGATTTTATTTATTTGTTTGGAAAAAAGAATGAGTGAGAGAGAGATAGAGCACATGAGCAGGGGGAGGGGCAGAGGGTGAGGGAGAAGCAGGCTCCCCCGCTGAGTATGGAACATGATGCTAGGTTTCATCCCAGACCCTGAGATCATGATCTGAGCTGAAGGCAGAAACTTAACTGACTGAGCCACTCAGGGCCCCTATTGGGGCACTTCAGTACATCAAATACAAATAAAACCTATGTCTTCTTTTAGCCTAGGAGAATAAAGCTTATACCAGCTTACACTGAATCAGTATCCATTATCCATATCTGTCTCTCTGTCTTCTAACACAAAATTACTGAACATCTATGATTAATGAACTAGTGAGAAAAACATCACTGGGAACACCAAGGTGCATTGGATACATCCTCAAGGTAGGTTACAAACACCTGAGTGCAATGGTATAAGCAGGTGTAGTGGGAGGTGCTGGGTTTGGTGCCAAGAGCATGGGAGTAGAGAGTGGCGCCAGAAGACCTTGACATTTTGAACTTGGATACTTGGGGACACTGGCATAGGTTTGAGTGATCACACTTAAACCCCTACACCGGCACACAGGTGGCATAGTAAAACCTCACTAGGGCCTGGGGCTCAAGAGAACCAGCCTGAGGGAGGAAACACTGTGTCTTTTCTCAGGATGAGATCGTGCTACCATTGGCAAATTGCTGAGTCAATTTATGGCAGTGGAGCTCATCTGTTCAGTTCCATTATCCTTTTTTTTTTTTTTCTTATTTGGATATAGCCCCAGTTAGTGGTTCCCTCAACTGAAAAGGAGACAGCAATTGTAGCAGACGATGGGAAGAACACCAGACTGAGTGCTTGCCAGCCCGTGTGGCTGAACTCTTCTCAGCTTGGAAACGCAGAGCAAGGAGGGATCCATGTGGGTTGAAGCAGTCGGTCTAGGAGCTGCAGGTCTGCCTCTCTCTCCTACTATTTTTAGGCAGGTCTTCATCAAGCTGCTCACAGGAACCTCTCCATTTTTACCTTAAGGCAAAACAAGCAATTAGCACACTTCTAATGAAGATATACAGGACCTCTTGGTTATAAATCGTTTTTCAATTTTATTACAAAGTAATACATACACATGGCAAAACATTAGAAAACATATCATCCGGGAAAAAGAAGGAGAATTTCCTTTATCACTGTAGCATCTTTTCACCTTTAATTCCTTGTTATTTTTTTCTGTCACATACACTATTCCTGCACATTCATATCACTTTTCACAAAAAAAGGGATCCTTTTGCATACAGTTTTAGTACTCACTTTATTTTAAAATTCAACTCCGTATTCTAAACATCTTTGTCTGTCACTCAATATTCACCCATCACAGTATTTTAATGGCTCGTAAGGTCTCATCACATAGGAAAGTCACACACTCTCCATCAACAGTTCTCTGTTGCTGGACATTTACAGTATTTCTAGTTTCATGTAAGATATTTTTTATTTTTTAGAAGATTTTATTTTTTTTTCTAGTTTCATGTAAGTACAAATGTCGAGTAAGCACATATATTGCAAATTCTTAAAATTTCCAGTCAAAAGATCCAAACCATCCCTTTGAAACAGAGCTATAAGTTGGTTAATGGATTTTATGCACTGGCACATCCGTGGCTAAGTAAGATCTTTATAAAACAGGTCAGAGTTTTGGAGAAGACAGTCCTAGGTTTTCAGTTGATAAAATGTGTACTGCTCTGCAAGCGGGAGGAATGATTCCAGCGTGCACACTAGACTAAGTAAATAAGAAACTGGGCAGATTAATGATTGGCAGACAGAGAAGTTCAGGAAAAACGCGGCGCCACTGTGATTGATGGTTTGCACGTGGAACAGTTACAAGCCTGGCAAGAGTTTAACAATCTTTTTTTTTTTTTTAAAGACCTTCTGTGCCGTGGATCAAACTTTTTAAATGCCCTTATTTTAAAATTATTGTATCAGAAAATGTTATTTTTATTTTGGAATCTTTTAAAAGCTGTGAAAAGATACATTTAGTAAAACCTCTTTAGAGAAATCACAATCAGCATTTCTAACCAAAGAACAATTGTGGGAGGGAGAATCCTTTTCAGAAATACAAAGAACAATGCCAAGTTTCTAGTTTTCAAAGGAGTTGTTAAATGAGACACAAAGATGAACTGGGGGGAAAAAACAAGTTATGGAATTTTTTCAAGTTTCTCTCAAGTCAAAGAAAGTAAAGTACAGAATTTAACAGCATAAAGATCAGGCTCAAGTTTTTAAGATGTGCATGTTGACATCATAAAACTCCATAAATCTTATTTATGGCATGATCCTCAATATTTAAATATTTTATTTAACTATGGCACCCTTGCTCAGTTGATTAAAATACAGTCTTATGTTTATGTAAGACTAATGCCACAGGAAAAAAAATTAAAAATTAAAAAAAGACTAATGCCACAGATAAATCAATACAGATTCAATATTACAATTTAAGGAAAGAAAAATAAAAGACCCCTACTAACCCTTTGATATGCAAACATTCCTGTATGGCTTTCCTACTTCCTACAAGTAAAAATTAAAACCTTTCTAGGATTAAAACTTTTAAATGCCTTTAGCTTAAAATCACTGTGTCAAATCATGTTGTCTTTTATTTTTGAAACTTTTAAGAGTGATGCAAAGATGCATTTGAGAAAGCCTCTTTATAGAAATCATAATTATTATTTTTAACCAAAGGACAAGTTAACATATATATTACATATGCTAACTAGAGCTTACACTTATATATGTAGACGGCTTCTCCAACAACTTAGAAATAAGGAAAATAGAGGTACCCTCTGTGATTTATAGTGTCTTAATTAAGACTTACTTGACTGTATTTAATCTATAATAATGAATAATGCATTTGAGAGAATAACTCATCAACAGAGAGGAAATGATTAATATAGCAAAGGAGTCAAATGGTTGACTTTTGCAAGTGTGTGTGTCTAGCTTTTCAGAAAGACACTGGATTTGGAGTACAGGAATACGCCTGTTCCTCAGAGAAGTATTCTGAACTCCTTACTGGGGGAGCTGTTAGTCTTCTGAGCTTGTCATTTAGAAATAAGAAAAGTATAACTACTCCATAAGTAAGAAATGTTACAGCTTTCCACCCACAATTTCCTTATCTATCCAGTGAATATCCAGTGAAGTTATCCAGTGAATAATTTCCACTCCCCTTGTCTTAGAATACTCTCCATCTTTTTCCTGGTAGTATCTACATAATGTATGTATGTGTGTAATATGTATGTATCTATGTAACTCTGCTTCTAATACAGGGAGAAATACCCAAGGATTGGGATGACCGTAAAATTTACCTCTTGAAGATAATGAGAATCATAACATTCTAAGGCTTCAGAAGGCAAGGTGGTAGGCACAGAATGAATGATGGCAGGTTCCCAATCTTCTGCCTTGATGAGCAGATCATCAGCCAGGTCTGAATGGGTGAGGAGGACTCACTCTTTGACATGTGTGCTGTGACCTCACTCAGCCTCAGTTGTGCCTGGTGTCTCTGAGCCAGGGCTTTTTGGCACAATTTCTGCAGGGAGTAAATCCCCCCACTCTTGCAGGTGTGTAGGAAGGGCTATTGCTTTGGTTGAATGGGGACCAGTCCTTCTGATTATTCTGTACATAAAGCATCAGCCAATCTCTGTTGAGTCTCTCAGGCCTTATCCCACTTTGCATACCACTTTCTGCCTACAACCCTTAGGACTCCAGGAGCGAATCATCTTGTTTCTTGTCAGTATTCACCTCCTAAGACATTGGGTTTCAGCTTCCTCTACTCTCTTAGGTCACTTCCCCCTTCTTAATCTGCATTTCTTCTTCAAAGATTTGTTGTCAGCTCTCATGACTGTTTCATCGGTTACTGCTCTTTTTTTTCTTTGTGTGATTGCCACTTCTATTCCATTCTCCGCTGGTCTCAGGATGACATAGGGAACAATGTTTGAGGCTGCAGCCATATTCCTGCATATTTCCAGAACTTAATTTCTAGTGGAGTGCCTTAAAATAGCAAGAAACATTTACAACCAGGACTGGGCCACTTCCCTCTTTGATGAACGTGCTTCCTCCCATCCTATGACACCAGGCGTACCCTATGTCTATGTCTTGCTATCCAGGGGATTATGACCCTCATCCCAGGAAAAGGAGAGACATGTTTCCTCCCTCAGTAACCTGATTTTCTGTGCTGGAATTACTTTCACTCCATACAGAAGGATACAATGAAGTCGCGTGATCCCCAAATTAAATAGTTGTCTGGCCTCAACGCATGTCTGGAATTCTATTAAGTTATACCACATGTGAGAAATCAGTTACCCTCGATGCACTGCTCAAGCTCCATCCAGTGTCTTTGCACCCTTTCTTTGGCATTGGTTTAAAAGTCTTGTCAGAGCTAAAGCAGGGGGTCCCTTGTTAAGGACAAGTAAGTAAGTCAAAGGGGAAGAGTGACAATGCAAGAAAAGTAATACTGATTACCTGTGGAGCAGATATGACCATTTGAGGTGAGAGAACTGCAAAAAAGCAGTCTATACCCCTCCTTATTATTATTATTATTTTTTGATGATCACGAAGAATGAGGAGTTCCCAGCCTTCCCTTGCAGGAATTCTGCTGTTACAATTCTGAAGTTCTTCATTATGTCCAACCCAAATTGCCTCTGACTTAATTTAATGCTATTTTGTTTCATTCAGTTCACCATGGAAAGGGAAAAAAGGAGTAAGTTTCAATTTCATAGAAACCCTTCATAGACTGGGAGACAGTGATTAAGCCACTCCCAAGTTTTCCTTCTCCAGTCTAAACAACAAATCCTCCTGAAATGATTTTTAGATTGGGTTCCAAACATGATATTTCTCTCAGTACAACAGAAGAGAGTGAGGGCTGAAGCTTTTAGAATTCTTTCATCTTTTCTCCTTTCTGGTTATACTTTATTTTATTTTTTTTAACTAGGCATGTACTTCAGTCACACTCTATAAACCTCATTTACATTTATAATGGTTAGCACTTACATACTCAAAACATAGAAGCCTTAAAAAAGAAAACTTTACTCCAAGTTAACTAAAGCAGATACCATGGTAATTCAAAAGTGATTATTGACTACTTTTGGTTTTATGAAAACAGACATTGGTCTCCAGGGCTGAATTTACTCTTTTGTATGGTCTCAGTCTGGAGAAGAGGCTGTGTAGACTGGAGTGTTACTGCCAAAGACACAGCTTGGAAGCAGCCCCAAGTGTGCCAGTGTGGTTAGTGTAAGCTAAACAAAGAAACAATAAAAGTGCGGATTTAATTAAGTCCAGTTGAGAACACATTCTTGGGGATTGTGTCTGGGATAAGAGGAATTATACCAAAAAACAACTTTCCTTAAGCTTCTCTGAAAGCACACAGGTATTTCAAGGTTTTTTTTTTTGTGTGTGTGTGTGTTTTTCTTTCCAGTTAGAAAATGTCATGCCATAAGATGATTAATAGCAGCCCATGGGATTCTGACATGACTGACCTTCACATTTAAGATATGCAGTCCTAACAGAGAAGGATTACTTAATAAGGATTATTTAGTAGGTGTTAAGTCCTGAAAACAGGACCAGGTATTTCATCATTTAAAAAATATGGTGGGGTATTTATTCTATGATCCATGATTTAGTCCATGATTCAATGGACATAGGGTGTTTTTTATGTATCCAGCTTCCCTCTCTCTCTTTTTGGTAAGAAAATCTCTTTTTCTAAGGAAAACCATTCCATGGGATTTGGATGGAGTGATCCCTCACCTCCACTTCCATGGCCAACCAGCATTAAGGAGTAGTAGAAATGTGACATAGGGCTTGCCTACCCAGAGATTGGCTACATGTCCCTGGTCCAAGTGACTGTAGATAGACATGTGATAGAAGCAGTGTTATTTTTAGGATTTTGTCAGGCAGTCCCAGGTGAGGAAGATGGACATCTGAATACTTTGAATACGTGGAGCAGTAAGAACTCAGGTGTCAATGAATTCTGCTCCCAATCACCTTTTTTTTTGATGGTGGTGGAGGGGAAAGGGTTGGCACTTTGACTTGAATTTCTACTGCAGTTAAAGGTCCCAGTTGATAGGATCCATCAGAAACACTCCATTTTACAAACAAGGAATATGAGAGCTAAATTAACACACAGCTGGTTTACTATGCAGTTGTGCTTGGTGTCCAGCTTCCTGAACCTTTGTTCTTGGAATCCTCATTTCCTGAGCACCTGTAGTGTGTCCAATCATGGTGGTAGTGTGGTAAGCCTCCCCCTCATGGAGATCACATTATGTCTAATTCTCCATACTGGTCTAAAGAGTATTTTGATGAAGCAGTGTATTTTTAAACAAATTTGTCTCCAACGAAGTATTTCTAAAAGCAATGTTTTGTTATAATTAATAAATTGCAAAGAAGAAAGTGAAAGACTTTCAGTAGATCATAAATATTAAATTTAGAAATAATAAATTTCATACTGAAATATTAAAATCTTTTGTAAATTTTGTAGCTGAAATAATAAAAGAATGAGAAAGATTATGCTGCTTTTCTAAATTCATACTCTCTTTTGGTCTATTTTTAGAAAAGTTTATTGTTTGTGGCTTATTCAGGATGAAGACTGTATACATGGGGATCCCTGGGTGGCTCAGCGGTTTAGTGCCTGCCTTCGACCTGGGGTGTGGTCCTGGGGTCCCGGGATCGAGTCCCGCATCAGGCTCCCTGTGTGGAGCCTTCTTCTCCCTCTGCCTAGGTCTCTGCCTCTCTCTCTCTCTGTGTCTCTCATGAATAAATAAAAAAATAAAAAAATAAAGACTGTATACAAGAAATAATACTGAAATTAATTTTTTGTCTGTACTCATATAATAGTATGTAAGATATCTTGCTAAAAACTAATAATTTTTATAATATTGCCTTATTTACCCTAAAGGCTAAATAAATACCATTAGTGGGAATAATTATAAAATTATCTCATTGCCAGATGCTTCCATTGTGGGAAGGGATTTAATAGACCCAAGATTCTTCCTATTCTTTAATTCTGCCTTGAATTTACAATAACTCTTCATCTGTCTACCTCAAATTCACCGGATATGTAATCTCCAAAACCTCCCATCAAAACAAAGGAACCCGGGATCCCTGGGTGGCGCAGCGGTTTGGCGCCTGCCTTTGGCCCAGGGCGCGATCCTGGAGACCCGGGATCTAGTCCCACATCGGGCTCCCGGTGCATGGAGCCTGCTTCTCCCTCTGCCTGTGTCTCTGCCTCTCTCTCTCTCTCTGTGTGTGACTATCATAAATAAATAAAAATTAAAAAAAAATTTAAAACAAAGGAACCCAAGAAAGTTGTTAGGTGACTAGAAGTAAAATGGTAAGTCTAAAGTATATCTACAGATTGCCAGCAGACCTGAAAAGATGCTCAGTATCACTAATCATCAGGGAACTGCAAATCAAAACCACAGTGAGATACTACCTCATACCTGTCAAAATGGCTAGTGTCAAAAAGACAAGAAATGATAAGTGTTTTGAGGATGTAGAGCAAAGGGTACTCTTGTGCATGGTAGGTGGGAATATAAACTGGTACAATGACTATGGAAACAGTAGAATAGTTCCTCAAAAAAATTAATAATAGACATACCATACGATCCAATGATTACACTACTGGACATTTACCCAAAGAAAATGAAAACAATGATTTGAAAAGACATATACATCCCTAAGTTTATTGCAGCATTATTTACAATAGCCAAGACACAGAAGCAGTTTAAGTGTCCATCAATAGATGGATGGACAAAGAGGATGAATGGATAAAGAGTATTACTCAGCCATATAAAAGAATGAAATGTTTATTTTTTTATCTTATTTTTTTTTAAATTATTTATTTGAGAGTGAGTACAAGAGTGAGCATGAGCAGGGAGGAACAAAGAGAGAGGGAAAGAAGCAGACTTCCTGCTCATTGTGTCTCATGACCCTGAGATCATGACTTGAGGAAAATCAAGAATCAGGTACCTAATTAACTGAGTCACCCACATACCCCAAGAATGAAATCTTTAGATAAAGGAGATTAAGAAGTACAAACTTCCAGTTATAAATAAATAAATCTTGGACTTGAAAAAGATAGCACAGAAAATATAGTTGATAGTATTGTAATAACATTGTATAGACTACATTTATCATGGTGAACATTGAGTAATGTATAGAATTGTTGAGGCATCGAGTGCCTGGGCAGCTCAGTCAGTTAAGCATCTGCCTTTGGCTCAGGTCATGATCCCAGGGTCCTAGGATGGAGCCCTATATCAAGCTTCTTGCTCAGCAGGGAACCTGCTTCTTCCTCTCCCTCTGTCACTCTTCCTGCTTGTACTCTCTCTCTCTGTCAAATAAATAAATCTTAAAAAAAAAAAGAATTGTTGAATCACTGTGTTGTACGCCTGAAACTTAAATAATCTATGTTAATTATTCTTCAATTAAAAAAAATGATATCATGTCATTTGCAACAACATGGATGGACCCTGAAGGTATTACATTAAGGGAAACAAGTCAGAAAAAGACACATATCATATAATCTCACATAAATGTACAATCTAAGAAAACAAAACAAATGAAAACAAACAAAACAACAAAAGTAAAAACAGAATCATAATAAGAGAACACATTGATGGTTGTCAGAGGGAATCTGTTATTAGTAATAGATAACTAACACAGCATTTTGAATTTGTGGATAGCAATATATATATTTATATAAAACAGTGTATTCAGGTATAATTGACATAAGACAAAATGCACATATTTAATGTATGCAATTTGATAAATTTATATGTATTTAACATGGATATAAAATAATATATGCAATATGTAAATAATATAATATACATACATGTATGTATTATACATATTGTGTACATAATATAGATATACAATAATATGTAATATTTAAAATACATGAAAAATATGTAAAATAATAATATAGGTAATAATGTATGTTATCCGTAAATTGTCAATAAAATCAAGATAATAAACATACTACCATTCCCCCTGAAAGTTGCTCATGTCCTTCGGTTATCTCTCCTTCTTGACCCTCCCAGCTCCCCTATATCAAGGCAACCACTGTTTTCTTTCTGTTGATGTAGATTACTTTTAGATAACTTTGCATTTTCTAGGATTATGTGTAAGTAGAATTAAACAGTAATGTACTCTTTTTGTTTGGTTCATTAACTCAGTAATTATTTTGGGGATTCATTTATGTTATTGCACATATCAATAGTTAATTCTACTTTATTACTAAGTAGTAATCCATTTTATATACAGTATTGGATATACTACAATCTGTTTATTCACCTTTGATGGGCATTTGGGTTGTTTATAGTTTTGAGTTACTGCAAATAAAGCTCCAATGAATATTTATGTACAAATATTTAATGCATATATGCCTTCTTTTCTCTCCAATAAATACCTAGCAGGGGAAATTGCTGGTTTATATGATAAATATATGTTTAACATTATAAGAATATAAACCAGACATAGGATTTACAAATACTCCCTCTCAATCTGTGACTTAGCTTTTCATTCCTTTCACAGTGTCTTCAACAAGCAGAAGTTTTAAATTTTGATGAAGTCCCACTTTTCAATTTGTTTTTTTCTAACAGATTGTGCTTTTATCATCACATCAAAGTGATTTTTGTCTAACCCAAGGTCACAAAGATTCTTTTTCCAAATGTTGTCTTCTAGAAGTGTTATAACTTTAGATTTAATATCTAAAATGCACTTTGAGTTAGTTTGTATAGAATAAAGCACTTATCAAAGTTCTTTCTTTCTTTCTGTCTTTCTTTTTTTTGCTTAGGTGTATACAATTGTTACTGCATAATTTGTTAGAAAGATTATCTCTTTCCACAGAAATGTCATTGTACTTTTGTAAAAAAAAGAAATAGTTGTAATATGTAAATTCAAGGGGAGAAGATTATTTGATTTTATGAGGAAATATTATAAATGAAGGCAACTTCTTTTGTTTGAAAATAAGTATAATAAAAAAGTTATATGGGAAAAGGCAGAAAACACACAGAAATATTAGAATCAATCATAATACCACTGGCCAGTGGCAACTAATGATTTTCTAAGAATACAATTCATCTTTTTACCTTTTCAAAAAAAATGGGATCATATTATATTCTTTGGAAATCTGTTTTACACATTAATATATCAGAAATGATTTTTATATTATTAATATCTTCTGCAGTTCAAACTATAGTTGTTACCCCAAACAATTCAGAGAGAGACAGAATATATTCTTGTATATCAACCAAATTTAGAAAATTGTTATTCTAGGAAATTAAAAGCTAGATAATTGATGATTTAATTGGAAGTTTTCTTTAAATTATTCAATAGAATAACATTACCTTGTGACCTTTTTCTTTCGGTTAATGTCAGCATTTCTGGATTTTTCATGGTAGCAATTTGCTTAAATTGTTTGTTACTCTTTATACAGAAGAGAAAAATAATCTGGGGACAAAGTTTTTTTTCATTACAGTGGAGATTTTGATGTTAACAAATATTTAAAACTCATATGAAGTCATTTTATAGGAGTCTGGAGCTGAAAATTATAGGGTATCAATGGAAATTTGCTGTCTAAAGGGTTTGGATCTTGATTCTCATAGTGGCTCAGAATGATGTTGCTGGAACCTATCCAGAATTATACAAACTTCCAGATTCATTGGATAGAGATGGATAATATGTTTCACAAACCGCATACCATGACCACAACCATATGATACTAGAAGTCAACCACAAGAAAAAATTTGGAAATATCACAAATACATGAAAGTCAAACACATTGCCACTAAACAATAAATGGGTCAACAAGGAAATCAAAGAAGAAATTAAAAATAATATATGGAAACAAATGAAAATGAAAACACAATGGTCCAAAACCTTTGAGTTGCAGTAAAAGAGGTCCCAAGAGGAAAGTGTATAGTAATACAGGACTACCTCAAGAATCAGGAAAAATATCAAGTAGACAACCTAACCTTACACCTAAAGGAGATAGAAAAAGAACAACAAAATGAAGCTAAAGTCAGCAGAAGGAAGGAAATAATAAAGATTAGAGGAGAAATAAATGATATAGAAATGAAAAAACAAACAGTAGAGTAGATCAACAAAATCAGGAGCTGGCTCTTCAAAAAAATTAATAAAATTGATAAAACTTCTTAGCCAGACTTATCAAAAAGAAGAGAAAGGAGCCAAATAAGTTAAATCACAAACAAGAGAGGAGAAATAACAACCAATACCACAGAAACTATAAGACAACTGTAAGAGACAACTATAAGAGAATATTATGAAAAACGATATGCCAATAAATCGTACAACCTCTAAGAAGTGGACAAATTCCTAGAAACATATAAACTACCAAAACTGATACAGGAAAAAATAGAAAATTTGAGCAGACCAATAACCAGCAAAGAAATTCTATCAGTAATCAAAGAATTTCTAACAAACAAAAGTCCATAATGAGAAGGCTTCATGGGTGAGTTTGACCAAACATTTAAAGAAGAGTTAATACTGATTCTTCTGAAACTATTCTAAAAAAATAGAAGGAAAGGAAAATGTCCAAATTTATTATATGAGGCCAGCATTACCCTGATACCAAAACCAGATATAGAGTCCATTAAAAAAAGAGAACTACATGCCAATATCCCTGATGAATATGCAAGAATTCTCAATAAAATACTAGCAAACCAAATCCAACAATACATTACAAAAAATCATTCACCACAATTACATGGGTTTTATTCCTGCATTGCAAGGATGGTTCAATATTCACAAATTAATCAATGTGATGACATCATATCAATGAAAGAAAGGATAAAACTATACGATCATTTCAATAAATGCAGAAAAAGCATTTAATAAAGTACATCATTCATGATAAAAAAAAAACCCATCAACAAATTAGGTTTGTAGGGAACATACCTCAACATAATAAAGGCCATATATAAAAAAACCCAGAGATATCATCCTCAATGGGGAAAAACTGAAAGTTTTTCCTCTATGGTCAGGAACAAGACAGGGATGTCCATTTTCACCACAGTTATTTAACATAGTACTGGATGTCCTAGCCAAAAAAATCAGACAACAAAAAGAAATAAAAGGCATCCAAGTACTCAAGGAAGGAGTTAAACTTTCAGTATTTGCAGATGACTTGATACTATATATAGGATACGCAAAAGACTCCACCAAATTCTGGAAGAACTGACAGACGAATTCAGTCAAGTCACAGAATACAAAATCAAAGTACAGAAATCTGCTGCATTTCTATACACCAATTATGAAGCAGCAGAAAGAGAACTTAAGAAAACAAACAAGCAAAAAGAGAAAAAGAGAGAAAGAGACAAACCAAGAAACAGACTCATAACTGTAGAGAACAAATGGATGGTCACCAGAGGGGAGTTGGGTGGAAAGATGGGTTAAATAGGTGATGGGGTTTAAGGAGTACACTTGTTGGGATGAGCACTGGGTGTTATATGGAAGTGTTTCACATTGTATACCTGAAACTAATATCACACTGTATGTTAATTAACTGGAATTTAAATAAAAAATTAAAAAATATTGCATGAAGTCCACCTGTGAATAATCAAATTAAACCTTTAAAGCTAGCACTCTTTATAAGACTCAAATCAATTTCATGAATGATTCAGTAAAACTGACAAGAGTCTCGGTTATTGCAAACCACCTAGCTAGATTAGAAAACACACTAATCTTGTATAGCAATGTGATCCAGGAGAAATGGGGCTATAATAATTTTTTTTGTTGCTGCAAGCAATGCTAGCCAAGTTTTAGAACTCATTCTCCCACTGCCATAGTAGAAGAAATTGACAGTAGAACAGATATAAATAAGCTCTCCTGGGACATTTCTGAAAGAAATTTTTACAGCATTTTCTTTCTTATTTGAAAAAATATTTTATTTTGGGGCACTTGGGTGGCTCAGTTGGTTAAGTATCCATCTCTTGGTTTTGGCTTAGGTCATGATCTCAGAGTGGTGAGATCCAGCTCTGCATAGGACTCTGCATTGAGTGTTTTAGACATAATATTATTGCACACTTACTAGACTACAGTATAGACTATATGCACTGGGAAACCAAAAATTCATTTAACTTGTTTTATTGTGATATTCACTTTATTGCAGTGGTCTGGAATTGAGCCTGTAATATTTCTGAGGTATGGCTATCATTTGTCTGTTGTTACAACCCTTATAGAATCAATTTGGAAGTAGTATAACAGAGTTAAAATATGTTTGTTATACGTTGAATTTGTGTATCAAAATCCATATGTTTAAGCCCTAATCTCCAATATCTCAAGAATGTGAACTTGAAAATATGGTTGATACAGAAGTAATTAGTTAAGATGGGGTATATGTAGTAGAGTAGGCCCCTGAGTCAATATTTCTGATGCCCTTATAAAGGGGAAACTAGGACACAAACACATCCATAGAGGGAATGCTCTATGAAGTCAAAGGCAGAGATCAAGCAAGGAATGCCAATGATTGACAGCAAACCTGCAATATCTCCAAGGTATATCTTTAGCAATGCCAGGTTAATGCTCATGTTAAGTAAAATGTTTCTGTGCCACAGCTCTCTTTTCTACCATTTAAATCCAGGAGGTACCAAAGGCAGCCTAGCATGTGGGGGAGTGCTAGATGGGTCTTATAAAATATGGTGAATCTCAAGTTCCTGATTTCAACAATAGGCCTAATATATTTAAGAATATGCTGCCCTCCCTCAACATAGACACACTTGAGAAGGAAAATGCAAAACATACTAATATTCAAGATGCAGTTGTTTAAAATATATACTGATAAGTTAAAAATATTTTTTTTAGTTTGATAAATTTTCTGGCTATAATATGTAAGATTTGTTTATGCAACGATATTTATTGTGCTAACTTTGTGCCAAGCAGTCTTTTGGACATCAAGGAAATAAACAAAATGACAAAGTCTGGCCCTTAAGAGATTTATATCCTATTTGGGGCAATCCAAAATAAAAATATAATGTCAAATAGCAGCAAGTTGTATTATTAAAAATAATTTGGTTAAGGTAATAGACTGACAGGATCACTAGGGTGTACTTGAGAGTGTAAATTTTAGGTAAATTAAAAGAAATGAAGAAATGAGTCATGTGACTATCTTGAGGAAGAGCCACCTGGCCAGAGAGAATGGAGTGCAAAGGAATAAGGTGAGAACAGTCTTGCTAGCTTGGAAAGTGCAAGCAGGTCCTGGTACTTAGATTGTAGTCCAGTCAATCAATGAACCCCTTACTTCAGATGAAATAGCTTTCAGGGAGAGGGACCTGTGAGTTGCTTGCCTTGTTGTGGGCAGGAGCTGAAAGAAAACTGCTGTGGGTCCTGGTCGGGAAGAGGATCTTGCATTCATAGATCATGCTCTGAGATTCACCTGTATTCTGGTGGGTTAGCCATAAGCATTAACATGTGATGGAGATGGAAGTCCTGCAACAGTCAAGCCTTCTGCCATGCTAGGTCCTTAAAAGCAATACCATATCTACCTGGGGAAGAGCATCTGGTCATAAGAAATCTTACTCCTTGTGACCAGTGTTGAGTTGGGCAAAGTGCTGTTTAATACACTCCCACTCTCATTTTTAACTCACTGTATGTAATAGATCTTTTCCTTTTCTTCTCAATAGGGTCAAAGAGTGCATGATCCCATTGAACAAAATAGGTTAGCTAATAACAATTGAAGTAAGTTGTCTAGATATTGTCCTGACTCCTTACCCCAGTAAAGACATTACTCATAGGGCTCTTTCATACATGGGGCATATAAAGCACTTGTTATAGTGCTTGGCACAGAGTCTGCTTAACAAATGATACTCATTACCAAGTGGTAATCATGATAGCCTGAGATTCTTCTAATTAGTGGGTACTTACCAATCAATACAAATGAATGAAGTTTCTGCTTGTCATAAGAACATGGTTGGGTATGTTGCATCACATTCACATAGTTCATATCAACCAAAGCAGGGGGATATATGCCTATGGATTGCCTTAGGACCTCCTACCCCTTCCTTTGTAAGCCTGGGAATAAGCAGTTCCTGAAGCACATGATTAGATGCTGGTGAACTCCTGAATTCAGTTTTATCAGAAAGAGAAAGGGAAGAATGGCTACTAGGAAGCATCCAACAGTGTCTGCTATAATCTTTAGCTTTCCTACCTCTATGCCTGCCACTTCCTAGAGAATCCCATAACCATATGGTTCTGAGTTTTCTACATATGTGATGAAGTGAGCATTAAATTTCCATATGGAAGTATTTTCTCTTCTGTATACCCCATGTTCTTTTATGCTTTCAGACTTTCATATATGTTCTTGCTTCTGATTGTCATTCCTTTTCCTTTCTCATTTTACTCAGTCTTCAGGATTTAACTAGTGCCCTTCCATTCACTTATCCATTCAGTCTATTTCTGATAAATATCTGTTGCCTATTATAAACCAGGCATATGGAAATTATGACAAAATATAGCCACAACCTATGATGGAGGAAACAGAAACATAAACCAACAATTAAAATAGAGCATAGGAAGTGCTAATATGGAAGTATGCAACCGAGCTTCCAATCACCATCCATCTGCTAGGAGGTTAATCTTGGTGGAGAAGATGACACTTAAATGGTGTCTAGAAGACACAAAATCAGAAGGGAAGATTAGCTTTTCTAGTATGTGCAAGGTTCTGGGAGAACTTGGTTCCTTCAGGAACATGAAATGTGCCTGAGCACAATCCAATGGTTGAAGAAGACCTTCCTAACCATTTCACAGAGATTTTATATCAGTCTTAGTAGGTTTATTATATAAGAGAGCTTTATAAACAATCTTGTGTAATCTAAGAGTCATTATATCTTAGTGGAAAAAGTAAGGGAGCTAGATAGATCTGGATTTGAATCCTGATGCTTCCTCATGCTAGCTATGTGACTTTGGGCAAGATATTTCCTTCCTTGGAGCATCTTTCTTATCTGTAAAATGAGAATGATTATGTTATAATATTATAAGGATCAAAATAAGTCAGTACTTGCAAAACACCTATAAGTGCCTGTCTTATGGTGAGTTTTAACAAATATTACTCGTTGTCCTTGTGCGCCAATGTTAATTAACTTCGGTATTAACTTCCACCTTGAAACCTTCTCCTCACTTAGCATCCATGATACACTCTTTCCTAATTCTAACCTCAACTTTACATTCCTTTTGGCCTCTACTATGGATTTATTTTCCTCTGATGGATCTTATTTTTCTTAAATATTGGTAATCTCCAAAAGTTTGTCTTACCATCTTTTCTACTCAATTATCAAGTAATAGCATCCAAATTAAAGGTAAAATCTATTTCTTAATGCCTTCTAATTTCAGTGGTTTCTCCGAGCCCCAGACCTATATTTCAACAACTCTAAATATAACTTTATTGTGTTAGATATCTATTGCTGTGTAATAAATCACCCCAAACATAATGGCTCAAAACAATGTTTATTATTCCACAGTTTCTGTGGGTGTGAATCTGGGTCTGGCTAGCTGGGCCATGTGGTGGCTCATGGTCTTTCATAAGGAGGCAATCAAGGTGTCAGATGTGGCTGCAGTCTCAAATCTCCAAACATACTCATGTGGCTGGATCTTATCTCTTGTGAGTTATTAGAATGATATCAATTGTTTGCTGGCAATTGGATAGAGGCTTCCCTCAGCTCCTTGCCACACGGGCTTCTCCATAGGACAGCCAACAACACGGTAGCTGGCTTTCCTCAGAGAAAGTTAAGAGAATGAGAGAATAAGCAAGGTGGAGCTCACAGTCTTGTACTTTAATATCTGATGTAATATCCCATTACATTTGCTATGTTCTGGTAGAAGTGAATTGCTAGGTCTAACCATACTCAGGGGGAAGGGATTGTATATTCCTATGAGGTAGATATCCTCACTTTCAGATGAGAAAAAGAATTTAAATACATTGCCCAATACTTGCTAATAATTTTTGGATCTGACTTTTGAAATTTAAATTATTTTTAAAATTTTATATTTATTTTTTAAAATTTTTGGTGAATAAAAATGTATATATTTAAGGTATATAATGTGACATTTTGATATATGCATACATTGTGAAATGATTACCACAAACTCATTAACAGATCTATCACCTCCTAGTGACTTATTTTTTGTAGTGAGAACATTGAGAGCTTAGCAAATTTCAAGTATACATTATTTTTAATTATAGTCACCAAGCTGTACATTGGGTCTCCAGAATTTATTTGTCTTATAACTGAAATTGATCAATATCTCCCCATTTCCCTCATTCCCCAGCCTCTTGTACCCACCATTCTACTCTCTGTCACAGTGAGTTTGGCTTTTTAAAAAATATATATTCCACATAACAAATATTCATGCAATATTTGTCATTCTTTGTCTGGTTTATTTCACGTAGCATGTCTTCCAGTTTCATCCAAGTTGTGGCAAATGGCAGGACCCCCTTCTTTCTCACAGCTGAATTTTATATTTATATATAAAATATTGTCGATCTACTGTTGATAGATAGCTAGGTTGTTTCCATATCTTGGTTACTGTGAATAATATTGCAATGAACTTGGGAGTACAGTTATCTCTTCAAGATAATGATTTACTTTCTTTTGGTTATATACAAGAGGTAGAATTGCTGGATCATATGGTAGTTCCATTTTAATTTTTTTGAGGAATTTTAATACTGTTTTCCACAATGGCTGCACCAGTTTACATTCCCACCAACCATGCACAAAGGTTCCCTTTACTCCATATCCTTGCCAGCACTTGTCTTTTCATTTTTTGGTAATAGCATCCAAATAGCATCCTGCACTATTCTAACGGATGTCAGGTGGTATCTCATTGAGGTATTGATTTGCATTTTCCTGGTGGTTAGTAATGTTGAGCTTCTTTTCATACACCTATTGGCCATTTGCATGTCTTTGGATAAAAGTCTATTCAGGTCCTTTGCCCATATTTTAAGTTATTCATTTTTTTTCCTGTTGAGCTGTATGACTTCTTTATATATTTTGCATATTAACCCTTATCAGATATATGGTTTACAAAATATTTTTTTCACATTCCATAGATAGCCTTTTCATATTATTGATTATTACCCTAGCTGTGCAAAACCTTAGTTGATATAGTTCTCCTTGCTTATTTTTGTTTTGTTGTCTGTGCTTTTGGTGTCAATTTTGAAAAATTTTTGCCAAGACTGATGTCAAGGAGGTTTTCCTCTATGTTTTCTTCTAGGAGTTTTACCATTCCATTTCTAATGTTTGTCTTTAATCCATTTTGAATTGATTTTTCTGTATGCTATAAAATAAGGAAGATTGTTTTTTAGTATTTCATGCTAAATGATGACTTAAAAAAAAGATTTTATTTATTCATGAGAGACAGAGAGAGAGAGAGAGGCAAAGACGCAGGCAGAGAGAGAAGCAGGCTCAAGGCAGGGAGCCTGATGTGGGAATCAATCCTGGGAATCCAGGATCACTCCCTGGGCCAAAGGCAGGTGCTAAAACCACTCAGCCACCCAGCGATCCCTAAATGATGACTTTTGAGAATGTTTTAAAGTCATATTATTTTCAAAGAGCTATTTTCTGCAGCATATATACTCCTATTCATGTATATACAAATGAAGCTGACCCAAAGTTTCATATGCAAATGTGGACCTAAGAAGAAATAAACTTAGTCTTTGGATCTTAAGTCTCATTTAATTTGATGGCAGCATAAAGTATGATTGATAATAATCACTAGTTTTTCTGGCTTTGATTCTACCTCCTTTTTCCTTTCAAATATTTTTAAGATAGACTTGAAGTGAGGCCACATTTGACATTATGGATAATACTGCTTTATTTTTTTATTTTAAAGATTTATTTACTTTAGAGAAAGATAGCAAGCACAGGAAGTAGGAGGAGAGGGGCAGAGTCTGAAGCCAGCTCTGTGCTGAGTATGTAGCCCCATGAGGGGCTCGATCCCATGACCCCTAGATCTCAACCTGAGTTGAAACCAATAGTTGGTTGGTTAACTGACTGTACCCCAATACTGCTTTTATTTTGACCATGGCTCAATCCGCCATATTTTTAGTACCCACAGCCTGCGTTTAGGCAGAAGAACCTGCCCCTGGATATTTCCAGCCTGGAATGTCACCTGCAATGTGCCTTGACAATTGCTTCATGGCAATAGATGCTTAGAAAAATGTCCAGTTGTGTAAATTTCTGATCATGTTGGTAGGAGAACCCTCAATATGTAATTGCTTTGCATATTCTTTCACTTTTCCCCTAGCAAAAATCAATATTAAACTTAGTATATAGGGACGCCTGGGTGGCTCAGCAGTTAAGCGTCTGCCTTCAGCTCAGGGCATGATCCTGGAGTCCCAGGATTGAGTCCCACATCGGGCTCCCTGCATGGAGCCTATTTCTCCCTCTACCTATGTCTCTGCCTCTCTCTCTGTGTCTCTCATGAAAATATATAAAATCTTTAAAAAAATGGTAATAACTGAAATACTTTTTTGGTCACATTCCCCCCCCCCCCAATTTTGTGCTTAGTGTTTAAAATATTGGTCATGTCTATTGAATGATCATATATAATATTGAGATAACTTATTAAAATCTCGCGGAATTAAACATCTAATCCATCAATGGCAATTTAAAATTTAGCCTACACCAAAGTCCACCCTTCACATGCCAGTAAGTTTTGTTCTTTGTGAGAAAAGCTTTCTGAATATAAGTGAAAGTCTCACTCCTCAAAGTTGTTACTTTGTATTCTAATTATTTATAGACTCCTATCTGAACCAGTGGCTTTCTGAGGCAACATTCTGAGAATTATGAGAGCCATTGTTTCAACTGCCTTTGGGCTGATGTCTGGTGGCCACTGTCTTATCACGAAACAAAACTTTGTAGAAAGAGTGTCCAAATAGTCATGTATCAGAACTTTCATAGGATTTGAAAGCACCAGTAAAATAATTTGGTCATGTTGGAACCAAGAGAGACTTTTTTCACCAAAGAAATCTTTCAGGAGAATGATGTTGTAGGATAGTGGAAAACCCATAGAATACATTCTCATCTATTGTCACCTGCTCACTATCTTTATGCATCTCCTTGGATAAGCCAATCAAATCTGCTGAGTGTATTTTCTCACTTGTAATATATGGGAGTGAACTATATCATTATTAATATCCTTTGGGTCCCAATTTTCTATGATTCAATGAAGCAAAGCAAAATTAAAACAACTTGTATCCCTCCCTTCTGGCCACCCACACATACATATCCACAGTTGATTTTACATAGATTGTGTAAACAATGGAAGGACAATTTAGGGCCTTTTCACGTTGAAGAAGTTGTATAGTAATGTAAATATAAAAATACTATAGAAATAATGAAAATAAACACAAACACAAAACATAAGACTAACATAAAACACAAAACACTAAGAATTTAACTTTACTGATATTTCTACTCAGGAAAAGGCTTTTTCATTCTACATAAATTAAGTCAGACCTAAAGACCCAAATTATTTCTCCAAACTAGGACAGAGCATATCTGGCTTTTCACTGGGGAAATCACATCTAAATGCAAATGGAAAGGCTTTTCCATATAGCCACAGCAAAGTCAGAGAGAGAAGGGTATATTCAGATTTCTTGAACTTTAATTCATTCCTTTTACACTCAGTTTGTTTTCTTAGCAAAAGTTTTCTTTGAGTCATTTCACAGTTTGAAAAATAAAAGAGAGAAAATATCTTTCAAAAATATATACTGGCTAATTGTTTGGAACTATCAAATTGCTATACAATAGTCCTGATAGATAAAAATAGATCTGGGCTGTTCCTCAGTTTCTGGAATGCAAAAACATCCACAATATAATTTATCACTGCCTTTAATATGCATATCAAGCTCTTAAAATTTCAGTTGAGTTGCTCCTTTTGCACATAAGCCTAATTTTACCTCCTCAGTGAAATGGTTTAAACACTTTGAGCATTTTCTGCTGAGATGTTGTGAATCAGATGTCTTTACTTTGTAAACAAAATATATTAGAAATTAAAAAATGCTGTAATTTTAACTCAGAGTTATATTTTTAATACTAATACAGATCAAGTTCACATTGTTAATTGAAGTTTTATTAGACAATAGCCTGAGGACAGTGTTGTATGAGAGTTTTTCCCTCTGATATCAACATGCACTCGGTCAAAAATGTTTCCAAGTATAAAATACTTTCCATATTTTTTAGTTAATTAGCAAACATTTATGACAATTTTAATCCTCTCTTATGGATAGCAAGCAATAATTAAAATGCAATGAGTAACCAACCATTACACAGTTGGTTTTCATCTCAGATAGTCAGTCAAGCAGCCGTTTCATTTACAACATGACATAAATGGCCAAAAGTCATCTTGTTGACAATCCTATCATATGCGATGGGCTTAGATTTGATTTATCATTCCTAAGACTCTCTCCTGTGAAGTTGCAAAATACGTTCTGCTTAGAGTGAAAAAGAACATTCTGTTTTTGTGTTTAACAAAAAGAAAGTTGTGTTCTGAAAAAGGAAATTATAATCATAATTGTTTAGGATATCATTTGAAATATCCATACTTGTGTATACACATCATATAGTCTTTTTTGTGTGTATATATGTAGCCATTTATATAATATATAATTATATACATATAAATAACAAATTATATATAAACATTTAATTATTTTTCTATAAAAGTTATTTTCTTCCTTGCTCACACATTCTACCTAGTATTACTTAACCTTACTGATAGAAATCCTATCTTACCAGAAAGATGACATTTGAAATGAATGGATAAAGAATATGTGGTAGATACATAAAATGGAAAATTACTCACTTGTAAAAAAAGAGCAGAATCTTGCCAATTGCAACAGCATGAATGGGCCTAGAGGTATAATACTAAGTGAAATATGCCAGCCAGAGAAAAATACCATGATTCAATTCATATGTAAAACTTAAGAAACAAAACAAATGAACAAACAAACAAAAAAAGAGAAACAGAAAAATAGACTCTTAACTATAGACAACAAATTGGTTGTTGCCAGAAGGGGTAGGTAGAGGGATGGGTGAAATAGATAAAGGAGATTGAGAGTACACCTATTTTGATGAGCACTGAGAAATGTATAGGATTATTGAGTTACAATATTGTACAACTGAAATTAATATAACACTATATGTTAATTGCACTTGACTAAAAACAAAAGATTTATGAGGATGTTTGGTAACATGCTTAATGCAAGTCTTCTTGCCCTCATGACAAGAAGTTCTATATCTCTTCAAGTTCTATATCTCTTTCATTTTTTTCCTTTTTTAAGAGAAATTATGACATGAATTATTTTTGGTGGCAAATAACTTGCATTACATCACGCATACCTTCATATAACCATGCGATATTGCCAAATGGGAGAATCCTGATACCTACTGCAATAACTTTCCAAATTACTTCCTTGATTTCAGGCACCATGAAAAACAGAAGGGAAAAAGAGGGTAGGCTGATGCTGAGAACATGGAAAATATAACAGAAACAGGAGAACAAGGATCTAGTAGTAACTCAGACAGGAGCAACATAAACTAATGGATTTTTAAGAGATATTCACAATGATCCTACATCATGGTTCCCTGAACTGAGAATAGCATTCAGAATTTCTGCCTTCTGAACTTTTCTCAATCTTTAAAAGCTAACTCAAGAATCCCTTTCCTTCTTGAAGTCTTAGCTTCCCAATAGTAGATTTATCCCTGTATTTAATCCTGATGCCAAGTCATTCATTGTCAAGAATAATATTACAGTCTGAGATTATTTCATTTCAGAGAAATCATAAAATACATATAAGGTTGTAATAATTTCCTCCTTACCAATGTTGACAGTTACTGAAAATTCAATTAAGTTACATTTCTTATAAAAGCTGAGAAAAGCATTAAGAAAATCTCCTCTGCACCTCTATAAAAATATGTTGACTACTCTAATTTGGCTTGGTTTTGATTTGTTCTGATGAGATTCTGAAAAATGAGCGGTAATTTTTAAGGAAGATAATCCTCATTAAAGTCAGAATAAGAAGGAGTCAATTTAAGTTGCAATATGTAATGCTTTCCTAAATATAAGTAGAGAAATATCCTAACTATGAATCTCTGGAGCAGCAAAAAAGGAGATTGCATGATTATCACTTCTGAAGATGTTTAAGAATATTGATAACATATTTTAGGAATTTAGCTGCCATTTACATAGAAGTATATAGTTTAATGAGTATGTTTAAAATAGGGAAGAGATAACTTTTTGAAATTATTTTTTGGTGTTAGTTGGTATTGATTTAGGTTTGATTGAGTTGGAAAATACTAGTCTTCCTTTCTATAATTCTATAATAGTTTCTTATTTTTACAATTTTACTAAAAGTCCCAAATAAGTAAACTTACTTAGTACAAGCCCTATTGGTCTCTTGTCCAGAAAACTATCCTGGCATTTCTTGATATTGCCAATTCCAGAGGATCTCCAATTAAGATTTCTACCCTGGGCAGCTTTCCAAGTGCAACTCCAAAATAAAGCTAGTGTATGGACTTCCTGCTCAAATGCCAGACAGTAAATCCAACTGAAAAGTAACAAAGTTGCCTTGGCTAATTGGGCCACACATGCAATTGCTGACAAGTTTTCTCTTCTTCCTGATTCCAAACTTATTTATGAGGATATTGATCATTTTAGAATGATGTTGAATCAGAGACTTAAACGTGGCCTTGAAAGATATTCAGGCTCACTTTTCAGGTAGCCAATATTGCAATAATGTGAACTTTCCGAATGATATTTTGGAATAAACATCTCATCTTCAAATCTTCAGGCAGGATGGTAGGTCAAAAAAAAAAAAAAAAGAAAAGAAATGAAGGAAAAACCAAAGACGAAAGGAAGGGAAAGAGGGAGGTAGAGAAGGGGGGAGGGAAATCTATCATAGCAACTAAGCCTAATGAGTCATTTGGTTCTTAATGGAACTAAAACTGATTTTTTTTTCAGTCAAAATCTAAAGATGAAAAGAAAAAGGTGAGAATAAATGTTTAAAGTAAACAACGTAGGAAGAAGTTACTTCTTTCTGACTTGTCATGGTAAGCAAATATTGTAATAGCTCCTTGCCAATGTATTTTTCTAAACAGAGAAGACCAAACAAAAATCCTCTGCAAATGTAAGATTGTGGGGGAGGAAAACAATGGAAAACAACATCTTTTATTGGGACTATTATATTTTATTGCATATTTACCAGATTTCTACAGATGGAATAAAGCTGGCTTTATATTAGAGCCATAAGCCCTTCAACTTTTGATGGTTTCTAGCAGCATATTTCATCAAATGTACTCTCAGACATTCACATAAATTGGGCTTTTATTTCTGTCCTTAAAATTTAAGGCATTTAGGGGGCAACTGGGTGGCTTAGTAAGTCCTTGGGCTCAGGTCATTATCCCAGGGTCTTGGGATCAAGCCCTGGGTCAGGCTCCCTGTTCAGTGGGGTGTCTGCTTCTCCCTCTCCCTCTGCCCTTCCCCTGCTCAGGTTTTCTCTCTCAAATTAAAAAAAAAAAAAAGTTATTTAGACGCTATAATACGAGATCTACTTTATAAGACAACATGTCAAAGAGGACAATTCCCTTGCCCAATTAATTGTATATTTAACGGTATTTGTTGTTTATTTTATTTTTATAAAAACTAGAATGTGCATATATATAAATTATGCAAATGATGGTTTATTTTTAAATATTTTGTAATTAGTGAGATCATATCACATTTGCTAAAAAATGTTAGAAGATCTTTGGCTTTCATTCTTTTCTGTATTATCTCATCCAGCTTTACCAAGTTTGCTGGGACCATCTGAGTCTTTTCCTCTTTTTTATTAAAGCAAAAGGAAAGTACCACTCCTGGCAAATACCAGTACCTCTTAATTTCTGACTTTCACTTTTTGGGCATTTCTTCTCCACTTGCATATTCAGTCTATTTCATCAATAGGATCTTCCCTAACAATTTATAAATCAGCTCTGATAATTCATATCTTTTTAAAAAGACAAAACCAAAACTTTCCTTGATTCCATATCCTTTCTGGTCTGCTCTGCCTTTTTTCCCCCTAAGCAACAGAGATTTATTGTGTCATTTCTGGAAGCTAGAAGTCCAAGATCAGGAACAAGCTATCAGTAGGTTTGGTTTCTCTGAGGCCTTCCTGCTTGACTTGTAGACAGCCACTTCCCTCCTGTGTCCCCACATGATCTTTCCTTTGTGTATATCCCTGGTGTCTCTCTGTGTCCAAACTTCCTCTTCTTAAAAGGATACTGGTCAGTATGGAGTAGCAACTACCCAAATGGGCTCATTTTAAATTAACCATCTCTTTATTTATCTATTATTGCTTTATTTTATTTTTTTCCAAGCATCTTTTATTTTTATTTATTTTTTTATTAGTTTCAGAGGTAGAGATCAGTGATTCATCAGCTGTATATAACACCCAGGGCTCGTTACATCACATGCCCTCCTTAATGTCCATCACCCGATTACCTCTTCTCCCTCCCCTCCTTCCCTCCAGTGACCTTCAATTTGTTTTCTATGATTAAGAGTCTCTTATAGTTTGTCTCTCTCTCTGATTTTGTCTTGTTTTATTTGTTCTTCTCTTCCCTTATGATCTTCTGTTTTTTTTTTCTTAAATTCCACATATGAGTGAGACCATATGATAATTATCTTTCTCTGATTGACTTATTTCACTTAGCATAATACGCTCTAGTTCCATCCATATTGTTGTAAATAGCAAGATTTCTTTTTTTTGGTCGCTGAGTAGTATTCCATTGTATATATATACCTGGTCTACTTTTTTGTTTCTTCCCTGTATAACACAGAGTCTCATAAGCATCATCTGCTATACTGTTTCTACCTTCCTACTTACTTTTCCCTTTTTAATTCATATCATTAGGGATTCTCCCCCTACTTTTCAAAAATACAGCTCTTTCTAAAGCCACAGAAGCCTCTATGTACCAAAATGCAATGGCCTTTTAGCCATTAGCACACTATATCTCTTTTTTCTTGTTGTCTAGACAGCACATTTTCTTAACTATTGTCTTCTAACCTCTGAAATGCTCCTCTGCAGTTGCTTCGTGCTCCATACATTCATTAAATTTTGGAGTTCTACAGAGGTTGGCCTTGGACTGTCTTCAGTTTTTGTACTAGATTTTCTCACTAGGTGATCCTATCTGTCTCCTTGGTCTTCAATAACATTTCTGTGGTGGCGACTCTTAAATTTGTGCTCCCATTTCAAGCCACTCTTAGAATCTCTAGACCTTTAGTCACTTTCTCCTCGACATCTCATGAATATCAAACAGGCAACTTCAGTTCCTTAACATATCTAAAACTGAACTCTCCATCTTTGAGTCAATCTTCACCTTACACTGGTTCCTTTATCATAAGTAATTAGCATCAAACAACCTAGTGCCTTGAACCAGAGAACTAGAGGATCTCTGAAATTTCTCTTTGCCTCTCTTCCCTTGTTGCATCAAATAAAAAATGGCTCTTCTTTTCCCTGATGATTCCAGTGCTTCTTCAAAAGTATATATGTTATCTATATACTCTGTGTGATACCAATTGCCACCACTCTCTTGCTTTGACTTACTGTTTCCTCTTTTGTCATCAACCAATTCTCTTCTAACAGTTAAGTTAGCCATGTACTACACTTATTTTATACACTTTTTAAAATTACTAGCCATTGTAGTAGTTTAGAATGAAACCCCAAATTGTAAACATGCCTGAGCAATGTCCTACATTATCATACGCTGGCCTTTTTCATCAACATGGTCTCATTAGTCCTGATCATTCTATTCCAGCCATGTTGCCTTTTAATTATTTGAATACATTTAATTTTTTCTTAAGTCAATGTCTTTATTCCTTCCTATTCTCTGAAAGATCCTTCCTTCCACTTGTTCCTGGCAAATGCTTACTCGTTCTTCAAATACTAGCTTGAAGTTTACTTCTTGAAGTGACCCTTACCATATCTTCCAATCTGAATTAAGTTGCTTCTGTTTTCATATAAATCATTATTATTTTCATTAGTAATTAGTATATCTAAGTCTTTTTTTTTCCTTTTTCCTATTGTTTCTCTCTTGACTAGATTTTAAGATTCAGGGAAACCCAGACTCTTTTTTTTTTACCACCGTATATTTAATACTTAGCACAGTCTGGGGTATAGTGTAGTTATTAAAAATTGTTAAATGAATAATCTGAGTTATTTTTAGTTATTTTGGTAATCCTACAGTCCTTAGTAACAGGATAACACTAGCATTAATAGACTGACAATTTATTGTAAGGGTTGAAGTGAAAGAGGATGTGGGAAGACCATATCTGAGAAAATTATCATTTTGTCACCCTCACTCCTTATCTTCTCACCACCAGTATCAGGACTGATACTTTCATTCATATCAGTTTCAAGCTTTATGCAAATCAATTCTTGACTACTCATTTCACCATAAAATTGTGGAAATTCAGGTATTCTAAATTTCAGTTCAGGTTTACTTGAACCCTGTACACCTACAGAAATGAGAGTGGGGGGTATTCAGTGAATATGCAGTTATTGGAATTAATCTAACTTCCATTGTTTGCTAATTTTCATGGACATTAGGACAAATACTCTTAAAAATAACACTTGCTGATCTAGTTCAATTCAATTTAGGAAAGCCACACTATATTTGCTGATAGAGTTCATTTTCTTTCAGGACAGGCACACATTCTTTTTCAACATTTACCTGTAAAAACAAGTTGAAAAAAAGAGACAAATTAAATAAGCTAAAGAAAGTTCACTTGAAAGAGACGTCAATAGACAATTGAAAACACTTCTAATTTAGAGTGGAACCACAGGGAGGCTAAAGAGTTCAGAGAAGGGGAATGGCAAAGTGCTATAATATTTTTTGAAGCTTATAAAATACTTATAGAAGAATGAACCTATATAGCAATACACTGCTGATTTACAATACTTTACATGGTGAAAATTACTTTTCTCAATTCTTCAATTTTTTTGCAAGTTGCTTAAATTCTTGTGCAAAAAAAGTATATTTAATATATAGTTTGTCTGTTGTTATAACCCTTCTAGAATCAATTTGGAAGTAATATAATAGGGTTTAAATATGTCTTTTTTATGGTTTGAATTGTGTCCTACCAAAATACCTATGTTAAAACCCTAATTTCTAGTTCCTCAGAAAGTGAACTTACTTAAAAGTAGAATTGTTGCAGAGATAAATAGTTAAGATAAAATCATATGGAGTATGATGGACCCTTAGGTCAATATGACTGATGTCTTTATAAAAGGGGAAACTTGGACACAAGCACTTACCTAGGGAAGATGCCATATGAAGGTCAGAAGACAGAAATCAAACAAAGAATGCCAAAGATTGTCAGCAAATCACTAGAAGCTAGAAGAGACTCATGGAAAAGATTTTCCTTCATATCTCTCAGAAAGAACCAATCTTGCTGAAACCTTGATTTCAGAATTCCAGCATCTAGAACTGTGAAATTATAAGATATATTATTTAAGCCAAGCAGTTTGTGGTACTTTGTTAAAGCAGCCATAGGAAACTAATACAATGTTCAATTTTTTGGACTTAGTTACTCTATTTCTATGAAAACAATCTAGATACACAATTCTATGCCAAAAAAGAGCAAAAAGAAAGTCCATAGATTATTTGTATTGGAAAATTTTTACAACTATGCTGCATCCACACAGTAAAATATTATAAATAGATTGTAAATATTTTTGAACATTTTTTAATGACGCAGGCAAAAGTTTATTCCATAATACAAAGTCAAAAAAAACCCCACTGAGACTCATATTTTGTTCAAGATAGAATAACATGGTCTGGATTTACTTTGCTGCCTAAAACAACTAAAATGCCTGAGAAAGCATATGTACAGTGATACATTACAGGATAGCAGGTTATGAAAAATGACGATCCCTGAAAGGTAGGAAGCAAATGAGGTAAGCCTTATGCTTTTCCCCAACTTGCTACCTGGAGAAGGTTTTCAAGCTATGGTTTATGAAAACAAAATTCAGGCTAAACCTACAGGTTTCTTTGAGGAACCCAAACTGGGAGTTTCAGGAAGCCAGACAGATAGTGTGTGCAGTATAGATTACCATAGAGGAAAAGTTGCACAGAGAGTCAATACTAAGACTTACAGATGGTCCCTTTCATTTGAGTTCTGATTAGCTCATGCATGCAAGAACTCTTCTAGTATCTGAAGAAAGAACCATATAAAAACATAGTACTCAGACTGGATAGGATGAGGACTAGTGTCTGTTCTCAGAAAGCTTTGAAATATTTAGACTTCATAGATCATCAATTAGAGTACTTTAGAAATGTCTAGTCTTAATAGTGGGAAAAAATTAACTTTATACTAAATTATTACTGGCCCCTAAATTATTACTGAAATATCAAACTGAGTAAGTAAGTTGATAGTGTATAAAAACTAAACATACAAATACTGAGAGAAATGCCAAAAACTCTTTACAAGAGTAAACAATGTCTGATATTTAATCAGAAATTCTTAGGCATTGGAGGACTTCTGGGGAAGATGGCAGAGTAGGAAGATCTTGGGCTTACCTCATCCATGGATACAACTTGATAAAACCACATCAGTGTAAATAACCCAGAAGACAAACTGAAGACAGTAGGACAGACTTCCCACAGTTAATCATAGAGATGAGGTTACATCAATATGGTAGGAGTCATACTATGCATCTTTTCTGAGCACTAGAAATCACCCACAAGAAAAAATCTGGAAAGAATACAAATATGTGGAGATTAAATAATACACCCAACTAAACAATGGTCAACCAAGAAATCAAAGAGGACATAAAAAATGCATGGAGACAAATGAAAATAAAAACAAAATAATCTAAAATATTTGGGATGCCCTAGAAGCTATTCTAAGAAGAAAGTTTATAGTAATATAGGGCTACTTCAAGAAGCAAGAAAAACCTCAAATTAAAAAAATTAAAAATCCTGACAAAAATACTAACAAACTGAATAAAAAAAAACATTAAAAAATCATTCACAAGAATCAGGTGTGATTTATTCCTGGCATGCAAGGATGATTCAAGATTCATAAATCAATCAATGTGATATATCACATTAGTAAAAAAGGTTAAAAACCATATGCACATTTCAATAGATGCAGAAAAATAATTTGACAAATACAATACCCATTCATGATAAAAAACATGCAGCAAAGTAGGTTTAGAGGGAACATACATCACTCAATATGAAAAACCCATAGTTAACATTACACTCAATAATGAAAAACTGAAAGGATGCCCACTCTCACCACTTTTATTCAGCATAGTACTAGAAGTTTTAACAATCGCAATCAGACAACAAAAAGAAATAATTGGTATCCAAATTGATAAGGAAGAAGTAAAACTTTCAGTATTTGCAGATGACATGATACTATATATATATATATATATATATATATATATATATATATATATAGAAAACCCTAAGGAGGCCACCAAAAAAATACTATTGCTGATAAATGAATTCAGTGACGTCTCAGGACACATAGTCAACATATAGAGGTCTATTGCATTTATATACACTAATAATGAAGTAATAGAAAGAGAAATTAAGAAAACAATTCCAGGATGCCTACCTGGCTCAGTCAGGAGAATATGAAACTCTTGATCCTGAGGTTGTGAGTTTGAGCCACACCTTGCATATGGAGATTACCTAAAAAAACATGAAAATCACTTTTTTGAAAAAGAAAAAAAAATCTCATTTATAATTGTACCAAAAATAATAAAATACCTAGGAATAAACTTAACCAAGGAGGTGAAAGATTTGTACTTTGAAAACATAAAACATTGATAAATAAACCTGAAGATGACAGAAACAAGTGGAAAGATAGTCCATGCTCATGGATTGGAAGAACAATATTGTTAAAATGTCCATTCTATGGACATTTAGCAATTGCTATAGACTCCTATAACTATCTGTAGATTTAATGTAATCTCGATCAAAATACCAATACAGCCTTTTTTCACAAAACTAGAGCAAATAATCCTAAAATGTGCATGGAACCACAAAAGAATCTGAATAGCCAAAGCAATTTGAAAAAGAAAAGTAAAGCTGGAGGCATCACAATCCTAGATTTTAAGATATAGTACAAAGCTATGCTAATCAAAACCGATGCACAAAATAGACATACAGATGAATGGAACAGAATAGAGACCCCAGAAGAAAACTTTGGCCCATTAATCTTTGATGAAGGAGGCAAAAATATGCAACGGGGAAAAGACAATCTCTTTAACAAATGGTGTTGGGATCACTGGATACCTACATGCATAAGAATGAAACTGGGCCATTTTTTTACACCATACATAAAAATAGACTCCAAATGGATTAAAGACCTAAATGTGAAACCTGCAACCATAAAAATCCTGGAAGAGAGCACAGGCAGGAATTTCTCTTTCTTCAGCTCTAGCAACATTTTTTTTTTTCACATATAGCTCCTGTAGCAAGGGAAACAAAAGTTAAAATAAGCCATAGAGACTATATCAAAATATAATCTCCTTCACAGTAAACTATCAACAAAACTAAAAGACAGGGCAGCCCAGGTGGCTCAGCAGTTTAGCGCAACCTTCAGCCCAGGGTGTGATCCTGGAGACCTGGGATCGAGTTCCACGTCGGGCTCCCTGCATGGAACCTGTTTCTCCCTCTGCCTGTGTCTCTGCCTCTCTCTCTCTCTCTGTGTCTCCCATGAATAGATAAATAAAATCTTTAAAAAAAACTTCTAGAGACACAGGATCCAAAATGTATGAAGCATCCAAAATATATA
This sequence comes from Vulpes vulpes, assembly GCF_048418805.1. NCBI lineage: Eukaryota > Metazoa > Chordata > Mammalia > Carnivora > Canidae > Vulpes > Vulpes vulpes. The sequence goes on along the minus strand of NC_132785.1, from coordinate 29,988,206 downwards.
GCATCCAAAATATATGAAGAACTTATACAAGTCAACACCAAAAAAGAATAATCCAATTAAGGAATGTGCAGAAAACATGAAGACATTTCTTTAAAGAAGACATACAGATGGCCAGCAAACACATGAAAAGATGCTCAACATCACTCATCATCAGAAAAATGCAAATCAAATTCACAATGAGCTATCACCTCCTAGCAGTTGAATAGCTAAAATAAAAACACAAGAAACAACAAATGTTGGCAAGGAAGTGGAAAAAATGGAACCCTCATGTACTCTTGGTGGGAATGCAAACTGGTGCAACCACTTTTGATAACAGTATGGAGGTTCCTCAGAAAATTAAAAATAGAATTACCATAGAATCCAGTAATTGCACTACTGCATGTTTTCCCAAAGAAAATGAAAATACTAATTTGAAAAGCTATATACACCCTTATGTTTATAGCATCATTATTTACAATAGCCAAGATATAGAAGCATCCCAAGTGTTTATCCATAGATGAACACACATGAATGGATAAAGATGAGGTGGTATACATATATAAGGGAATACTACTCAGTCAAAAAAAAACCTAGTCATTTGCAGCAACATGGTTGGATCTAGAGGATATAATACTAAGTGAAATAAGTCAGAGAAAGACAAATATCTTAGTATTTCATGTAAATGTGGAATTTAAGAAACAAAACAAATGAACAAAAAAAAGGAGACGAACAAGAAAATAGATTCTTAATCATAGAGAACAAATTGATGGTTACCAGAGAAGAGGGAGGATAGGTGAAATACATGAAGGGGATTAAGAGTACACTTCTTGTAATGAGCACTAAGTAATGTATATAATTGTTGAATTACTAAATTGTACATCTGAAACTAATATAAGATTGTATATTAATTATACTGGAATTTAAACAAGCAAACAAACACATAAATAAAAGACATTACTGGGCATTCAAATATGCAGGGAATGGAATTCATAATAGGAAGAGAAACCAATCAATTGAAATGGATCCAGAAATGACACACAGGAGAATATTAGTAAATAAAAATATCAAAATACTTATTATTACTATATTCCATATGTTCAAGAAAGAAGATTGAACTTATTCTGTGGAAATATGTAAAATATATATTTTATGAAATGACCCAAATTGAAGTTGTAGAGATGAAAACTATGTTTTATGTGAAAAAAATACACTGCCCAGGATAAGTGACATATTAGATACTACAGAAGAAAATATTAATGAACTTGAAGATACAGTAAAAGAAACTAAAATGAAGCCCAGTGAGAAAAAACTGAAAAAAATTTAAACATGATCAATGAAATGTGGAAGAAATTTGAGAAGTTAAATACATATGTAAGTGGAGTCCTAAAAGAAGAGAAAGGACAGATAGAGGAAATATATTCAAAGAAATAAACACTGAATATTCTCTAAATTCAATTAAAGCTGTGAATGTACAGATCCAAGGATCTATGAATCCTAAGCACAAGAAAGATAAAGAAACTAGGCTACATAATCATCGAATTGCTTAAGACCAGGGAGTTAAAGAGAAAACACTTTAAAACAGTGAAACGAAATAAACAGTAGGTACAGTGTGGGTAAATATGGTGATAGCAAATTTCTATTTGGAAACAGAGAGGTAACATCTTATTGCGAAAAAAAAAAAATTCCTGTAAACCTTGAGTTTCACACCCAGCAAAAATATCTTTCAGAAGCAAAGGCAAAATACGTACTCAAACAGTAAAACCTAAAGAAGTCATCACCAACTGAAATGTGCTGCAAATAATGCTAAAGGAAGTCACACAGAAGACAAAGTATATCAGGTGGAAATATGGATCTGTACAAAGGAAGAAAGAGCAGCAAATGTGGCAATAAGTAAAATTAAAATCTAAAATTTTTCTTTTTTAAATCTTAAAAAATTTTAATTGCTAAAAGATGATAAGGTATTATTGGTTTTATTTTTTTTTTATTTTTTTTTAATTTTTATTTATGATAGTCACACACACAGAGAGAGAGAGAGAGAGAGGCAGAGGGAGAAGCAGGCTCCATGCACTGGGAGCCTGACGTGGGATTCGATCCTAGGTCTCCAGGATTGCGCCCTGGGCCAAAGGCAGGCGCTAAACCGCTGCACCACCCAGGGATCCCTATTATGAGGTTTTATAACACATAGTTATAAAATGTCTGGTAAGAATATTATACAGGCTTGAAGACACGAAATGGAAATGTATTTTTGTAAGGTTCTTATACTATATGTGTAATGGTATATGATCTGGAGGGTAGACAGTGAAAATAAATATACTGTAAACAAAAAAGTAATTAACCAACAAATAACATCCAAAATATTTATACCTAGGTGAGCCAACAAATATAATAATAAGGGATCATAAAATATACTAAATTCAGCCAAAAAAGGCAAAAAATGAGGAAAAACAAAATAACTGTAGTTATAAAACCTGATAGTTGGCTTCCTTTGTAATGCAAGTGCCCGACTTAAGCTTTGATTGTGGAGGCAATCACTTCAAAGAGGAATCCATTTCAAAGAGGCATCTGCTTCAACAGAGTCTATGTGGAATTAACAAGTTGCCAATCATAATTAGATAAAGAGCCAGGCTTCCTTACCCCACTGAGGCTCCTTTGTTTTTGAGATCTTGGTTGATTTCAATAACTGACCATTTGTTTTTTTCTTTTCTCACACTTCAAATATGTGCTTATATTTTATTTTTTAATTTTTTTTTACTTTAAATTGTATTATATACAGTGCAATATTAGTTTCTGGAGTAGAATTCAGTAATTCATCACTTACATTCAACTCCCAGTGCTCATCATAAATGCCTTTTTAATATTGTGTTCTTACGTTTTAAATTTGCCAGTAATGAGTGAGCCCTGGAAACCGACTCTCCACTTCAATGTAAGCAGAACCCTAGGCCTAGTGTGAACCCTTTCTCTCTCTATGGGCTACCTTGCTGTGTGTCCCATTGGCATGCTTTGTATGGTCCAGGGCTTATAAGTAATAAACTCTTTTTTTTCTTTTTCCTTTTTTTTAAAGATTTATTTATTTATTTATTTATTTATTTATTTATTTATTTATTCTTGAGAGACATAGACAGAGAGGGGCAGAGATATAGGCAGAGAGAGAAGCAGGCTCCTCACAGGGAGCCTAATGTGGGACTCGATTCCAGATCCTGGGATCACAACCTGAGCAGAAGGCCAGCACCCAAACACTGAGCCACACAGGTATCTCAAACTCTTTTTTTCTTTAATGTTTCCTAACAATTATTCCTGAAGGTCATCTTGCAATCAAAATATAAACCACAAGGGGGGATGCAGTTGTAATAGTTCTGAAAGGGGATATGTCTGTGTGAAGTTCACAGGGGCTCAGATAAGTGCTTCCAGGCATTTATAGCGATAGTATTTTCTATCAGGAGGCTGAGTCCAGCACAAAACAAAAACATATGGGAGTCATGTTTTTAAGGATAAATGGTAAGACTATAGACTTACAACCCGTAATATCAACAATCTTTTTAAGTACACATATTAAGTGGTGATTGCATCAAAACAGAGAAATAGATCAATCAAGTAGAATATAGAGCTGAAAAATATATTACATACTTATGGACAAAACTATTTTGAGCAAGAGTGCAAAGGAAACTTAGTGGGGGAAAGATAATCTTTCAACAAATAGTACTATAACAATTGTATATCCTTATGCAAAAACACAAGGAGAAAGATTTAATCCATATCTTGTACCATATGCTAAAATTAACACCAAATGGATCATAGACTGAAAGTCTACAACTATAAAACTTTTAGAAGAAAACATAGGAGAGAAAATTTGACCTTGGCTTAGACAAAGATTTCTTAGTTACGACACCTAAGACATTATCTATAAATGAAAAAAATCTGCCAAATTGGACTTCATCAAAATTAGGAACTTCTGTTTTTTTTTTTTTTTTTTTAAGACTCTGTTCAGATAATGAAAAAGTAAACTACATACTTGAAGAAAATATTTGCAAATCAAATGTCTGGAAGAAAATTGTATTCGAAATAGAAAAAGAACTTTCTGATGAGGAAAACAAATGCAAGAGAATTAGAGATAAAATTAAATTTCCTTACAACTTGCAGTCCATTGGATCCCAGAGAGATGCAGTGTGTGACATTTCTCAAGGAACTCATGGTTGCCTTAATGTTGATGTTTTGCTAGAGACAAAAAGCAACCTTACCTTGACATTAACCAGACCTCCAGGGTCCTGTAAGTCTTCTTTAACATGTGGAAATCTCTTTAGAGACTTCTATTATCTTTATCCCACTTCAACTTAAAAATATATGTCACACCTCACAATCACAGTGCAACTCTTTCTGCCAATGGGTCTTGTCCTCATGCTATAATAAAAACACCTTTTTTTTTGCACCAAAAAGTCTCAAGAATTCTTTCTTGGCTGTTCACTTTGTGGCTCCACATCACTTTCAAAACTCAATAATAAGAAAACAACACATTTGCAAAATGGACAATTTGCCTAGACATTTCATTCAAAATGATAGATCAATGATAATAAAAGGACGTGCTCAATACCTTTGGTCATTAGGGAAATTCAAATGAAAGCAATAATAAGATAATACTATGTACTTACTAGAATGCCTGAGTGAAAGAAGCCAGACCCACCACCCACCAAAAGAATACAGAGTGCACGTCCTATTTATAGCAGAGTGCACGTTCTATTTATAGCAGAGTGCATGATCCTATTTATACTAGACTCTAGAAAATGCAAGTTAAGTTGTAGTGACAGAAAGCAGGTCAGTTGTTTCCTTGTAATGGTAGAAGGGTAGAAGTTTAGGCAGGAGGGATAATAAAAGGGCTTGAGGAATTTGGGGAAGTGCTGCATATGTTCATTATCTTGATTGTGGTGAGGGTTTACCAATGTATCTATCAGAACATCTCAATTGTACACCTTTAACATGTAGTTTATTAAAAGAGCAAAATACAAAATGTTGGTAGTTTAATTCCAATTACATAAAAATGCACTGCACAGCTAGCTAATCACAGGACTACACACAGACACACAAAGACTGAAATATAAATGCTTGAATTTTAACAATGGCATCATGAGTGAACTTTTTCTTCACTACATGGCTGTTAAAATATTTGAAAAATACATATATAATTTTAAACTTTGAAAAAGTAATTTTTATCAGTAAAAAAGTGCCAAGATTTGACTGTGAACTAGCTGTTCTTGCAGGTTTAAAGTACAACTACCTTTACTGTTAAGTTTAAAAAATACCTTCTTTTCTTTCTTTTTTAAAATAGAAAGTTAACAGTAATACAGTTACCCATAAGACAATTCCCTGCAAAGTCAAACACTCAAAGAGTACTAAAACTAGACATTTTTTGTTCAATGTGAGGAAACAAAACTCTGGGTATGTAACAATAACTCAATATGCTTAAGACTGTCCCTGTTGCTGTATCATGGGAAGAAAGAAGCTCTTCTGTTGGCCTTCAAAGACTCTGACAAATTCAGATTTTCATTGTGTAGGCAGATCTACAAAGAAAAAGAAACTTATTTACAGAGACTCATTAACCAGGTGAAAAAATAAAAGAAACTGAAGAAAAATGGGAAAACAGAAGAGGAGGCAATAGAACAGTCACCAGTGGCTAGAAACTTGGCACCTAAAGATGAGGTAGAGATGAAGGGAACACACAGCTGATTTTCTGTTTCATTGATGTATCTTCCATCCTCCCCTGACCTTCTCTCCGAGGGCCAGGAGGATAGCATTTAAAACCAGTGTCTCCTCCCACAATTCTAGATTCAAACCTTCATTTGACATTTCCTTCTATTCCTAACTTGTTTGCTTCTATGATTCTCCTACTGTCCATTTAGTTTTTCTAATAACAAGGATCATGTTTTCCTTCTTTGTAACTTACCCTCCTTGCCCTCGATTTGTCATGTAAGAGGGCCTGGAAAAGTACTTTTCAAACAGTTGGGCTAATGAATAAAGTCAGTGTTTCATTGTGAGATACATTTTCTGTGAGATCTATGGGTTTCCAATTCCTCTGCACAATGTCTCCCACTCTCAACTCTGTAGAAAAGGAGCAGAGATACTAAATGTGTTATTAGTGTGTTGAAAGGCTGGGGATAATTTTGTCTTTCAGTGTCACATAATCATTATATTCCTAGAGGCCCAAGCATATTCCTCACATTCTGCTCTAAAAAATAACAGAAAGTACAGTATATTTTGAAGCAAAAACATTGAAATGAATAATTTAGAGAATTTAATCATGCAAACTAGCTCATAGAAGAAGCATCAGTGGCTAGAAATTTGGCCACTGAAGAAGAGAGAGAGATGGAAGAAATATGTGGTTCAGATAACGCTAAACAATGGAGGCGTTATTGTACTCTTTCAAAAACAGAGACCCAATTGTTGTGATTCAATTGGAAGGAAGTTTAGTTCACACTCATGCTTCAAAACCAGAGCTAGTTAGCTAAGGGAAAGCTCAGTGTTAGAATCCTTTGTCATTGTGTTTCTGTTGTAAACTCTGAGAACTCTTTCATAAATTTAAGTGTCAATAAGACTCAGTCTGAAGGAAACTGCAGTCTTCTGTTTTATCAATCTAGACATTTGAATGGAGGCCATATGGTTCGTGTCTCCAACAACGAAGGCAAAATAAGACATTTAATTTGGTCACAATTTACATCCTCACTCCGCTGATGTCATTCCTATTTAGTGGTAACTAGGCTCTAGGTAAAATAAAAAGCACTATTAATGGTGTATCAATGCCCTCTCTAGTCAGACACTGATGTGGTTAGGAGACATTAATAAGAACATATCTCAGAAAACAAAACTTACTCCTTAGGGGGAAATTTTTATCTCAGTCCAATTTCTCTTTGAAATTCAGCAATAGTGGATCATCCTTTGCTTGGAGATTTTCTTTCAGTTATAATATAATAAAAAGTAGAATGATTCATTTAAATTCAAAATATCATGGAAGAAATGTAGAAAAACATTTTAATTCCCTTGTTCAGCTAGAGACTGAGCTGAAAATTGAAATTCATTCCAAACATTATATGCAGAGTCCTATTTAAGGTGCTTCACTATGACACATAGTCAAGGACGTCTTATGACATTTTGCCAGTTACGTAAAAGATTAAGTTGCCAAGGGCAACCTCATCTGAAATGATTGGAGGGTAACTGGAATAACTAGATTCATATCATTAGGTGATACAAGCTTCTGGTGCTGGGGAAGATATAGTAGGAAGGATGAGAAGGAAGTAGGAACAAATGGAAGTCATAAATAAGAATTATATTACTGCTAAAAAGAAAATATTCAGGAGTTATGATGCTGTAAGTTTATAATAAAGATTTTGAATAAATCTAAGACAATATCAGAACTAAAATTTAACTTAAGGAAAGATTTTGTTTTTGTTGAAATACTCCTGCAAAAGTATTCCAAAAATTGAAATCTATTGCTTGAATTATATGTCCTAAACAATGAGTCCCTTTGTTACTTGTAAAGATAAATTACGATAGTATGAACCTCCTTGAGAAACTGATTTTTGTTAAAGTTAGCTAATGAGATTTTTAAATTTTTATTTTTAAATGAGAAATTAAAAAGAACGTACCAGCTCCATTCTTGCCAATTTATTAAACAGGCAAATATTTATTGCATTAAAAGCACAATCTACTTTTTTTTTTTTTCATCTAACTGTATATGTTTGCCTCTGGCATAAACTATAAGTTTCTAAAGAGTAAGTTATAAGTTTTGGTAATCTTGTGTTCCCAAGGTTCCTTGCATTTATGTAGGATATTGAATAGTCTTTAGCATAATATGTTGCTGTGAAGTCTACTGACTGGCTCGAGAATGATTTTGTAAGCTTCATTCTATAAAGTTATAGGGTAAAGAAGCAGAGATATATAGCCAATACACATTATTCTTGGTAGTTAGTGTCCTATAACATTGCCACCAACACTGATTTAGTGAATACTGAACCATCTCAAGGACATACAGGATTTAGTTTCTAATAGCCTCTGGTAAGAACATTTTTATCAAATAAGCAATCCATAACCTTGTTCTACGTGTGTTTCTGTTTATAAAGACACTTTATTGAATATATATTGTTGATTCATTAACATTGAACTCATGGCCAACAACACTCTAAGTCATGCCTCAGTGAAGCTTATCTACCAGAGGTACTTTCTCTGTATGGTACATGGCAGCCTTTGTCCACTTAGGAACACCAGGCAGCCCTTCAGTGTACTTGGGGCCATTTAAACAACAAAACACTAACAGAAATGAGAAAAAGGTGGCAGTATAGATGGCAAAGTGGATAATATCTGTTTATAGTGTGAGAGAGATGAAACGAGAAGATAGAGGATAGCCTTTTTTTTTTTTTTTTAATTTTTATTTATTTATGATAGTCACAGAGAGAGAGAGAGAGAGAGAGAGGCAGAGATACAGGCAGAGGGAGAAGCAGGCTCCATGCACCGGGAGCCTGACGTGGGATTCGATCCCGGGTCTCCAGGATCGCGCCCTGAGCCAAAGGCAGGCGCCAAACCACTGCGCCACCCAGGGATCCCAGAGGATAGCCTTATTAAAATCAAGTGTGAGCATGCACACTAGAATTTTTTGCTGCTTTGTACATGTGTGTGAATGGCTTAATGGAATCACCACAAGTATTAATTTTGGGGTTGCAAATCAATGTTAGCATTTAGACAAACTCTCAAATGTGGAATCTGTGAATACTAAGGATCGATTGCCTAAGGAAGAAGCTAAGGATGAGATAAAATGAACACAGGCAGGGACTGCAGAAAAACCCAGTTCGGCATCTGAGTCTAAATCAACTGCACATTCATTTTCCTACTCTGCTCAAAGGTTACTTTACCAGGTTGGAAAACCTGTGATATATTTGTGGTTTTCAGCACGAGACCAAAAATTAAATGGTTTTCTGGAATAGCTACCTGCTTCTCTGTCAGGCATTGATCCGTACTTCTCAACTAAGAAAGGAGTTGACATTTACTGAGAATTGAGCACTGCTAGTTACTTGTTCCTTTGCCACTTCTTCTTTAGTCTGATTTGTTGGGGGAGGACAGCAATGTGCTCAATAAAAAAAAAAATGACATTTCTAGATCCCCTTGCAGAGAAGGTGTTTGAATAACCAAGATCTTGTCAATGAGATGTGAATAAAAGTTGGTTTGGTCTTCTGGGAAAACTTTTAAAATGGGGAAGACTCAATTACCATGGATCTAGTTGTCACTTCATTCCCTATATTTAGTCTGAAATAAAGACACAAGGGCTGGAGCATCAGTACATATACAACTTTGAATGACTTTCATTTTGAATGACAATCCCTTACTAAGGCTGGTGGAAGAGAAAAATAGAGCCCAGGTTTTTGATGATATAATGGGGGTGCCATACCAGCCTTATCTCCAGATTTCCTTCCTACTGGAAGGAAAGAAATCTGAATATTTCTAAGGTGTGTTTTTGTTTGTTTGTTTTTGTAGTTTTAGCCTCACTGCTGAATACAATTCCTCTCCTTTTATTTCCTCTTCTAAGGCTTTCCTAAGCTTTGTGACTCTCCTTATGATTCTCTTATTGTTTAATAATCTCATTTCCAAGCTTTTTGGGTTTTGATTAATATTATTCTTTCAAAGCTTCTATACTTTGCTGTTTCTCAGTTTGCTCTTTGTTCTACTTGCCAAGAATTCCACCCACAGTGGCTCCTCTTCTTTTAGGGTACTTGTTGGCCATTTCTGGATTCCAGAGCTATTGAGGTTAATAACAACCTGTTTTTCCTCCTCTGGTCAATGCTAATCCACTTAAATAAATTGCCCTCAACAATTTGTACTCTGGAATCAGGGAGAATTTCTTTTTGAAGATTTTATCTCTTTATTTGAGAGAGAGAGAGAGTCAGAGAGAGCATGAGAGGAGGCTGGGGAAGGCAGAGGAAGAGGAAGAAGCAGATTCCTCACTGAGCAGGGAGCCTGCCATGGGGCTCAATTTCCAGGACCCCAGGATCATAACATGAGCTGAATGCAGACACTGAATCCACTGAACCACCCAGGCATCCCATTTTTAAAAGATTTTATTTAAGGAGAATTTTCATCTAATTTTGTTGAAAATGTTCTCCATAAGTATTTTTCCTTTGTTATCCTAGTTACTCTGTTTTAATGAAAGTATCTGAGCAGATGAAAATGTGATAGCCTCTCTCATGATCTTGTCTATCCTGGAAGTTTAATTTACATCCTGTCTGATGATAGCATACCCACAAGCAGGGGCTTTTATATATATTGTTTTGTCTCTCCTTCAGAAAATCCTTTGAGATAAGTATTACTATTAGTCACATTCTCAGATACCAAAATGAAGCCCAGAGAAGTTAAGTAATTTGCCCAAAGTCACCAAGATAGAAATTGACGTAACCTGCATTTGAAGCTGGCTCTGTTTAACTCATTCCAGAGTGCTGTGTAAATCTTTTAAAAATGAATCTGAAAGCAAGCCCATTTCACAACTGTGTTCTCATAGGAAGCTTCTGTGCCTGGCATCAAGAAGGTCATAGAGAACTTCATGACTTTTGACATTAACTCATGGGATAAGAATACACATTAAAATAGATGGCTAAAAGCTTTTAGATGGAGAGGATTCTGGTAAAAGTTTCAAAACGAAACACGAGTAGTTTTATTTGTAAAAGTCTAGGCAGACTCTACTTAGGACATTTGTTCTCATGCTTATCCCTCACACACCACTGCAAACCTAAGTATCTTTGAACTGAAGAGACACCTGGCCATCATAATCTGTCTGATAGTATCATACCTGCTTGCAGCACACTTCAGCCTTCTGTTTTATAAGGTTAACAATTCTCTTTCCTTTACTTGTCTAAATAGGACTTAATAAATGCTTCTATCTCTTTTTGTACACCTTTTTCATTTATGTGCTCTCCTATCAGAGTTTAATTTTTCTTTTGTCTTTTGCGTATGTAAAATATTTGGTTCTGTTTCCCTGTTTCCTCTTACTGTTGTTTTCCGTGGATGTTCTTTTCTCTTTTGGTCTAAAAGGACAGAGAAACATGGGGCATTGGGTTAGAAGAAAGAGGATGGAAGATGACATGCAGCAAGTGCTGGTTCCTGGGGCAAGTGTTTGCCATTTAATATCTAAGTTGAGGGTAGCTCGGGTGGCTCAGTGGTTTAGTGCTGCCTTCAGCCTAGGGCCTGATCCTGGAGACCCAGGATCAAGTCCCATTTCGGGCTCTCGGCATGGGGCCTGCTTCTCCATCTGCCTGTGTCTCTGCCTCTCTCTCTCTGTGTCTCTCATTAACAAATACATTTAAAACCAAACAAACAAAAAAACAAATAAAATTTTAAAAATATCTAAGTTGATCCCTCCATGGCTGTTTCTTCCATGTCACTGCAGTCTCAGCCCAAATGTTATCTCTTTAGATGGACTTTCCAGGATTCCTACAACTAAATCCACAAGCCTTCTCCTTATCTCCCTAACTCCATGACTCTCTAGACCAGTGCTCTCTTTTATTTTCTTTCTACCATTTTTTCTTTTTCTGAAATTATCTTATTTACTAAGAAAATAGAGATAGAGCGTGTTTCCTCAATTCTCTCCAAGACAGTATACAATGAGCTGTAAGTTAAATAGGATTAGAACTGAATTAAATAAATAGTCTTTCTCATATTTTCTGGGGGTAACCTCTGCCATTTTTTCTCTTTTTAACAGATCCTGTTATCCTTACTAAATTGATAGGGAGCTATCATTTTCTGGATAAAGCCTAATCACATGCTTAATAATGAGAATGAATATCCCAAGGCAAGACAAAGTCTGTTACTATCTCACTTACTATCTGATAAGCATAATTTATGTGATGAACACTTGTTCATTTCACACTGACCTAGGTTATTTCTTTCACACTGAGCTCTGGATAGAGTAACCTTATGTATTATCTAGTAATGGTTTCTGTGAGAAGGTCCACATTAATGATAAGTTTCACTTAAAGATGTGTTTATATAAGCATATTGTACAGTGAACCCAGAACTTAAATTTTGAGTTTTCTAGAATTTCTTTTGTAAAATATCTGGGACATTTTTATTATTCAGCTGTGCTAGTTTTAAAAACAGGATTGTCTGCTACAATACAAAGGTCATTTTCTCCTCTCAATTTAGGTTATAGCTCTATTTTTCTGAAACAAACAATGGTATAGAAATTATTATGTTTTCAATATCTACATAATCGATTGAGTCTTCATGAACTTGAGTATTTTGATAAGACAACTAAAAATAACACATTTATTTTATTTGATCATCTCAACTAGTGAAATCAAACACTTTAAGGCACATAGAAAACTAATGAAAAATGCCTGAGAACTTGAATGTATGTTATTCTAAAATTGGTCTTTACTGCATTACTTTTATGTCAGTATTAGAAATTCCCTTTCCAATCTAATGGTGAACTAGTTTATTTAGACAAAGCAACCCATTGAAAACAATTACAAATATTTCATGAAATATATTTTTAAGATAGTTTTTAAAGTATCGAAGAGCTGACAATAGAACAAGGATTTATCGAGCCAAAATCCAAGTGAAAATGAAACAGGTAAGTAAGGTTTTGTGATTGCTTTTGTGAGAAGGGCATGCTGCCAAATCTTGTGATTGACCCTAAATTTTGGTGGTATTTTGGGCATGAAGGAAAGACTGTTTGACACTGAACCCAGCTGACTGCAGAGCAGAGTAGGAATACATCATCACTGAGAGGTTGTAATCACTAGAAATACTTCCTATGGATATCAATCCAAACTTATATCTCCTAGTTTTTCCAAAACAAAAAACAAAAAACAAAAACCTCTTAAGCTACAAAGAAGCATAGTACCATATGTGGGAATCAGTAGAAACAATAGAAACCAAAACAGACACAAAAGACTTCAAATATTGGAAGTATTAAAAAAGATAAAACAAATAGTCTCACTACATAAAAAACTAAAGCCAGGAAATAAGCATGTATCTATAAGAAAAAATATACACTTTTTAAAAAATAGAAATTATAGAAATGAAAACTATACCTAATATTAAAAACAAAATGGTTACCTATATCAATCCATTTTGAAATATCTAAAAAGAAAATTCATAAGCTGGGTAGTTGAAGAATCTATGCAGAATGTCATATGGTGAGGCAAAGTGTAGAATAAAAATAAGGTTAAAATATATAGAATTCAGTACACATATTATCATAGTTTCAGGATGATGAATAATTCCAAAGATTGGAGAATCTTAATACATCCTAAGGAATTGCTTCAGAAGCAAAATTATTCCAGATGCAAACATTGAGATGAAAGGAGTAAAGATTAAAGAAAGCAGTTAATGTTGGTTTTGTCTTGATGAATCTTGGTTGTATACAAGACTAATAATTGTGTCTCATAGGATTAAAAAGATTGAGAAATAAAAATTTCAATATCATGTTAAGTCAGGAAGAAGACAAAGGAATTTTAGTATTAGAACTTCAAGAAGCATGTATCAAATCAGAGTAGCTGAGCAAGGGAGTGTTTAGAGGACACACCATGAAGGATAAAGGGAAGAAAGCTGAGAAGCTGAGAATAGTCAGACCCTAATACAGATATCCCACATGAGGAAAGAGAGAGGGAAGAAGGAGCATCAGGTAGAAAGAGGACCAGACTACAACACAGGTCTTAGAATATTTTATCCAGGCCAAAGGAGAGTTCTCCAGCAAAACCTGTCCATCAGAAGAAGCTTGCACTGGGGATCCCTGGGTGGCGCAGCGGTTTGGGGCCTGCTTTTGGCCCAGGGCGCGATCCTGGCGACCTGGGATCTAGTCCCACGTCGGGCTCCCGGTGCATGGAGCCTGCTTCACCCTCTGCCTGTGTCTCTGCCTCTCTCTCTCTCTCTCTCTGTGACAATCATAAATAAATAAAAATTTAAAAAAATTTTAAAAAAAGAAGAAGCTTGCACTGAGCAAGAATGGAAGACAGTAAAACTCTCACTGTGATCATTCTGGGGAAAGTATGAAAACAACCTAGGGGAAGCATGGCCTTGGCACAAAATTGATGGAGGATCCAGAGAGGCTGTGGCTGGGGCCAAGAGTCAACCATGTTGCCCACATCAGAAGATCTGAGAAACATTTCTATGACTGCCACATGGAACTAAATTTTCTAATATTTTTGTATTTTGGAGGAAGCAGATAAAAGTATTGATGAGTGTAGAATTCAATAAGTTAAGTATGGACATTGTAATCGCTAGAGTATCCACTCAAGTAACAAAAACAAAAATATTACTTCCAAGCCAACAGAGGAGAGACAACGGAATAGTAAAAAAGGATTTCAGAAGAAGGAAAGGGGGACAAATAAAATAACACAAATGGAGTAAGTGGAACCCATAAAATAATATGGTTGTATAAAATATATATATATGTTAACCGTAAGGGACTATATCCTACAGTTAAAATTTAAACAATGATTGTCAAAATGAATCTTACATAAGAAACACATTTATATTTCATGTTAGATTTTACTGCTATTGAAATTCTTCTTTTAAAACATATCTTTTAGCATTTTATTGCTCTGAGAATGAATGTGGAAGTACCTAAATTTCATAGGAAAAAAGTTAATCTAGAATTGCAGTTTATTGGAAGATGTATGCAGAATACCAGCAACTTTTCTTCAGTTAGTCTGGGTAGGTAGGGAAAGACCAGATACCCTGAATTTTCTTTCTAAAACAGTAAAAACTTGTTGAGCTGTTTTTATTTCTGAAAAGAAATTGAGATAATTTGTAACTGTAGACATTTAATTAGGTGATTAAAATTAAAAGACATTAAACATTTTACTTGGTGATAACGGATATAGTAAAACCAAATTATTCTTAAGTCATTATTGTGGTTAATAGTGACCTGAATAAGCAGTAAAGGGAAATTTTAAGGATTATATGTATTTTCCTTTTTCCAATACAAGGGAGGATAGCCTTTCTCTCATAACAGACTTTCTAAAGGGTTTTTTGGTTGTTGCTGTTGTTTTGCATGGATAATGGTTGCATATTCAAGAAATACAAATAATCTGATGGAATGTGTCCATTAAAGATGCATCCTCATCTTTACTAGAAGATGAAGAAATGATCCTAATATATTTTTCTTAACAGGCCAGTGGGTTCTTTAAGATGCACTCTAGCTAAAGCTAATGTATATTTTGATCAGCCAAATTCTATTTTCATGGCACAGAAAAAAAGTTTAATAAAGTCCACAAACTTTTGTTTTGTTTTTGTTTGTTTTCTATTTTTATTTGACTATAGTTAACACACATTACATTAGTTTAGCGTGTACAACATAGTAATAATTTGACAACTCTATACATTATCCCACAAGCAAACTTTGGTACTCTACAAGCACATCTTCAATTTTAAATATAATCTCTGTCTTCAGTTCCCAAATATTAAAAAAACTCAGCCTCAAACCAAGATTTATTTCTAATTCTTCTCTAGGATGGCTTTCCCCTGTGCTGTGGATGGTCATACCAGGGCCGGCAGCTGACCACATTAATGCCTGTGCTATGGGCTAAACTTGACACTTTTCTATCAATAAAGCCAAATATGCAGAGGGATTAATATGTATTTATACATTCCTTACTAACGACAAGCAGGTTTCAAAATCTTCCTTTAATGCGAAGCTTTAAATGGGTATCTGTTCTATTAAGAAAGGTTGTGTATACAAATTTTGATTGTGCAGTATTTTTCAGTTGCATCTTATTTCCTGATGTCTACATGTAATGGAGAACTTTGTTGGAAGATAGGTTAGAAACTTCTAGGTAATACTTTTTTTTTTTTTTAATTCCCTTGACTAACTGTTCCTGTGCTTCTGTAGATGGCAGATGAAACCAAACAGCATTGTTCTCTTTCTTCCCCTCCTCCCCTTTCCCTCCCCCTCCTCTTCCTTCTCCCTCCCGTGCTCTTTCTCTCTCTCTCTCTCTCTCTCTCTCACTCTCTCACACACTCCCCCTCTATTTCCTCTACAGATTCCAGCAAAGCAAAGAAAACTTTAAAGAATACTGATTTGGTTTTTATTAGGGAGATGAAAGAAATTCTGACTCTTTAATGATATAAAATTTTAGAAAAGGTAATTTCATTAAACCCTTTGTCATGGTGCATTCTTTTTAAAAGGACAAAAGACTCTCAAATGACACTTTGTGATGTTCTGACAGCTGAGGGAGATGTCATCATGATTCTGAGGGTTTTCCATGTCAATGAGGCTGTTCTAGGATTCCTACTGATATTCAGTTTTTAAAGCTCCCTTTTGTTAAAAAGGTACAGCTTCAGCTTGTTTTTTTTTTTTTTTTTTTGTACAATATTAAAAATCCCATTAGCTCTCCAAAGAGATAGTGGGAAGTTACCTAATCCATCCTGGATAGGTCATAAGATCCTTTCAGTTACTTTAGAGAACACTGAACGGTCGAGTATCTGACCATGAATCAGAGAGTTGCCACAGTGGAGGTTAAAAGAATTGGGATTATTTAACGTAGAGACAGGTTTCTCATTTAATTTAAATTAAACAAGATTCTGTATATGAAGTGGTTAGCACATAGTTTGTTCATAGGAACATAGACACTTGTCTAATCTTTGCATGGAAGATTTAGTTTCCTCTCGCAGTTTGATGTACACTACCATTTACTTATCTGCTCAGCTGTATCTATCTCTTCTTGTTGGTAAGTATCACTGCTGCTGTTGTTGAGTCTCCCAAATAGGACCCACAGGAAACATTCTGCCATCCTTGACCAGTCCTGATCAAACCGTTTCTTCGTAGGACCCAAGGACAAGAGAGCTTTTCATAGGACCAGGTGGAGCCTGGTATCAAAATACTTTTGTGCACAGCTCTCTAATTAATCCCAGATGCCCTGTGGAGGTAGCTCTGCCATTTTGACAAAATAATCTAAAACCTGACTTTGCTTTGGAATTACAAATACCAATTATGGAAAATAGACTTAAATGATGTGAATCAGGCTCCTATCTTGGTTAGGTGATTTTCACTTGTACATCTCGCACTGTCTTTTTATGTTTGAGTTTCTGTCAGTTGAACAATCTACACATTTTTAGGAAATATTTGATTTGGAAACATCAGTAATAGCACAAAATCTTGAGCATATTTATTTTAGTTCTTGGCTTAAAGCTCACTCTGCCCATTGAGGTTCTTTTTGTGACATATCTGAGAATTCTGCAGGAACATTGATTATGTATGTGCCTTGAGGAGAGTTCTTTAAAGTGACTGGGTATCCATTTTCGCTCATTTCACAAAGAGTGTCTGCATTAACCTATAAATACTGACTGTTCTTTGTGGTTTGAAAGATAATTTATATATTTTTATTTTTTTTAAGATTTTATTTATTCATGAGACACACACACAGAGAGAGAGAGAGAGAGAGAGAGAGAGGCAGAGACACAGGCAGAGGGAGAAGCAGGCTCCATGCAGGGAACCCGACATGGGATCAATCCCAGGTCTCCAGGATCAGGCCCTGGGCTGAAAGGGTGCTAAACCACTGAGCCACCCGGGCTGCCCAATTTATATATTTAAAAAAATTATATCACACATTCCTATTCTTAAAAATTGCCTCAGCTGACACATTTTCCAGGAATTTTTGAATTAGCAGTGTTTCTGACAAAATAAACAATAGCAGTCATAATGAGAATAATACCACTTTCACAAACTTAACTTCTTTATATTAATTTCATGCCCTTTTCATATTACTTTCACTCATCAACTTGTAGTGACATTTCGACTGTCTTTAATGGCTAATATCAATTATATAACCCCTTTAAAAATTTCTTTCTTAAAGAATTGTTTTATAAAGCATGGTTAGTACTTTGCTTCCTTTCCAGGCTGATGTTACAATAATTTAGAGAACTGTGAAACTGTTGTCTTTGTCTCTGTATTGACAGAAGATTCAGGTGACTGTGGGTTCCATATATATCAATTCTGCTTCATTTCTTGCCTTTGTGGATTTGTTTGGAGATAGTTCAACTAGTGTGGGGAGCCACATTTGGGTTCAGTTATACTTTATCTTTCTTAAGTGATCAATTCAGGTTAAATTATTGCTGCTTTAAAAGATGGACTTATGCTTTTTCATGTTTTCAATGACTGATTGTAAAGGAAACATCGAGGGCTTTTTCAGATTGTCACATATCAACCTGACATTTCCTGCCTTACTTTGCAGCTTCTGATTTTGCTTATAAAACATTCACAGGAAAAAAAAATGAAAAAGTTGTCTAGTTTATAGAATCATTCATCTTCACTTTCCTCTTTATTTATTTTTGTTTTGTGTTTTAACTACTTTTGGCTTGGTCAAGAAATCTCATACCCATTCAGCCTTACTAGTAACTATTGTCCTTCTGTTTTGTACTATAGCATCTTCATGGGTGATGATCATTGCTAATTCATTTTTTGTACTTCTAAAGGGTTAGTACAGTGTTTGCCAGGTAACATTTGGTGTAAGTATTTCTTACTGTTCAGGACTATTGTGCGTATTATCTGTGCAAGCCACTATATACTTAACAGATAGTTTTCCTCTATAAAG
Organism: Vulpes vulpes; assembly: GCF_048418805.1. Lineage (NCBI taxonomy): Eukaryota > Metazoa > Chordata > Mammalia > Carnivora > Canidae > Vulpes > Vulpes vulpes. The sequence goes on along the minus strand of NC_132785.1, from coordinate 29,969,667 downwards.
AAATCTGTAAGAGCAAGGACAGACTGTTTCATAAATTGTCTGGTACCTCACCACATGTGTAGCACTCAGTATCCATTAAATAAATGAGCACCATGATTCAATCCTAGGTTTTCGCTACTTTGAGTTCCTGTTAGCATTTCCTTGCATTCCTATGGTTGCCTATCCATGACTAACTCAGTAATTTTTGCTAAAATGTATCATTGTTTGGCATATTCACAGCTTGTAACGTCTTTTGAAAATTAAAGAATTGAAGGAAGAAAAAATAGTTTAAAAATAATATTTTGACTCTACCTCTCTTTTATGATAGGTAGGTTGACAACCTTTGTTATAGACAATGTTTTGTCTTCCCAAAATTCATGTTGAAATCCTCAATCCCAAAATGATGGTATTAGGAGGTGAAACCTTTTAGAGGTAGTCAAGTCATAAGGGTAGAGCTCTCCAGAGTAAGATTAGTGGTCTTGTAAAGACATAAAGCATCCTGTATTATCTCTGTCTATTCTCCATCATGTGAGGATGTAATGAGGAGATGCCATTCCCAAGCCAGGAAGAGAGATCTCACCAGATACTAAATTTGCAGCCACTTCAATCTCAGACTTCCTAGTTTCTAGAACTGTGAGAAATAATTTTTTTGTTGTTTAAGTCCCCAGTCTATGGTATTCTGTTATAGTAACCTGAGCTAAGACATCCCTCCATCCTCTCTGTAAATTGTCCTCTGCATTCAAACTCAACTCCTTATATCACCAGGTGGCTATAAGGGAAGGCAGAGGTACCCATCTACAAAGTATCCTCAGTTCAAAATCAATTGCTGGTTTTGCAACCATTACAAAATGGTGATCCATGGGGCCCTTTGTTTCTTTCCTGAAAAATAAGATATATTATTCAGCAATTTGGGGTATATGAAGAGAGTAGAAAAGATAATAAAGATGGAGGTGACTTAATGAGAGTTACCTCTATTCCACATTCCCAATTTGACATGCTAGGTTGGTTTTAAACAGCTATTCAAACAGTATTTACAAAAGCTGTTAGAGATTAAGGTCTATATGGTACACCTCTGGAGCCCAGACAGCAACATTCCACATTGTGTTTAAGGAGGGCCATCCACCTCCTTCCTCCCCACACAGAATAGCACAGTGTAGGGATGAAGAGCAGACCATGGTAACAAGCTTCCCCAGGAAGACACATGGATCAGTGATTGGACATCTTAACTACTAGGTCAGAGTCAGAGAACAAGGGTGTGTTTGTTCTTGAGCACCTGTGTCCCTGCACCCTGTGTACTTCCAAACATTACTGAGATAATTTTGAAAGTAGTCTAAAATTTTGTTAGCAGAAAGGAGTTGTTAGACATCTATAGTAAGTCTTGTTAGCAGAAAGGAGTTGTTGGATCCTGATATTAAAAGCCATGGCATTTGGACCAAAACAGGGCTAGTGATGAGTAAATCAAAACTACTACTGGTATTTACTGAATCGATCTCCAAAGTGACTGAGAAAGACAGAATGATATAGTGTTTAGATACTTACCTAAGAAAGTAAATTGTCCTCTGCATTCAAACTCAGAGGATCTTACCTAAGAAACAGAATGATATAGTGTTTAGATACTTAATTCAAAACATTTAATACTTAGTACTTCTTCCAATAAGGAACTCTTGTCAGAGGGTATATTGTAAAACACACATACACACACACACACACAAACACATGGATAATCTTTTAAAATTTTTCTCAGATGTAATAGAATATAAAAATAGGAAAATATTCATCTTTTTCTCAGATGTAACAGAATATAAAAATAGGAAAATATTTATGGATGAGTATTGCACACAGATTTTTTTTAAGAAGAAACTTGAAAAATGATTAAAATAATTAAGTTCACCAAAGAAAGGACAAGTTAAAAAGTTGCAAAAGAATAATTTGTCTGGGATAAGAGCCATGTTAATTACATGTGCTCCGAATAAATTAGTATGATTCAAAAATACTAAAGACATCTAAAGGAGTCTGATTAGCTGGAGTTTGAAATTTGGTACCTTGTATATATTTACTCTATAAAGCCAATCAACTCTGTGGAATGACAGAAAACAAAACAAAAACATTTGTATTGTTATTCATCATGGATGCTTTCAATGACTGAAAAATGTATTGAGCACCTATGTGCCTGATTCTGTTTATAGAATGAGGGTATCTCAGAGAGCAAAACAGACAAATATTTCTGCCCATATGACATTTACATTCTAACAGAGGAGCAGAAAATCAATGACAAACAATAAAGCTAAAATCCATATAAATCATGCATTTTTAAAAAGTGATAAGTGCTGTATGAAAGAAAGGAGATCAGTTTGTCAGATAGCCCCACAGAGGTTTTGTTTAAGCAAAGAATTGAAGAAACAGAGTATGATGCATTAAGTTCAAGTAGTTAAGTAAACTCCAAAGATAATACATTGGGGTCAATAGATCCTCACACTACAAACAGCAATTCTTACCCTACAATTATGGACATATCATAGCTTAAAAAGCAGAGTAAATATTTTCATCATCCACCCTTCTTGAATGTTTTATGCAACGATGACTGTTTTGCAGTATGCAAAGAAAATGGTCTCACCTTGTAGAGAATGTTCTCTCATTTCTCTTGAATAGCACTTGCTAATGCGATGTGTGACATCAAAAAATATGAAGTAGCCTAAACTTTTCAGATGGGTCTTAGTCAAGAATGTGTGATTAGGGATGATTATACAGCAAAAACAGAATAATCCCTCCTTCAGAAAACAAAGGTTATTAAATCTTAAGTTCAGAAGCTCTGATGGAAAGGATATAACTTCCTATTACTGTAAAGTTAAAGATAATTGCTCTTCTACCATTAAAAAAAGAAAAAGGATAATATGATTTCAATGTGCCAGGTTGCCAGGTTGAATAAATACAGAAGATTATTATACATGTATTGAGGAATTTGAGCTGGTTTGACCTTCATTTACTTTCCTCTGTGTTCTCACATCTGAAGTCCAGAACTCACATAATTGATCATCAAGGCTATTGGAAGGTATTTGTTCATTCTGTGAAGTATGAAAAAGGCAGTCAGTTATCTTACAGGGAGGTTTGGTTTCTGGTTTCCCTGTTCTGATAAAGCTAGCTAGTCCTTTCCCTGCCTCACTTTTCTATTCACATGCTTTCAAGCATGATTCTTTAGAATGACCTTGTCAGATGCACAAAGGCATATTCTCATCCAAGTGAGTACTTCATGTACAAATTCCCAGATCTGTATGAGTAAAGGTAATAATGTTAAAATGACTCCACAATGTATGAGGTGTCAAATTTTAAGTCAAGATATTCACATAAAGACAACAACATGACTCATGTTCCATGTCAGCAGAGAAAAAGATTTTCAAAGATGTCTGTTTCCAAAGTCAGCTGTGAGAGATTTAGACGTTTGAAGAAGTAGAATGCTTTTGTGAGGTGGAAATTTAACTGGCTCATGAATCAGTGATCATGAGAGCTGTGCCCCAGTCTTTCTGCCATCTCATGGTGGGTGCTGAAAGCATTGTGTTGCCCTGAGGACAGAAAACAGCTAATTGTTTTCTTGGCATGCATATCTATATCATACCCTGGATGCCATGGCTTATGTTGCAAGCATAGAGTTTCCCAGGATTAGACCAGATGTGTAGAATGAACTAGAGGTAGATCTATATCATTCTGTATATTTTTTTCTAGGGCTCCAATTTAGTTTTAGAAAAGCTCTTCAAATCCAGAAATCTTCTAGGAAGTTAGAACAATTTCTGGACCTCTACTCTAGTGATGTTAGAGTATTTTCCCTATCTTGTTTACCTGCCCCAATCTAAAACAGTTCAAAGTCCCCCAAAATATCCTTGACTGATGCAACAGACATAACATAAAATTATCGTTTCCTGGGTGTCCAGGTTGTGCTGCAGGATAGAATATTGCATAAGTATGGTCAAAGTCCAAAGGCAGGCAGAGTACCACCCAGGAAAGAGATGAATGTAGATTTGAAGGCCACTGAGAGCAGAAAACACATACAGCAAACTAAAGTGGCACAGCATTCATTTATAACAAGAGGAGAGAAGGAGAGTACCCAGGATCCAGCCCCTTGCAATGCATCAGTGTCCTATGGCTAATGGATCCTTTCCATAGATAAGGTGTACAGTGTGGCCCCATGACTCCACTTAAAGCAACCGTACAAGGACTCCAACCTTTCTCCTGTGGGATCTGAAATACAGAAAGCTGGAGGACCACTGAGGTATACATAGCTAAGCATTTCCAAGAGAAAAGCTTCCATGCACTGTCTAAACTGTGTGCAGTGTCATTTGTGAGCTTGCCAGCATGTCCTCTACAAAGCAAAGGGTTCTTTCTGGAATGCAGAGCAGGCAGCAGGCTGTGCTTGTACCCCTCTCTCACCATTATTAGTTGAACTTTTTGTGTCTTAAATTTTCTGCTACTTTTTTTCTCTAAATTTTAGGAAAGAAGAAGAGCAAGAAATAGTCACAAGTTTATTAGAAACTTTGAAGCCTAAGAATTGACTCTTGGCAATACATGCCAAATGCTAAATACAGTATCTGGTACTCATAAGCACTGGATAAATGTAAAACTATCACATTTATGAGAGTTTTTGATAAAGGGAAAAGCAAATGTAGAGATGTTAGTCATCTGTATTGGAATCTCTGCAGGCTGAAAGCTTGCTTTTTGAAGAAGTTTGAATTAATATGCAAAGGGAAGTCACATTGCCTATGTAGTGCTTTACTATAAAATATTGCATTAGAACCAGCTATATTTGTCTCATTCTGTTCCTGATCTTGCACATAACTCATATGATTCCAAGCATTTCATTATTTCTAATTTAATGTTTTATTATGAAAAATTATAAGCATATATAAAACTAGAGAAAAGTGTGATGAATCTCCAGGTACCCATTAGTATGCTTCCACAATTATTAACTCACATTCAGTCTTGTTTCATCAATATCTCTATCTACTTATCCAGGCACAAATTATTTTATTTTATTTTATTTTATTTTTTTTAAATTTTTATTTATTTATGATAGTCACAGAGAGAGAGAGAGAGGCAGAGACACAGACAGAGGGAGAAGCAGGCTCCTTGCACTGGGAGCCCGACGTGGTACTCGATCCCGGGTTTCCAGGATCGCACCCTGGGCCAAAGGCAGGCGCCAAACCACTGTGCCACCCAGGGATCCCCACAAATTATTTTAAAGAAAATATTAGTATCATATAATTTTGTCATAAATATTTTAGTATATATTTCATGCTGCTACAGACTCTTTAAAAATATAACCATCATATTATTATCACACCTAAAAATCAGTGAAAAAACAACAAAGCATTCTGATTATGGCATAAAGAATTCAGAAATCTTTGCTATCAGTAAGTCAATCAGTCACTCAAACAAATATAAAACTGAACAACACTGCTGAAAACATTATTTCAAGTGATGGACATCAACCAGATGCAGACAACAAATTGAAAAGTATTTGTTAAAAACTGCTATGGACTTTCTTCAGAGAGTTAGAACAAATTATTTTAAGATTTGTGTGGAATCAGAAAAGACCCTGAATAGCCAGGGGAATTTTAAAAAAGAAAACCATATCTGGGGGCATCACAATGCCAGATTTCAGGTTGTACTACAAAGCTGTGGTCATCAAGACAGTGTGGTACTGGCACAAAAACAGACACATAGATCAATGGAACAGAATAGAGAACCCAGAAGTGGACCCTGAACTTTATGGTCAACTAATATTCGATAAAGGAGGAAAGACTATCCATTGGAAGAAAGACAGTCTCTTCAATAAATGGTGCTGGGAAAATTGGACATCCACATGCAGAAGAATGAAACTGGACCACTCTCTTTCACCATACACAAAGATAAACTCAAAATGGATGAAAGATCTAAATGTGAGACAAGATTCTATCAAAATCCTAGAGGAGAACACAGGTAACACCCTTTTTGAACTCGGTCACAGTAACTTCTTGCAAGATACATCCACGAAGGCAAAAGAAACAAAAGCAAAAATGAACTATTGGGACTTCATCAAGATAAGAAGCTTTTGCACAGCAAAGGATACAGTCAACGAAATTAAAAGGCAACCTACAGAATGGGAGAAGATATTTGCAAATGATGTATCAGATAAAGGGGTAGTTTCCAAGATCTATAAAGAACTTATTAAACTCAACACCAAAGAAACAAACAATCCAATCATGAAATGGGCAAAAGACATGAAGAGAAATCTCACAGAGGAAGACATGGACATGGCCAACATGCACATGAGAAAATGCTCTGCATCACTTGCCATCAGGGAAATACAAATCAAAACCACAATGAGATACCACCTCACACCAGTGAGAATGGGGAAAATTAACAAGGCAGGAAACCACAAATGTTGGAGAGGATGTGCAGAAAAGGGAACCCTCTTACACTGTTGGTGGGAATGCGAATTGGTGCAGCCACTATGGAAAACTGTGTGGAGGTTCCTCAAAGAGTTAAAAATAGACCTGCCCTACGACCTAGCAATTGTACTGTTGGGAATTTACCCCAAAGATACAGATGCAATGAAACGCTGGGACACCTGCACCCCGATGTTTATAGCAGCAATGTCCACAATAGCCAAACTGTGGAAGGAGCCTCGGTGTCCATCAAAAGATGAGTGGATAAAGAAGATGTGGTCTATGTATACAATGGAATATTGCTCAGCCATTAGAAACGACAAATACCCACCATTTGCTTCAACGTGGATGGAACTGGAGGGTATTATGCTGAGTGAAGTAAGTCAATTGGAGAAGGACAAACATTATATGTTCTCATTCATTTGGGGAATATAAATAATAGTGAAAGGGAATATAAGAGAAGGGAGAAGAAATGTGTGGAAAATATCAGGAAGGGAGACAGAACATAAAGACTCCTAACTCTGGGAAACGAACTAGGGGTGGTAGAAGGGGAGGAGGGCGGGAGGTGGGAGTGAATGTGTGATGGGCATTGGGGGTTATTCTGTATCTTGGTAAATTGAACACCAATAAAAAATAAATTAAAAAAAACTGCTAGGGCTTTAATAAGATCAGCGGGCATATGTGTTCATGCCTAATATTCTTATCCTCTTCCTGGTGCTTGGTCTTTGAGAATTATAGCTTCGAAGCATGGGTCTAACCATGAAAAGCAACAAATCTTCTGCCAGGGAAAGGGGGCTATATTTGGAACCCAGGATTTGTCAACTAAATGCGATGAATTTGTTAGGCAATGAATGAGAAAAACCTAGCATTGCTAGCTGAGGTTATGGTCCTAAGAGATCCTGAAAATGAAAGAGCCATGGGAGTGCTGAGATAAGTTCTTCATATATCCCTGGCAGAGTGAACAGTTATACACACATACGGGGAAGATCCCGGAGAGCCTGGGGAAAGGTAAGAGCCAAGACTAACTTAACAACTGGCTGAAAAGTTTAATATATTCTCCAGACTACACATAGATTGGTCTACAGGGAGTGGTAGGCTATGGGTACCAGATGTTTAAACACAGACTCTGCCCAAATCATTAGCTGACCACTAGGCTATGCAGAAAGAAGGCTGGACAATAGAAAACCAGGCTAAAAAAATAGAAATAAGAATTTAAAAAAATTATGTAGACATCAGTGATTGAATACTGGAAGAGAGACAGATTCTAAAGATTAAGTCCAGACAAGAAGAAAGAAATAAGGAAGGAAGGAAGGAAGGAAGGAAGGAAGGAAGGAAGGAAGGAAGGAAGGAAGGAACGAGGGAGAAAGGAGAAATATTAAAGTTAAAAACAACAACAGACAAACCAAGAATCTAATAGTACTACAGCATTATCTAAAGTGTTTAGTTTTCAATCAAATATTATGAGACACGCAATATGACAGGAAAGAGAGCATTCAATACAAATTAACTCTGTATGAGCCTAGCAGTTGGATTTAGCAAATGAAGGTTCCAAAGCAGCCACTTTAAATATGTTCAAAGGAAACTATGGTGACAATGGCTAAACAAATAGGAAACCTTAGTAGGGAAGGATAAACTATAAAAAGAATGAAATAGAAATTTTAGAGTTGAAAAGCACAATCTGTGAAATGTAATTTCAGTGAATGGTCTCAACAGCAGTTTTGAGATGCAGAAAAAAAAAGAATCAATAAACTTGAAGATAGGTCCAAAGAAGTTATCCAATTCAAAGAGCAAATAGAAAAAAAATATTAGAGAAAATAAACGGTCTTACAATATCACAGCGTATCATCAAACACACCAACATATGGATAGTAAAAGTCCCAGATAGACAGGAGATAGAAAGGAGTGGTAACAATGTTCAAAAACTTCCCAAATTTGATGAAAAATATTGATAGATACATCCAAAATCTCAACCAATTCCACAGAAGATAAACAAAAGAGATCTGCACCACCACTCATTATAGTCTATTTTTTTTAAAGACAAGGACAAAAGAAAAATATTGAAAGCAGAGAGAAAAAGAAGTGGTCATGCATAGAATAGGAATCACTAATTTTTTAAGTGGAAAAGATGAAAAAGGTAAATATTACTTATCAACTACCAGATTATCCTGTGAGATAATTCTTATGAGAATAAATAATTCCCAGTATCGCCATGACCACTACCACTTTTTAAAAAGAGTTCTCTAAATAGCGAGTTGATTCCTCCAGTGAGTTTATTTTCCCTTTCTTTTTATTCAACTCCACTTCTTATTCTTTCAAGAGAGATTAATATAATTCTTACCTCTTTTAAAATTTTTATTAGTTCTCTTAATGTCTTATTTTTATTCCATCTTCTAATTAATTTTTATGTTTAAAAGGTTTTCATTGTTGTCTGATGATTGTATAACACACTATTTCATTTTAAGTAACCTCTACGTCCAGTTTTGAACCCAACATAGGGCTTGAACTCAAAACCCTGAGATCAAGAGTTAGATGCTTACCTGACTGAGATACCCAGTGTGCTCGCTTTGGCAGCAAAAATACTGACTGAGGTACCCAGGCACTCCCATACAGTTTTGTTTTAAAATCTCATATTATCATAGTAATTTTACTATTGATTTTTTTGCATTTCCATATATTAAACATATCTTTGGAAAATTTAGGGAGTCCTATTTCTTCCAAACCACCTCCTCACAGATTTCTTGTCTTTTTTTTTTAAAGATTTTATTTATGCATGCATGAGAGACATGAAGAGAGAGAGATACAGACAGAGACACAGGCAGAGGGAGAAGCAGGCTCCATGGAGGGAGCCTGACGTGGGACTCATCCTGGGTCTCCAGGATCACGCCCTGGAGCTAGGCGGCGCTAAACCACTGAGCAACCGGGGCTGCCCCCTCACAGATTTCCACAGAACATGTTCTCAATAAAATCATATCCATCCATATCTCAGGCTCTGTTTCTAAGTAATCTACCCTTTTCAAGTCTTCCTGTCCTCTCTTCACCTCATTTTTGGGTTTTATTTCTAGTTTATGTTATTCTTTCATTTCCTGGATGATGATGATAATGATGATGATGACGATGATGATAATTTACTTTAATTTAGTGTTTTTTAAAAATATTAGATTGCTGTCTTCATCTGTTAATGGATATTCTTTCTTTATTGCCTTCATCATCTATAGCATGATTATTCTGTTTCTTAGGTTTTTTTTTTCCTAAAGTAACTTTGTTATGGGATTCAACAGTGATATTTGACTTTGTTGACTTTACCTGAAATAACTGTTGTTGTTTTTTTGGTGGGGGGCAATCTTGGGAGGAAGACTGAACCAGAATAGTTTTCTTATCCTTGAAGCTCTTAAAATTCCACTTGTGATGTATTCATAAGATAATAAAATTATGACCCTATAACTTCTGGGTTTTTCTCTTTACTCTCCATTTTAGCTAAAACATTTTCTTTTTCTCTGCTAGTTTTCTATTCTACTTTTTGAAATTTCTTTCAGAGTATGGATTCTACAATTATAATTCTTTCTTTTTCTTTCTTTCTTTCTTTCTTTCTTTCTTTCTTTCTTTCTTTCTTTTTCTTCTTTCTTTTTCTTCTTTCTTCTTCTTCTTCTTCTTCTTCTTCTTCTTCTTCTTCTTCTTCTTCTTCTTCTTCTTCTTCTTCTTCTTCTTCTTCTTCTTCTTCTTCTTCTTCTTCTTTCTTTCTTTCTCTTCATCTTTTTGCAGTAGGGTTCTATTCTAGAAAGGGAGCTTCAGTTTGTTCAGTGTTTCAGAGGCCCAGATAACTTCAACGCTGACTTCCTTTGGGCCTTTAAAATCAGTTATGTATTCAGTTTCAGTTACTTTTCTCTGATTAGAGCCCTAAGATTTCCAGTGGGTAGTTGTTCATGATAGAGGGTTCTTTGGTTCTTGAAGTTGTTGTAATTACATTGCCTTCTCCGTGACTCCTCCTGCTTAGTTTCTGATTCCTATGGGTTTTGTTGTTATCAGTGGTTTGTCTCCATCTAATCAAATTTGGGATTTGGGGGGAATATATTTTGCCTAACTTTTCTGTAGATATTGACTCTAGGCTTTTTTTATTTTCTCAGTTCCGTCTGTTTTTAGGAATGATATAGGTATATTTAAAAACTATACCACCACTGCAACTCTATTTCCAGATTGAGACAGATTTGGCCAATTTTAGTAAGTGTTTAAGTTTAAGCATGTAAAACACAACAGTAAAAAAAAATGAAAAACACGAAATAAACTCCAGACTTCTGGTAGGCTGAGTTAATAATTTGGATTGCCAATTTGGATTTTATTGATTAGCTCTGTCGGACTGTAATAGATTTATGAACTGCTTGGCTTATGACTTGATAAGGAAGGCAATTTTCAGAATGTTTAATGAATTAATGCTTAAAACCCCTAATTTTGTGAAGATTTTCTTTCAAAACTTAAAGGTATGCAGAATTAATGCTTCAAGCATGAAAGGAGGCTGGAATTGTAGGTAGAAAAGAAAAAATGCGTACAACTCAAGTTCATTCAAATGTGGCTTAATTTCACTAATACCTAGAAGTCTTGGCTTCCTTCCCTGCATTAGTTTCCCTGCATTAGTTGTACAGTTATTTTATTGAGCAGGTTTCTGAGAAGCTTCTTAAAATTTTGTTTGAGATTGTGTCCCTTGGAAGGTTAGGAAGTGGAAGCAAGCATTAGTCTAGGTAAGGTGAATTCTGTAAAGTGTTTTGTTATAATCCTCTAATTTTGAAAGGAAGAAATAAGAATCATACTTATTCAGGTTTAGATATTAATATTGTCGGTGCCTAGACTCATATTTGAGTTAAAAAGCACTTTCAGTAAGAGCTCAACTTGTTTTAATGTCAAGTTATTAATGATCTCTTACTCTCTAATAAAACAAAGTCCTTAAGCCAATAAAAAATTAACCCCCTTCTCCACAGACTGGATGTTCAGAGGAAATAAGCCTCTATCAGTAATATGGGAATCTTAGGGTAGAAAAACCAATGGGAGGCAGATCCTGCATGATCAGGCTAATGGTGCTCTCTAAAAGTCTTTGCATGTGGGGTTGAGTCATTTTCTTTGAATGATGCTCTGAGAACCAATTCTACTCTTTCAATTCCTTTGTAGTACCCATCTTCACCATACAAGGGTCTGCAAACTCTTATTTTAAAGTATATATAGTTTCATCTTTGCAAGCCCAAGGATCTGTCACAATTACTCAGCTCTGCTGTTGTGTTGAAAAAGTAGCCATACACAAAATGTAAAAGAATGGCTGTGACTATATTCCAATAAAACTGTATTTACAAAAGCAGGCAGCAGCTAGCTATGACCTGAAAGGCAGTTTGTCAACTTTTCCTATAGAAGATCATATTGAAGGGTGAGGCTAGTCAAATTATGACACAAAAGGAACATTTAATAAAAAGTCTATTATTAACAACTTCCATCTTAAGAAGGGGAATGCCATTGACATAAGGGTAGCCTGCTTTGGACCAAATACAGGGAGATGGAATTGAAGGTTACTAATGGGAATGTGAGGGGAAGGTATTTCTGTAGTTTCTCTCCTTCTGTACTATATATCAAATAAAGTTCTTTCCCTTATTTTTCATTTTTGTGTTGTGAAATGAAACTGCATGGGTATATTAAAGAGAAATGTGAAGATCCTTCTGACTAGCTCACAAATAACAAATACCAAATTGGAATACCAAGAGAAATTGCTTCAAGTACACTCCATGATAGAGATATAAGAGAAAACAAGACTCAGGATCATTTTTGGTAATTTTTATGCATGCGATATCCAAGATATCTTGTGAACTCAATCCATATATGGGCCTGGTAAACAGATTTTGATTTGGTAACACTTACTGAAGGCAATAAAAGAAATGATTGAAGAGGACCAATTTCAGAACAATTATAACTTATCTAGATTGAGGCAAAAGGTCTAATTTAAGTTTAGGAATAGCCCACTTACTTGGTGTATGCTTTCCCATCTCACAGTTGGGAATACATTAAAAAGAATAAGAAATATTTACTTCTATAAATCAGACATGATAGAAGTTCAATTAACAGAAAATAAGATAGCACTTGTTGGGACATGTATTGCTTTGCTAGAGCTACTATAACAAATAGCACAGGCTGGGAGGCTTCAACCACAGACATTTATTTTCTTATAGTTCTAGAGGCTAGAAGTCTAAGATCAAAGTGTTAGTAGGTTTGGTTTCTCCTGAGGCTTCTCTCCTTGGCTTACAGAAGGCTGTCTTCTCACTGTGTCCTCATATGGCCTTTTTTCTGTATGCTCACACCCCTGGCGTCTCTTTCTCTTAAGGACACCAGTTGTATTGGATCAGGGCCCAATCCTTATTACCTCATTACATCTTAATTACTTCTTTAAAAGCCCTATATCCAACACAGTCCTAATAGGGACTAGGGCTTCAACATATGAATTTTTAGAAAACACAACTCAGTCCATACCAGAGCAAATAGCATATAGAAGTTGAAAATGCCTGTGCTGTCAAAATTTTAATTATTGGAACAAAAGTCTAGCATTATTGAAATGGTAATTGAGATTGCAGATTACATAGACAGGTAGAGAAATATTTCTCCATGAATGACCACTAATAAGCAAGTAGCTCTCTTAACAGTTTTATGTTGACATTTTTCAAATTGATTATCTTGAATAATAATGTATTATTTTCATGAAATAACATGTTAATTCCAGTACATTGTCTTGAAAAGAGCCAACATTGCATAAAACCAAAAATAGAGCAGAAGATTTCAAACTTATAATTAAAAGTTGGAAATTTAAATAGGGTAGTATATGAAGTAAATGTGGTGCAAAATTTTTATTAATAAGTTTTGGAAAATACTATATTATCCCTGTTGAAATCGATGTTGCAATTTTTCCTCTAGGAATAGACAGCCTTTCAGACTAGATAATTTTGTTACCAATTTCTACTTGAGAACTCTCAATTCCAGACCACTGACCCTCTCTTCTGCTTTTGTAGAAGGGAATGGCATTTCTCTGCAATACAAAGTAGAAAATGAATATTCTGTGCAGAGGTAGAGATTGGTGAAGACAGCACAGCATGCAATAGCTCTCAAAAGCAAAGAGCATTATTGATCATGTCTTGTGATAAAACTGAACTTTACATATTTTTTTCTGAGTCAAAGACAGGATTTATTTATATGAAGTCTATAAAACTTTTATACACATGTGGTGATTACTTACAGTGCATTTTCATTCCACTTAAGGCATTCAAAAATTTGAATATGTGTTGTATAATATTCTGATGAAGTAAGAAAAAATGTTGTGAAGTATTTTAGAAATGTTCCTCCTTATGAAGTTTCTTGCAAATCTCAAACAATTAAGACTTTAAAAAGGAAGTCAGAAAGTATAGTTTCTTATCGGCTGTCACACATTGTTTTGAAATATAAACCGTTTTTCTAACATTGTTAACAGTACAGAATTCTTTCAGTTTTAAAGACAAACACATAGTTTTATTTTGAAGTTCCTTGTACTTAAATATGTGCTATTTTTTAGAGAAATAATAATTTCCAATTTGTTAAGAAAAATCAGCAAGCCATTTAATTCACCAGCCACCTGTGTATCTGAAATGTTCATTTGATGTCACTTCCAATATTTCAATATATATTGAAATTTTTGACACAAGGATCCAGTTTCCTCAATATATTATGTTTGCCTGGCTTATAATGTATCAAAATATTGGCAATCTCTTTGCAGATATCTAAATACCATTGTTGAAAGAATTGACAATATTCACAGAATTTTGGAATTCCACTAGTTGACAGAGTTTCATCCAAATGAACTCTAAATGATGATCATAATAGTGCATATATAAAGTCATCCATCTCTCTTCCTAAACTTTGGGGAAACTATTAAATGCTTTATTGTGTTATCAGCACTGTTATATTTCTGCCCGCTCAATTATGTTAAAATAAACTCTGATTTGCTGCAGATATATTTTTATAAATGGGGGCACCTGAGTGGCTCGGTTGGTTAAGTGACTCTTGATTTTGGCTAGGTCACATTCTCAGGGGGTCTGAGACTGAGCCCCTTGACTGGCTTGCCACTCAGTGGGGAGTCCACATCTCTCTCTCCACTTCTTCTTCTGCCCCTCCTGCTGCTCTTTCTCTAAAAATAAATATTCTTAAAAAAATTTATAACTCTGTTTGGATTGTTCTCAGTTATCTTTCCAATAAAATTAAAATTGAAATGCTCTCCTTAACTAAGATAAATGTTGATGCTTTATTAGAACATTTTATACTAACTGACAGCCATACCACTATAACCGCTTGTTTGTTGATTCACCATTCTGTATCATTTTGGATATTATTATTTTTGAGCTTGCAGAACTGTTCAATCCGTGAGCTCATAAATAAAAATATAGTTTTCTTACCTTTTTGATTTCCAACAACTGAAAAAAATGCTTTCCTTTGCAAATAGACTCATCATACTCCTTTAACAATAAACACTATTTCCTGACAAATATTTTCAACTCTGAATTTCAGGTTTCTTCCATTTCCTTCAATATGTTTTTTTTTTTTTGCAATAAGATCATTTATCTGCAAAAGTTCCATCACAAAATTCATTTTGACTCCAAAACCACTAGTTTCAAATACATATTACCTTTTCATGTGTTCTAATTTTCTAGGAATTTTTTTATTAGAAGACTCTAGTTTTGTTTCATTTCCAAATAATTATAGCTGCTTAGAAAGTACAACAGTTATAAACAAGATAGACAAAATGTCTAAATATTAAAGAAAGGTGGAAAGTAAATACAAGATGTTTCTAAGATGTATAGTGCGGAAATGAATAAATGGGTTTATGTGGATGTGATGATGCAATTAAAACATCATTGATAGTTGTTATTAATCATTTTTGTTTGCTTTTGTGATTTTTTCTATCTTGATAAAGTATGTATCTATTTTGTACTGTCACAGAACAAATAAAATCTTGCTATGTTAAAAAAAATCTTGCTATGCTTCACAATTTATATAACTATTAGTTTGTAGCAGTTACGTATTTTTTTTCTAGGGAGAAAAGCAGCAGCAAGTGTTGGGGCTATAGAGGAGGACACAGTTATGATTTTAAATGTCATTTCATCATTAATTTGGAATTGAGGCACAGAGTCCCCCTAGAAACACCCCTAGAACCTCTGTGCTGTGGCTGGAGGTAAGACACCTTTCTCAGTCCAGTCTCTGCCAGGTCCTCATTGGTGTTGTCTGTTTCCAAATAGTCAGTTGCTATAGTCAGTTTTACCATATCTGTCAAGTCTCTCACACTGTGCTTGAATTCCATTATTAGTCTGAAACATATAGCACACAAGAAAAACAACCATGAACTTATCAAAATAGGAAAAGAAAATTCTATCATTCTACCCAGCTTTACAATCTATCTTTGCCATTTCTCATCTTGTTCCCATGGTTTAAAATAAAACAAAACAAACATAATTTTCTTCGTTGATTTAGATCACTAATGAAATATCCTTTATTATTACAAAGTTTGATTTCGAAGTCTAATAACAGACTAAAGACTTCCACTTTAAATCTGGAGTAACACAGACCAGATAATTAAGATACAGACAAAATGAATGACGCAATGTTTTTTAAGACACTAAATATAACTGACAAGGAAAGAGAAGAATTCCTTAGAGATGGGAAACAATTTCAGTGAGCCCTATAATTCTATCAGCTTATTGCCTGGAGAGAGTTTCTAGGACATGGCACAGGGAGAGGAAATTCAGGGAGAGTCCAATGGACACACTGAATTGGAGATGGAGTTGAGAGTCCAAGGAGACCAAGGCAGATAGAGTTTGTAGGGAAGAGCATTGCATAGGAGAGAACTATATAGAGAAATTTCTGGAGTTTGCAGAGGACAAGCCATGGAAGACAAACAGAATAAAACATGTCTCCTGACGGACGGATTCTAAATATATAGTCTGAATATTTAGACCTATGTATGTTCCATTATAATTAAGGTCCTGGGTGAAAACATTAAGAAGACCCTCCAAGATGCTTTGTGGAGCAAAAGGAGACGAATGCTGCAAGCTCCAAAGCCAGAGAAAAGCAAAACTGCTGTGGGGACTGGCATCATGAGAGTCAATACTAGAACTAGAGAAGAAATGTCATATTATGAGAAGGAGTAAAGCCACTAGTAGATGAAGTCAGGATAAAATAAGGAATGGATAAATGGAAGTTGACAAGAAAGGTATATGGGGAGTGAGGAGCTAGAAGCCAAGTTTAAGAATAAGTATTAATAATCTATGACATCTAAAGATTTAAATCAGAATCTAATCAATAATCTGCATCTAAACAGTTGTTAATAAGAACACTGGGTTGATAGAAGAGCAAGTTAAATGGCACCATTAGGAAGCAATCACCTAAATTCAGAAGGTGCACAATTCTGTATAACTTAGAATAAAAAACAAATGTCTCTAATAAATCAATGACATGAAATCAAACTGAAGGAGAACTGTTAGAGAATAAAAGATCCTTAAGAGTCACAAAAAATAAATGTAATGTGTGGATTTTATTTTATTCTCAGTTCAAACAAATCACCTGAATTAAAATTGGTTGAGATGAATCAGGAAAATTTGAATAGCAAGGAGTTTTAAAATATTATTAGATAAGATCAAGGAATGATGGATATAGTAAAAATTTCCTTAAAAGTTATTGTGCATACTAAAATTATGTATGAGTGAAATGAAATTATGCCTGAGAATTTCTTTAAAACAGCTAAAACTAAAAGACACAAGGCAATACACAGAAACAATTGGAAAAATGTATAGTCATTGAAACTGGGTGAAAGGCATCTGGAGATTCATATATATTCTATTCGCTTTTGTGTTTGTTTGAATTTTTCTATAATAAATACTAAAAAGAAAAAGACATGGTTATTTAATTAATACTTCTTAGTCGCTTATTTGAGACAGATCCCAAAAGAACATACAGGTGAAAGTCAGAAATTCTGGTTTTGAGTGCTTATGAATTTAGGCAAATCCTTTAACCCCTTTTAGACTTGATTCCTTCAGTCCAATGTTGAAATCATAATGATAGCTACCTACCTCAAATGATGTAGAGGAATGATATAATGACTGTATACAAATGTGGGCTATAAACTAAGAAAGTATTATTACATATTATCTATCCTTATTTGTTTAGCAACAATTATTAAATGCTTTCTTTGCACTATGCACTTTCAGATATGTTGTTCAATTTTAGTCTTACAACTATACTACAAAGTTGGTGTTTGATATCTGGGTTTAACAGATGGAATAGTTATAGCTTAGATGGTTACAGTGGAGTTCCTAAGGCCAAAGGTCCAGGGAGCAGCATTGCAGAGACTGGGCAATCCTGGCTGGCTTCCACACCCAGGCCTTTTCCATTCACTCTTGCACATTTCCCAGCCTCGTCTGTTTTAGGATGAATGGCAAACCCATCTTAGGCACTCTAAATGAGCCTCTTGATGAACAATTTACAACCATAGATTTTCAGAAATTATCAGAAATAGGAAAACCACTAAATTATCTCTAGTATCCTGTGTAAAACTTCTTGAAAAATACTGACATCCAAAGGATGACTGGAGAGAAAGTGAATACATTGAGCATAGAAATAATAATACCTTAGAACAGACAGAGCTTTGCTTTCACAGTAGCAGAGGAAAGAGTGAAATTATTAGCCTCACCCTCTTTATAATGGACTTGGTTCCCAAGGAAGAGCCTGAGTACTCAGGGAACAAGAACGCAGCCAATAATATCCTTTTTACCCCCATTTAAAAAAAATATTTCATTTAAATTCCATTTGTCAACATATAGTATAACGCCCAGTGCTCATCTCATCATGTGCCTGCTTAATGCCTATAACCCAGTTATCCCATCTCCCCCACCGACCTTCCCTTCTGCAACCCTTTGTTTGTTTCCTGAAGTTAGGAGTCTCTCATGGTTTGTCTTCCTCTCTAATTTTTCCCACTCAATTACCCCCTACTTCTATTATGGTCCCTTTCACTATTTCTTATATTCCACATATGAGTGAAGCCTTATGATAATTGTCTTTCTGATTGATTTATTTCACTCAGCATAATACCGTCCAGTTCCATCCATGTTGAACTAAATGGTAGGTATTCATCCTTTCTGATGGCTGAGTAATATTCCATTATCTATCTATCTATCTATCTATCTATCTATCTATCATCTATCGTCTATCTATCATCTATCACATCTTCTTCATTCATTCGTCAAAGGACATTATGGCTCTGGCCATAGTTTGGCTATTGTGGACATTGCTGCTATGAACATTGGGGTGCAGGTGTCCCATCATTTACTACATCTGTATCTTTGGGGTAAACACCCAGTAGTGCAATTGCTGGGTTGTAGGGTAGCTCTATTTTTAACTTCTTGAGGAACCTCCACACTATTTTCCCAAGTGGCTACACCAGCCTGCATTCCCACCAACAGTGCAAGAGGGTTCCACTTTCTCCACATCTTCACCAACATTTGTTGTTTCCTGTCTTGTTAATTTTAGCCATTCTCACCAGTATAATAAGGTGGCATCTCATTGTGCTTTTGATTTGTATTTCCCCGATGGCAGGTGATATGGAGTATTTTTTCATGTGCTTGTTGGCCATGTGTAGATCTTCCTTGGAGAACTGTCTTTTCATGC
Source organism: Vulpes vulpes (assembly GCF_048418805.1). Lineage (NCBI taxonomy): Eukaryota > Metazoa > Chordata > Mammalia > Carnivora > Canidae > Vulpes > Vulpes vulpes. The sequence continues at coordinate 29,950,570 of NC_132785.1, read as the reverse complement.
CTTCTGCCCCTTGGATTGTTGTTTCTTGGGTGTTGAGTTTGATAAGTTCTTTATAGATCTTGGAATCTTGCCCTTTATCTGATATGTCATTTGCAAATATCTTCTCACATTCAGTTGTTTTTTAGTTTTGCTGACCATTTCCCTTGTTGTGCAGAAGCTTCTTATCTTGATGAAGTTTCAATAGTTCACTTTTGCTTTTGTTTCCCTTGCCTTCACAGATATGTCTTGCAAGAAGTTACTGTGGCCAGCTTCAAAAAGGTTATTGCCTGTGTTCTCCTCTAGGATTTTGTTGGATTCTTATCTCACATTTAGATCCTTCAACCATTTTGAGTTTATCTTTGTGTATGGTGTAAGAGAATGGTCCCAATTCATTCTTCAGCATGTGGCTGTCCAATTTTTCCAACAACATTTATTGAGGAGACTGTCCTTTTTCCATTGGATATTCTTTCCTGCTTTGTCAAATATTAGTTGACCACAGAGTTTGGGGTCCACTTCTGGGCTCTCTATTCTGTTCCACTGATCTATGTGTTTGGTTTTTTTTTTTTTCCAGTACCACATTGTTTTGATGATCACAACTTTGTAATACAGCTTGAAGTCAGGCATTGTGATGCCCTCAGCTTTGGTTTTCTTTTTCAACATTCATCTGGTTATTTGAGGTCTTTTCTGGTTCCATACAAATTTTAGGATTATTTTTTTCGATTCTGTGAAGAAAGTCCATGGTATTTTGATAGGGATTGGATTGAATATGTAAATTGCTCTGGGTAGGGTAGACATTTTCACAATATTTATTCTTCCAATCCATGAGCATGGATTGCTTTTTCATCTTTGTTTTCTTTGATTTTTTTTCATAAATGTTCTGTAGTTTTTAGAGTATAGATCCTTTACCTCTTTGGTTAGGTTTATTCCTAGGTATCTTACAGTTTTAGGTGCAATTGTTAATGGGATTGATTCCCTAATTTCTCTCTTTCTTCAGTCTTATTGTTAGAGTATAGAAATGCAACTGATTTCTATGCATTGATTTTGTATCCTGCCACATTGCTGAATTGCTGTATGAGTTCTAGCAATTTTGGGGTGGAGTCTTTTGGGTTTTCTATATACAGTATCATGTAATCTGCAAAAAGGAAGAGTTTTACTTCTTCTTTGCCAAATTGAATGGCAAATATCTTTTTGTTGTCTGATTGCTGAGGCTAGGACTTCTAGTACTATGTTGAACAAAGGTGGTGAGAGTGGATATCCTTGTGTTCCTGACCAATAATATCTTAAAGCCCTAACATTGCTAATATGAGTGATGCCATTAATGGCATCATTACTATGACATAGACTCTAGGGACAATACAGTTTAAGAAGTTATGATTACCTTAAAATGCCTTTCTCTAGAGACTAACATTTACCCAATTTATCATTAATCTCCTGTATAACAAATTAATGCAAGTGCTGGAAGTTACATCCAAGTTCTGCTAAAAAACAGGTCATGTGTAAATACAGCTAGTGATAAAAGCTAAGTGCAGGAAACAAAGCCAGCATCAGCAGCATGTCTGACTGCAAAGAATAACTACATGACACTAAGCTCAATTTAAAATTTCACTCCCACATGGGTAGTTATGCAACACAAATGATCAAAGCCATAACTTGAAGGAGAATCTTATAATGATAGGGACTTGGGCATAAGGGCTTATACTTCTTTATTAAATCACCTTTATTACTTAAGTCTTGAATAAAATAAAGTTTTAGTAAATTGTTAACAGCTTCAACTGGATAGAATCTGGAGGTAAGTATTGAGGGACTTAGGATTTTTGAAAGGCTCTAGGTCGTGTACTGGAGCCCATTTCTGCTATTTGCACAGCTTCAGAGACATGGCTCATGCTGACTGTGGAACTGGTAAACCCCACTATTTGCTATCATGGGTCTTGTGGAATGAGTGCTTGCTGTCTTGACCCTGGTAGCACCTACTTATTCCTTATGATCAAAATGCCTTTGTTTCCTTGAGAAGAAAATTAAACTTTAAAGATCCTGGAAATGCTACCACTGTGCCTGTGGAAAAAGCAATGGGGATTATATAAGGGGATTGGGAGCTACAAGCAGCTTTTTGTGATTTGTGTGTTTGTACACATCTGAGGGTGTCACACTGCTTGGAAAGAGATGGGTACTGTTGTAAAATCTTAGGATTGAACCCGGGATTCAAACTAAGTACTAAGTACTCTAATTCAGTAGAGCAGAGGCCACTGTGAGGAAGTACAATTACAATAAGAACAGTGGACTGAGAATTGGGGAGTTGAGGCCTAACCCCTTTCTGACCTTGAATCACTTAAATAGTTTAAACTCAGGTTCCTCATGTGTTAATGGGAAGATAAGACTATAAATCACTGTAAAGGAGCTCCTGTGTTGTGTGGGGTTCATTGATTGATACGAGCCCTTCCATCTTTATATTGTTGTGGTTTAACACATTTAGGTCTGTATTAAATTTTAGATTTTATCCCATGCTTGTTTATATCACACCTCACACACAACTCAAATAAATGACTGAAATATCTGTGTTATATGCAACTGATGAATCACTAAATTCTACTCCTAAAACTAATAATACACTACATGTTAACTAAATTGAATTTAAATAAAAACTTTTTTTTTTAAGTGCTGAATTTACATAATTCAGATACAGGAATCAAATTAGGGACAGAGAGGCTAAAAGCCTGGAGAGTGAAACTCCTGTTACTGACAAACTTTTGTCTTTGTTCAAGGTATTAATCTTTCTGAGCCTTGATTTCCTCACCCATAAAATGGGTATAATAATCCCATTATAATGTAATGCAGTGAGATTTAAATTAGTTAATTCACATAAAGCACCTAGTATATTCCTTGATTTATAGTAAATGTTCAGCATATATAAGTTAAGAAAATACAGACCTATAAAACTCCAATTTCTAAACTTTTAAGACCTTTGAAATGAAGTAGTCACTATTAATATTCTTCAAGTATGTTCTCTAAGGTCTTGCTTAATATTGATCACTTTAAGCTATCTTGACTATAGTTTCCTCTATATGTTAGTATTCATTTTCATGTGCTAAAAAATGTAAAGAAAATATCTGTGAGATGAGATTGAGAAATATTTATTTTCATGTAATTAAAAAGTGTCATGCTCCAAATATGTAGGTATCTCAATTTTAAGTGGCTGAAGTTTTTCCATTCTTGAAATTCTCCACACAGATATACACTCACATGCATCAAAGTGAGATAAATCATTCTGGCAGATAATTAGTTACATCTGAGAAAACTATAAAGCATTGGTTTTTGAGGTTTTTTTTTTTCCTGAATCTTTTCACCTTATCTTTTCCATCTCTCTGTTGTTTATAAAACCCTACTAAACTTCAAGATTGAATCTTGGACAAACAGATTTGCACATTGTATAATATTTCAATAGAGATGTATTGCAGAGCCCTGTGAGTTGCATTGGTTTCTATCAAGCAACACTATTCTAAACACAGATTCTTGCACAGCTGCTTTCTGCCTATCCATGGACTAGCTACAGTTCTAGCCAAACAGGAAGCCACAGTAGACTCCAGACCCTATATTTCTCCATGATTTTGTTGCCTGCAAAAACTCAAACAAAGCAATGTGTGACAGATAGAACAAACCATTTGGAGACATGGAAAAAATGCAACCTTCTGCAGAGCCTATCCAGATGTTTTATAGCCATTTATTTATACCTCCTTTCCCCTCTTTAGCAAAACAGTTTAAATTTCATTATATACAACAGATTATGTTATTACAACAGATTCATTATATACAACAGATTCGTTATATACAACAAAGTCTCGTCATGTGAGCCCTTGAACATTTTACTTAAGAGCCAAGAGGTTAGGCAATTGCTTGAATTTCATAAAGAAAAACAGATGTGGTTTCAAGGTCTTACACTAATAGGATTTGGGCTATAAAGAAGAGTTAGGAACATTGCCCTTCTCTGGAGGGTCACTCTGGTTTGTTCACCAAACTAAAGAGCTCAGTCTGGGTGGTTCAGTCATTCATTCTTCCTGCTTAAAAAGATACTAGTAAATTTATAATAAATTGGATAGATCAATTTTCTTGTTTATTTGATCAATTCTGTTTTGGAAATATTAGGATGTGAAAACAAAAGCCAGTAAGAGTGATTACAAAAAGTAGATAAAAAATTTTTCATAAACTGTTTTTGCTTTTATCTCACATATGAATTAGTTAAATCAATTTATTCAACTAACGTTAAAAAAATCATTCTAGAAACTGGAATGGATGAGAAGAAATCCTACACCATATCTCACAATTACCTCATGTTGTCATATAGTGTTAACTTCAACCACTAGTTCTCAAACATATTTGATTGTAACTTGGGATGTTATAGAGGAACCCAAGTTCTTTGGAGGCACACCAGCCTTATGAATTCAGAATAGCCAGGGGCAGGATATGAGGATTTATATTTTGAAAAATCCTCAAATGGTTTTGATGATCAACCTATTGGGAATTACCTATCCACACAGGAGATTTGTCAATTACATGATTAATTGTATCAAGACAAACTTTTATTAGATACTTCACCTACCCACATACCATCACTTAACCCAGGCAGCATTAACATTTCCCTCAGCCTGCCTAAACTTTAGACAAGGCTTCTTCTTGCTTTTAAATCCCTGACCTCCTTTTCCTTAGAGCATTTATGTTAGAAAATCTGTTATTGTAAATTATTTTTCTAATTGAGATGTAAGTCTTTTAAAAAGCTTTTTGCCAATTTTACAACCCTGAACTGTCTTTTTCAAGGACATGGGAGTTATCCCTTTAAAATTGATCATCAAGGAACATAGTGCCCCCTTTTCCTATTCTCTGTGGGAGGATAGGAGCCTAATTTCTGAGGGTGCTTTGCTCCAAGTTATAAAACTAACTCTTGTTCTGAAGGTATGAGAAAGTTTCAGTTTCTTCTGGGCAAGGTCAGTTACAAAACAGGTATCCTATGATGCCTCCACCATAATTCTTGAAAACTCTGTTTCTGTGGCATTGAGCTTGGACTAAGTTCTAGTCTCTCTCTTCTATTGTAATAATCTTGAATAAAATCTTCCCCAACTGTTTAGCATTGTCTAGTGCAATTTTTGCTTTGATACTAGTACTAGTACTGGGCACCTTACAGAAACACTCACTCATATGGTGTTCTGTTATATTTAATCTATTTTAAATAAGAGTCCAGATAAGGGTAGGTGTCTTGTTAGTCTTGGTATTTCTTTCTAAGAGGTAGTAAATCATATATGTGATCTCTGTGAAAGAAAAACCAGTATGCTAACCACACATTATAGCAATATACACTACCTATAGGTTATACTAATATTCACTAGCTATAGGTACAGTAATATACAGTAGCTATAGGTTTCAGTAATATGCCCTAGTGATATATGACAGTAATATACACTAGCTATACAGTAGATTAGGTGATGGACAGGGCTTCAGCCCAATGGGTCATAGTCAGACATCCAGTTACTAAGTAATTGGATAGAAGTAGCAAAGAAACTACAGTAGTTTGAAAATGGTGATGACAGCTGCAGAAACATGAATTCTCCAGTCTGTTTCTCTGATCATAGATGAGGAAAAAAAGGTAGGAAATAAAACAAAGCTCTTAGGCTTTGTTAAACAGATACCCAAATACATAACTTGAAGAAAACAAAATTGGTGAGCTCTTTATCAGTTTGAAATCATTGGGGGAAGTAACTGTGGGGAGACAAGTTTTTTTCCAGCCTCCTTTTCCTATTGAGGCCCAGAAAACCACAACAGTAGTCTATTCAAGTAGGAAAGAACAGAATACCATTCATTGATCTTTCTTGGTGCCCAGATGACTGGATATCCCAGAAACAAGCTCACAAAGGCAAAAGCATGCTAATGATTGTAAAAGAAAGCTATGTCTGAGAAGGAGGGGACAAATATTCAGGGCTAAGGGACATTTTAGGGTGTTCTCATTAAATCACAGTCAAGGACAATATGTGGTACAATATTCCTTATATAGAGACATATTTTCTTTCTGTATTAATTTTCTAGGACTTCTGTAACAAATACCACAAATAGGGTGGTTTAAATAACAGAAGTTTATTGTTACACAGCTGTGAATGCTACAAGTCCAAGATCAAGATCAAGCTGTCACTTGCCTTGAGCAACATATCTAGAAAAATGCTGCTATGACTAATGTCAGAGAAACTATAGTTTGTGTTCTCTTCTAGGATTTTTGCAAACAACAAGCAGAATCAGACCTATAAATACAGAGAACAAACTGATGGTTGCTGGGGGGCGGGGATGGGCAAAATGGGTGAAGAGGGAATAGGAGAGACAGGTTTCCAGCTGTGGAATAAGTAAATCATAGGAAGAAAAGGCACAGCATAGGGAATATAGTCAATGATATTGTAAGGGTGGATACTGTAATTGCATTATATGGTGACAGATGGTAGCTACACTTATGGTGAGCATAGCCTAACATATAAACTTACAGAAACACCATGCTGTACATCTGAAACTAATGCAACATTTTGTGTGAACTATACTGAAATAAAAATTAAAAGAAAAAAAGATGTCAGCAGAGTTGGTTCCTTCTGAGGAATATGTTCCATACTATCTTAGCTTATGGTTTTGCTAACGATTTTTAGTATTTCTTGGCTTATAGAAGCATCATTCAATCTTTGCTCTCATTTTCACATGGTATTTGCTCTGTGTATCTCTGTCCAAATTTCACCTTTTTATAAGGACACAGTCATATTGGATTAGGGCACACCTTAATTGCCTAAACTAATTACATCTACTATGACCTTATTTTCAAATATGGTCACATTCTGAGGTACTTGTAGTTAGGACTTCCACATATGAATGTGGGGGTTGGAGAGGGGGATAACATAATTCAACCCATACCATTCAGATAAAAAATAAAATTCTATTTTTGTTTTTGTTTTTTTAGGTTGGGTTTTTGGTTATTGGACTATGAATGTAGCTCTTTTTCTATTTATATGCTGCTTCATTCACACATTATTAAACACACAGTTTCTGGCCCCACCCTAGTTTTACCAGATCAGATTCTGCATTTGAACAAGATCTCCAGTTGGTTCACATGCACATTCAAGCTTGAAAAGCCCATCATGTCTTTGTGTCTAGCTAGGCTTCCAGATATGTTTGGACTAAGTTTACTCTCTCTTAAAACAATTTTTTTTTTCTAAATCTATTCTCTCACAAGTTTTCTCTCCTTGTTCCCATCTCTTTTTTGGTATGTGGAACCTATCTTATATTTATTTTAAAAATTAGCTTTATGTTTCATCGTTTCTCTTTTGCAATTTATTATATCTGTTCATTTTTATTTGAAGTCAACTTAGGTCACTTTTATGAAGTATGCAGATTACAGCCTATTTTTCTGTATCAGCTATCTAGTAATAAAATTGCCTTTCCTTTTAAGGCCCCTTGTGAGCACGGCTAAAATCAACACTGCCCCTGGGCCATGAGCTCTGTGCCACAGCACAAAGTTGGGGTGGGAACCCAGGCCCTGTCTCCTTGATTTTTTGGAAACATTTTATTATATTGTGAAGAGTTAATCTTGAAAATGTATACTCTGGTAAGTTAGTCATCAAGTATAGGAGTAGATGGTTAATGCTGTGTATATTTGGAGAAAAATAAGTGGAGCTGGTTACATTCATTTAAAAAAGTGGTAGAGCCTAGTGGGCAGTGAAATCCTGTGTTTGGAAGAAATGGCTCTTGGAGTCAACGAGATTAGGACTTGAATAAGGATGATTCTGTTCACTATGCATATGATCTGAGGTGACCTATGCAACCCATCTGAGCCTCTGACTTCTTCCCTGTAAAAAAGGGAATAATATCCACCAAGTTGGAATACTTGTAACAGAAACATTAAATACCTGTATGTGTGATAATGTGTGTAAAACCACCTGGGAACAGTCTCTGGTCCATAAGAAAAAAAAAAAAAGCTAAAGAAAGGATCATTTTTGTTACTTAGTGATCTATAAGTTTCAATGTGCTATTTTCTTAAAAACCAGGCAAACTTCATATGTCAAGGCCATTGCACAATATATTTATGTGGCAAACTTCTCTGGAACTCATCAGACATTATGAAAAATAAAATATGCATAATTGGCCTAGAGTAATCTCAAGAGATAAAAAAGAAGCTTTGAGGAACATATGACTTTGGCATAGCAATGACATAGTACAGATTATATGTGTCGAGGAAAGCCTCATGGTGACTTTGCCAGGGGAAAGTAAAAATTGGAATAAAAAATATGTAAGTGGTGGGGATGTGATGAAAGTTAGGAAATAATAGAGAGCCCAAGGTAGAATTAGAATTTTAAAGTACTTATATTTAAACCAACTTCTGCAATTTACAAATGAAGAAGTGAAGATGCAGAAGGTCAGTGGTGGGCAAAAGGAAATAAAGACGGCTTTAGAATTTGCTCCAATCTCCAACATAACTTCACCACACGGTATGTACCCATAAATTTTCCATCCTCCCTTCCCAGACAGACTGCTGCTCTCTGCCTCTCTTAAGCAACATTCCTAGAGATTTCATGTCAAGGTCAGCAGTGCAATGGCCAAGGTGATCACTGAAGAGCTGGGTCTAGAATCAAATGTTTTAACTCTATATTTACTGATTTTCCTTAATGCCATTTTATTTTTAAGAAAACGGTGGTAGGAAAAAGGAGTCATAGATATGCAAAAATTGATGAAAACAATAACAAAAGTAAAAAAGGATACAAAACTTTCAGTCTTAAGAAATCGAGTAACTTTAAAACACCTATTTTAAATCTTTTTCGGGGGCACCTGGGTGGCTTAGTTGGTTAAGCCTCTGACTTGCTTTGGATGCAGGTCATGATCTCAGAGCTCTGAGATCAAGCCCACCTGGGGCTGGTTGTGGAGCCTGCTTAGGATTCTCTCTCCCTCTGCCCTTCTTTGTTTGCTCACGCCTGCATGCATGCGTGCTCTAAATAAATAATTAATTAATTAAAAAATAAATTAAGCATAAAATGCATCCTACTTCTTTAAGAGCCATCTTTAATCAGATGTAGGATGACTCTTGGCATGATGCATGAAATTGTTAAAATCTATAATTGCTCTTCATTGGGCTCCTGGAGTATTTTAGATTACTGAAGTGCACCTTTAATATTACTGAGCAAAATCATGAGGGCATAAAGTGAATGACAAAAAATACATCTGAAAGCTCATCTTAAAGCTGATTTTTATTTTTATTTTTATTTTGCTTTCATATATGAAACTCTACTTCCCTAAATAGCACAAAATTGTATTGATGCATTTTCTGTGATGGGCTAGCTTTCTAGCCTTTCGGAAAAAAACTCAGATACCTGTTTTAATCAAAACTACAGCTAAATTTGTTGTTAGAGGCAGAAACATCTGGTTGAGCCCAAAGTTTTTTCAGTGAATGAATCCAGAGTAAATAAACCATATTCCTTCACACTGCCTATAGTGGTAAACTATCGTGGCTAGAGTGAAAAACTGAAAGACTCAGAGGAATAAAAAAATATCTAGGAGGCATCCCAATGTCCCCTGGCTGCCTGCCAACAGCCTAACTTTCTGATGGACAGTTCTTGTTAAAAGTAAGAAAATCAGCAAGCATATAATCCAGGAAGGATTTTTAACTTCAAATGACAGAATATAGATCTACCACCAGCTTAAATAGATAAGGGTTCTTATTCTTTCAGAATAAGCTGTGGCAGTCTCAGTGCGGTGAATCTGCTCAAGGATGTCATTCAGAACACAGGCTCCTCTGTTATTCCCGCTCTACTAGCCGCACTGGGAGGTTTTCATCCTAATGTTTGCAGTGTGTTTGCTGTCCCTCCAGGCATTGTGCCTGCCTGCCAAGGAATGAAGGAGGAAAGAGAGAAAGTCAGAGAGTATGTTGCTCGAGTTGTCTGCTCCATTTAAAAAGTTTCCCAAAGTTCTTACCCAGTGACTACTGTCTCCTTCCCACTGACTAAAACTGTCACACAGCCATGCCTACCTGGAAGTGTGGATGAGCAAGTACTTGGGGCTACCAGACTTCATAGTAAAGTAAAGAGAATAAAGACTTCCTGTAGTCTCTTACAGCAAGTAATCACATCTTAATGAGGTGGTGAAGCTGAAATTGTAAATGGTTTATTTTCTAACTTTTCAAATTCTACCTCATGGTCTTTCTTCCTAAACTCTCCTGTGGCTCACTTCTTTAATCCATGTGCTCTTGAGCACTTTATTATGTTAATGTACAAATTCAGAACAGAACAGTGTTGATATGAAAGATTAATAATTTAGTAAAAGGGATAGTGTGTGTGTGTGTGTCTCTGTGTGTGTGTGGTGTAAATTCTAGAAAGACTGACATGTGGAAACTGTTTACCACTCCAGATCCACTTTTCACCCATTTCAACTCTGCATTCTGCTCTGGGAAGTTGACCTGCATTGACTGTATCCACACGATTTCCAAGCTCTCTGGCCTTCAGTTGGATCCAGCCAATGAGGAACTGCCACAGGAGATCAGCGTGTACATGGACCCTTCGCCTGTTATTTATGTAAAGCTCAAGCTCCTTCCCTGTCAGGAGGTATCAAGATGATTTGTGCATCAGTTGAAGGCCACTGTTCTTCTCAAGAAAGTCTGTTCTACACCCAGTAGCAATCAGCAGTGAATGTGTATTACTAATGGAAATATTGACTGAATATTAAATATATATATTGACTGATTATATTAAAATGTATTATTTTAAAATGTGAAATGGTATTGTGGATATGTTTAAAAGTATAAAATATTTTTGCACATATGTCTAGAAACATGGATAAAATAATTTGATTTCTGAGATATACTTTAAATAATGTAAAAGAGGTGAGGTAGGTGAGTTATAGATGAAATAACCTTGGCCATGAGCTGATATATTTGTTGAAACCTTCATAGGTACATGTGATTTACCACATATTTTCTATGATTTTGCCCAAGTTGGATTTTTTTTGTAGTTCAAAATAAAATAGTCACTGTCACCTATTATGGCAGGTGTTTTTGCTTCCGTTATGTGAGCAGTATGATATTTGTCCCTATTTCCTAAGTGCTTACCATGAGTAAATCTCTGCAATAAGGATTGGATTCTTTTATCATTTAATCTGTACCACAGAGTCATAGGCTAGTCATAGGATAGATAGATATTTTCCATATTTGATGATGAGGAAGTTCAGTTTAAAGAAGGTAAGCAGTGAGTTTAAGTTTATATAATCTGAATTCTAGTATTTGAACCTAGGGAAGTGTGGCTTTCTCCCAGTCTCACCAATGGCTGCATGCTGGGCCTGTATGCACAGAGAAGAGTGGAGATCAATGAGGAGCTTAGATATTTGCTAAAGAGACACCTAAATTATGCCAAGATAATTTCATAATCCATAAGAACTCTTTTCCCTTCTATAATGATTAGGTTCATGATTGTTTTTTTTTTCATTCCTTTATCCAACAATATTTAGTGAATTCCCTTTGTGTGCCCAGCACTGCTATAGGACTTCAAGATAAAACAGTATACAAGACAGCAGTTTATTGTCTTGTCTAGTAGGAGGGAGAAAGATTGTAAAGGAGTATATTTACAAATAACAAGACTCTGAAGGAAACAATTGGGGGATTGAAATAATGGTGTAGAGGAGTCTATATTAGATTGTGATATCAAGTAAAGTATCTGACATAGAGGATGAGAAAGAATTAAGTTGGTCTGTTTTTTGATGGTGGGAAGGTAGGCAGACAGGGAATTCCAGGCAGAAGGAGTGGACAAATTTTTGTAACAAAAACACTGCTTGAAAATCTGAAAAAAAAATATCAGTGTCACTAGAGTAGAGTGAGAAAAGAAAAATGGGTAGAAATGAAGTTGGAGACACAGGCTGGAGGCAAATTAATCAGGGTGTGTGGATATAGTAAAAAGTTTGCATTTAGACCGGTTTGTCTTGATAGTCTGAGCGTCCAGAGTAATAACGCTGTTCACCAACATTTATCATTAAAGGACGTATTAATAAATTCTGTGTGACTCCCAACTAAGTGCTGGGAAACAACACAAAATAAAACAACTCTGTGAATCTCTCTCTCAGGCTGATCTCTTACTGAGCTTCAATGGCCTCACTGGATGCCCCACATCCTCTTCTTACCTATCTAAAATAAGCCCCCATGTTTTCTTAGAGCCTACTTTTCTTGCATTCCTTAGCTCAATGAAAAGACCAACATCTGCTCAATCATCAGATTCAAAAATCTAGATTATTTATCTATATCCTAGATGCTCTCCTAATAGTTCTTCAATTGCCAAGTTCTATAGATTCTATATCCACAGCATCATGCATAACCTGCATCTTCTCAGCTTCTTTATTGCTATTGCCTTAGTTCAAGGCTTCATCATACCTTAGAATGATTTTCTGCCAGGCTATTTTCCCTCTACTCTCATACCCTTTCTCCCCCCCCCCCCCCCCCATCTACTCTCCATACTGTTCCCAGAGTGACCTTCCAAAGCTTGATACCACATCTCCACACCTGTTTAAAATGATTTATTACACATTTTACTCTGAAGAAAATTCATAATTCTTGTTATTGCACCAAAAGTCGATATTCTTATCTACTCCTCAGTCTTATCTTTTTTAAAGATTTATTTATGAAATAGAGAAAGAGAGAGAGAAAAAACACATGTGAGTGCATGGAGAGATGAAGAGGGAAAAATCTCAAGCAGATTCCCTTTTGAGCGTGGAGCCTGACTTTGGGCTCGATCTCATGAACCTGAGATCATGACTTGAGCTGAAATCAAGAGTCCATGTTGGGATGCCTAGGTGGCTCAGCGGTTTGGCGCCTGCCTTCAGCCCAGAGTGTGATCCTGAAGACACAGGATCAAGTCCCAACTAGGGCTCCCTGCAGGGAGCCTGCTTCTCCCTCTGCCTTTGTCTCTGCCTCTCACTCTGTGTCTCTCATGAATAAATAAATAAAATCTTAAAAAAAAAAAAAGAGTCAATGTTAACTGACTGAGCCACCCAGGGGCCCTCCTCAGTCTTGTCTTTATGTCATTCTCAGACTCTTTATTCAAGTCATACAGAACTGCTTTGCAACACCCCTGACAAGCCAGTCCATTTCATATCTCCATGCTTCTGCTCACTTTGCCTAGAATGCCGTTTCTTTTGACTGGTGGAAAGAGGACTAACCTCTCTTTGAATATAAAGATCTATCATTAAATACTCTGGGAGGCTCCCTTTCCCACTTCCGCACTCTGTATATGGTACCAAATCTCCACCTCTAACAACTCAACACATTTATTTATTTCCTCTCCATAGTCATTTCTGAGAGCTTTATGTTTCCCAATTCTAGATGACAATAAGTTAGGAGCAGAGCTTTTCTTAGGAGAGTATTAGTTAGTGCTACAGAAATTTTAAGGGAGAAATAATATTTTATATATATTTACTATTTCTTTTTTTTAAGATTTATTTGTTTATTCATGAGAGACACAGAGCAAGAGGCAGAGACATAGGCAGAGGGAGAAGCAGACTCCCCGCAGGGAGTCCGATGCGGGACTCGATCCCGGGTCTCCAGGATCACGCCCTGGGCAGAAGGGAGACGTTCAACCACTGAGCCACCCAGGTGCCCCTATATTTACTATTTCTAACATATATAGTTATATTAAATATTTCTGAAGTGTATTTATTCATATTAAACTACTAAGCTGTAACCATGAGGTCAAAGTGCTTTTTTTTTTCAACTTAGAGAAGGCATCTTTCTAATAGACATATAATGCTAAGAATTCTTATGTACTGACAAATGTGTATAGATACCAGAATGAGAATACGAATAATATTGTCATTCGTATTTTTATTATTCATTATCTTGTTCTTTTTATCCTTGTCCAATTCATTTTATTACTTGAACAATATTCTCTTTTTTGATAACTTATTTATATTATTCTTTATTTTTTCCCATTACATTAAAGTGGAGCTTGGTATAATGCTGTCACAGCAATAAGATTATGAATCTAGAATTTAAAAAAAAAAAACCTCAATGTTCAAAACAGCATGAAATAGGATATAATCATTTTAGTCTGCTTTTGACAGATGTGTAAAGCAATTTCATGCTATATCATTTCTTTTAATCTGCATTATAAGAGAGTGAGCTCTGCCAGTAATTAGTAACCTTTTGTATCTATCTCATAATTTTCTTCTAAATGATGTAGGTGCTCCCATCAAGCACCTCATCTAATTAGGTCTTCCCTTATATAAACCCTACCACTTCAATAGTAAAGTATGAATTAAATTTTAGCTTATTTTCCATAGTCAACTAACATATGAAATGACAAACCTGATCTATCTTGTATTATTTGTGAAGTTACATACACACAAATCATTTTTCCACCATTCATTTCTCTGTGCCCATTCATTTCTTTATTTCCTTCTTAAGGCTCCTGTCTAGGTCCCCCTAGAGGTTTCAGCATCACCTTCTAGGAGGAGTGAGACAGAGAGAGAAGGGGAAAGAGAGATACACACACATCATGTTGAGGATGTACTAAGCTATCCAATTTTACTTTTGGTTGGATTGTTTTTAAGATCAAATGAATGTTGAATATTCCTACATGCCATAGTAACATAAAAATTTCTTTTTCTCCTTTACATTATAAACATAGTAAATTATATCAGTAAATCTCCTAGTATTAAAATAACCTTGTATTTATTTCATAAACCACATCTGGTCATGGTGTAACTTCTTTAATTAATTGATGTCTTTCAATTAGTTGATATTTGTAGCTATATTGTTTGTTTATACTGACATTTGTCTATAGTTTTCTTTTGGGGCTTTCTCAGGTTTTAATGTGACTTTCATGATCATTTCATTAAATAATAATTAGAAAGCTTTCTTCTTTTTATATGATCCAGAAAAGTTAAAATAGCAAGCCCATTATTATGAAAAGACCCTGGCAATCTCTACTTCTCATAAAGTGTTGTTCTTTTAGTTTTTTGTATCATCTTGTGCAAGCTTGGAAAGTTGTGATTTCCTGGAAAATTATCTATTTCATGTAAATTTTCAAATGTATTTGTGCAGAATTTAACAAAGTGATCTCACAGGAATATTTTAATGTCTAGCCACATGAGGTTTTTCCCCATTCTCATTTATTATTTAGTATGTATGCTCTCTCACCTTTCCCTGAGAGCTTGCTAATTCTTTATTTTTTATTATATTTTCTCTTAATATCTACTTCTGATTTATTCAGTAGTTTTACCATGTTTCTGCAAGATAATTGATAAACTTCTGCTTGTTGTCCCTATTCTTCTCTTCTTAGGCTCTTTTTTTTACTTTGCTATGCTATTTCCCTAATTACTTTAATTCAATAATTAATGGATTTTAATTTTTTCTGATGAATTAGTGTGTGGATTTTTCTATTTTTTGAACACTGCTTTTAATTGTTCTCACATCTTTTGATATGGAACATTTTTATTATACTTATTTTCTACTTACACATTTTTACATTCATTTTGTAAAAGTTTTTCTTCCTGCTTTGTGATCACTGAATATTAGAACTTAATGATGCTTGTATTGTTGCTGTATATATAGTCAATTTTTGTAATGTTCCATGGATACTTGAAAATGTGTTTTTGTTTTTAGAATATAGAGTTAAATGCATAATTATCAGAAAATATTTGTTTTTATTTAGGTCTCTCATCTTTTAAACCTTTATAGATCAAGAAAAGTGAATTAGATTTTACTACCATTAGTATTAGATAGTATTGCTAAAGTATTTTCACATTGTGTTTCTATAATTCCAACTCTATATTAAATTTTAATATTTTATGTTTCTGTTTATAATTTGGGATGTTTCTATTTTTATTATATTTTAGAATATTTACCGTATTATTATTTAAATATATATAATTATATTTATAATATATTTAAAAGATTTTATTTACTTATTCATGAGAGACACAGAGAGAGAGAGGCAGAGACATAGGCAGAGGGAGAAGCAGGCTCCATGCAGGGAGCCCGATGTGGGACTCAATCCCGGGACTCCAGGATCACAACCTGGGCTGAAGGCAGCGCTAAACCACTGAGCCACCCAGGTGCCCCTTTATACTGACATTTACATTTTAGAAAGAGCTTAAGCCAATTTTTTTGTGAAGTGTCCCTTTGTAATAAAGAGTCACTATTTTTTCATTTTTGTTGACACCTTTTTAGTCTCTCTCTACTTCTTCTTCTGCCCTGCATGTAGGCAAGAGGAAAAGAAAACATACATAGTCCCTTTTTGGGTCAATTTGAAGGTTTAAACCATGTAAGTTCCTGCCCCTATGCAGGAACCTTCATTCTGCCACCTTTCTGAAGAGAATAAAAAGTCAGTCTCTCATTCCTCTCTTTCTGTTTTTGGATGTACTTAGAAGCCACCTGCTTTACCCAGAAAGCTTCATTATGTGAGTAGTAAACCCTTCCATAGCATCTTGGGAGGTATGTCTGATTATCAGTCTCCACATGGGAACCAAATTTTGAGTGGGTTTCCATTTTATTCCTGTTGGATACTATGAGTACTATGAGTACTATGAGTATTATGGACATAGTACTCTCAATTTGGAGCATATGATTATTTCCTCATTATTCATTTCAGGCTGTACTTTTTTAGGGAAGGAGAGCAGGAATAAATGTTGTGCTTTATTCAAGAGACTCACGATGTCCACTTTTGCCAATACTGTTGCCATTAACTCTAATCACTTGGTTAAACTCATAAAACCTTCTTTGAAGAGATATGTTCTGTCCCATTGCTTGAAAGTCTAGCTTTGGGTTTGTCTTCTCAGCATCTTCCTTCATCTCCATTTGACCTTCACTGCACTTGGCAGTCTTTCTACACGTAATATAGTTCTGGTTACTAATGTCTTCAACTTTATTAGCTTTGCTTCTGTTTCTTGTTTCCCTTGTTATTTTAGAGAAAGGAAGGAGAAAGGGACATGAATGCACAACCTTAAAAACAAAATACACTTCTTTATTTTATTAAATATTTTCCAAGTCATAATCTATAAAATAATGAAAATAAAACTAAATAAATTGTTTAATATTGTTACCACAAGGTTAATAAATAAAAGCAAGGCTGATTTTATTCCTGTAAAAAGTCTATAGCAGCAATCACAATTCCACAATTCCACAATTCCACAATTCCCTCTCCCCCTCCAAAAAAAGAACACTGCTAAGAAAAGCAATTCAGACAGTTGAATCTTATTAAAATTTCCAATTTGGAATTTGCAAATGGAGTGTATGTTTGATTAGCAACCTCTCTCTGGGTAACTCAGAGCCTCACAGAATATTCTGATTATTTGGAAGAGGCTGCCATGATTCACAAACTGAATTTCTCCATCTAAATAAAGATGCTTTGATGAAATAAATACCATTGGCTTTCCTCCTATAACAAGGTTGTAGATTGATTGCTTCCCTGGAGATATTTTCTGCTTTTCGAAATATGGCACAGGTATGTTTATATTTTTCTTCTTACTGTACTATGATGAAATTTTTTCCCATGAAACACTACCACACCTGGGGAAAATGGGGACACATTGGTCAAAGGGTACAAACTTACAATTGTGGGTAATTTCTCATGGTCTAATGTATAGCATAGCAACTATAGACACTTGAAATTTGGTAAGAGAGTAGATCTCAAGTGTTCTCATTATATACACACAAAGATAACTATGTAGGTGATGGATATGTTAATTATTTTGTGTGTGGCAATCACTTCACTGATCAGTGAATATATATATATCAAATCATCACATTGTACACCTTAAATATATACAATTTTTATTTGTCAATCATACCTCCATGCAGCTGGAAAAAAAAGACAGACACATCTTTAAGAGGAAAGCTGAAAGCCTTTCATTAAATGCCATTGTGTTCATTTACCAACTTTGTTTTCATGTGGTGTTATTTCTGTTATTTTTATTTATTTTTCTCTATTTTTAAGATACAGAAAAATTGAGAGAAAGTCAGATACTGGGTTTCTTCAGCTATGTCTGGACACTCTACTAAATAAAAGTGACCTTTTTTAAAACATATAAATGGTTTAATTGTGGAATCTCTGTTCTACTGATTTTGCAGTTTTCTGAACCTTGGGAAGATGAGAAAGCACTGAAGTTATTTTCTCAGATTTCCAGTTGTTCGAGAGAGAATGGTTAAAGGAAACTGGTACACTTTTATTTTTAGCTGTAACAGAAAAAAAAAAAAAAGAAAAACACTAACAGAAAATATTACCAGAGATTATATTTTTCATTTCAAAATCTCATTAAAAGGACATACTTAGAAGAAGAACTTCAGATAGTGTTTGTTTTTTTTTAACGGTCTTACCAATGATCAAATTAAGATAGCGTGGAAGATGGGAAAGCATAATTGAAAGCGGGACACATAATGCCTGTTGCTCCCTAGGAATCCAATGATGATGTAAAGGTTCAGATGTTCTCAACAAAGGTGCCTCCACATTTCCCCATTGCGAGCCCTGGCCTTTGCTAATAGGAACAGGCCTATTTTTAGCCACTGGGATGTCCCTCACTTTGGTTTTAACCTTTTCTAGGGATTTTTTTTTTCTTTTACATTTAGGAAGAAGTTTTCAAACAAAATCTCACTTTAGCAAAAGTCTCACAGATAGTCTGAAGTCTGGTCTTTTCACGAGTGGACAACAAATGCCGTCATTTTTGAAGTTCATTTTAGTGTCAAGAAAATGAATAAGGTACAGGAGGAAATGAAAATATTTCCCAAAGCCTGCTCCATGGGTAGTTTGAAGTATACACAATGCTTTTCATAACTGCCTTACCCCAGTTTTGCTCCTAGCAAAACTTCTGAACTTTATTAAGAAACTTGGGCATCTAGTATTGTAATAATCATAAATTCTATTTATATGGAAACTTCCTCAGAATTGAGTTGCAAGCATGAAAAACATATTATCAATCATTCTTTCAATTTCATTTGGGAAGGGGGGTATAGTATTACTTTTTCTTTTTCAACAGTTGCAAGAGAGGAGAGGTTATGGCATTTGCAAATGTCATTTGATCAAATGGCCAAGGACACACTTTACCATATTGGTAAATTGTCCCCCTGCCTCTCTACTCCTTGACACAACTATGTGTGCCTTGTTACCTTCTCCCTGGTGCCATGAGTGCACTTGGCAAGGTGATGGGGAAGTCCTCAAAGTGTCTGAATTTCTAGAGGACCTCCCTCCCTGTCCTGTAAGGAGATCCCTTTGTCTATGCTTCAGACATTTTCCAAGTCTAATAGCTAATTCTTCCTGAACTTTCCACTCCCTCCTCAACAGATATAATTTCCAGATTTCCTAGTGAAATGGAGCATACATTTGGGATTGGAGTTGGAAAGCAAGTACATGGAGGGAACTGTTTTGCAAGTGACAGGAAACTGAGTTGACTTACAGTTGGCTCATGGGCCACACTACAGTTTTCCTTATACTGCATACACAGGGAAGTATCCAATCCTGCTTGTTAATCTTGCTTCTCAAGATGTAAGCCTTTTGGGACTTTGAGCCTGGAAAGCTGCCCCCTATGAGATTCTAGAGTATTCTTATCAAAGGAAGCACCATTATCCTTCGCTGGCTCCCTGCAGGTAGCCTGATGCAATCCCAGGACCCCAGGATCATGACCTGAGCCAAAGGCAGACACTCAACCACTGAGCCACCCAGGCATTCCCACACTGTTCTTATTTTATCACTCCAAACTCCCTGCTTTATTGATCTAGAAATAATGCTTTTGCCGCTTAATAACTGTTCTTCTTTTTGGTGACGCCCATAGTGATTATATTTTATACTGAGTTTCACATGAAAGAAGCCAAATAAAAATTTCCTTCTAGCTTTGTTTTGTTCTTAAACTAGGAATTGCTGTTCTTTGGGGCTGCCAAAGACTAACATTTATTTTTCTCATATTTTTTCCTTCCTAAATAATTGTTCTTCATAATCTTATTAATGATTAATTACTTGAGGCTCTCTATTATAGAATTTCTTCTGAGAATCATCATTCCCAAGGCTCTGAAAGAAAATGCCAATTTCGTTTTCTGGTGGACAAGGTTATAGCGAGTTCAACACAAACAAATCTTAAAATCCAAAATATTTTACAGGGAATTTCTAATCATTCTACATACATTCCCTATGCTGTTAGTACATTTAGTTCAGTAAAGATGACATGTGCTCATGAGTGAGTGTATTGACAGTAAACTTTTTTTTTTCTTACTATTAGTCCTTCATCCCTCTGGTATTTTATAATATAGTAGAATTTTATGTATCTACTTTATAGATACATTTTATGATCAAAAACAAAACATGAAAAGATGTTTTTATGACTTTTAGACTTTAATTTAGAAAAGCATATCATTTAAAGGATACATTAAGCTTTTTGCACATATAATTGGTGGCAAAATTATTGGGTCAATTTATCTGTTTAATGTTCTACACATTTAGTACCCATTTCTTGATGGCAATTTTACTACTTTATTTACTTCTGATGCAAATGAGATCTCTGGACTGAAGGGTTTGGTCATTAGTTTAAGATAGGCCGTGAGGTTAAAAGAAAAAGAATAAGCAGAAAATTTAGATGTACTCTTAATCTCCAATATAGGTGGGGGTGGGGATTAGGTAATTATAAGGTGGGAAAGATAACAAACTATGACTGTAGATTGGGATGTAAAAAAGTTCTACATAATTTGAGTAAAGGATGCCTAAAATGGAAAAGATCTAGAAACTTCAGTTAAGAACTTAAGTCCTCAAAGACATAGGCAGAAAGTGGGAAAGAGAAGGTGACCATGAGCAAGGTACCAAGACATGATGATCTTGAAAGCAGAAGGAAATAGGAAGAAAAGGAGTAGCTATGGAAATAGTTGGAAAGCCCCCCACCAAAAAAAAAAAAAAAAAGTAGTTAGTGAAAAAAGTAGCCAGAGTGCAAAATTCACTGAGCCCCAAATCCCTTCCATAAGAGAAAGCATGGGCAAAATACTAAGGTCTGACAAGCAATTTGGGGGTTAACACTAGAAAGCTGTACATCTGAGTTACTTCCTAATGAAATTTAAATAAATAGTTAGGTTCTACTTGCCAGTCTTTAGTTCTACGCACAGCCTGAATAGTTCCTACTGGTTTTCTAAGAAAGAACTTCATCAAGTTAAGCTATTTTCTGCTCAATGAATCTGAACCATTAATGAATATTTAGTAACACTACTGGAACCTCCTGTCTTTTCAGTGCTGTACAAAAAGGCATTGTGTCTATTTTTGGCTCTCTTATTGGTCTCACCTGCCTGAATTTGAGTCCTAGCTCTCTTGGTTACTGGCTGGGTGACCAATTACTTAGCTACTTGGAACTTCTCACCTAAAAAATAGGTGTAATAATACTTACCTCACAGAGTAATCCTGAGGATTAAACGTGATAACCCAGATAAAGTACGTGTAAAGAACATAGGATGGAGACTGATATGTAGCAGTCACTCAATAAACATCAGCTGTTTTATTGTTATTGTTGTTGAATAAGAGATTTCTTTGAGTAAGACTTCATTTTCCAAGATTTACATGATTACATTTTATCATGTATAAATTGGCAGATAGCAAAAGTGCCATGGTGTTTAATTAAATATCAGAAAAGTGATCGTTGAGAAAAATGCTATAAAACAGAATTATAGCTAAATCAATATAATGCAAGAAGCTTGGGGCTTTAAAAATCCATTATAGGACTATCTCACTTAAGGATATATGATATAAATGTATTGAACCTGGAGTTGGAAGATCTGATTCAGGTGCTGATTCTACTACTTCCTACACATTTGTCCTTGAACAAATTACCTCCTGCACTCTTAGTTTCCTCATAAAAAAATTAAAAATAGGGATCCCTGGGTGGCGCAGCGGTTTGGCGCCTGCCTTTGGCCCAGGGCGCGATCCTGGAGACCCGGGATCGAATCCCACGTCAGGCTCCCGGTGCATGGAGCCTGCTTCTCCCTCTGCCTGTGTCTCTGCCTCTCTCTCTCTCTCTGTGTGACTATCATAAATAAATAAAAATTAAAAAAAAAATTTAAAAAAAAAAAATTAAAAATAGTACCTCCTCTCTGGATTAATCTAAGGATTAAATAATACAATTTGGCAAACCATGGTAGTTAGTGTAAGTCCTGATGTTTTTTTCTTTTTTGTAACTCGAGTGCCTGACTGAAGTTTTGATTGCTGTGGCATCAATCTCAAAGAGGCATCCACTTCAAAGACAGCTATCTTGGTAAGCACACTACCTGCCATGGGACTGGATAAAGAGCCAGGCTACTTCCCCTATCTAAGCTCCTTTATTGATTTTCATAACCGACCATTTGGGCCATACATCCTTTCCCTTCCCATGCTTTAAATTCCCACTCTTACGTTTTAAATTCACCAATAAAGAATGAGCCCACACTGTTGACCCAGTAAAAGCACAACTCCAGGCCCCATGCACACTCTCTTTCTCTCTGCTTCTCTACCCACATCCTTGTTGTATGCAGGGTACTTTCCAGGTCTTATAAGTAATAAACTTTTATTTTTTCAAAGATTTTGATGGTTGTTGCTGAAGGGTGACTTGCAATCATCATAAGAACTACAAGGGTCAGTCTGGTCATAGAACTGGTTTGGAAAGGGGAGATGGCTGTGGGATGCACACCAAGACCTGCGTGACTGCCCCCAGGCATTTCTAGCCAATAGCATTATTATCAAAAGTCTGAGACCAGCACAAAACAATGACCCAGCATAGAACTGAGTCCAGAGTTGGGACTCAATAATTACTACTTTCCTATGTGTCCCCAAATCCCAATAGGCTTGATCATCTGATTTTCCACCTCACAAGTTATCTGAAGCAGTGAATTAAATCGTGGGAGACTGATAGAAGAAGTTGCCTTGATTTTGATAAAAAGTGACAGCTGGTAAACTCATGTGCAGGAAGCAATACAAGAAAAATTAAAAACAAATATAAAAGTTGAAAAATTTCATAGAAACCTGGGACATGGGAATGCCTGGGTGGCTCAGCGGTTTAGCGCCTGCCTTTGGCCCAGGGTGCGATCCTGGAGTCCGGGGATCGAGTCCCACGTCAGGCTCCCGGCATGGAGCCTGCTTCTCCCTCCTCCTGTGTCTCTGTCTCTGTCTCTCTCTCTATATATATATATCTATCATAAATAGATAAATAAACAAACAAATAAATAAATCTTAAAAAAAAAAGAAACCTGGGACATTTTTATGCAACAAACAGTCCTACAAGCCTTAA
Source organism: Vulpes vulpes (assembly GCF_048418805.1). Classification (NCBI taxonomy): domain Eukaryota; kingdom Metazoa; phylum Chordata; class Mammalia; order Carnivora; family Canidae; genus Vulpes; species Vulpes vulpes. Next base: position 29,927,338 of record NC_132785.1, on the reverse strand, counting down.
AAGGCATGAGGAATCACTATTATAATGCATAAAATAATCAATGATCTCAGCAGGGATCTTGAGACTTTGATATTTTGAGAACAAGTGGTATTCTTGTTCTAGGTTTAATAACAGGGGGGTTGGGGCACAACCCAGACAGGAGCCAAACCTGTGCATACACATTCACATAGTCTCTTAAGTCTTTGCAACAATCCGAAGGAGTAAATATTTTTATTCTACCTCATAGAGTGGAAAATTGAAGTACATTAGAACTAAGTAACATGCCCAAATGCACATGTAAAGAGGGCAGTCTGTCTTTTGTGAGTTGTTTTTTTTTTAATAAAAAATGATTTTATAGGGATGCCTGGGTGGCTCAGCAGTTTAGTGCCTGACTTTGGCTCAGGGTGTGATCCTGGTGTCTCAGAATATAGTCCCGGATCTAGTCCCGGCTCCCTGCATGGAGCCTGCTTCTCCCTCTGCTTATGTCTCTGCCTCTCTCTCTCTTCCTGTCTCATGAATAAATAAATGAAATCTTAAAAAATGATTTTATAAAGTTAAAAAAGTTTGGGGGAATATGATTATAATCTAAAAAATTAATTAATATGGGACCAATTTTTTAAATTACTGTAAAGGAGAGAATAAAATATGCATCAATTTAGAGGTCAAAACTTGTAAACTCAACAGACTCATGTTAGTTCCCACAGAATGATATTCTAATATCATTTAACAGATATTAGAATAATCAAAGAAGAAATGAAACATAGACTACTGTGTTGAAAAATGCCTGCCATAAATCCTATTATGGGATGAATTTCATCCCTCAAAATTTATGTTGAAGTCCCAACAGTCAGTACCTTAGAATGTAACCATATTTGTAAAAGATATGATCTTTAAAGAAGTGAATAAGTTAAAATGAGACCTTTAGAGTAGGGCCCTTATACCATAGGACTGGTGTCTTTATGAGAAAGAAAGGGATACCAAGTATTAGGGGGATGGGTTGTAAAGAGAAAAGGGCGGTGTGAACACATTGCAAGAAGGTGGTCATCTGTAAGCTAAGGCAAGAGGTCTCAGGAGAAACGAAATATGCCAACACTCTGATCTTGGACTTCAAGCTCCCAGAATTATGAGAAAATACATTTCTGTTTAATCCACTGAGGCTATGTTAATATGTTAGTCCTACCAAGATAATACAAATGCTTTCCTGGCTGGCAGTGTTATGTGTAGATAATAACTGTTATAATCATTTGCAAAGTTTATAAACTACAGTTTTACAAATAATCAACATTAAAATTATAATACATGGAATTATCCATGTTGAATTATTACAGGAAAAGATCAATGTCTAGTATCATCATATATCCTATTACATGAGAATTATATTCTTTCTAGAGATTTATAATTTTAAAGTTCAACACTAATACAGCATATACTAAATTTGTTAATTTTAAAGTATTTGTGTGGTGAAACTTTTACTTCTAATTAAGAAATTGTGGCTCATTCTTCACTCACCCAATATCATATAATAAGGCTCGCAATTCTTGCCTTGAAACATTTTCCAGATAGAAACTTTTGCTTCTATTAATACAAATATGTAGGTCTTTCCCTTCATATGCCTGGATTTCTGCTGTCACCTAGATAATTGTCCTGCTTCTGGTTTACACAGCTCTAATTTATTATTTATACTGTTGCCAAATTAATCCACTTTTCATTCTTATCCTCTTGTTCAAAAGTGAACTAGAGCTTTTATTCATATCAAATATCAGTGCCTTTCTATGAATTATAAGACTGTCATAGAAACTGACTCCTACTTTCTAACCTCCCACACAACTACTTATTTAACCATACTGTCCATTAATCTTTATCACCTCCCCTTCAAGTTTTTCATATGGAGATTCTCATCTGAATAAGCCATGTTCATTGTTTTGACTTTATATCTTAATCAGTTCTGCCACCCTATCCAGAATTTTTAAAAAAATGATATACGTAAAGAACATTTGGGGACGCCTGGGTGGCTCAGTGATTAAGCATCTGCCTTCAGCTCAGGGCATGATCCTGGAGTCCCTAATGTGTCCCACATTAGGCTCCTGACAGGGAGCCTGCTTCTCCCTCTGCCTATGTTTCTGCCTCTATCTCTCTGTCTCTCATTAATACATAAATAATCTTTAAGAAAAAGACCATTTCAAGTCCTAAAATTATCTAACTACCCAAACCCCTGTTAATTTTACCCTTCTCAGGATGGTTAACTCCTTGAAGGTATTACAAATTGGAGCTTTATCTGCCTGGTCAATCCACCTCCCACCCCCTAATAGTGCATAGCTCAAAATACTGTATTCCTTTTTGTAATTTTCAAATTCACTAATTCATTTATCTCATCTACACACAATGGTTAATATCTACTCTCTGCATGGTATTGGGCTACAAGCCAGGCATAGAGACTAGGTATTCTGCATAGAAACATGAAAAGAAGTGCAACCAAGCTGCTCTAAAGAGCCTGACAATCTGTGAGTGGAGACAGATGCAAACAGAAGGGTGCTGTGTGATGAGTGAATTCATAGAGGCAAGTGCAGTGTTGCTGCAAATTGATCCACTCTCCTTTCTGGATGAGAGATGGAAACACAGTAGGAGAGACACTCAAGTCCAGCCTTGAAGGATGGACAGGAATTCATTTGGCTCATGAGGAAAAAGGTATCACAGAGTGAAAAAGAGTAACTTAAGAATAACACACATGAAGTATTTAATTGATACTTGTCTGGGTTAAGTACTCATTGACTTTTTTTAAAGATTTATTTATTTCAGAGAGAGAGAGAAAGAGAGAGAGAGAGTGGGTGGGGTAGGGAGCAGAGGGAAAGGTAGAAAAATCCACAAACTGAGTGTAGAGCCTGAAGTGGGGCTCAATCCTAGGACCCTGAGATCATAACCTGAGCCAAAATCAAGAGTCGGACATTCAACCTACTGAACCACTAAGGCGTACCTTATTGTCTTCTATAGTAGAGGAAAAAGATTTAAAGCATCTTATAAAAAGAGGACAAGAAAATTAAGTTAAAAAAATGAAGGAGGGGCAGGGGAGGATAAGGGAAAAATCAAGTTTAGAAAAGAAATAAAAGCTACCATAGCAAACAGAACGAAAAGTACAGCTATCATATTTGACCATAAAATTTAGTCTTGAGTTTCTGGGAGACATAAGGAAGATAAAAATATAAAAAGTTACTCAAAACTCATAAATAACAGTGAATACAGGAGTGGCTGGGTGGCTCAGTTGCTTAAGCATCTGCCTTGGGCTCAGGTCATGATCCCAATGTCCTGGGACTGAGTCCTGCATCCAGCTCCCTGCTCAAGGGGATTGCTTTTTCTTTTCCCTCTCCCGCTCCCCCCTTACCTCGCCCTTCTCCTCTTGCACTCTCTTTCTCTCTCTCTCTCTCAAATTAAAAAAAAAAGCAGTGAATACAAATATATATTTAACCTGAACTCAAAAATATATATCTCTCATTGGAAATTATATAGAGAGAGCTGGGTCATATAATAGACAATGTTTTCACAGATATTTTTAATACCTAACACAAAAGTGAATGCATATAAACTTCTCTCTCTCTTTTTTTTTTAACATATCTTATTTAAATTTTATCTACAAAGCAAATTCAATGAATCTTCAGAAGAAAGGCATATAAGTAAAATGCCCAAATAAAAAGCATATAGCTCCCCATTAGAAAGAAAATATGATCAGAAATATGAGACTCTCCTTTAAGGACAGACTTTTTAGTAAAGTCGTTTCCAGCTAGATTTTTAACACTAAGAATTCTCCTCAAAATTCTTCTTAAACACTTAACACCTCCTAGATGAGAATTTTTCTGGTACAGATAAGCCTAATAATTTTACTTCCTTGTTATACATATTAAGACTGCTCCACTTCTTTTTCTTTTAATAAGTGAGTTGTTTCAGATGCTTACAAAGAAGTCATAAACTATAGCTTAAAATGACATCTGTAGAGTATTTCAACAGGAGGCCTACTAAGATATTCATAAATGTACATTTATTCAGAGAGTGATTTCACAGTTCTCTTTTTGCTACAGATATTTTTCAAAATGAAATTTTTTGTATATTAATTTTTCTCCAAAACTTAAGCAGAGGGCTATGCTTTTCTTTCTTTTCTTTCTTTTTTTTTTGGCAAGCATCTACTCCCACATGTTTACCCTTGATTTCTTAATTAGTTCCCAGTATCTATTATGTAGGAGTTGTAGTTTGTGTAAGGAACACAGAGCAAAAGAGCCAGCCCAGACACCATGTTTTTGCCTGGTGTGTTGGCTAACATCCAGGGGCTCTGAGTGTCTTTCTCTCATCTTCTTTTTGTATTTAAGAGAATGCCTTGTTCACTTTCCTAAGTGCCCCTAAATCACTTAATAAAAAAAAAATTGTGGGAACAAAACCTGGATTGCCTTTACCATGGTCCTTAAATATGACAAGTTTCTTAGTTCTGTTGTTGTTTATTGTTCCTATCACCTGTCTAGGGATTTCCATGCAAGAAAATATCACATTTCTTCTCTGTATCTTAGTCCATTTGCAATGCCAATTTTCTCCGTTATTTTTCATTTACCTTTCTTATTAATCCTGAAATACAATTGCAAAGAAGTAGCAAGTAGCTAAGCACGATGCTGCTAGCAGGAAGAAGCTCACAGGCATACTGGTGCATTAGCCAGATACCACACAGTCAATTCACTGAATCCAGAGGGGAAATTAAATTTCTTTAAACAATAAATGAAAAGTATCACTTGTGTGGGAGATACAGACTTCCAGGGGCCAGATTAAGGCAATGCATTTTTTAACATAAACTTTCCATGGTTATATACGGATAAAGAAAGAAGGCTAAAATTTTGACTTGTAAGTAATGGAAGAGAAATCTCTTTATTAACTGTAGTAAGATTCTTTTAAAATATTGTGATCTTTACAAAAGTATGTTCAAAGGACAATAGTGTTGTATTAGGCTTTTACTATTTATTTAAATCATCTAATTTTAATTAGTCATGATTTGCTTATAACTTCAGGCCAGGGATAAGCAAACTTTTTCTACTAAAGGGCAGAGATGAAATATATTTTGGCTTTGCAGACTATCCAGGCTTTGTGGTAACTAATTAGCTTTGCAATTATACGATAAAAGAAGCCAAGGACAATCCGTAACTAAGTGAAGGTGACTGTGTTCCAATAAAACTTTATTTACAAAAATAGATGGTGGGTCAAATTTAGCTCATATGCTGAAGTTAATTCACTCTTGCTCCGAAGTGATATACTCACATTAGTGATGCTTGATACAAAAATCAAAAAAGGAGTTAAGATATTAATACAAAAAAGTAGAAAGTTACTTTTTTCATTCAATAAATATTTACAGAGTACTTGCCATGTGTCATGCACAGGGCTAACTATTAGGGATCGATGATTAACATGACAGTGTTTGCCTCTACCCTCAGAAGACTACAGTTAGAGAGGAGATGAACAAGTAAACTAAACTACAGAATGTGATAAATCTTACAATGCGTGTAAATATGGGCTGTTAAAAGAACACATAGGAGGAAAAGCCATAATAGCCACATATAAATATCTTTCTAGTTTCTAAGGACTTTGGAGAAGTAGTTCATTATTTTAAAAATCCTTTCTAGGGCAGGCCAGGTGGCTCAGTGGTTTAGTGCCGCCTTCAGCCCAGGGCCTGATCCTGGAGACCCGGGATCAAGTCCCACATCGGGCTCCCTGCATGGAGCCTGCTTCTCCCTCTGCCTGTGTCTCTGCCTCTCTCTCTCTCTTTCTCTCTCTCTCTCTCTCATAAATAAATAAATAAATAAATAAATAAATAAATAAATAAATAAATCTTTTAAAAAATATTTTTAAAAAAATCCTTTTGGACTAGACTTCTGGGGAAGATGACAGAGTAAGAAGATCCTAAGCTCATATGGCCCCACAGAGGCAACTAGATAATACATCACTGTAAATAACCTAGAAAATGACCCAAAGACTAGCATAACAGACTCTCCACAGCAAACTGTAGAGAAGAGGTTACATTGAAGAGGGTAGAAAGGACATAAATGCAGTCCAAAGATAAATGGACCCACTGGTATTGTCCCAGGAGGGAGGGACACCATGGGCACAGAGAGGGGAAAGAATTAGACCCTCACACCAAGAACCCCAAACATGAAGAACTTGCACAGAGCATATAAATCCCCATAAATATTGGCTTTGAAAACCAGAGAGGCGGGATCCCTGGGTGGCTCAGCCGTTTAGCGCCTGCCTTTGGCCCAGGGCATGATCCTGGAGTCCCAGGATAGATTCCGACATCAGGCTCCCTGCCTTGAGCCTGCTTCTTCTCTCTCTGCCTGTGCCTCTGCCTCTCTCTGTGTGTGTCTTTCATGAATGAATAAATAAAATCTTTAAAAAAAAAAAAAAGAAAAGAAAACCAGAGAGGCCTAATTTCATAAGTTCTTATACTCAACAAGGCTTAACACCTAGAACTTTAAAATCAGAGGATTTTATTCTGGAACAGCTGAAGGGCAATAAGAAACTGAGTCCCCACCCTCAAAGAGACAGCACAACAACGAGCCCTTTGAAGATATACCACAGAAGAACCATTTGAAATGCATGGGGTATATGGGAATGAGATCTATTGACTAATCTTAGAGCATGTACTAGAAGGGCAGGAATCTTTAAGAGACTTCCCCAGGAACCAAGGAGCTGGCAGGTTCCATTTTCCCTCTCCTGTCACCTCCCCAACCTAGACACACAGACAGTTGCAGGAACCAGGACAGTACCACCACTCTCCATCTAACTTGCTAACAGCATTTCTGCCCCCACAATCTCCTGTGGAAATGCTCCCTCCAGCCAAGCCTTCACTCTAGGTCTCCTCCAATAGCAGACCGCTGCAAACCTTGTTAATTCTACATGCACCACCCATGGTATTCTCCTGCAGACTGTCCCCTTCCAATATTCCCATGCTAAAACCCATACAAATGGGTGCCAGGAGCCTAGTGGTGTGCATACAGCCACAACTGGGGGCAACACCATTCCAAAAAGTGACTCTTGCCCCAGGAAGAGAGAAAGATGACCATACACAGAGTCGAACTGTGGCCCCAACAGTGGCCTGGAAGCAGACATTTGGTCTGATATCAGGCCTCCCCACCAATCAACAAAAGCTTCCCAGAGGACAACACAGGGAAAGCACTCTGTACTTTGCTGCTATTGTATATCTGTATCTCTTCATGCTAAGTGCAAGCCCAAGGCAGCTCCAGACTGGCCCAGTAACAACACCAGGGACCAAACCCTGTCCACAACAGGCAAAGGGAGTCATTGCAGATGACTAGACTAAAGGCAAAAGTGGCTCAACCATAGTAGGGTATATACAACACATAGGAAACACCCCTGAAGCATCAGGATCTCGTAAAAAGAGGACACTGCATGGCAGGGCACTACAGGACCTCTTCTTCATGAGGTCATTACTTTTAAGTGCAGGAGATATAGCTATCTTTTTTGACACACAGAAACAGACATGAGAATTAGACAAAATGAAGACACAGAGGAATATGTCCCAAATGTAAGAACAAAAAAATAACCACAGGAAGAGTCCTAAATAAAATGGAGATAAGTGATATGCCTGATAGAGAATTTAAAGTAATCTTCATAAAGATAGTCACTGAACATGAGAAAAGAGTAGGGGACATCAGTAAGGCAGAGAGATAGAAAACAAACAAAATAACTAGAGATGAAGAATTCAAGAACTGAAATTAAAAATACACTAAAGAGAATAAATAGACCAGAGGAAGGAAAAGAATGAACTAGTGACCTTGAAGATAGAGTAATAAAAAGTAACCAAGCTGAACAGATGAAAGAGAAAGTAATAATAAAAAAATGAGAACAGACTTAGGAAAGTCATTGGCACCATTAAGTATGATAATGTTTGCATATAGGGATCTTAGAATGAGAAGAGAGAAAAATAGGGGAAGAAAATTTATTTGAAGAAATAATCGTCAAAAATTTCCCAAATCTGGAGAAGGAAACAAAAATCCACATCCAGGAGGCACAGTGAAAATCAACCCAAAAATCAACTCAAGGAGGTCCATGCCAAGATGTATATTAATTAAAATGGCAGGAAGAAATGATAAAGAATTTCAAAAGCAGCAAGAGAAAAGAATACAGTAACATACATGGGAAACCCCAAAAAGCTATTAGCTGATTTTTCAGCAGAAACTTCGTAGGCCAGAAGAGTGTGACATGATATATTCAAAGTACTGTAAGAAACAAAATCTGTATTCAAGAATACTCTATCCAGCAATGCTATAATTCAGAATGGAAAGAGAGATAAAAGTTTCCCAGATAAGCAAAAGTTCAAGAAATTCATAACCACTAAACCAACCTTATAAGAAATGTTAAAGGTGGCTCTTTGAGTAGAAGGAAAAGACTGTAAGTAGAAGGAAGAAAAGTAGGAAGCATAAAAACAGTAAAATTAAATATATCTATAAAAATAAATCAAGGGACTCACAAAATAAAATACAGTAAATTATAAGAGTACATATCACAAACATGGTGGGGGAGGTAATGAATGGACTTAAACTTAAGCAACCATCAACCTAATATACCCTGCTATACACATAAGATGTTAGATCCAAACCTAATGGTAACCAAAAATCAAAAACCAGTATTAGAAATGTAAAAATAAAGAGAAAGGAATCCAAGTATATCTCTACAGAAATCCAGCAATTCATGAGAGGAGAGAGCAAGAGAAGAAAGGAACAAAGAACTACAAAAACAACCATAAACACAAGTAACAAAATGGCAATAAGTATGTACTTACCAAAGCTATTCTAAGAGAGACCTTTATAGCAATGTAAGCTCATATCAAGAAGCAAGGAAAATTTCAAATAAACAATCTAACGTTACATCTAAAGGAGGCAGAAAAAGAATAAACAAAACCCCAAACCCGTAGGAGGAAGGGGATAATAATGATTAGAGCAGAAATAAACAAAGTACACTAAAAAAACCCACAATAGAACAAATCAATAAAATCAGAAGTGGGTCTTTGAAAAGATCAACAAAATTGGTAAACCTTTATGCAGTCTCATTAAAAAAATAAAAAGAGAGTTTTTATTTGAGAGACCCAAACAAAATAAGAAATGAAAGAGGAGAAATAGCCACTAATGCCAAAGAAATACAAAGGATTATATAAAATATTATGAAAAATTATAGGCCAACAAGCTGGACAGCCTTGAAAAAATTGTGAATTCTTAGATACTTTAATCTCCCAAAATTGAATCAGGAAGAAACAAAATTTGATCAGAGGCATAACCAGCAATGAAATTGAATCAGTAATCTAAAAACTCTCAATAATCAAAGTCCAGGACCAGACAGTTTCACAAGTAAACTACATCAGACATTTAAAGAGTCAATAACTATTTTCCTCAAAATTTTCCAAAAAATAGAATAGAAAGGTAAACTTACAAATGCATTCTATGAGGTCAGTATTACCCTGTTACCAAAAACCAAATAATGATAGAAAAAAAGAGAACTATAGGCCAATATTTCTGATGAACATAGATGCAAAAATCCTCAAAAAATTAGCAAATTAAATATTATGATACATTGAAAAAATCATTCACCATGATCAAATGGGATTTATTCCTGGCATACAAGGGTGGTTCAATATTCACAAATCAATCACTGTGATAGATAACATGAACAAGACAAAGAAAACAATCATATGGTCATTTCAATAGATGGAGAAAAGTCATTTGACAATGTACAATACCTATTCATGATAAGAACTCAACAATGTAGGTTTAGCAAGAAATACATCAATATAATAAAGTCTATATATAAAAAAACCATAGCTGACATCATAGTCAATGGTGAAAAACAGATTTTCCCCCCTAACGTCAGAAACAAGACCAGAATGTTCACTCTCACCATTTTCATTCAATATAGCACTGGAAATGTTAACCACAGCAATTAGACAATAAAAAGAAATAAAAAAAATTATCCAAATGTGTAAGGAAGAAATACACTTTCACTATTTGCAGATGATATGATACTATATATAGAAGATGCTAAAGACTCCACCAAAAGATTACTTATAAATGAATTTAGTAAGGTGGTAGGATAAGAAAATCAATGTACAGAAATCTGTTGTATTTCTATATACTAATAATGAAGTAGCAGAAAGAAAAATGTAAAAACAATACCATTTATAATTGTACAAAAAAGAATAAAATACCTAGGGATAAACCAAGGATGTGAAACTCTGAAACTCTGAAAACTATACAAGTCAAATTTTAAAAAATTCCATTTAAACAAATGGAGAAATATTCTATGCTCATGGATTGGAAGAAGAAATATTAAAATGTCATACTACCCAAAGCAATGGGCAGATTCAATACAATTCCTATCAAAATACCAACACCATTTTTCACAGAACCAGAACAAATAATCCTAAAATTTACATGGAGCCGCAGAGGTCCCTGAATAGCCAAAGTAATCTTGAAGAAGAACAAAATTGTAGGTATCACAATCTTGGATTTCAAGTTATACTACAAATCTAGTAATCAAAATAGTATGAGACTGCACAAAAACAAGCACATAGATCAATAGAACAGAATAGAGAACCCAGGAATAAACCCACAATTATATTGTCAATTAAATTTCCACAAAGAAGGCAAAGAGAAAAGAAAATATTCAATGGGAAAAGATAGTCTGCTTAACAAATGGTGCTGGGAAAACTGAAAGCTACATTCAAAATAATGAAACTGGATCACTTTCTTACACGATACACAAAAATAAAGTCATAGTGGATTAAGGACCTTAAATGTGAAATCTAATACCATAAAAATCCTAGAAGAGAGCACAGGCAATAATTTCTCTGACATTGGCCAAAGCAATATTTTTCTAGATGTCTCCTGAGGCATGAGAAACAAAAGCAAATATTAACTATCGGAACTACATCAAAATAAAAAGTTCTGCACAGCAAAGGAAAAAATTGACACAACCATAAGAAAGCCTACTGAATGAGAAAATATATTTGCAGATGACATATCTGATAATGTGTTAGTATCAAAAAAATATAAAGAACTTATAGAACTCAACACCAAAAATCCCAAATAATCCAATTAAAAAACAGGCAGAAGTTATGAACAGACATTTCTCCAAAGAAGACATACAGATGACCAAAAGACACATGAAAAGACTCTCAACATTGTTCATCATCAGGGAAACGCAAATTAAAATCACAATGAGATTATCACCTCAGACCTCTCAGAATTTCATAAAATCAAAAATACATGAAACAAGTGCTGGCAAGGATATGGAGAAAAAGGAACCCTCTTGCAATGTTGGTAAGAATGCAACTGGTGCAGGTACTGTGGAAATCAATATGGAGTTTCCTCAAAAAATTAAAAATAGAATTACCATATGATCTAGTATTCCATTATTGGGTATTTACACAAAGAATGCACAAACTGATTTGAAAAGATATATGCATTTCTATGTTGTTTGCAGTATCTTTTTTTTTTTAAAGATTCTATTTATTTATTCATGAGAGACACAGAGAGAGGCAGAGACATAGGCAGAAGGAGAAACAGGCTCCATGCAGGAAGCCCGATGTGGGACTCAATCCTTGAATTTGGATCACACCCTGAGCCAAAGGCAGACACTCAACTGCTGAGCCACCAGGGGTCCCTTGTTTGCAGTATCATTTACAATAGTCAAATTATGGAAGCAGCCCAAATGTCCATCTATAGATGAAGGGATAAAGATTACATATATATGTATATTTACATAATTACATGTATACATGTATATATACATAATTATATATATATGTAATACACACACAATGGAATTTTACTCAGCCATAAAAAAATAATAAAATCTTACCATTTGCAACAACATGGATGGAGCTAAAGAGTATTATGCTAAGCGAAATAAGCCAGTCAGAGGAAGAGAAATGCCATATGATTTCACTCATATGTGGAACTTAAGAAACAAAACAAACAAAGGAGAAAAAAGAGAGAGACAAACCAAGAAGCAGAGTCTTAACTATAGAGAACAAACTGATGGTTACCAGAGTGAGGTGGAGGGAATTGGTGAAATAGGTGAAGGGGATTAAATAGCGCACTTGTGAAGAGCACTGGGTGATGTGTGGAATTGCTGAATCACTGTATTGTACACCTAAAACTAATATAACACTGTATGTTAACTATACTAGAATTAAAAACATAATAAAATCCATCCATCCATCCATCCATGAATACATACATAAATAAATCAAATGAAATCTTGCTATTTGCCACATGGATGGATCCAGAGAGTACAATGCTATGTGAAATAAGTCAGTCAGAGAAAGAGAAATACCATATGATTTTACTCATATATATGGAAGTAAAGAAACAAATAAACAAAGAAAAAAAGATACAAACCAAAAAACAGACTCAGTTATATAGAACGAACTGATGGTTTGTCCGAGAGGGAAGGGAGGTGGAGGGAATGGGTGAAATAGGTGATGGGGATTAGTGAATGCACTTGTGATGATCACCGGTGATGTATGAAAGGGTTGAATCACTATATTTTACACCTGAAACTAATATAACAAGTTTGTTAACTATAGTGGAATTAAAATAAAAAGATCCTCTCTAACTATACAATCAGATTGTTTTATTCTCATTTTTCCTTTACTTCCATTCTCTTCAATTTCTACTTTAATTCAATGATTATTGTCAACCCACTTTTTTTCCAATTTAGTCTATAGGAGATTTTTCCTTCTTAAAATCTTATAAGATTTTAAGTAGAGTGGGAGGGGACTCTTACACATCACCTCGTAGAGTCCCATACATTTCAGTTGACAATAATGAGACTTAGAATTACTGGATGATTTGCTCAGGGCCCCATGAAAGAAGTAAGATTAGAATGTGAATTTTTGGCTCTAGATCAGTTCTAACTCTTCCACAGTATGTTAACATCAGAAGCCAACTTTTCACTGGTAAGCAGGAAAATAAAATAAAAATAAAAAAATAAAGCAATACCTAAATCAAGAAAAGATGGCAGTTGATGTAAGAACTACTTCAAAAACATTTTTTTCCTCCTTTTTTTTTTCTCAGTTGCAAAAACATTTTAATCAGATTCTCTGAAGTTCATTTAGCTTCTCTAAATTTATGTGCTTTCTTGCCAGGCAGGTATTTTTGCACATTCACTATGCTAATTATAATCATATAGACTGTTATCCTTTTTTTTTTTTTTTTCAAAATCTTAATCTATATTTAGGTCAATGATTTCTAAGTAAAGGCACTCAATGCACCATGTAGGTATTATTAATCTAAATCTGCCATTTTAAAATCTCTCCCTTAAAACAAGTAAAAAATAGATTTCTTGAAATGTCTGGGTATGTTTTGACATGTCTGGATAGCTATACTGTTTGAAGCTACTAAGCATTCTTGCAGAGTCTGGGAAGAATATTGTCTACCAGGTTTCAAAATATATTAATTATAGGGAAGGGAATTTAACCAGTGCAGAAAAAGTAGGGTAAATGGAAAGAGAATGTAAGAACAAATATCTGTAGAGGCACAAAAAGCCTCTTTGGTTTGTACAATTGAGTTCTGAATAGCTCTTCAGAACACCAGTCTTCAGTATGGAGCAATTTAATGAGAAGACTGAAATCAAATCCATTCTTCCCTCAAGTGTCATGGAGCTAGCATTTAGCTGAGGATACATTTTTTTTTTTTGCCACAGTTTTGTTTGTAGCACTGAATTCATCAGTTTTTCTGCTGAGATCTACACCTCTGAATTATTTTGTGGGACGGGGGAAGAGAAGAGAAACATATGTTCATGGCTAACTTTCATCTCCCAAGTATACCTAACAGCTATTCATTTAGGAAGGGGATATTTAAATAAAAAATAACATTATCAAGTTAAAACATTTTTAGTAATGGTTCATAAGCATAACAGCTGTAATAGTAAGGGAGAAACTGGTAGGGTGAGAGAAAAAAGAAGATGTAGCAGTCTGAAGAACTATGTTGCGGAACTTGCTATGGGATGGGTAGAGAATTTCTTTCAAGACAAAATCTCATGAGAGGCTTGGATCCACTTGCCTAGATCACAGACTTTGAAACCTGTCAAATACAGAAAGTGGTATGCCAAAAGATTTTCTTTTTGTGTAAAAGAGATTTCTCCTGAATCTATAAAAACTTAACTTCTCAGAAACATTCTATAAAAACTTCCACTAGTTTAGTTTCCTACAAGATTGGCCTTCTGGTAATTTCAACAGCAATGGTAAATACTGACTGAATATGTGTGTGTGTGTGTGTGTGTGTGTGTGTGTGTGTAGCTGTTTTGTATATATAATTATAATAAAATTTTTAATAATCAAAGATCTTAAAACTTGTTCTTCCATGTTCATTCATTGTTTAAAACTTTCATAATATTCAATAATATTTAGCAATGTAGCAAAATCCATAATGCATCAAAAAAGAATTCTTTGATAAGTCTAGAATTTGATAAGGATCTTAATGTAAAATGGTCAAACCTCCCTTCCAGTCATTGAGGCTCTTCCAATATCTCCATAAAGCAAAGTGTGGGTGTATAAATGTATTTTTTTAAAAATTTAAATTAAGTATTATAAAAACAAATATCAAGATTTTGTGTAACTTAGGATATTTTAAGTTTCCTCTTTATGTCTTTAATGTTAACTTTGAAATCAGAATATCAAATGCAAAAAGTGAGAAATTTTTGTGTTTTTCTATCAATCTAATCTCTGGCTTACTTAAATCTAGTCCTCTTTTACATTGACCTCCTTTATATATGTGAATTAGTCTCTCATTTACCAAATGGAGTCTTTCCTTTTATTAGAGAAGTGGGATTTCTCTCTTATTCTCCATATTGAGTATATGAAGATGGAGATAATGTATTCTCTTTAGTGTGTTGGGAGTTGGGAGTAGGCCACATTTGATTTGGATCTCGGTCTTCCTCAATTTATCTCTATAATTTTGTTATCTTTTGTAATCCATGGGTACATGCCCTTTTCCATACCTTCTGAATGTTTTCCTTAAAGCCCAGCGAATCCAGTTTTTTTTTTTCATATGAAATGATTTCATGTCTCTCATGTTAGTCATCTCCACTTAATTTATTTCTCTTTATTTCTTAAGATATGACCTCAGAAGTCAAAACTTAGTCGTACTGGAATAAATATGGATTTTGGTTAGTAAAACTGAAGAATGCAAAGTTAATTGGTGGAGAATTGGTCTCCAGTGGGGGGAATGTCGACTGTACATATCAAGAGTTGTCGGCAAATTCAGGGCAATTAGATTATTCAAATCTTATGGAGAGGTAGAGATAGAGACTAAGAATGGAATAGCAACAGTCATATGTGTAAATCAGCTCTCCATTCTGAACATTTTACCACCTCTCTTGGGTGCCAGTTGCCCCTTTCCAATATGCATTGTACTGTGTTCAGTATAAAGATCCTTCTCAAAATACATGGAATGTATCTTTCATTTTGTTCTCATTATATCATCATTATATAAATTGTCTTTCCGTTTGACTGTTCCAAATAAAAAATTTAAACACAATTAGGGATTTAGGCTTTATTACAATACCTGAATAGATCCACTTAGTTAATCAATACTTATTATATACTTATTCTGCATGAGGTACTACTTTAACAAAAGTGGACTCATGTTTTGGGCCTTAAAACTTATGCAATTGGTGGTAGTAGTGAGGTCTTTTTTTAAGAGCAAGAATATCAAATTAGGTATAAAAGAAGAATATTTGTTTAGAATAAGAAGATAAAAATATAAAATTTAAATTCTGAAAAATATTATAAAATTCAGAAAAATGTAATATTTCAATGAGAAAACTGTCTAAAATCTCTAAATACTTTTTTCTATATATATTTTTTGCTGCCAGTGCTTTAATTATTTCTTAAATGGCAGTGACTTTATAACACTATATAGAAAGAATAGAATAAATAAAATCTTTCTTCTAGCATGTTTGGTTTGAATTTGTTTTAACTATTATTGATTGTTAAAATATATAAAACAAAACTTTAGACATGTTTATTTTTTTTAAGAAATATTATTATAGGTTTATGCCATACAAACACAGGCATTCTGAAAAAAAATTCCCACCTGATTTTCAGTATTAAAAATTCTTTTGTATATCCACATCTATGTAGTTTTATTAGATTCAGGTCACCCATCTCTGGTAGTAAGTCCTAAGATACAAGAAAGCACAGATAGGAAAAAGACCTATTTTTCTGGAGTTTGCATTTTAAGGAAGAAAAAAGAGAATACCCAAAGAAAGAAATAACTTGAAAACTAAAGGCTGTGATTTTATCCTTTTCTTTTCTTTTTTTAAGATTTTATTTATTTATTTATTCATAGAGACACAAAGAGAGAGAGAGGCAGAGACAGGCAGAGGGAGAAGCAGACTCCATGCAGGGAACCCGACGTGGGACTCATCCTGGGTCTCCAGGATCACGCCCTGGGCTGAAGTCTGCGTGAAACTGCTGAGCCACCCCAGCTGCCCATTTTATCCTTTTTATGAGCAGTTCTCAAAGTCTGGTTTGAAGTCATTTGGGGATTTCCAAGAGATTCTTTTAGGGGATCCATAAGGTCTGATTTATTTCCTTAATAATACCTAGATATTTGCCTTTTATACTGTGTTGACATTTGCACTAATGATGGAAAGCAATGATGGACAAAACTTTTGGTTCCTTAAAATGAATCAAAAGTACTCAAATGTGCTGGTAGTCATCATGCATTCACAGTAAAAAGGGGAAAAGAAAGAGAGGGGCCCCTGGCTGGCTGAGTCAGTAGAGCATGTGACTCTTAATCTTGGGATTGTGAGTTTGAGTCCCATGTTCGAGGTAGAGTTAAATAAAATTAGAATTAGAATAGAATAGAATAGAATAGAATAGAATAGAATAGAATAGAATAGAATAGAATAGAATAAATACAAAGTTGATTTCACAAGTTGGTTTCACTTAAGAATGTCTTCAATGAAGCAATACAATTAATTAAATCTTAACCCAATTGTATATACAAACATGTACACATTTTTAATGATCCACGTGCTGAAATGAAAAGTATATATAAATGTTGCCTCCTTAGGAATCATGGTTATTTTGGGGGGAGGATCACTTGTACATATGTTTCAGTTGTAAATTAAACTAGCCCCCTTTTCATGAACACTATTTTTACTTTAAATAGAAACCGAAAAACTAAGGTTATCAACCTGGGTATTTAGAATACATTCTCCAAAACAGTGAAAAAGCAAGCACATTACTTGAAGAAGGCAACTCAGAATTTGTTGCCAATAATAAAATTCAGGGTGTCAGGCAAAAATGTGAAAGCTTCCCAATAGAAACTTTTCTGATGAGATTAGCAGTGATATTAATAATTGTAATTAATATTTCACAGGGGTTTTTTTTTGAATGACCAATACATAACACGGCAAAATCATCCAAGGATAAAAGATCCATTCAAAGTGCAAGAGTGACTAATTAAATGTAATATAACAGAGGATATAAAGTTCGTTGATATTGTTCAGATTCCACACTGCAATTAACCTTTAAGATATTATCAGTTGTCAAGTTTTGTTGGAGTACCAAGAAAATATATTCACAATTACCTGAAAGATGCTATTAAAATACTCCTCCCTTTTTAAACGACATATCTGTGTGAAGCCCAATTTTCTTCAAATACTTCAAAACAACATATTGCAAGGTAGATATGAGGACACAATCATCTTCTATTAAGCTAGACTTTTAAAAATGCAACACAATGCTCCATCATTAGCCTTCATTGTATTTTGTAACTATGGCTATTTTTCATAAAAGTAACTTACTTATGTTGATATGTAATGGTTTATTATTTTTATTATTTTCTGGAGATTTTATTATTTATTTGAGAGAGAGAGATCATGATTGGGGGATGGGGCAGAGGGGAGAAGCAGACTCCCTGCTGAGCAGGGAGCCAGCTGCAGGGCTCATCCCAGGACTCCGAGATTATTACCTGAGCCAAAAGCAGATATATAACCGACTGAGCCACCCAGGTGCCTCTATTATTTTTATTTTTAAATAAATTCATAAACACAATTTTCAGTTTTAATTTTTAATATGTTAAATACCAATAGCTATAATGTACATAAACCAAAAGCCCTTTGGAGTTCTCAGTAATTTTTGGGAATGTAAAGACCTGAGATTAAAAGTTTGAGAACCAATAATTTATACCCATCCTTTTTGTGTCTTTAAGTTTTTTAACTTTTATATCTTTCTAAGACTGAGCTTATCAAAAAACAGTCTCCTACCTCTCCTTGATTATCTTCATAGAACATCAGTGTTAGTCTTCTATTGTTAAGCTCTTGTTGCTATTACCTGTTTCCTGTTTTCATCTCTATTTTTTTTCCTCAGGATGATGATCCATGTTTTGTCTCATTAGTGTCCTCCTTTTTCTTGTCCCTGAACTCCTGAACTCTGCCTTGCTAACATCCACATATATGTGTCTGACCATTTATTTATTCTATATGATCTTTTTCTGCTGTGCCATCAGGAATTTGAAGTTGTACACTGGAGAGTGTAAAACATTGGTGGTCCTTTCCTCCATTTTATTTTCTTCCATAATATTTTCCTGTTTGCATTCTTATCTTTTATTTTTCCTATGCATATTCTAGGATGAGAATGAGAATGGGAAATAAGTTGGGCCATATAAGCATTATTTTTTAAATTCCTGGAAGATTTCTACCCTGGAATAAACTTTTTTAATTAGAATCCTGCTTCCTGAGTTAATGATTAGCTCTTGAGGAGAAAAAGAAACCGTGACAAGACTGATATAGGAAGAATAGTAAAGGTTGGGGAATAAGGGCAAGGAAAAGAGTCTATACAAATAATCACCTGAAAATACCCAGTCTAAGAACAATTACTGAGGTTAAGATCAAATTTTAAGTCAGAATTTACCTTCTCGGCAGGGGGGGCCATAGCAATCATTATCTATAATTGGGAGAATACTAGTATGTTAGAAGAGAGATATATTTCCTAGTATTTATTTCCAATGGGTAAACTTTTATACTGGGTCAATACACAATGTTTTCAGTGATTTAGCCCAAGGTACAGAACTAACTGTGTGGCTTTCCTTTTCATACTCTTGAGTAAAAATCAAAAGCGTTTTGTTATATGACGATTCTATGAAAGTGTTTTTGTAGAACAATACAGTTAAGGACCTAATTTTCTGCGCTTTTCATAATACAGAAAGAGATAGGAAAACCTAACAGTTCCTCTTCCTTTGGAGACTGGTTCATGCCTCTTCTATAATAACAAAAACTATCTACTGAGCATTTAGAACTTGCCTGGCACTGGGCTGGCATTTAATACACATCATCTCCACTCTGCAAGATAATTATTATAATCCCCACATACGAACAAGAAAACTTAGAGAAGTTAAGTTACTTGATGAAGGTTTATTTGACTGTGATGTCTACCTACTTTCTCTAAATTAATCTGTTTTGGGAGATTCTTAATTTGTATGAAATCTCTAGGTCAAAAAAATTGTAATGCTCTCATCAGAACATTAGGGGTTCTACCAATGCTAAAATGTATTGCATCCAGTCTGTGGTTGCCTGAAGCAGTGCCAGGCTGACTCACAAGACCCACGGGATTATTAAAGATACCTAACCTAACCCAGCAACTTTGTAGGTTCAAACCTACATCTTTAATTCAGGCCCTGAATCCATGTTTTTGTAAGCACCCCTGGATTTATGTAACTCAGAGTCAAGTTTAAGAACCACTTCATTCAATGTTACCTTTTGAACAATTTTTTTTTTCGGCTAGGAGTTTAATCAGAGTAGAATAGTAAATATTTTGCTTATAGGTTAAAACAAATGCCTGGTTTAGCTATTTTGTTTAATACATTAAATGGAGAAACTTGTATCTCATAAACCAGTTAAAGAGATGCCCCAATTTATATTTTATTATTTAAGAGGAAAGTTCTGCCTACAAAGACAAAGGTAATTTATAAAAACAAACAAACCAAGTCAGCAAGCAAGGCCAAAGCATTATTCTATAAACAACTTTGGATCCACTCCAGAGTTTAGGCAATGACTTGGTTAAAACTTCAAACTTCAACACCTCAGAGAAAGGAAGAAATGGCCTTGAGCTGGAAAATGTTTATGACTGGAGTTCACCAGTGTCCTCACAATAAGAGAACCCAATTCAAGATTGTCTTGTAGTTGATAATGAGTCAGTCTGTCTCTGATGGGCCATAAATATGTCCCCAAATTGACTTGATGATTGGAATTGGTGATTTAAGTTTTGTTCATCAGATAATGATGAGTATGGAAAGCTGACCACTCTGGTCCTTACAAGGATAAGAACAAAAACTTGTTCTGTTTTGTTATCATTTTCCCAACAGATTTAGTTGTTTTGGGGTGAGTACATACTTCAACCTATAATAATAATGAACAGAACTAAAAAAAAAATACCTTTAAATTTTGTCACAAAATGAAACAAGTGACACAGAAAGCTTATTCCCTTCTTTTCCCAGGATCCATTACACTTACAGTGCTCAATAAAAGGTAGACACTAACTGTAATGATTGGTCTATTAAAAATGTTATATAGAGAGGGTGAGGTTTGTTTGGGCATCAGAGTTTTTAATAGCTAAATATACTTACTTGGGATGCCTGGGTGGCTCAGCGGTTTAGCTCCTGCCTTTAGTCCAGGGCCTGATCCAGGAGTCCCGGGATCGAGTCCCACATCGGGCTCCCTGCGTGGAGTCTGCTTCTCCCTCTGCCTGTGTCTCTGCCTCTCTCTATCTCTGTGTCTCTCATGAATGAATAAATAAAATCTTTAAAATAAATAAATAAATAAATAAATAAATAAATAAATAAACCTACTTAATGAAAACAGGACACTTTCTTCAAAGTAACTAAGTTGTTGAAGAGCTCAAGGTTAAGTTCAGGTCTTTCACTGTGCAGTCTGTATATCGCTTCATTGGAATGTTGAAAATACCAGAGATTGATATTCTCCTACAGACTTCCTCAAAGCAAATGTAGAGGGAAAAATCTCTACAAGGGATATATAATCAAGATGCAAGTACTGACTGATGTGTTAACCAGTCTTATTATGGAAATAATTTTTGCAATATAGATGAATATGAAGTCATCACATCTTATACCTTAAATTACAATGTTATTTGCCAATGATATCTCAATAAAGGCAGAAATAGGAATATACGAGTCCTGGCTTGGATTATGTCTAATGGCATATTGCTGGTTTGGGATCTCATACATCTTAATACAAAGTAATTAATTGGCAGCAGCCTCTAGTGGATTCTGTGTGGCTTCACCAGCCTCCCCATTCCTTCTATCTGCCCCTTCTCTTCTACTTACTCTTTCAAGTGTTCTATCACATGAGCCACTCTCATTTGGCCACATGGTAACATTACTGCAGTTCCACTGCTTTCGCCAACCAGATGCTCTGGGAATATCAGGGCTCCACTCTGATATGTTTATAATAAAATAACACAACACAAAGAATGAAAACCTACTGTAAATGATCGACTTTAGTTAATAATAATAATATATCATTATAGGCTATCAATTGTAACAGATGTACCACACTAACACAAGATGTTAATAATGTTAATAATAGGAGAAACTGGGGAAGGAGGGCATATGAAAAGTCTCTGTACTTTCTGCTCAGTAAAACTACATAAGAAATAAAGTCTATTAATTGCTAAAAATAACACTAAAGAAAATCATACTCAGCATCAAAATTGTGTGAAATGTTTCAAGGTATCTGAAAATATTCTGAATTCCAGAGCCCAGTTTTATCTTTTGCTATTCCCACCAGTGTTTCCAATTAATCAAATAAATAAATAATAAATTAGAGTAACACTTGGGATTTCTTCTACAGTTTGTTTTTATATTTATCTCAGTGAAGAAGTGTTTATTTGCAGCATAGCTTTTGTAATGGATAAGACATTCCATTAGGAACAGGAAAGGAAAGTACTTAAAGAGATTTCTTTTAGATAGTTGTCAAAGGCAGTTTGTTTGTAATCTAATAAGAAGCATATGACAAGTAATTACTTTAAATAACTGGAATTGAGCTGGGAAAGTGATGAAGGTTTTTATTATTTCTTTACTCCAAACTTCTAAGCATATAAGAACCATGCAATATAATTATCTGGCTCTGACTACACTCACCGTAGGTCTCTTCCTTCCTTCCTCTCTCACCACCTTTCTTTTCTCTGTGCTTTCTCCTTAATGCCCCAACATTTAAAGAAGAATTTCTAGAGAAACTCCCAGCTGTGGGTTTCAGATTTCATTTTTGTGTTGGCTCAGATCCAGATAATCTGGATAAAACTCATAATTGTGGGAATGGTGCCTGTTGATAACACAGAATTCGAATTGCTTTAAATTGTTTTGAGTCCTTTGATTTTCATACTTCCCTGTTGCTCCTGAAAAGAACAAAATATTCAATCAACTGCTATTAATAACAACAATGACAACAAAAATTACAATATTTCTGTAACATAAATTTGGAACTTGACTCATTTGGTAAGACATTGTCTTGTTCACCAGCTTCATTTATTTTTACTTTGTGCTAAAAAGATTTTTTGATAGATGATACCGGAGGGCTTGAAATAGCAATTTCTCCCTTTCTATTTACTTTACACCAATTTGGTATCTAGAATATCAAAGTACTTCTTAATTTACACATTTTAATGAAAAGATATTTATTTGAAAAGGCTATAACCTTGGAAATACATGTAGCTTGCAGCGCAATACCTCCTTGCCTTGTGGTAAGTATATCATAATTATTTTGGATCTAGATAATATCTTAACCACACACACGTGTGCGTGCACGTGCGCACATGCACACACACACACACACACACACATCCTGCCTAAGAGTAAGGAAATTGTGTAATACAGATCACCACTCAATTGTAAATTCATACACATTGATTGCATGTTTATAGAGTCAGAGTGAAACCAAGTTTAGATGAAGACCCTAGGGCATTTGGTTGAATAGTCACAAAGTCAGAGCTTAAGTTTTCAATTCCTACTATTTTTTTTTCTGGTCCATCTCCTAAACACACGTTATTAAATCTTTTTACACGCTTGATACAGTAATTTGTGAATTCTCCCAGAATTCTTTTAAAATGATATAGTGAAATCTTTGGAAGTCATTTAAAAATCCAAAACCTCTGCACACTTGTGGCAAATGCATAGGCAGTGCCTCAGTAGGGGATAGTATCCCAGATACAGGACAATTGCACAGAGGAAAATTGCCACAAAAGACTTGGCAGGCCCAAATCTCACTTTTGTTCTCCCGTAGCCCATGATTACTATGCCTGGAGAATCATTTATAAAACTCCCATGTGTGGAGTCTCTGGATGATTAATGAATCTCAGGCTGTTGCAGAACACCCAGAGATTTGTCATCTCTGGATTTATGTTAGCAAGAATGAATTCCAGCCAATGTTCAAAGTCAGAGTGCAGCATCCTCCAAGTGGCTTGAGAAACTTCTGGCTCTCTGGCTGCTAATAGCTCTTCACTTTTTATCATATACTAATCATACATTCATTTTCCTCCCTTTATATTGAAAGAAAAATGTACTTCACGGAATAATTTTTAAAAATGTCTTCAACTCCACATTATGCTCTCTGTCCTCTCTCCTTGTCCCTGTTTTCATTTGTCTCCCATTTCCACTTTATTTTTATATGTAGGATTACCACTCTGTAATTATTTCCTCCCTTAGTTCTTTCTGTACACTTCTGTCCAGAGAGTCTTGTCTGTATTTCCTTAGGATTTTGAATCATTTCTCTGTTCAATAATCTCTCTTAATTTTTCAGCTTCTGAAGATTTCTTTCCTTTCCTTTCCTTTCCTTCCATCATTCCTCCATTCTTTCCTCCTTATATTCTTTTTCTTACTTGTTCTTTCACTCTGTTTTGTTCCTCATCTCTGTTTTATACTTCCAATGAAAATCTCAAGATCTGTAGCAATTGACAGTGATTCTGGAGAAAATCTTGGAAAGAACTCACAATGGTTTAAAACAATCCTCTACTTTGACAGGTCCCCCAAATGGGGTACTCAATTCAATTCACAAGTCCAGGGAATTGGCATATATGTTTTCCTGAATAAATTTACATAATGAATGTAAGAGGTCTCATAAATTTATGATGAGATGAAATAAATATTAACTGTATGAATTGTGGGAAAGCTATGAAGTAAAATCTACATATTCAGTGAGGATGAGAATGTGGCTGAGTATGGTGAAAACCATACCAGAATTCTAAATATCTGCCTGACCAAGGAGTAGGAATACATTTTAAGAGAATGCAATATAAAGAGCCCTATTCTTTCCTCCTTCGTTTCACCAATGGAATGGCAATGAACTGTGTGTGTGTGTGTGTGTGTGTGTGCATTTTCAGGGATGAGGTAGGGGTACAGAGCGTCTTGGTGTGTAGTTACTCTAAGACCATATCCTATAACCAAAACTTATTCCTTGAAATTGAACTTTTACCATTTTAGTGCACATTTATGCACAAAATATCAGAGCAACTCATTTTATCTTAATATCTGTTGAGCCTTTATTTATTTATTTATTTATTTATTTATTTATTATTTATTTATTTATTTTTAAAGGTTGTATTTATTTATTCATGAGATACACAGAGAAAGAGGCACATGGCAGGGGGAGAAGCAGGCTCCTTGAGGGGTGTTTGATGTGGGACTCTATCCCGGGACCCCAGGACTATGCCCTGAGCCAAGGCAGATGCTCAACCATTGAGCCACCCAAGCGTCCCTGTTGAGCCTTTATTTAGAAGAAAAGTTGGTACTTTATGCAAGATTGAAGGGTGGTCTATTCAAGAATGCTGGCGGAAATGCTCAACCCTTCTATTACCAATACTTTAACAGTGGCACCAAATGTGCTTTGCTCTGCTAAAAGCCCCCAAATCCTGCTCCTTGGAAAGCAATTTAGCAACCATGTCCCATGCAGAGTCACATCACCTACATATCCCCAAGCCTAAATAGATTTTCTAATTCTTCCTTAAAGCCATTTCCGGGATTCTTTCTGAACTTTTGGCAAGTAGCAATTTCTCCCTGCAGTGGGCAAATAATGGTCCTCTAAAGATGTCCTCACCCTAAATCCTGGAACCTATGAATATGTTATACTACATGGAAAAAGGAATTTGGGTAGTAGATGGAATTAAGATTGTTAATCAGCTGATTTTCAAATAGGAGATTATCCTGGGTTACCTATTACTCCCAGTGTAATCACAGGGTCCTTAAAAGTGGAAGAGGAAGGCAGAAGAGGAAGTATGAATGATGTAAGGAAATGGGAGATGAAATTTATTGGCCATTACTGACTGCTATAGGTTGAATTTTGTCACCCCTCCCCAAAATATGTTGAAGTCCTAACATCACGTACCACAGAATATGATCTTATTTAGAAATAGGGTCAGGGCAGCCCTGGTGGCTCAGCGGTTTAGCACCACCTTTGGCCCAGGGTGTGATCCTGGGGACCCGGGACCCAGTCCCACATCAGGCTCCCTGCATGGAGCCTACTTCTCCCTCTGCCTGTGTCTCTGCCTCTCTCTCTCTCTCTCTTTCTCTCTCTCTCTCTCTCCTCTCTCTCTCTCTTTCGCGCGCGCGTGTGCAAATAAATAAATAAAATCTTTTTAAAAAAAGAAATAGGGTCTTTAAAAAGGTAATCAAATTAAAATGGGGTCATTGGGGTGGGCCCTAATGTGAAATGACTGGTGTCTTTATAAAAAGAAGATATTTGGACACAGAAACACATGCACAAAGGAAAGACTATGTGAAGGGACAAGGAGAAGAACAAGTAAAAGTGGAGTATTAAAGTTGTATATGCAATCCAAAAATGCCAAAAATTACCAACAAACCACCAGAGGCCAGAGATAAATATGGAACTGATTCTCTCTTACAGATCAGGAATCAACCCTGCCAACACCTTGATTTCAGACCTCTATCCTCCAGAACCATAAGACAATAAATAAATTGCTGTTATTGGGAGCCACCTATACTGTGATACTTTGTAATCGCAACTCTAGGAAACTAACACACTGGCTTTCAAGAAGAAAGGGATCTGAGAGCCAGTAAATGTGTGCAGCCTCTAGGAGTTGGAAAAGAAAAGGATATGTATTCTCCTCTAGAGTCTGCAGAAAGGAATATAGGCCTGCTGACACTTTAATTTTACCTTTGTGTTATGGATTGAATGTTTGCATCCTCCGCACCCTACCCCTGCCCCCAAATACATATGTTGAAGTTCTAACCCATAAAGTGACTCTGTTTGGAGATAGGCTCTGTGGGGGAGGTAATAGAACTTAAATGAGTTAATAAGGGTGGAGTCATAGGGCTGGTACCCTTATAAGACTGTGCTCTCTTTCCACACTATGTGAGGACACAGAGAGAAGGCAGCCTACTCTAAGTCAAGAAGAGAGCTCTCACCAGAAATCAAGTTATCCAGAACCTTGACCTTTGGTTTTTCAGCCTTCCAAACTGTGGGAAAATAAATGTCTATTGTTTAAGCCACAGAGTCTGGTATTTTGTTATGGCAGTCTAGCTGACAAAGATACCTGGTGAAATTCATATTGAACTATTGATATCCAGAGCTATACTGTAAAAATCTGTGTTGTTATAAGCACTAAATTGTAGTAATTGTAGATTGACACCATGACAGCTGTAGGTTAGCTTATCTTTAAATGATCTAAGCTTAAAACACACTTTAATGAGAATGTCTATATAGATTTCAGATTAAAAATGCAACGAAAGGAGAGCCAAGGATTATAAACATAGCACTGCACAACTACTATTACCTTCATTTCACAAGTTCAGATTTTACTTATTTTTTTAAAAAAGCTTTTAAAGGACAATTAGTTACAAAATAATTCTTCTTATTATAAAACTTGTTGATTTGGTAACTTAAAATTCAATGAACATGATATTTCATAGAAAAAAGTCAAATGATATGGTAAATGATTGCTATTTGTGGAATATTTCACACCTATAATTTTATCTGAAGGCTATAAATTCTTGATGCCCATGAAGCATGCATAAAGCAAAGAATTAGCATTTTTAAGAAGACCAAGGTAGAAAATATACCTTGACAGACAGTGGGGAAAATTTAATGTAAATAACCAAAGCTTTAAAAAAAAATGCTAACTAATGTAACATTTTACCATAACCAATAGTTTGGAGTATCTAGTAAACCCCAAGCTATATACTCAATAATCTGTAGATTTAGAAAGTTTATAGACTAAATATCCTCAGATTTCTTCCAATTCTGCTATGTAATAACTGAGTAGCTTTTAGTAAATATTTAACTCTTCCTCCTTAAATACTAACATCTTTAAACTTTGCAAATCAAATAATTTAACTCTTCATTTTTGTATTTTAACATCATTAAACTTCTATTTATGTGAAATTTTTAATTATGTTGTTTAGTTCATCTGTGTAAAGGATTCGGCGCCATCCTAACACAGAATGGGTTCTGTATATCTTAGCTATTATTAATATATCCCGAGCGGGTTGTGTCAATTAGCTGTTGCTGCATAACAAATCATCACAAAATATATTGGCTTAAAATAATATCTGTTTATTCAGCTTGGGATTCTGCAGGCTTTCTGGGTGGCTGTTTCCTCTGGGTCAGTTCAGCTGATTCTGCTGGGCTAGTGACTACTGTCAGCAGGAAGACTAATGGGGCTGGATGACCTAGGATTGCTTCAATCTCATATCTAACACACTGTGGGCCAGAGAAAGGGGGATGATTATTAATCCAATGATTTATCATCTAGCAGGTTAACCTGGATTTTACCATATTGTGGTCAACCACAAAGTTCCTAAGAGTAGTAAAAGGGCCAGCATCGTTGTATATGAGTTTTTCAAACCTCTGCTAGCATCATGCTTGCTAATGTGCCATTGATCAATGCCAGCCTAAACTCAGTATAGATGAGTACCAGCAAAGGTCATGGATAGGGTACTATAATTTGTGGTCATTTTTCCAATCAACCACAACTGTGAGACCCATATATACATATGCATTATTTAACATGCCCCTTGAGATGTCTCATGTGCAACCCAACAATATGTGATATCTAAAGTTTATCTTGCTCATTTTTTAGAGTTTTATAATACTAATCAAAATTACTTTCATATGACTTTCTCATGCTAAACTACTAGAGGTTATCTCTGATTGTTCCTTTTCCTTTCTATAATATCCAGTCAGTAAGCAATTTCTTTGGATTTTATCTTCTGCAAACTTTTAAATCATTACAT
Organism: Vulpes vulpes; assembly: GCF_048418805.1. Lineage (NCBI taxonomy): Eukaryota > Metazoa > Chordata > Mammalia > Carnivora > Canidae > Vulpes > Vulpes vulpes. Next base: position 29,899,052 of record NC_132785.1, on the reverse strand, counting down.
GATTTAAATCATTATATTCTCCAGCCCCACAACTACCACCCAAATTCATGCCACCATCATCTCTTTCCTGGAGATGTAACTTGCCAATTTGGAATAGCTATTGAATTAAACTCTGCATCCTTTCTTCTCCTATTCAATCTGTTTAACATAGTTTAGATATATACTCTATAAAATTCACACATAATTAACTCGTATAACTGCTGAAAAACCTTTACTGGGCTACAGTGGGGATTTGAAAAACATGGAACTTGTATGGAGAAAGTAGAAACAAGGAGACTAAGTTTTCAAGAAGATGGGTAGTGATAAAACTTGGGAAGTGTGTGTGTGCATGTGTATGTAGAGGTTATTTTTGGATGACAACATATGAGTGTGTTTATAAGAAGAAGTCCTTAGAAAGTAGAAGAAGGAAGAATCAAGGGAACAAAGCCCAGAGGAGGCAGAAGAGATGGAAACTCGAGCATAGGTAGGAATCTGGGGTCAGATGACATAGGCTGATTCATGTGTTTGGATTTCATTCAGTAGGCAATTAATACACAATGCCTGGCATAGAGAATGTAATGAAACAACTGTGAATAAATGAATAAATAACAAAGATTTTGATGAGGAGAATGACATACTATCACCTGCTTTCCAAAAATAAATCTGGCTTAAGTATGATGATATTGGAAAAGTGAGAGGTTTGAGTTGGAGAAACTTTTTGGGCAATAAATACATCATTTTGTATGAACAATAAGGACCTAGACTAAGACTGAAGAAAGAGAGGAGAATGACAGTTTCAAGGAGACACTTAATAGGTGAGGACCTGCAAGTTTTGATGAACACTTGATGAGAAGCAAGATAGAGAGGTATTAACTGCACTTAGACAGACTTCAAAGTTTCTAGACCAAGAGACTACAAATATTATTGAAAGAAAAAAGGAAGAAACACATTTGAGGGTTGTTGAGAAGACGATCAAGTCCAAACCCATGTCCAAACTGGATTTGGAACAAGAGCAAGGCTCCATGTCCTGACACTTAGAAAAGAGCTGGGATAAGGTTTCTTGCTTCCATGTTCTTCATTTTCTCAAACTTGGATGCTTTTGCTATACTCCAACTCTTTAATTCCACCTTTAGGACATCTTTTAGCTCCTTGTCCCTGATCTGCCTAGCTGGATTTACCGCTTTTTCCAATCCTCTTTGATAAAACTTTGCCTCCTTTTTTAACCAATTACTTCACAAGGTCTTACATTATAGTGAGTTTACAAGCCTGCATCTCTCACTAGACTGGAAACTACTTGGGATGAGGGGTGAAAACTAATAAATAATCTCTTATTTACCTGGCATCATTTAAGATTTTTTCTTCTTTATGCTTTACTCATAAATAACAAAATAGGTGTGTTTTTTATAGGGCACAAAAAAACCAAATATGCAGACAAATCAGATGTATACAGAACAAAATTGTGAGGAAGTTAGAATAATACATTTGATACTGAAAAATGCATTAAATCATTATTATTTATTTCCATGGTAATATAAGAAAAACACTGAGTATAAGTCATAAAACTTGAGATCTAATCCTCTTCCCTCACTGACTCTATTGGAGAAAGTCAATAAAACTCTTTAGCTCTAATTTTTCTTATATATAAAATGATGTTGAATTGTCTCTAAAATCTTAAGGAGTTCTCTTGTTGGGGCACATGGGTGGCTCAACTGGTTAAGTGTCTGACTCTTGATTTTGGCTCTGGTCATGATCTCAGGGTCATGAGATTCAGCCCCGCATTGGGCTCTGCACTCAGCAGGGAATCTGCTTGAGATTTTCTCATTACCTCCCCCTCCACATGCTATCTCTCTCTCTCTCTCTCTCTCTCTCTCTCTCTCCCCCCATTCATTCAAATAAATAAATCTTTAAAAAAATTCTTCACTTTGCTACCATTTTTGGTTTTTGAGTAATTATGTAGGTAAAACAAATAAAATATCCTAATCTAAAGGAATCAGAAGATATGTAGCATTGTCAAAATGTACTACGGTGAAATAGTAACATTTTACCAGGTCCCACTGCAAACTTCTGGATCCTATAAATCTTCATTCAGATGAACACAGCTGAGACAATAACATCTGAATTTTCTTGACATTTAGGAAGTTCAATTACCCACTCTCTATGCCAAGTCTTACTCACATAACTGTGGAACAGTTCTGCACATAATCCAAAGCAGGATAGTATATGTGTAGGGGCACATCCAACTTGACCACCAAATTCTGAGTTTGTGTGTTTACTAATAAAACTTCCCATCATTACAAGATGTATGAAGACTTGTTTCCCCCTGCTCCTTTGCACTAAGTACAATGATAAACTCTGGAAATAAATCAACAACCAAAGAAGAACTTTTTAAAAATTAGAAGAAGAAGGTGAAGGTGAACTGGTTAGAGATTCCAGGGTTGGAGAAACAGCACAACAGGAAGGTATCTTACAAGACCACAGTCACCAGAAGAAGGTGACCTAAACTTGATGTTTCTTGATTTCCAACCTAGCAACAAAGGGTATCCTAGATTAATTTGTTCTTACTGTAGATCAAAGGAGAGGGCCTCTGACAACACCAGGTGCATCCAGTAAAACCAACAATTGCCACTGATTCTATGACTTCTGTCTCCCATCCAGAAAAACCATGTTTTCAGGTGATGTGGCAAGGTAGATAACATCACAACAAGTACCCAGACCAAAAGTTTCTCATCTCTCCAGCCAGCCTGAGATTCTCATCTACCACCTGAAGACACCATGCAGCTACAGGGCACCAACATAGGGGATCATGCCCCAACAAACACTATATGGAAAACCTTCTTTGTCTCTACCAGGCAGGGAGGAACACATCACTACAAGTTCCCAGCCCAGGAAACACTATTTTATCTCATGGGCCCAAGAATCCCTTCATGTATCTATCTGGACAAGGCAGCCTGGCTATGGTAAGCTCCTGGAGATTTCTCAAGTAGCATTACCAGGGACCAGTAAAATCCCCAGTGACATGAGATAAACCAAATAGAACAACATAGTACAACATAATCTCTGAAAATTAGATTATAATTGAATCATTAAAGCAGACCAGAACTTGGATTCCAAACCTAAACAGTGTGTCTTCCTGTTAAAATAAAATAATTAAAATAAAATAATTTAAACAAGAATCTCCTTATGTTCAGAACACAATAAAAATCATCATTATACCCAGAACCAGGGAAATCATGAACTGAATAAGAAAAGACAATCAACTAATGCTAACACTGAAATGAATATGATGCTGGAATTATCTCACAAGGATTTTAAAGCAACTATCATACAATGTGTTAACAAATAATTATTAATTCTCTTGAAATGAGAAACATAGAAAACATTAGGAAAGAAACAGAAGCTAAAATTAAAAAACAAATGGAAATTATAGAATTGAAAAATACAATAAGTTTTAAAAAATCAGGGGATGGGCTCAATGGTAAAGGGGGAGAGTTGATGGACAGTAGACTCTAAATCTGAGACCGAACAATAGGACTTATCCAATCTGAACAATTGAGAATATAGGCTAAACAACAACAAAAATGAACACATCCTCAGTAAACTGTGAGACAATAACACAAGAGCCAACATTATTATCCTTGGAGTTCCAGTGAGAGACAAAAGATAGAGGGGATGAAGGAGTAAAGAAATAAAGTCAGAAAATATCTCAAAAGATACAAACCTACAGATTCACAAAGTTGAGGAAAGACACATCATAACTAAACTTCTGAAATTTAAGCAAAGAAAATATCTTAAAATGCACCAGAAAAAAATGGCACCTTACTTGAGTACATGGAGGCCATGAAGAAGTGACACAATGTTTTTCAAATGCTCAAAGAGAACTGTTAATCCTGAGTTTTATACCCAGTGAAACTGTCATTCAGGAACTAAGGGGTAATAAAGACATTCTCACATGAAGAAAAGCTAAAAGGATTTGTCACTAGCAGACTTTACCTTAAGATTGATGAGAGGGGCTGATGCTATGATACCAGTTTGTATTAGTTAAGTTTATATCAGGTTTTATACAGTAATCTGCCCTCAAGAATTTCATATTCCAAGGGCAGAGGCTCTATTTAGATTATTTCAGTAAAACAGTGAAAAAAAAAAGATAGAACCACTCATAGGGGGTGTTATGGAACACATAAAGTGGGTGCATTAGGTCCAAGCATTGATACCTGGAGGAAACATCCTATTGAACCTTTAAACCAACTGCAGAAAGCAGTTGTAAAGTTGTAAAGGATGGATTTCATTGCAGATCCTTTATGAAATAACCAGAGTCTGGACAAATCACTATGCACAAATGCATACTGTAGGGACTCATTAATTTCAATGGAAAAAGAATTCACTTGCTTTATCAAGCTATTATACTTAGCAGCAAAAGAAAGAAAAATATCAAAAAGTACTCTTCAGGCACCTTGTAATTTTCTGCAATAGGAAAGTTCTTAATTTCTTTCTAAAATAGCCCTATGGACCCTCTTTTCTTTTTAATAGTCAAATGGCACATTTTAAAATAAGAAAAAATAAATTAAGTAGTTTGTGATAAAGCTATCTTCTGTTAGTGTGACTGAAAGATTTGTATCCCCTTTCCTTTATTTGAAAATAAAAAAACAAATGTTAATGCTGTAGAGCAAAACTTTTTGCAATTTAGCTAATAGAGGAATTTTCTCTTATACACTAAAATTACAACAGAGTTTATAAAATTATTTTTTATAAAGAAACCTATTTGCTATCAAAGTGAATATGTATCTGTGATACGTACAATAAAATATAATTATTGTTAAAATCACAATCCATTACCTCTCTCTACTTCTCATCTAACCATCTGGCCACTGAATTTTTATCATCTCCATCTCCTGAATTTACTCCTTAATCTCAGTTCATTACCCTGGTTGAACAATCATCATTTCTCATGTTACTATCACAGTAAATTCCCAGCTCACCCATGGAGCTCTAGTTTCATCCCTTTCAACTATCCTTCATAGAACTAAAAATGTAAATGGTCTTTCTAAAACATGCATCTTATTACATGTTTCCTGTGTTTAAAAGCCTTCAGGGGCTCACAATTGCTTTTAGACTAAAATTCAAAACCATGGCATGGTCCCAATACTTTCACAGAATAACTCCTGATACTCTTTTTAAGGTTTTTGAGATGTCTGAACTTTTTTTCAAGAACAAGAACTAAAATCTTTATCTTCTGATATCTTCTCTGCCCTTCATATCTTTTTATAATTTCAAAAATATTAATCCATCATACCATTCTATCATTTCTGAACTGTATTTTTTAATAATTTCTAAAATGAAATTTAAGTCAAGTAAAGGTGTGTATGATCAACAATATTCACAAATCATTGGATATTCCATAAGTGAGAAACAAAAAAATTAGTTTTTCCCCCCAAATATAAATGCTTCATGGAGGTTGACTTCTATATTCATTGGAACATAGACTTAACTGTAGTTAATGGTGTCAATGAAAATACAAATGGTGCTTTCACAAAGTGCAAACGAACATGCTCTCAGTAACAACCTGGTATAGTTAGGAAGACTGCAGCAGAAATGAGAAAAGAACCAGAAACAGTTTAGATGAACTTGAAATGATTTTACAGAGAATATAATCTATTTGTTCTTTTTTTCCTGTGAGCAGTCTTCCATACAGGAAGAAAAAGAAAAAAGAAATTAAGACATTTGGAACCTCTGTTATCTATAAACCTTTAAGGTTTTGTTTACCTAATTGGATTACAATGAAACATAAACATGAGGGTCTGGCCTTGACATTGGACAGATAGAGTACTCAGCTGGGTTCCAACTGCTGGGAAATCTCCACCAGAAACTTCTCAAGTTCACTCACAAGATGATAATTTACTCCCTAGGGCAATCAACACTTCTAAATCAAGAGAAGATGAATTGTATTTCAAGGTTAACTCAGCACAGTTCTCACAGATTTAAAACAGAGAAACATGATCTTTATTTGAGCCTAAGGTCTGCATCTTCCTCATTATTTTTAGTGTTCTCTTAATTTTATTTGCATTTATGCACTTCTTTAAGTCACACACCAATGTATGCCTAAATTTCCTTTAGGTTTTCCATCATGCCCTGCAGAGTATCAAGCACAAAGGAAGTGTTAGTTAGGGTTTTTGCATTTTGCTATTTCGTGAGCATAATAAAATGATTATAGTTTCCAAAGCACTTTCAAATTATCTATCCCATTCAAACTTTGTAGCAATGAGGTAAAGCAGATATTAAATGAATCATTAAGGCAGGCATAGTGATGTCTGCCTCAGTGGTCATTTAGAAAACCATCATGAGTGAAAGCTCTACCTCTCTGCGCTGCCAGAGGGGAATATAGGGTTTATATTTTATAAAGAGCAAGTTGGCTGCCCATCTAGAGTCTCAGTCATTAGGAGAGGATATGCTGGAGAAAAATGCTAATCTTTCTATGGCTAGTCTTGGTCTTTACTATGACTACCACCCGAATCACTTTTACCTATTTTCTGAAGCTCTGTATTAACTGCCTAACCAGTCTCCCTTCACTAGCTGCTTCCTTCCTTCAACCCAAGGTTTTCTACAATGCTTCCAAGAGTGACCTTTTAAAAAATGCACATTTGATTTTGTCACTCCCTTGTTTTTGGAAGTAAAAATTTTCCATGTTCTTAGAATAAAGATCACAGTCCTTCTAATCATATCAATGACTAATTTTGATAAAACCATGTTAATGACTAATTATGAGGTGATGTGATAAGAAAAAAGAAGGTAGGACTATCACACTAGAAAATAACATGAAACATGGGAGGGGCAACTGGAATTATTTCAAGTTCTTTGTGTTATTTGGAAAGAGATTTAACATACAAATATGTATGTTAAAAATATAAGGATATCATTTTTATATACTCTAGTACAGCATTCTTAGATTTCATATTGGAAGCCATTATCTCAGGTGACCTTAATTTTGATAACATAATTTGTCTCTCTCCCACACTGATAGTGACCTTCAGGATTCACTTAGATCACAGAGAAAGCCAGTGGACTGGCAAGCACCTCCTCTCAAGTGCCATGCTTGTTCTCTAGTCAACCTCACATAGTTTTGACTTATAAAAACTCATATGTGGGGAAAGTACCCCTTCATAGAAAATCAATTGTTGGTGATGCATATAAAAAAAATCCCCCCAAAATAATGATTCTTAGCCATAAAGCAGAAGTTTTACAGGGGAGATTATTTGCAATTTTAATATTTGTGAAGTTTGGAACTTAAAAAAGAATATGTGTTGTGTAAGTGCTAGCAAACTGTTTTATGTAACTGTAAGAAGTTCTGCACCTAACCAATTCTGCAACTCCCAATCATACAGAAGTGTACTAAAGTATAACTTTGTAAATCAGTTTGGATTGTTAAATTTATAAAACACACACACATACACACACAAACCCATTGTTGTTATATTTAAATCATTTAGCATAAAGTAGATGAAAACTAGTTGACCAAATCTTATATTTTTCAACTTATGATTCTGGTATTGTATAAAATCTAACAAAATACACTGGTATTTAATCTAAAGAAAGTATTTGATGCAATTTAACATGAGTTAGTTTATAGAAATCTTAATTGCATCGTGAATCATTTTTGAGCTTTGGCTTTTAAAATATTTTTTAAACACAATATAATAGCAAAATAATTATTAACCTTCAAAGGAATAAAGAGGTCCTAGTCCTTGACTCACAATGCCCTGCATGTTACCCTTCCCCACTGCTCATCCATTACCAGTCCCCTTCCTCCAAGCTCTCCACACTCAGCCATAGTGGGTTTTAAGTTGCCTGACTCTGGTAGTTCTCTCCTGCCCTGTGCTCTCAGGCCAACAAAACTCCATCCCCCCACCCCCCACTCCCATGTTTCCCTGGATCCTCTGCTCTGACTCTCTGACTCTGCCAAGCTGGCTGGGATGGTTTCATCCACAGATCTCAGCTTCAGTCACTTCCTCCAGTAGTCTTTCCTGTCTTTCCAGTCTGGGTTAGGTCTTCTAGACTACATGGAATTGTCCTCTCTGGTAATACCCAGCACATTTACATGTGTTTATCTCCTCTTTATCTTTATTCCCCAACCTCACTCTAGTTCATCAACAAATTCCCAGTACCAATTGATGCATGGCACTGAGTAGATGATTTATAAACATTTGTTAAATAAATCTCCTCTTACTGTAAGTTCTGCCTCTCGTGAGCAATTTTCAGTAATCTTTTTGCCTTAGAAATTTTCATATTCTGGGACCTTTGCCTCCTGGTCCATTTTATCCTCTGCCCAGGCTCACTGAGACCAGTTTAAATGTCACTTGGGTGATGGGCACTAAGGAGGGCACTTGAAGGGATGTGCACTGGGTGTTATACTATATGTTGGCAAATTGAATTTAAATAAAAATTTTTAAAATTAAAAAAAGAGGGTTATTCCTGATTTTTTTTATTTTTAATAAAAATAACTGAAACATTTATTGTATTCAGGGAGTTCTAAAAGCATGCCAGTATGTCATTAACACTTATATGAGATTGTAATATGTAATAATGGTGAAAATTACCTGAAATTAAAGCATATTTGGAACATTAAACTTAATGTTTTTCACAAAAGAATGCCTTTTGAAATTAGATTGATATAATGCACTTCCACACAGTAGCTTGACAACATTCTGAAAAGCATAATAGTGTAATTTGTAAAATTTGGGTCAAGCCTTATGAAATAAACAATAAATTGCTCTGGATAAGATATGATGTATAAACCACTGCATTAGAAAATTCCTGTGAATCTTGCCAGCAGAAAGTTGTAGAACAAACAGGCCAATAATAAGGACTCACTAATTTGTAATGACTCCTTGAATATTATTATTGCTAACATCTTGTCAAATATGGTTTACATGCATGTAAGAGTCTCAATTTCTTTGAATCACATTCTCTATTAATTGTATATTCATACTGGAAATATAAATGAGGTCATCTTTTCACTAAATCAATCTAGGTAAATATTTTATATTTTGCAGCAGTCAACTTTATTAATCAATGATAATTTTAAAACTTTAATGGAAGCATTTGGGAAGCTTAAATGTGTATAGTGTAGAGAAGATATATTTTGAAGATAGTACCAAAATTAATAGCAGTAAGAATTAGTGTGTTGTGAATAGTGGAACAGATGGGAAATGATTTGATATTTTAAAAATGAACTTATTCCAGATTGAAGCAATTACACTTGCTCATTGTACATAATACTGAAAAGTCTAATGAGGAATTAAAACCTCTAATAATATCACCATGTAGCAGTAACTAAATAGAACATCAGAATTTTGCTGTATTCTATTATTTTCATATACAAATTTCATATATACATAGATAGTTTCAGAATTAAAATCAGACAAGATTCACACTTTTAAAATCTTTTTTCCCTAATTTCATATTATTTCCTAGGCATATTTAAAAAAACTTTTTGAAATACATAGAGATAGCATACTTTTCCTTTGAAAACAAACATGATTTTAATGCTAGCATAATATTCCTTTTATGATTATGATTATTATTATTATTATTATTATTATTATTTTTAGTAAAAGAGACCAAGTGAGTGAGTGAAGGGGCGGAGGGAGAATCTTAATTAAGCAGGCTCCATACTCATTGTGGAACCTGATTTGGCACTCTATCTTATGACTCTGAGATCATGATCTGAGCCAAAATCAAGAGTTGGATGCTTAAACAACTGAGCACCCAGGCTCCCCTCTATTTATGATTAATTTATTAATGAATTCTCTAATCATTAGATGCTCAAGAAATTTCTCATATTCTAACATTCTGAATAACAAACAGTATTGCTTAAAAACATTTGTGTACATGTTTGATTATCTTATTAGCATAGATTCCTAGAAATGTAGTCACTGAATCATAATTTATGTGTATTTTTAATGCTTTTCAGAGTATTGCCAAATTGCTTTCCCTAAATGTATACACTATACAGTTTAATAATTTGTTTATGAGACTGCCATTTTTAATTTATACTCACCAATACTGGGTACTATTTCAAAACATTATGTCATCTTCATAGTTTGAAAAGGTACTTCAAGGGACAAAATCTTTATTAGTGGTAAATTCTTTACTGTATATACTTAGATGTCAGTGAAACAATCTTAGAAACAGGAATGTGCATGGAATAGTAATAAGAGTCTGTGGTTAACTGTCTGGAGACTGGCTTTTTAACTTGACCTGGGGATGGTATGAATTACAATCTAAAATATATTTAAAATGCCAAAAAGAGAAGAAAAGACAAAGGGAGGTGGAAGGGAGGAATGGAGGGAGGCAAAAAGGAAGTTTCTCCAAGTATTTCATGTAGTTTGTTTATTTGACCTCAAACTTCAATCTTGTATCATGTATGAGATTTGAGAGTGGGAAGAGACATATTAGTAGAAGATGCTCTTAAATCTTGGACTGAAAATAAAAAACAAAGGAATATAGGAGATTCGCAATTTGAAAATATTAACTCTGAGAATAATGACTGCATCATTTCTTCACACTACAATTTTATTTTAAAAATATCTTGTAGGAGGATGCCTGGGTGGCTCAGTCAGCCAAGCGTCCTACTCTTGATTTCAGCTCAGGTCATGATGTTAGGGTTGTGAGATCAAGCCCATATTGGGCCCTGCATGGGCCTGCTTAAGATTCTCTCTCTCTCCCTCTGCCCTCCCCCCCTAAAAAAAGAGAAAAAAATATATCTTGTAGGAAAATCACTCTCTACTGAACCAAGTAAGAGCTACCTCTAATTACATATACATAGCTGTAACACACACATACACACACACACACACACACACACACTCTTTTTCTGGTGCAATTATGTGAACACAAATATATTGAGAATGTCCACTATAAAAAAAATCTCTTTTTGCACTCTACTTTTCCCATTCTAAGAACTGGTCAGTATTTAAGTATGATTGCCTTGTCATTGAAATAAAATGAAAAATATAAAATTTTGAGTTTGGATGTGTTCACAAAGGGTACAAGCAAGTGTAAACATTTGTAACCATTTACTCCTCTGCCTATTTGATGGCAGAATCAATGGTTTTCCTCTACATATCAATCTAATCTAATGATGGCAAATGAAGCATTGTCATTAGCAAGTATTTTTAACTAAATAGAGGGTAACTAAATATTATCCATTACTTTAGAGATTTTGGTGGGAAATAGAAAAATAAATGTTGATATTTCAGTATGTATCTGGCTAAACAATAAGGAAGAATCAAGCATTTCCATGACAAAAAAGCCAAAGTGGTCCCTACCCATAGTTCCTACAGTTGGTTCTGGGAAGTAATCAGTTTGATTCCAGTTGGTCAAAATGGAGATCAAGAGCTATCCAGAAGATGTTGAGGGGCTCCTTTAATGTGCTCAGGTGAGGAGAGTGGCATTTGGGAATTGCCTCAAGGAGTAGACAGAGCTTTAACATCAGTCTTACAGACTAAATTTCTCACATACCAAAATATGTGCCTTTGAAAAGCACATAACACTTAAAGTTTTCCTTGAGTTTCCCAAAGAATTTTTTTGAGAGATCTTATAAATATGAAATAAAGTGACAAGGTAATAAAGGAAAAGATACAGAGGTGGGTGGGGTTGGTGGAGGTTTCAAGAAATTCTGCATAATGAAACTCAGAAACAGTTGTCAAGCTTGTTCTCAATGTAATTTGTATTTGTATTGAGTCAGAGACCATTATTCCCACAAGGGGAATGGCTTAACAATTCATCAGTTCTTTCTCTGTAATTGAAAGCCTCTCAATTATACTCCTATAAGGTGCAGAATCTGAGAAAAGGAGTGCTTAAAATGTAAGCCCAGATCAGTGTAAAAGAAGAGAGCTGTCTTTGAACCGGAGGTATCAGGTGCAGTTAGAACTGTGATTTTTTAAGGAACAGGATGAGTGGTCTTCAACTCATATTTTGAAAAATGCCGTAGTTATGCAACTTTTGTACTTCAGATCTAAATATAATATCTTATGAGAACTAAATATCCATGAAATCATTATGACCCTTAGGATTATATAATATTGTTCTCATATTATAGAAAACAGAATTGAGAAATAATGAATTAAATGATGACTTAAAGTAAATTAATAGCTAACATTTCTTGAGCATTTACTATGTGCCATGCACAGGGCTAACTAAACACTTAAAATTTATTACCTCTTTAATACTCAGAACAGCCCTGCAAAATAAGTATTTTCTTTCATGTTGTAGATGAAGCAAGTGGGATTTAGTTTAGTCACTGTTGTGATGGCTCATAACTAGTAAATAGCCAAATTCTTTGACTTGAATTAAGACTTTATCAGGAAACTTTTCCATGACTTTGGTTGTTTATTTTAGTTAAACAAAATTCAGCTCAAGGATTGTGAATGTTAGAGGTAATATCTATCTTCACAGTTATTTTCTTGTTTCTTTGTTTCAGTATTTAAAAATATACTTTTATTTTTGCTTATTGCAAGAGTATATAATGGCTTTCATATTTAGACCTTGGGGAATTCCAATAATTGAACATAGAGAGGACTCCAGTATTTTCCCATTTCAGAAAAAAATTCTTGAAACTTTTCCTCATTGTCAAAACATCTACCACATGGCTCTTCTGTAGTTTTACTCCATTTTATGAAGACTCAGCTAAAATTAACCCATGAAAAAAGGCATTGAGTTATGGCATGTTTCTTTTCAATCAATATCTAATTTGATCAATTTACAATTTTTAGTAAGTTGTCTTTTAAATGTCAATGCTGAGGTTTTAAGATAGACTCCTATTATTGTCCACTCTGTCCATTGCCATCAATAGCACCTTACATGATATGTCCCATTTTATAGGGGGCAAATAAATAGTTTTGGGGCTAATTTATAAGCATGAATAAACTCTTTCTAAATGACTTTATGTGTATATCACTTACTGTACACCTAGCATAACTGTTCACTATCATTATTATTAGCCAATAAAATAATAACTTATATCTTGGAATGTTTTACAACCTGGGGCAGATGGATTAAGTCTAGAAACACATACAGATAACCAAACATTTTCTAAACAATCAGGTAAATAAAATGTACTTTGGTCATGTATGTTTTGTGCACTTGACTTATTTTCCCTTCTAAATTATAAAATATTCCAATATGTTATTACATTTGCTTATGGTTTGTTGGATAAAAAATAATAATACCCTAAAAGTGTAGGATCCATTTTATAGATATACACAATCACTTTCATGAAACATAAAGCCTTGTTATGGTCAGTTAAGTTGATATTTAGCTTTTAATAACAGTGTTTTTGAGTTTATGTGAAGCCCATTGACCATTTGCTTCAGAATAATCTGTGGCATTTGAAGAAGTATAGTTTTTGGGGAAAGGGCTCTTAAATCAAGCTTTCAGTTTTTAATGATCTAACATTTGTTTTTTTTTTTTAAGATTGTATTTATTTATTCATGAGAGACAGAGAGAGAGAGAGAGAGAGAGAGAGGCAGAGACACAGGCAGAGGGAGAAGCAGGCTCCATGCAGGGAGCTTGACGTGGGACTCAATCCTGGGTCTCCAGGGTCAGGCCTCAAGTTGAAGGCAACGCTAAACCACTGAGCTACCCAGGCTGCCCCAATGATTTAACATTTGAAGTAAATTGTTCATTAGAAAAGTAAGTTTTCCTACTCATTGCTTATTTTATAGGAAATATTAGATTTGTTTAGCCTCTTAAGTTGTAGCCATCATAGTCCAGACTGATACAATGTAACTATAGGAAAACAGATATTTATGGATCATAGATAGAGTATGGTCCAAACTTTGGTGTTTAAATTTTGAAAACCATTTTCTTGGGAAAAAAGGTCCATGGCAAGTAGTTTCAGAATAATCTGGGATGTTTTAAGTAATGTAGATTCTGAGTTCCTTGGCAAGCCCACTGCATCAGCATCTCTGAGGTTGGGGCCTAAGAACTTGTTTTAGGCAAACAAACTAGTGATTTTTACTCATACTAAAATCAGAGTAAAAGCTTATTTCTTGCCTCTTGAGCTCATAGCTGGAAGTGGTTAGAGGTATAGCAACTGTGTGGGGAGCCAGTACAAGCTAATATGAGTCCTTCTTCAGTGAGTGATTTGTTGCTAAGATAATGCAGTCTTGGACAAGGTCAAAGAGCTCTGAAGCTCTATTCAGTTTCACAAGAGCTGTTGTTGGTGAGGAAAAATGATTTTTTCTCTACCTTTCTAGGTTCTTGTCTGAGACCTCCAGCCACCCCATAATAATAGATATATTGATAAAAAAAATCAAACAATTTTAATTACATATGCATATGCGTACATGTGGGAGCCCTACAAAGATATGAGACTCAAAGACATTCAGACAATTGAGGCTTATATACCACCCTGAGCTAAGGAAAAGGATAGGGGTCTGGAGCTTCAAAGCGGAGGAAGACCATTCACAAGAAGTTGAAAAGAGGAAATGATCAGTAAATAAATCTTTGCCCTGCCACTCAGATAAGTCTCAGATGAAAAAGTTATCTCTGGCAATAACTCTCTTCCTGGTGTAGACCCCTATTCTAAATTCCTTTAGGCAGATAATGGGAAGGTAAAAAGTTTTTCCTGAGTCCCCTGGATCTTGACTGCCTTCAGTTCAAAATAGTCCATATGCAAATATGGCACATTTTGGGGTGTCATATTCTGTTCTCCTTTACAACTCAAAAATCCTTTCCATCACACAACCCTGGAGGGCAGGAGTTTGGAATGGACTTGCATAAGATGGGCCATTACAAAACAGAGAGCATAAAATCTACGCCCTGCAAACAGACAGTTGCCATATCTAATTACTGCCCGAGTATCTCTCTGAATTATGAGGATTCAAGGTTACTAGAATGGTTAGTAAACAGAAATTTCTAATTAAGTTAATTAGATCAGGCTTAAACAGAAAACCTTTCTGTGTTACTATTTTTGTCAATAACAGAAACTCAAAAGCTTGGCTGTATCGTATCATCAAACTGAATGCCAATGACGATGATTCAGTAGACATATGGACAGGATGACCATACATACTGGTTAATGTGGAGCGGTTCTGATAAAAGCCTGACCCTGCGGAATCACTAATAGTGCCTCTTTTGCTCTCAAAAGGGTTCTTGTTCAAATGATAAATTATGTGTCTGTCTAGTCTATAGATATATCTTTAGAGAAAATTGGTCAAAGTGTGACACATCCTTGAATTTGTGTGTATATTTTTAAAATAAAATGTATGATCTCCTCGTTTCATGAAAGCTGAATTCTCAGGAAAATGCTTTCCAGCTAACTGAGGTTTCTGATAGTTTGGAATCTGATCTCATGAAATTACCTTTTGTTATATACATAGATATATATTAGGCATTTTGTTTTGGACATTTTAAACAGTCCAGTCCCAGGGAATCAGAAGCACTTGATAATTCATATTCCCCAGGCACTAAGCAATAAAAGCAGGATCCTTTACCCATAATTGGGAATTAAAGTAGTTTTTATTGTATTTAAAAGTCTTTTGAAAGGAACTGAATTGAAAAGTAGATTGGTCTAAGCACTCTGAAAGTAGAGGATAGAAAACAGACAACAACAAAGAGCAGATAAAACGACAAGCAAATGATTTTGCTTTATGCCAGGGAAGGCATTTGGTACTTTCTATTTAAAAGGCTCTTTGTGACCATTAATTAGTTAATCCTAACAACCTCCTGGTAGCATATATCAGCATTATTATCACTCACTGCAGATGCAAAATCTGAAATACTATAAGATTAAGAAGCTTTAGCAGGAAATGAAAGCTAATGAATGGTATAGTAAGAATTAGAACTGAATCTCTGTTGGGCAATTCTATTTGGAGTCCACCAGGCCAGAATTGTCTGTAGTATACCCAACATACCGCTCTATGATTACAGAAGGGCACCCTGAGGAATGCCTAAGTCTGATAAGAAAAGATCAGCTCAAAGCTACTTTGAAAGCTAAATGGAATGTATGAGTCCATGAGGCACTGAAATGCTATCTTTGCCTCAGACCTCCATGGATGAAAGACTTGTTTCAGTTTTTCCCTGAAAGGAGACACAGACTGAAGAAAATCAGCAACTGGCCTTAGTAATAGACTTTACATTATATCAGCTTACAACAAAGAGTAACAGAGAGGGACTAAGGGAACAAAGCTTTTTATGTTTTGAGCTGCAACTTTCCAGAATAATTACAGCTATGCTTTGAAACAAATAGCTCACTGGGATCATCATCAGAAGGAAATCTTGCTGCAGTGTTCTTAAACTCAGATAAAAATCTGAGAAGGAGCTAGGGAACTTGAAGAAAGCTCAGAAGTAGTGAACCATTTGTTCTTCTACCTCACACCAACCAATAAGTTGCCAGCCAATTCAATGAAGAAACACAATGACAAAATTCCTTTAAGCAAATAGTAGAGAAGTAGTAGATTAGATGATAGAATTTTTCTAAATTACCAACTAGTCATTTAGTATTGAGAGGTTCAAAACGTTTTCCTATTTTGTATTATTTTGAAATGAGGAGTTCTTTAGAAGAAAAGACTCTATACTTACATCAAAACTAATTCCAGATATGTTATAAATTTAGATGAAAAAAGTACTGGAAGAAAATAAAGATGATTTCACATAGTTTTGGATAGATAACATTATTTAAGTTTGTCACATGAAGTAATAGAAATATATAGGGAGAAGATTGATATATTTTCTGTGTAAAACATGACAAAATATTAAGTAAAGACAAAGTATAACTTGGATATGTGATGGGATGGAGGTGCTAGCTAACACTATGGTAGAAATAATTTTATAATATATAAATGATTAAATCAACATGTACACTTTAAACTTAACTTACTAATATTATATGTCACTTATATCTCACTAAAACCAGGGGGAAAATAGTAGAAAAAAATACTTGGAGAAATAATTGCAGTGTATCATTAATATCATTAATGGATTATCATCACAAATATACAAAGATCTCTTATAACCAGTTAAGATCGATAAATATCCAATAGAAGGTTGGTGAATAAAATAAATAAAATAAGAAATACTATTGGCTAGTAAGAAATTTTAAAAATATGGAACCTCACTATTAATCAAAGAACATTTTATTTAAAAATATGACATTTATATGTAATACAATAACTAGAGTGGCAAAGAAAAAAATAGTATTACTATGTAGCATTAACATGCATATAAATAAAAGCATACCTTGAAAACTGAATTGCTAATTGCTAGGAAGTATCTGGGGCAGTATAACAATATGTATCAAATGCTTTAAAAATATACATGTATTTGGCACAAAGATACTATCGAAAGAACTATATCTTGAGAGAAAAATGATCCAACAAAGATCTAAGTATAAGGATTTTTGGGACTCCTGGGTGGCTCAGCAGTTGGGCATCTGCCTTTAGTCCAGGGCGTGGTCCTGGAGACCTGGATCAAGTTCCGCATCGGGCTCCCTGCATGGAGCCTGCTTCTCCCTCTGCCTCTGTGTCTCTGCCTCTCTCTCTGTGTGTCTCTCATGAATAAATAAGTAAAATCTTAAAAAAAAAAAATAAGTATAAGGATTTTTAACAAAGCAATGTTCACAATATCCCAAATGATGTAAACAAAAGGAAATTAATTAAGTAAATTATTATACATCGTATAAGGAAGTACTAGTAGCCGTTAAGAAAAGAAGAACAACAGAACTCAATCCTATTAAATGAGTTCTACAAACAGTGTTGATTTAATTCCCAGGAAAACTATACAAATTGGCAGAATCTTTAATGACCTGACAACATAGATGTTGTCTTTTCTACACAAAGAGAATGAGTTGGTGTTTACTCTAAGGTAAAATGCTTTGGGCGAAGCTTAAAGCTGCTTTTTGGTGACATTCCATCTTTGTTCCTTTGGCTGCCCTAAGGGTCCAAGGCAAGATAATCCTGCAAAGATTCCTCTGAAAAGTACTGGTGAGCTCATTTATCTTAGGAAAATGAGAATCATTTTTATTCAAAGAATGGTATGTAAAAATCATATTCAGTGGATTCAAACAGATGTAACTATATCCTTTAGTCTTGTTATAAAGTAGTAAATTGTATGGGCATTTTCATTCTGTATTACATATACATCTGAATCCTAAAGCTATCTTTACCTGACCAAGAAAAGGACAAAAATTCCCACCAAAATATTCATTTGCCTAAAAGAGACATTAAATACAATTCTATAATTTATCACTTCCATGTCTCTGGGGTGCATTATCTGTTTTATCACAACCCGATTTCAGCTTCTCTTATTCAGGGAGAGAATTTTAGAATAGACAAGATGGATTCCCACATAGCTGTGGTTCTCAAACTTGAGCATGCATCACAATCACCTGAAGAACTAGCTATGGCACAGATTTCTGGGTCCCAGCCCTCAGAATGTCTCACTCAGCAGGTCTTGGAGTAGAGTCCAATTTTGCAGTTCCAAGTTTCCAAGGTGAGGCTGATGCTGTTAAGTTTGGGCAGCATATGTACTGGCATCTTTAAGGCAGACATCCAGAAATTGTATTTGTCTTATAATTTACACAATTCTATTGATTTATGACATGTAAGATGTGTAATATGGTGATACCATGACAAACTTCCTCCTGTGGTTTTTGCATATTTTATACTTTAATGAATACATGAATTTCAAAGTTTAGAATAGAATGAAGTCATTTATCTAATCCATAGTTATAGTTAAGCCAACTGATCCTTCAGTATTCAATCTTATTCTTATGAAATTAACTGATAGATGGTACAAAGTGAGAATGAAATCAGGTATCATTTGTTACTTCTTATGTCATTATTTGGAAATTCTTAAAATGTAAAATACTTCTATTTTTAAACTGTACACTAAGTAGGGTATTCTGATGAAGAGGTAAGGCATAAGGTGGATCCAGACAGTGATGGACCATATGTTTTATGTATGTATACATTCTTTAAATCATGAAAACAGAGGCTCAAAGAAGTCAAAATTTGCATAGGCAGCACAACTAGAAAGACAGAAAATGGTGCTCCTGGAAACCACAGTATTCATTTCCAGCTCTAGAGTTCTGTGGCTAAGTTGCTGACATCTTTTCCTTTTCTTTTAACTTCTGGAATCAACCACTCAAATGCTATTTCAAGCCAATTACATACTTCAAGCCTAACAAGCTTCCAAAATTTCCAGAACTACTATATCAGTATTAAGAATAATAGTGATTATCTTGTGGGGTACGGAGTTAGGTCAGTAAAAGCATGGTGAGGTGTGCGTGTGTGTGTGTGTGTGTGTGTGTGTGTGTGTCCGGGTGAGAACTCTCCATAATAAGGATTTAATTTTAATTTCGAAAGATGCATTATTAAAAAAAATAAAGATGCATTATTAACAATCATTATAGATTTCTTTTTTGATACAACCATATAACAAAGTGTTTATCATGCTTTTCCTCTTTGCTGTCATTGACAATAAACTTTATGTTTTTACCTACTTATTCCTAAAAATTCTTAGTAAACACTTTCCTATTTCCAACACCACCAAAACCTTGGCTCATTATACAATTCCTAATAGCATCCAGCTGATTGCCCTGCATTCCTTTACCCATATGATCAGACATTTAATTGTTCAAACACGCTGTAACTGATGCCTTGTTCTTTTTCAGGGATCATTTATCTCATCATCCATTAGGCCTACAAGTCTAATGTTAGAAGGAACACTTTTTCCTCCTCTGGTTTCCTACAGGAGGGATCTGGACACTATTTTTGCCTTTCTCTGCCCCTTTATTCATTCCATTTCTTGAGTTATCTGGCATAATGTGTCTGTTTGGAAACATCTGGACAAGCTTCGTTTCATTCTATCCTTGCTCTCTCTAGGGAGCAAGATGCCTGCAATAAGCATTAATTTTGGGGCTACTCCTAGGAGATGTGGTTCTTCTCCAGAAGAGACTCCATGGGCTTGTACTGCCTCAACTAGGTGGTTAAGCCTAAAGAATTCAGAAGTTCAGGATTAACAAACCTTCTTTCTTAATGGCTCTAAAGCTGTGTCTTCTAACCTTGTCTCTATTAGTAATAAAATAAAAAGTTTGTGTCATAACCTGAGTAGGGAAGGGACATACTATTGATTGTGGCCACTATAGACCCCAGTACCAACCATAAATCTCATGTTAATTTCTATCCCTCTGGGCTTTTATAGACTTTACATTATTTATAAATCCCTCTCTATCTTTCCCTTCCTACAAGGGCTATGGTTTGTCTTGTTTTCCTCCCCTATCATATGTCTATGCATATATAAGATTCCACATGATATCATTTAGACAGATACATATAACTTTATTTGTCTAGTTCTCTTTAAATACTGCTTTCCTTCTTATATCTTTGGGTTCATTGCTCTTTTTTCTTCTTTCAGTGTCAAATTCATTCTCAGACTGGTCTTCATTGGCTTTTCCAAACTGTGACGCCTGCTTCTTCTACTTAGCTGCAGATGCCTTTGCAAAACTCATGTTTGATATTTAGTACAAATAGAGGAGGCATTCATGAATAGACATGAAAGAAACATCAACAATTAATTAGGATGACACACTAGTTGAAAACACTAATCAAAGTATATACTAGTAAGTGGGTTTCATCTGCAATAAAAACTGAGTTTCTACATTGCTCTTTACACAAAATAAAGGAAGGCAGATTAAACAATTAAAATAACAAAATAATATATATATAATACAAGTAAACAAATAAAATAATGGGAATCAAAATTCTAGAAAGAAATGTGAGATTTACAATATTGAGCTGGAAAAAATATCTTAAGACACATAGCTCAGAAACCATAAAGGAAAAAAAATTTGTAAATTATAATAGAAAAATTTAAAAACCAAACAGAGTGAAATGTTTTGATTGATGGCAATTTGGCAATGTTTTTCAAAGTGACAAATGTACACATCCTTTCTTATACCAGAAACTCTAGTTCTAGGATTCTTGCCACTAATACACTGGCATCTGTAAGAAATGGCACATTTTTAAAATGTGTCATGCACTTAAATGCATCATTAAATGTGAATATTCATTTTAGCATGGCTTATAGTTGCAAAATATTGGAGAGTGTAATTGTTCTTCAAAAAAAGACAAATTCAGTTTTGGTACATAATTGGAGACAAATTCAGCAGTTCAAAATAATGAGGCAATTTGGTGTTTACTAACAAACTGATTTATAAGATAATCTGTGAATAACTTGTTAACTAGGGAAAAGTATAGGACAGGAGATGTAGTAGACTACTTCTTAAGTAAAAAAGGAAGATGAAGGTGGAAAGAAAGAAAAAGATGCACTTAGTTCTATAAGAATAAAGAAGAAATCTGTAGATGTGGATCACCCAGTATGAGGAATTAGTGAGAGGAATAAGTGGACCAGGGAACTGGAATGAAAGGGATAACTTTTCATCATATTATCTTTGGAACTTTTAATTTTGCTTGCTGTAAATGTATTACCTGTTAAAAGATGTATTTTAAAAGAACATATCTGTATCTATAAACTCCATCTAAAATTATATAAAATTTTAAGCTTGCTTATAGTCATCTTCTCCATTTCCTCCCACTTCTCAGGAATTGTTTAAAGTATCTGGAATTACAGTTCTCAAATGTCATTAACTTTTTAAAAAAGATTTTATTTATTTGCTTAGTTTAGAAAGAGAAAGATTGAGAGAGAGAGAGAGAGAGAGCGAGCAAGCAATGAGCAGGGGAAAGAACAGAGGGACAGGGAGAGAGAATCCCAAGCAGACTCCATGCTTAGCACAGAGTATGATGTGGGGCTCGATCTCACAACCCTGAGATCATGACCTGAGCCCAAATGTAGAGTTGGAAGTATAACCAATTGAGCCATCCAGGTACCCCTAGACTGTTATTCACTTTAAATTAAAAACACTTAGAACATTATGTTTCATGTTAGCAAAGGCTATATATTTAAATTTTGTAAAATGCTGAGTCTATAATTCAGAAGAGTGTACCTATGGAACATATTTATCTCTGACTGCAGTTGTTACTATCAAGTGTGAGAGCAACCTTGTTTGAACAAAAGTACCTGGGGAGCGTATGATCTAGAATCATTCTAGAGAGAGATTCGGGAAAATAAAGTTTAAAGAGATATGGTTTAGAGAAAGCTTTGGTAAACTTGCCAGAGTACTAATCATTACTTCTCAGTCTAGAAAGGCTGGATTTGAGAGAAAGATACAAGGTAACCATACCAAATCCTGCCAATCGACATGACCATATATTACTTTACTCCCCTTTCTGCTTCTGCCCCTTCTACAAGACTCTTGGTTTCCTGTTTTCTTTGCTGTTTCACAAAATATCTCCACCATGTAGTCTGTATCACCTGCTATGGTCGTTTGCAAAAAAACAAAACAAAACACACACACACACACAAAATCACACCACAGTAGTTTTCAGCTTCCCCTATCAAGAGATGGAAGTCTCTTTCTGCATCCCTATATCAGGGCTGCCTTTGCTTTCTTTGACCAATAGTAACCCATGATGGTGAGGTTATGCAAATTTGTAACCCACACTTCTAGAGACCTTCCTTTCCTGCTGCTAATGATACCCTGTGAACTACATGACCAAGCTCAGGCTAACCTTCAGGATGATGACAGAGATGTGGCCAATGAGACCTCACTGTCCTATCAGATAGTTGGTAAAAACTCAGGAGAGCCATCTAGTTGACTAGCTACTGAACATAGACACATCAAGAGTCTACTAAAGCTGGAGACTCACTCAGTTGCACTTGGCCCAAATTCCTGCCCCCCCCCAACCCCCAGAATCATGATCTAATTAAATGACTGCTTTTCTAAACTATCTAGTTTTAGGGTGGTTGGTACCCAGCAAGGCTATATTATTTTGGAGCAGTCCCTCACTTCTCACCTCCAATGTCAGTAAGTATATTACCCTGATGAAAAATCTTTCTCAACACTTCTCAGGGAAATACACATCTCAATTTCTAAACTTGAGTTTTGATTCCATAAGTAATTTCTTTTTTTAAAAAAGATTTTATTTATTTATTCATGAGATACACACAGAGAGAGGCAGAGACACAGGCAGAGGGAGAAGCAGAGAAGTTCCTCTGGGGAGCTTGACGAGGGACTCGATCCCAGGACCCCAGAACCATGACCTGAGCCAAAAAGAGACACTCAGCCACTGAGCCACCCAGGTTCCCTTCATAAGAAATTTCTGAAACAAACAAAAAAATTTTCCTTTCACTGTATTCCCAGACTCTAAACGCAAGTTTGTCTCAGATCATTCTGATTCCCTTCTACCTTGTCATTTTTTTTCTACCAACACATCCCTCTTTATTGCCAAGAAGGTTCACTTGCTTAAGAAGCCTCTTTAGACTAATCAACCTGGCTCATCATCACTTCTCTCAGGCTAGTGGTCTGAAAGAAGATTGCTAAAATACCTAGGACTTCTTCTTTTTTTTTTTTTTAATATTTTATTAGCGTAACAATTTATTAGCAGAAATTAAAATGACACCTCTAGATCTCAACACATGTTGGATCTTACATAATAAACAACACGAACATATCCTTCCAGAAGAAAAAGACCTGCTATTAACCAACTCCCCCCTCTCCTGCAACAAGCTGCAACCCATCAACTCATCCTCATCCCAAAAAGGGTTAAGCCTGATTTATATGGAATGGCATCAAGGCACTTGCTTTAATTAAAAAAGATATATGTGGTATAAAATATGTTCCTAAAGTCATTAGCTGTGAATAACTGAAAAAACAGGGCAGTATACTGAGTACACAGAACTGAGACTTTATGTTCATTCACCTATCACCTGATAATGTCTTGTTTTGCCTGCGGTGTTATAGACAGTTTTCTAGACCAAGTTTAATGTGAGATTATGTCCTGAGGAACACTAACTGATCTTTGAGACATATAATTCTTCAGAAAAAAATACTTGTTTTGATAAAATACACCTGGATTATACTGGGGTGAGCAATAGTAAACTGGTTTTTGTTTGTTTTTTACACCTTAAATCATTTCCTTCATAACATTATATGAACTGTTAACAACCAAGAAGATCTAAACTGCTCCCGAATTAGCCATGGCACCATTAACATTTACTGAACAGATTTTAGGAACCATTACTGTAATATTGCCTCAAGCTTAAATGCATAAGGAAAAAACAACAACAACAACAGTTAAACAAAACCTTTAATCCTAAATGCCTGTGTGAAAAAAATAAGAAAGAGAACTCATTAGTGATATGGAAATTAAGGAAGCTTTTTTATTTCTCTTAAAATTTGGTACCATGAATTTCTAGACAATGAGAATTCCTTTAGATGTTAGATCATCCATGTTTTCATAATATTTGCCCTTGTGGCCAAAACAGGTATCTTAAATAAGATATGGCTTAATCTCTGATTAAGTCATCTCATGACTCCCATATTATCAGAGTAAATGTATAAACATAACCACAGTTTTGTTAACAGTGAATTGTATCTGTGACAGGCTGAAGCCATGCTGCCCTGTTAGGTGCCACAGTACTTTCATATGACCTGAACTGATCACCGATACACCAGCATTTTGATCCCTTGGGCTAGAAGGCAGGCCGGGCAGCCAGGGTTCCAGAGGATGCCTTCTGCCCAAGTAAGTCCTTTATCTATTTTCAATATGCTGTACACATAGTATCATCTTCTACATGTGCTATGAGAGAAAACTTTGGAATTTTCGAACTTTAGTGTGTGCAGACTCAGCTGGGGAACTTGTTAAAACACAGATTCTGAGGTCCCATTCCTAGAGTTTCTGATTCAGTCAGTGTGCAGTGGGACCAGGAATATAGATTACTAATAAGCACTTCTCTGAGGCAGATGATGTAAGAAGGTCTTTTTGAGAAAACACTGGCCAATCATAGTATTTGTTAAGAGGAGAAAGAGAAATGTGTGTATGTGTGTATGTGTACATAACACACACACACACATACATATATTGTTTCCCTTAGCATCTTCTTTACTCCCATCCTATAAATGTGGGAATGGTATAGGCTTCCCTTTTGGACTTCTCTCTTACTCTATAGGTGATTTATTCCAAGATCAGGGTTTTAAACCTCATGTATGTGCTGATGACCCCCAAGTTTGTGTCTCCAGTCCGGACCTCAATGGTGAACTCTGGACATGGTTATTTGATTTTCTACTTGTAATCTCCATTTGAGTTTATGACAAATAGTTCAAACTTGACATGACCAAAGCTAAATTCTTTTATCTCCAAATCTTCTCTTTCTCCAGTAGTTACTACTCTAATTAGTGGCATCTCTGTCCTACATTCACGGTTCTGGCCAGAAGTCTTGGTGTCATTATTATTTCTTCTCATCTCCAAACTACCATTATATTCCCTAAGCTCTGGCTTCTAAGTATTTCCAGAATCATAACTGTCTCATATTCCCATGGCTACTCTCTAAACTAACTCACCGTGCTTCCCATCGAGATTGTTACAATAACTTACCAGCCAATCTCTCTCCTATCCTCCTGTTCCACTTGCGATCTAGTCTCTACAGGGTAAGTCCTATAGACTGAATCTTTGTCATACATTGAAAAAGTCATACATTGAAATCTGAGCCCCAACATAATGGTATTAGGAAGTGGGGTATTTGGGAGGTGATTAGTTCATAAGGGCAAAGCCCACATAAATGGGATTAGTATCCTTAGAAAAAAGTCACCAGGGGAAGAGAGCTTCCTTCCTCACCTCTGCCCTGTGAGGGCATGATGAGGACACAGCTGCTTATGCACCAGGAAGTGGACCCTCACTGCCAGACACTGAATCTGCCAATGTCTGGATATTTGATTTCCAGGCCTCCATAGCTGTGAGAGACAAATTTCTGTTTATTTGTAAGCCACCCAGTCTGTGGTATTTTTGTTACTGCAGCCATAATGGATGGACAAAGCAAGAGAATCTTTTAAAGTACAAGTTAAACCACATTAGTCCTCCATTCAAATCTCCCATATCACTCAGAGCCTAACTAAAGACTCCCCACCTTTCTTTTCCTTGCTGGATCTCTCTGGACATACTAGTTCCTTTATTGTCTACTTAATATGAGAAGCAGTTGCCCATATGGGGAACTTTGCACTTGCTCTTTGTTCTGCATGATTTACTCCTCTTCCCTTCAGATCTCTGGTTAAATGCCACTTTAATAGAAGAGAACTTTTCTGACCCCTATCACTTTCTAGGCCCCTTATCCTATTTTTGGTGATAGGTAATCATCACTTGACATATTAATTATTTTCTTGCCTTTCTCTCTTCAAAACAATCTCCATGAAAGTGGGAAATTCATCAGCATTACTCATTGCCATATCCTCAGCAACTAGAACTGTGTTTATCTCAGAATTGAAACTCAGTGTTTCAATTAGTAAGTAGGTGCATACATGATACTATAGTATAAAATTTCTGTTCAGCAAATAGTATAGTATCATTAATTCACTTATTGAAATATACTATCAGAGGGACCCACCCCACTCCAATATCAAGGGTGACATATACAGATTGAACAAATATTAAGGTAAATGAATAGCTAACAGTTCATTTTTGAGCATTCATTTAATAATACTAAGTGTAACTACTAAATATTAGCCATGGTTTACACAGAGTTTTCCACTCAACCATCAGATCCTCACTACTATATAGACAAGTATGATTAACACCCCTTTTTATAGATGAGGAAATGTTGCCAGAGGGTTAACGTTTCTTGCCCTTGCTCAAACAGAAATTATGGGACAGGGTAATAGTAGGTGAGATTTATTGTGCTTTCAAGAAGTGCCTGGCTCTGCATAAGTGCGTTTCAGGCATCAGGTCAATGAATCCCGTAAGAGCCCTCTAAGTAACCTACTATCCCCGTGTTGTGGATGGAAACAGAAACTTAGGTTAAGTTATAGAGTTAGAGAAGTTAGGATTCAAAAGTCTTAAACATGTGCTTGTCACCTGTGATTCTATTGTTTCCCACAGGCCTTGAGTACTCTCTGCTCTGCTGTCTAGCATTTTTACTATCACTACTGAGGTCAGCTTCTGGTAGACTCAACTGTATTCTGCTGGACACATTCAGAATACAAACGAGTAGGATATGAAGCTATTCCACTCCAAGGGTTAAAAAAATGATGCCACATTGTCAAGTATTCTTAAGTAAAATATTAAGAATACTAAGTCATTCAGCATTTAAGGTTATTGCCTAAACAGATTTTTCTAGTAGGTATAACGGTCAAGGCTCCATGAAACAGTAATATATTCAAACATTTTATGTAGCAGAATATTTGTTGCTGTGAATATAATTAAAATTAACCTCTTACCTTTGGCATTCAATTTTTTTTTCAAATATATATTTGGAAGCAGCATTGAACAGTTTAGTCTTACTTTGAATGATTCCATCAGCTCTTGAACAATTTGTAGGATCTGTGAACTGAACTATCCTGAAATCATGCTATAATATCATTTTTTGAATTTGGGATGCATTTGTTCTTTTGCAGTGACGAAAAGTTAGGTAGGAGGATTGGACTTGCTGTACTACACTAATGAGATTTTCTGGACTGCAATTACTCCCAAGCAGAGTTTTATTATTTTTTTTAAAGGTGATAAATTACTAAACATATGCTGTGTGACTCGAGTTGTTTGGTGAAGAGGGTGAGATTGATGAGCCCAGATGGGCCTTTGCAATGAAGACAGAAAACCAAGATGGTGCAAATTTTAATTATGCTCTGTTAATAAGATATATGTAGAGAAGAGGTAGATATGAGAAATATCTAAAGTTCTAAATTTCTCATAAATCATTCATTCATTCCCCAGTATGTGTTGGGTGTTTATGTGTGCTAGGCCATGTGATATATGGGAAATTAGGGATCATCCAGTGATGATTACAGTCGCAGCCCTCAAGAAACTTACACTCTAATGGCTTTCTAAACATTGATACTTGTCTCTGTGAATTTTCAATAAATTCTATACCACATGGGGTAGTACAGGGTAAGTGATGGCAAAAACAATGTTGACCTTGGCGTGTTTTATTCTGTACTGGGCATTTGTACTTGCACAGGTAGGAAGGGGTAGGGATCGATACCTTCTTACAAGAGATTTTTTGTGAGCTCTCAATTCTGTTTCTCCTTCAATATAGCTGAAATAGTTAAATGCTCAGTTAAATTATAGGTTAAAGTGACTTCCAGTCTTTTATAGATCATTTTCCAGCTATATCACCTTAACCAATGACCATAACCACTGATAAAGATCAGAGTAAATAAATATATAGAGATCCTAAGTCCTTGAAGAAACACTATAATGAAAACTCAGGAGGCTGGTGTGGAGAGTATAATTTAACTATACTAATATTAGCTTTTATTAAATCTGAGTTTATTACCCTGATTCTTAAAACTTGTCTTTCTGAAAATACAGTTTGGTGTCAATTTTACCTTTAAAACAACCATGCAAGTAACCAATCTGTTTTGTTTTTAATTAATACAGGATAATTAATTTGGCTAGTCAGCAATGCACAATGTTGCTTTTAAATTTGTGGTTTGTGAAATTCCATTTAAAATTTTTTAAAAATGGGGTGCGCCTGGCTGGCTTGGTAGATAGAGCATATAACTCTGAATCTCAGAGTTGTGAGTTCAAGCCCCACAGTGGGTGTGGAGCCTATTTAAAAACAAACAAAATTTAAAAATGTAGAATTGTCTCTACTGGTGTGGTCAGCTCCATGATGACCATATCATAAGGTAAATATGCTATAAGAAGCTGGATAGGAAATATATGAGTCGCAAACCCTAAATACGACTTTTAGCTTTAAAGGGCCCCAAAGTATTTTTCATATGTCTGCTCCCAAATTTAAAAATCATGAAATAACATCTCTCTTGATTTGAAGAAAGTCTGTATCCAGTGATATCTTGGACAATGGAACAAACGGCTTGATTTCCTGATGCTTGAATCTGATTAAAGCAATTATTTGATCTAATCACTTGTTTGTATATATCTAAGATATTCAAACTGAAAGATGTCATGATCTTGGGTGACAGTCAAGACACCCTTAGAGGTCCCCACTAGTCTGGCATGACAGAGACTATGCACTCAAAAGGAGTCCTTTACAATTTTTTCCAAACATATAACTAGTAAATATTTATTATATTACTAAGCCATTGTTACTAGATGCTGTATATGCCTGCAGCTGTAATCAGTAATTATTACATACAACATTCACTAATCCCCAAAGGAGAATCAGACTTTTGATCAGTTTCTTTATTTACCTTCATTAGACATACTTATGGGAGGTTTCTCTTAGTAATGCAAAGGTACTTCTTCCAAGTGACAGGTTTTTAAGAAAGAAAGCAAGAGAATATTTTCGTGCTGATACTGGAAACATTTAAAATTTAATATATTTTGAATGTCATGATTCAGTTAGAAATATCCAGGGGATATAAATAGGTCAGTAGCACAATGGTGATATTTATATTCACTAAGAAGTTTAAAAAAAACATCTCCAGTTTGTTAAAAAGTACGAAGAGGAAGGCAAAGAAAGCCAAAGTACCTGCATGGTGTTCTGAGTAACCAGGCAAACATTATTTCAGCCTCCTTTGTCTCATTTTTCTTTTCACTTCTCTGGATCTCTTAGCAACCATCGTTTTCATGCCAGAAGCAAAGATAAAATATTCCAGTCTGAGGTATTTGGGGTAGGTTTTAGTTTGTTTTTCTTTAAATAAAGCCAGATTTATTCTGGTTGGAACAATGGGGGGGAAACAAGGTTATACAGCCTCTTTCTTGGGATGGTAATGAAAACAATCTTCAAAATATAACTGGAAGCTTGGCGGTAAGAGTATAATCTTCTAGATATGCTTGGAACACAGGACTCCCCAGCCTCCCTAGACCTAATTACTGCTAAATTGGCAAAAGTAGCTGGAATTACTTTGGATAGTGCTTTGTCCTGTGATTCTGATGTGTTACAGATCAATGTAATTTTATTAGTTCTGAGTGTTTAGAGCTACACATATCCCAAGTTGTTTCTGAGCAACATAAGTAAAATTTCAAACATTGCATTATCAAAAACAGACAAGGATAGAGAGACATAGTGCTAAGGGAAAAACACTAATCCACATGACCTCTGAAGTCAGATGAACTGGCCTCTTAGTCCTGGTTTTGCCACCAACTAGCTATGCATCCCTGGGCAAGTTATTTAATGCACCTGTTTGTTCTTCAGGAGGATCACACTAATCGTGACGAGATGACATCATGGAACTGTTGTGAGGGATATGTTTTTGTAAATTACATAAAGAAGTTTAGCCTAACTCCTGATACTTAGCAGATGCTTAATATTTTTCTTTTAATCTTATATTTTCTGCAACCACTACTGACTATATCTAAGTCCCATATTTACCTGAATAGTATTTGTAGTCACATCCCTATTGCTCCACCAGAATATTAAACGTAGTTTGTCCTTGCTTTTCTTGTACTCCTGAAAGTTACAATAACAAATTCAAAGTCATATTCATCATATTTGTTCCTCCTTCTCTATTTCTACTAATTCCTAGTACTATGTTTCTGCCATATTCTCCAGTCCCTAAAATCTTCCCCTAGCAGACCTTTCCCCTCCCTAGCTCCACCTAACAACCCAACCACTTGCTAGGGTTATGCAAGTCTCTATATTGTCATTCATCCTGTCTTCCCTGCACATCCTCACTGCTTACTGGCCACTTTTGGCATTTTGTCACCTACTGCTGGGATTATTCAACAACCACCTGCCTGTTTTCCTGGCCGTGCAGTAGGCATTTTCTCCCTCAAGTCTTCCGTGGTTAACAGATCATCTTTCCTAGAGGAAAGTTCCGATTGTTTCGTTCACCTTCCCCAAAACCCTTCCACATCTTCCCACTGCCTGGTAGTAAATCACATGCAAACCCCCTGCCTGGTACACCATACATCATTCACCCTACCTTCCTTTCTGGCTTTTATATTCCACTACAGAATACTTAAGATACTCAAACTTTATGTCAGACTATTCCATTAGAAGTTGAATCTGCATGCCTGTTTTTAATCTCCTGCCTTTGTGTCTTTGCTTAGGTTGTTCCTCTACCTAAAATGTTCTTCCTCCTAGTTCTATTTATCAAATCCTAAGTGCATGTATTCATATCATGCCATTCATGTGATCTTTTAAAACTTCTGTCCTGAAATCTATCTTTTCATCTTCAGTGACCATAAATATATATCTCTATTATGATACTATCAATGATGATATTTAACACATCAGCACGATGCTACACCATGGTAGGTCAGCATTTATGTTACTTTATTTATAGAACATATCAATTGTTCTGTGTTCCTTATTTGGTATGAATTGGTATTCTCAGTGATACTTCTAGTTCCCTAAAAAAGCATTTTCTTCCTCTCCTCACATTATTGAAGTTTTATGAGGAGAGTTTATCCCATTACTTGGAGAGCTAGTTATAAATTACAGAAATTTGCAAAACCAAAAGACACAGATTCTCAGCATTCATTCAACAAAGTTTAAACACACACACACGTGTTCTAAGATTTGTCCAATGCTCATTGCTAGCTGCATAAGAAAGGTTCAAAGGAAACAGTCATACAAATACTAATTTATTTTAGCTGTGATGAATGCCAGTAATGAAACTGAGTATAATGAAGACACCATGGCAACAACAGTGCCAGAAGCCAGATTAGATCCGATAAAACTTGTTTTAGAAGAGGGAAAAAGATGATAAAGTTTTGAATGGAAAAGGGAAATGACCAAAGAGAGTAATATTTGCACAATAAAATACTTTGAAATGCCTGAAAAATACAGATGAGTGTAGGGTGTGATACAAAAAAAGGATTCAAGAATAACTATAAGATTTTACATCTATAGACAAATGAATGAATAAACAAAATGTGGTATATACATAAAATGGAATATCATTCTTTTTTAAAAAGGAAAGAAATCCCATCTTACATTACAATATGAAGCTTGAGGATGTCATGCTACATGAAATAAGTCTCAGAAAGACAAATACTATCTGATTGCACTTATGTGAGGTATCTAAAGAAGTCAAATTCATAGAAACAAATAGTAAAATGGTGGCTTCCAGGGGTGGGGGACAGTGAAAAGACACACTGTTTGATGGGTCCAGAGTATCAGATTTGCAAGAGGAAAAGTTCAAAAGATATTTTTACAACAATGTAAATATACTTAATACTATTGACGCATACATTTAAACTACACATCGATACCATCTTATGGTTAAATGGTAAATTTTATGTGCTTTCTACTCTGATAAAAAAATACCAAAGTCCTTAGTTTGGCACATAAGGCTCAGTGCTACTTATGTGACATTCTTTCCTACTATTCTCTCCCTTGCATATTACATAACAAACACAGTGGCATTTTTATTATCCTCCAAATACACTTAGTATATTCCTGCCATCAGGGTTTTGCACCTAGTTGTTCTGCTCTTCCCAGCTTATTTGTATTAATTGTTCCCTACTTCAAGTTCTGGTCAAATGTTATCTCCTCACAGAGTCCTTTGCTGAAAACCGAGTATGAAATCTAAATCATTTTCTTTCCCCTTATCCTAGTTGATTATTCTTTGTGGTATTTACTACCACCCGACATAGATATTTAGTTGCCTATTTACTGTTTTCCTTATGAAAATGTAGGTGTCATTACAATAAGGTTTTTGTCTCTTGTTTACTGTTTTACATCCAAATTTGGTAGCAGTTCCTGATATATGATAGACATTTATTTAATACTAGCTAAATAAATCAATCAATGAAAGAGAAATCATTTTAACACCAAGAATAGAAAATAAGAATTGAGCCTTATGATTTGAGATGTTGTTCATTATTACGAATGTTCTGCATTCCATGTGTGCTCCTTTCTTATTCTACTGGAGTTTATAGACTGCTGTGAGACCCACCACCATCAAATGTGGTACCCACCTTGCTTTGCTAACAAAAATATCCTTAAAATAAGTTGCCAAAACTCAAGAATGGCCTGATATATAGGTAATGTATTACATCCACTATAAGAAGTGATTTCAAATAAACCTATCCTCTGTCTCCCAATCTCCACTACCTCTTCCAAAAAAATACCCTAGAAAGGGACCAATCGTTTAATTTTAAGTTTGAAAGCAGTATTTAACCTAAGGAAAGTTATTTTTTTTTAAGATTTTATTTATTTATTCATGAGAGACAGAGAGAGAGAGAGAGAGAGAGAGAGAGAGAGGCAGAGACATAGGTGGAGGGAGAAGCAGGCTCTTTGCAAGGAGACCCATGTGGGACTCAGTCCTGGATCCCAAGATCACACCCTGAGCCAAAGGCAGGGGCTCAACCCCTGAGTCACCCAGGCATCCCCTCAGGAAAGTTATTAACCTTAACTAGTCACAAGGAGTATAGTCACAAGGAGTATAAGAGGAGACCATCTTTGAAAATAGGTTTTGAAGAAAAGTATAAGACTTGAACTTTATACAGTTTTATAGGTTTATATATGATAATCAAGAGAGGTTATTTGGGAACAAAAGATAGGTTGGGTTTTATGTTACGGTTTCTAATAATTTCTTTTACACAAAAATTTACTTTCAGATCCTAATTTTATTCTAAATATTCTCCATGATTTAAAAGTTGATGTTAATATATGCATTATAATAATCTTTTAAATGCAAGAGTAGACATAATTCTAAACTGAATGATTTTGGATATATTTTGCAGGAATAAATGTTTGCTTTTGCTTTTGGACTCAAGTGGGTTCAATTCACTTTGCAAACCTCTTTCATGTTTCCAGTTCTTAGCTCCAGACATAATACCCTCCACAGATGGTGGATGTCATTTGATCCTGCCCCTTTCTAGCAAATTCACATATGTCAGCAAATGAGCCTAAAACAACTCCAGGTTTCAAATGCAAAACATTCGTAAATTGCACTGATTCATAATCAGGACAACATAATAAACTACAATCTAGTCATTCTCCGTGGGCCTTATTCAGCAGGAAAAAAAGCCATAGAATGGAAGCCAAGAGAGGATGTTGAGCTTGGCTCTTCCAGTACTAGGCTTTTGGAAATTCAATTACTTGTCTGTGAAAAGTACTGGAATGACAGGCTTGGAGAATAAAATCTCTCATCATTTCAGGACACCAAATAAAAGAACAGACTAGCCTAACCACAAAGGCCCACCAAGAAACTGAATTCTCGAGCTTCCATTCTCCACCTTGAATGAAGCACTTTCATTGTCAATGAGTTATGTCTTCCACCAGTTCCCTGCCACCCCCAAACTCTGGCTGTCTTCTTTATTCACTTAATGAACTATCACTCATGATCTGAATTGTTATGATATAGGAGGGATTGTATGTAAGAGCAGAACATTTCTGTTGCTGTAGTTATTTTTAAGACTGTTTTTTCTTATAAACTGAGAGAAGTGAGGGAACTCAGCTGTAGAACTGAGAACCAGAAGTAGCATTTTAAAGGAGTTAATATAAACTCAGGTCTCAATAGGGGGTCTTGTTTTTTTTTTTTTAAGTCTCTAATAGAAAAAGGACAGGAATAATGCAAAGATTAATATAAATAATTCTGTGACATTTATATGGAAATTATGTACATGTGAAGCATCAAATAAAATATTTGGGAAAAGTAAAGACTTTGATATTGCCTGTAGCCTTAATATACTTGCCTTTTTGTATTTAAAGAAAAAATTCTGCTATTTCTGGAGAAACAAATGAGTTAATCAGTTCTGCCATTTGTGCCCTTCCAAGTATTTAATTAGATAAGAACCAACCTTAAAAAAAAAGCCAACTACCTGTCAAACATAGGTTTAATCTAATTTGAACCAGTATAGTCAGATGATCTCAGATTGATATTTCAAAAGCTAAAGAACTCAAAAAATTGTTGCAGTCATATATGGTCTACAAACAAAGATATGAAGCTGGGAGTGATGATCTTTATACATAAGGGAATTTTATGTAATTTTATAAACTCAAATTTCCAAATTTCAAATCTCAGGATTTTGCTTAGTGAAACTGTAAAAGATGGAGGCAGGCCTGTATTTTAGTGCCATGTAACACTCTGTACTTCTGGGCTGTACTCTGTATAGTCTCTCAACTGCTAGATTATTTTTATTTTCCTCAAAGTAACAGCAGATATCTTGCAATTCTGAACATTTCCAACAAAAAAACTTTTTTTTACATACTAAAAAAAGTTGCCCCTGAAAATTCTATCAATAGAAGGTTGGCATGTGAAGGACAAATGAAATGAATCTTTCCAATGTAAAAATATACATCTTTATTGCTTTCATTTTATTCCTTCCTATCCATACCACATAAAAGTACTTCTTTTTTATTTGAAATACATTCACAATTATTGAAGTTTAACAAAAATGTGTATATTACCTATGATATGGGTTTTCTAATCACTGCTTGAAAGAAAGAACTACAGTGAAATAAATTATCTAAATAATGTCAGTTTAAGTAGATGAAATTGGGTAAATTTTGCTTTGTGAGATTCTAGTTATTTTATATTTTTGAGGATTTATTTTTGCCCAGTCTTATTCTAGAATGATTTGAGGCAGGTTAAAAAGATTCAGGCCATCTAGAAAGATACATTTTTATCAAAAGTGAGAGAAACATAATAAGGGAAAAATAAGAGCAGACAAATACAATGAACCCCAGAGTGATAGCCACAAATAATACAGACAGTAAAATCCTATAGGCACTCAAGGGAGATGGACCAGAATACTGATCTGTGTCCTACGTTTTCTAGCAGGTAACAGGAACTGGAAAAGTTAAGAGCAAATTAGTTGATTAGGACAAGCACAAATATTCCTTATAATAAGAAAAAAGAGAAATTACCATCTGTGTCCTTATAGATACTATGAGATTTGTTTAACAAACACCCCTCATATCATCCTTCAAATAAAAACAGTTAGATGTATAATTGTAGAGTTTCCATATATCATACTTCTATGTGAGTAGATGACATTCAACAAAGCACAATTTAGTAAAAACCATTTCACCCAAGGAACTATATATTACAGTCCACAGAGAGTTCTCTCTGAGAGATCTTGCTTAACTCAGAGATAGATTTTATTGCAAAGGGGATGCACAGTCAATAAGTATGCTTTTCATGGCACTTTTTTTTTTTTACAACTTTACATATTTTATATCTAAGCCTTTCATCTCATTCTAGGCTATAAGCTTCATGACTATACAAACAACACTGTATAGCTAGGTTCTAGCAAAGTATCTTACCACACAGTAAGCATGCAAACATTTGCTCAATGTTGAATAAATGCTTGATTTTCAGGAATTTCTACAAATATTGTTCCTCTTGAGCTTTTCAGGATTTTCTCTCTGTCAAGCACCTGGAGGGCAGGCAATGTATGCGATAGATCTTTGTGGAGATATATAATTAAAGCAATCAGTTGGACTCACTTGAGCTCCTTTCTAATCAAGCTAGTAATTGTAGGTATAGTGCCTGAAATTAGATAATGCTGGACTTATACAGCAACAAATTATCATCTTTCATTAAAATTGTGTACTACTAAGCCAACTTAATCACACTGGGGAATTCTGGGAGCAGGTGAAAAAGATGGATCTCTGAGTTATCCCACTCAACGGGAGAGGGAACTAGGGTTTTATATACCAACTGCCATCTGTCACTAGTTGAGGGCTATCCCCAGAGGGATGTTGTTAGTTCCTTGGAATTTCTGGTTTGTCCTATTTGAGGGCAGGGCAGGATCTGGGGACCAGAGAAACTTCTCTGAATTGTTAAGGCCCATAGCCATAGGGGCACTACAAAAACCATGTTTAAGGTGACATAGTATATTTTTTTAAAAAGAAAGGTTAGGTGGAATTTGACAACCTTGTCAAATAATATCCTACTGTTAGGCTTTTTTTGAGCATCAGAAAGAAACCTGAAGAAAAAGAAACAACTACATATTTAATTTATCATTAATTAATTAATTCTCTGTTGTCCTCGTCCCTAAATTTGAAGTACAGATTCACATTTGGTGAGCCTGAAACCTGCCAGCAGAAGGCTTTTCTATAACCTGAATGGTAGTGATTTTACTCATTTGTCATTTAATTTCTTTATTATTTTTATTTGTATTATATCTTTACTATCTCCTATTAGAATTTTTCAGTGATTTACTTTGGCAACTCTAGCTGGAAACAAGCTATACAACTTGAACTTTGAAGCAAAATATGTGTTTTCTTCAGGCCTAAAAGTCTTAAGCAATTGAAGTCAGAGTAATAGTTACCAAGCAGCTTGGAAAAGCAAGGACATCTAGTCTTCCAATTAATGGTCAGAGAAGTCACATATGAAAAACAAGTATGTTTCATGGGCAAGCAGTCTTTCCTAGGAGTGAGTCAACAAAAGTAAGGTCAGCTTATCTGCATATACAATTAGTAAAACTTGGGTACAGAATATTAATGGTGAAAGCCAACTCAGTAACATGAAAACTAAATGAAACCTAAGGAAAAACATAAGGGAAATTAAGGAATTTTTACAAAGCTTTTTCTAAATTAAGCATGTTAGATATACATACTAATCCTGGTTACAGTGGGTGTAGTAAAAGAAAGCTGGTTAGCTCTCAGAGGCTACAAGATGACACATGGAAACATAATTGTATCAATTAAGATTATGTTTGGCTACAACAGCCATAAATATGGAGGCTCAAACGAAATAAGAGATTGTTATTTTTCTTTCTCATTTAAAAGAGATCCAGAGGTGAGAAGGATAGGTCTGTTGCAGTAGTTCCATGTTGTTATCAAGAATCATGATGCCCATTTTTTCCATTTCAGCATTCTAATGTATGTCTGCTATTCCCGATATTCTCATGTTTCAGAGTAACTGCTGGAGCTCCAGCCATCACTTTGATGCAGGCTAGAATCTCCCTCCTAATAGTCGAAATCCATAAACAGTCTTCCTTGAATTTCACACCCTTTAGTATGTTTCCACTGTGGTCAACATTACTTATCAAATGACTGCAGCTAGCCTTACTTATTTTAGAAACAGAAAATTAGAACTGATAGAGTAGGTAGGTAGTTAGACATGAGCTAGAGGCAAGGGTAATGATAAATAGGTTATACATTAGAAGCGTGGGGGCACAACATCCTGACTCTGTCCTAAGGGCTTTCAAGATCCCTCAACATCCTGGCCTGTGGCTTCTAAGACTCTGGGGCTAATAGACCAAAACCCACAGGTGCAGAACCTGAACTCTCCTCTTCCATCTCTGCTGCAGGGTAACCTCTAGACTCATTATAATGCATTTGGGTTGCGGGTTTGGCCCCCCTCCATGGGGGGAGGATGCCATCATGGTTCTGATACAAATCCCATAGAATCCAAAGCTCTCCCGCCTGACCAGTGGGAGGAGTCCCTCCAACTGATTGGAAGCAGCCTCCATTAGAGACCATTCTGTCCATGACCCAAGACCCGGCTTACATAAAAAGAAAAGACACCTGCAGCCTCAGGGCAGTTGCCACCTCTAGGCCTGCCCACTCTCCCATCTTGAGAGTGTACTGTGCTTAATCAACTACTTTGTGCTGGTTATCTTCCTTCTGTCTGTCTTTATTTGAGCCTGGATCCTCAGGTAAATCTTTTGTGGGGATCGAAGAACTGAGACCTCCATTCACACAATGTAGACTCTCCCACTCATAGCAGAACCTAAATTTCCATAATTTTTTTCTTATTTTCCACTTGTATTTCAAGTTATTAACTTGGCTTTTGGTTTTAATATTTACTTTTATTCAAAATTCTATTACTATCATAGAAGGGAGAAAGTGACTCTTCTTCTAGGCAACTAATAGCTATTGTCTCTGTAGCAAAATAGGGGTAAGACCACCAAAAAGAGAGAACTTGAATGTGGCCATTAGCTTAGAAATAGCACAGTAAAGAGATGTGTTGCATGGTGTCACTCCTTAGAAATTCTGACCAGCCAATACACAGAGTCATTCTCCTTCATCCATCCTCATGACACCAGAAAGTACACCCAGTTCAGGTCTATGTTTTAATAGCACTGTGTTTGTGGTGCACTGACTCTATGCCCAGTTCTTTGCTAACTGATAAATTTACCCCTTGAAACAACCAAGGTACATATAGGTACTACTTTATCCATTTTACAGGTGAGGAAGTACATAAAGTGAGAAGGACATAGAGTTAGAAAGTGCTAAACCTATAATTTGAGCCAGACATTTAGAACCTAGAGACTCATTCCTCACCACTATGCTATATTATGTTTTCTTTTTTGCATCTTGGACAGATCCAAGATTAGGGTAGAGTGGGTGAGATATATGCCCTGGCACAGAACTCAATGGGGTGGGGATCCCTGGGTGGCTGAGCAGTTGAGCACCTGCCTTCAGCCTAGGGCATGATCTTGGAGTCCCGGGATCAAGTCCCACATCAGGCCCCCTTCATGGAGTCTGCTTCTCCCTTTGCCTGTGTCTCTGCCTCTTTGTGTGTGTGTCTCTCATGAATAAATGAATAAAATCTTTCAAAAAAAAAAAACCTCAATGGGGTGTCAAAACACTCAATAGTCAAAATAAATAATATTTAGATAAAGTATTTTTAAAAATATAGATGCAAAAATGTTTCAGATAAATAAAATAACAAAATTTTAAATACAGACATAAATGTTTGAGTTGGGAAAATGTCCTATGACTTTTGACTCTATGAGATCTGATGAGAGAAAAATTGGTCTCATTAAAAAGAATTGCACATCACCTCAACCAGTGACATTGGGGCTAGAAAATTCTTTTCAGGAAAGGGCTTTCCTTGTATTGTAGGATATTTAGTAACACCCCTGGAATCTTCTCATTGGATGCCAAAAGCACTTCCTTCAGTTGTGACAATTAAAAATGTTTCCAGACATTGCCAAATTTTGCATAGGGGACAAAGTCACTTGGTTAATAACCACTCACCTTGGTGCATCTGATTTATTTTTGAATTGTTAAAAAAAATTTTAAGTCTTTTTAAAACTGTACTTTTTTTCATGACACATTCCTCCCAGAAATGTGGTAAATGACTCTATTAGTGGTAAGTTTGTTTTGTACAAACATACTAAGCCAATGTGATGAATTCATCCTTTGCTCACTGTAATTTAAAAAGTCCTCTGTGGCTTGATTATTTGCTATTTGAAGAGTAGAGGTGAGCTCAGGTGAGTTGAAGCTGAATTTTTCATCATGCTATTATTCCAACATTAGATTGCAATTAAATTTTACATCTTTCTTACCTCAAACATCCTTGTAATTCATAGCTAACATTCCAATCCCTCATTAAATAGACAAGCAAACCAGATATTAACAAAAAAAAATAGGAGCAGGAGGAAAAGAAGAAGAAGGGGAGTAAGTGGTACGAGAGAATAAGTGGTCTGAAGGGCCTAGGATAGTGCACATAACCATTCCTGCTGATATAAACAAAGATTCTGTATGGGTTTTGAAGGTTCACTGACCCTACTTCCAATCTTGACTCCTCTCTTTCTTTTTTCTTTTTTAATTTTTTTTATTGGAGTTCAATTTGCCAACATATAGCATAACACCCAGTGACTCCTCTCTTTCTTAACTGTGTGATGTTAGCCAAGTTACTAACTTCTCTGTAAAGCATAATTAGTAATTCAAGCCTCATGGGTTCTATGGAGATGGAGGGAAGTGTCTAGAACGGTGCTAGATACAGATAGGCAACACATTAGTTTCCATTATCCTTTACTATTTATGTTCAGATAATTTCTTTCCTCACTGGATTTGAAACGATTTTTCATATGCTCCTGAAGCATAGGAATGTGATGTAGGATAACATACTTTCTATGCAAAATCTCAATGCAACAGAATAATATCTGTGGCCCAGGAAGTTGTTCTTATTTCTGCTTGCTTGATTCTTATGCTACTCTGTAACTTATTAATGACTAACTAGAAAAACTGTCCTGCTCTCTGGATCACTGAAATAAATAGAGTTGGTACCAAAAAATCATGTAAGGTTTCCAGAAATTGGAGGTGGGGGGAGGGGTAAGAAGAGGAAGCTGCCTCAATATTAGTGTCCTTGTTAAAAAAAAAAAAAAAAAACCACTAACACACACACACAAAAACAAACATCCTCTAGTTTAGATAACTGATCCTTGGTTTGTATTCTTTAACTATATAAATATTAAAATATTAAGTGTAAATTCTTGATAGAAATATTTCAATGTCTACCTTGTGATGTTTTTCATAATAAATGTCTCAATGGTCCATTTTTTTCCTTTTCTCATTGAGATTCCATTGAGTTAAATCTACTTGTAGGTATTCCTCAGAGACGGTCAATGAGAAAATATACCTTTGGTGTGGAGTCTATCCTTTTGCAGTTCTTGTTTACGTATTTTTCATTTAATGTTGAATAGTGTAAGTTAAAGTCATTCAAAATGTCCCTCACTATCTTTCTTTTCATAACTTGATTTCAGTTTTTCTATTCCAACTAAAAAGAGTGCAATTGCAAATTTTCTATTTAATGGTGTGCTTTTTAAAGATAAAATATAATATGCTTAAAATTATGCTGTTTCCATGAATAAGGAGACTTCATAAGTTGGCTAAAACATTAAGCAGTTGAAATAATGCCATCTTTTCACAAAATTCAGTGTCCTGTTAAATAATCTGTCAAACTCCTTCTAGTAAACTCAAATTATTTACAAACATTGAATTTTTAAAAATACATTTATCTAAGGAAGCCATAAATAACAAGTTCAATTTTCTTGAGTAATCAATGCATTTAATGAATCTGCAAAGTGTAGACAAACTATTTTACTTGGGTTATATTGCACAAGAGGAAGAGATCATAACACGTGTCCCCAGAAAACTACTCCACCAGCCCAGTGGACTTTCATTATTGGGAATCAGAAAGAACCCTAGAAGCTTAGATAAATAAACAAGAGTTGATAATCAAGAAGAGGTATTATACACCATCTGTTACAGTTTAGGTAATCAAGGAAGCAGATTCTAAGATGGAGATTAGTACAGGGAAGGATTATTAGGGAGTGCTCCTGAGATCAGCACTTGGAAAGGGAGAGAGAAGGAAGCCGGAATTTGACAGGAGAACATGTTGGGCTGTGATGCAGTCACAAGAGAGGCCTTAGCCAGCCATATGGGGAGGTCTGATTCAAGGATGACCCTTTACATTTTTAAGAATTCAGGTCTGGAGGCTGAACCTTCACATTTCCATGTCAAAGAGCCATGGCTTTGGGCGAAGTGGTTCTTCTCAATGAGGCAATTCTGAAGAAGGCTGACCCCTGCGATCTGGATGTTGGGCACACATAGCAGCTAGATCAATATGTCCTTCACTCTCCCAAAGCAGGTCCGAGTGGCAATTCACAGCACCTATTATTACTATACTTTTTAAATTTATGTTTTTGTAAAAACCATTTTTAAGAAACACTGTTAAGTAA
This sequence comes from Vulpes vulpes, assembly GCF_048418805.1. Taxonomy (NCBI): domain Eukaryota; kingdom Metazoa; phylum Chordata; class Mammalia; order Carnivora; family Canidae; genus Vulpes; species Vulpes vulpes. The sequence goes on along the minus strand of NC_132785.1, from coordinate 29,856,684 downwards.
GCCCTTAAATACCATCATTAAGGGACAAATGGGTGGCTCAGTGGTTGAGTGTCTGCCTACAGCTCAGGGCATGATCCCGGGGTCCTGGGATTGAGTTCTGCATCAGGCTCCTCACAGGGAGCCTGCTTCTCCCTCTGCCTCTGTCTCTGCCTCTCTCTCTGTGTCTCTCATAAATAAATAAATAAAATCTTGAAAAAAAAAAAACCAAAAAGGCCCAACATTAATATCTCCATAAAATAAATAAAATAAACTATTTGAAAAAACAAAGCTACAAACTAGAATTGTATTTTTGAAGGTATCAATGACTATAGTTATTCCCCAGGCAAAACATTTGACAGATGGAGACACTGAGGTATCATGTGGTAATGGTTTTGTCCTGGGTCACAGTGTTGGTTAATGTAGACTCAAGTCTCTAAGTTCCACCATTCTTTACCCTATAATAGCCTGCCCATAGTGCTTTCCTCTTGCTCTCTACCAAATCTATTTGCTAGCAATCCTAAATAAAAATAATCTATATAAGTTGGGGGAAATAACAAACATATATACAAAAACCATGAAACTATGGAAGATAGATTGCCCATATTATCATGGTTAAACCTTAATGACTTTTCCAAGAATACTGCGATTACATCCACTCCTTTCTTCATCTTCCTAAATGAAGAGAGATGTGTGGTAGTAGGGAATGGGAAGGAACTTCTTTTAGTTGCCCTGAGTTGTCAGAGTCAGGGGAACTGCTAGTACTACATTTATCAACTCTTGTGAATTGCCTAGATTTCATGGGATCTATTGTGTGCTGTGTTGGGTCGGTATTTGGCTGGATTATTAGACATAGAAGAGAGCAGTGAAGTTGGTCACACTTACTTCCTCTAGATGTAACCCCTCTGTGAGTTCTATCTCAGGAGGTTTTTTTTCCTGATATCATATAAACAGATTACCCAGGACACCTAAGGATCTCTGCCAAAGAATACATTTTAAGGTCTTTTCTCAACTCTACCTTTATATCTGGCCTTGGTCTCTGAAATTAAAACATTCAAGAAGAGATGGAGGTATAATAATTATGGCTAGTCCAACCTTCTTACCAAAGAGAATATAAAAATTGAAAACAACTGCAGATCCTCCTGAAAGTTTGAAATGCAATCAATAGTATATTCACCATTGGCTGCCATAAAAGTGTCAGGATGATCCAGTAGAGAAGGAAGAATGGTCATGTATTTTCCTGCCTGCTGCCTGGGTTGTATCCTATCAACCATATTGATCTTGCCAGCCCACATCTCCATTATGTAATCAAGTAACAATTCAAATTAGTAACTAGAGGTCAGCAATTACCACAGCCCCTCCTGGATAATGCAATAGTTCCCATTCTTTCCATACATATGCATGCCGTCAGTGATAGTGATGATGGGCCTACAGATGATACTGACTAGTCAGGTTGGATCCAGGACCCATTCACAACAAAGAGTCTGACCAGTTATAAAATTCAGAGTGGTCAGAGATCTGTGAAATGGAGGCTCTAACTTCTGTTTTTCACTTAGAAATTTGAGTGCCACAGGCCTGTGGCAATGTTTAGTCTTTAAAAAATTTAGTCATGTATACATTATGAATCTTTTTGCCCAAAAACTTAAATATAGTGTGAAAAATATGAATTAAAGATAATTCCCCAGTCAAAACTCATTTAGAAGGGAGAACCATGGTTAATTCTAAGGCAGGAGTCACCCTGCATAAAATAATAGGTCAATCAGACTTTTCAATTTGAATGATGATGTAGTCTTTATGCTGCCATCCTAGGTCAAAGACCAATAGGCAAGATGCCCAGCTAGTGTGCTGAGGTTGGCAGGTTGTACACAGAGAAATTGCTTAAATTTTAGCTCTACAGATTCAGTCACTTTTACTAATTTAATTTCAGGGTCTTCATTGACAGGTGATAGTTTTAGACACAGTTACCGTTATTCAGCACATTTCACAAATTCTATTTCTATATAGTGAGGCTTGTTTCTGGAGGTAAGAGAGTTCAAGTCAAATGAGTCAAGTCCATTTGCCCCCAAAGACTCTTTCCACAGGCCAGACTCAAGTGGGCCCCAAATTCTTGAGTTTCATCACATCAGTTCAGCAGATATGCTGGCTAACTAAATTTTAAAACAAGGGTGAAAAAGGTAAGTCTCAAACTAATCTGTAAGATCCTCTAGCCATCTTTAGCAGCTATGTTAGGAGAAAATTTAGTCAATGTATACTACTACAATCCTCTAGTTTAACCTGTTTGATATAATTAAAATGTGAGTAGGAGACAAGCATTTTAATATTGATACATTGATTCCTGTGAAGCCTATGATTGACTCCTAGTCCTAATATCCTGTCTCTGACTTGAGAGAGCCTGTTGCAAAAAGACAGCAGAATATTGAGATCTTGACTTCTCTACAATAGTGCTACAGAAAATACCCATGTCTACTTCAGTACTTCATAAGGCTAAATTATAAACATTAGGATGACTTTAGAATCATAAAACAAGCCCAATCTAAATTTTAGTTTGTCTACAAGTCCCATAATATCTTGGAGTTCTCTCCATTAGATCAGTTCTCTCTAGTGTACTCTACTTCAATATCCTACATTTTGCTTTATAGCATTTGGCACAATACTAATGCATTTGGTGGGATTGTTTATTATATGTTTATTATATGTATGTTTCCCCCAAGAGGTTGCTTATTTTGAAAACTTTTATATAGCCTGGGTATGGCATACAGTCTAGCACAAAAGAAGTGTTTGAAGAACAGCTGTGAAGATGAAATATCTCCAATAAAGTGTTGAACTTCACTGGTGTAATTCAATCCTGGTAGTTTCTTTCTTATCCTTTTAATTTTCAAATTTCATATAGTTGTCACAGACAAAAGAAAAATGCACATGATGTTACCGGTTGTGCACTATGATTAAACTGTTGACTAAGCTAGAGCTCTTTTTTTTTTTTTGCTAGAGCTCTCTTACATTTGAAAGTATCCTGTTCCAAATATTCTCAATATATACATTACTCAGCATATACACAGGAGCCATGTCTGATATACAGCTGTTTCAAAGTATCCCTGCTTGCTTAGCATCTACACATGATATGGCTTCAGTCAACTACTATTGGAAAGAAGATACAATTTCTATCAAGAAAACTGATTCACATGGATCATTAATGATTGGTCTTGACAGAGTCACCATGAACTGACACCTCAGTAGAAATAAAAGGCAACACATGCTTCTTAAATAAACAAAAATACAGAAATGAGTCTGCAGTGAAGGTTTACATAAAGATCTACAAAGGATCATTATGGATTTACAAAAACAATTTTCTTTACACATGTTAAGTAACGCAAAGCAAGTTGTGTATACTTTGATTCTAAAATAAATGAAAGAAATCCTAGTATATATTTTTAATTTATTTCCTACTCAAATATATCATGCAATACCTCATTCTGTGGCACAGAGGCTTGTTCATAACAAGTCTTACTCATCTGTAGAATCTAAAAGGGTCATCCTATAGCGTATTCTTATTATTTCTGGGTTTGAAATGAAAGCAAGAAGAGGAGGTTAAAAAAAATTCAATTCTAATTCTCATCTTCCTCTTCCTCCTTCTTTTTAAGCTTATCTCCAAAAAGAAAGAGATATGGGGTAAATTGGATTGGTAGTATGAATAAGGGGAAAAGAGAAAAGAAGGCAAGTGTTTTAGGTGAAAGTAGTGGGAAGAAGGCAAGAGAGATTAAGACTACATTTTTTCATGTGCACCATATATTCATGGTGACAGACAATCAGACCATGAGGAAAGATGTTGTCCTGCTTAGTTAGCAGATCTTCACTTGGTGGGGGCACTGCATGCACAAACTTCTTCACACTGAGGAGTTAAACCATGCATACCAGCTTATCTTCTGGTTCAATGTGACCATCTTTTGAGTAAATAGAGAGTGAGGCTAAAATCAACCTATGGTTTCTGTCTGTTGGCAATACCAAACCTGGATAGAATTCTACTTACTTACTGAATTAATACTGAATAATCTACACAGAGAGAAAGAATAAAATAAGACCTGTAAAAAAAATTTCTGCAGTAAAAAATGTAAAGAAAACCCATTCCTTTAGAATCAAAATCAATGTGACATTATTTAGAAAAAAAAGCTTCAAATTAGATGTGATCAATTTATCTATGGGAATATTGCTGAGCCATAAAAAAAATGAAATCTTGCTATTTGTAACAACATGGATGGATCTAGACGGTGTAATAAGTGAAATAAATCAGAGAGAGACAAATATCATATTATTTCAGTCATAAGTGTAATTTAAGAAACAAAACAAATGAACAAACAAAGCAAAAAAGACCAAAAAAACCCCCAGTACTCTTAAATACAAAGAACAATTTGGTGGTTGCCAGAGAAGAGATGGATGGGGCAGTTTGGTGAAACAGATAAAGAGGATTAAAACTATAACATCATGTGAGCACTGGGTAATGTATAGAATTGTTGAATCACTAAACTGCACACCTGAAATTAATATAACACTTTATGTTAATTATACTTCAATAGGGATGCCTGGGTGGCTCAGCGGTTGAGTATCTGCCTTCAGCTCAGGCAGGGTGTGATCCTAGAGTCCCAGGATCAAGTCCCACATCAGGCTCCCTACATGGAGACTGCTTCTCCCTCTGCCTGTGTCTCTGCCTCTCTCTTTCTCTCTGTGTGTGTCTCTCATGAATAAATAAATAAAATATTTTTTAAAAAATTATGCTTCAATTAAAAATTAAACAGAAAAGCACACTAAGCAAAAACAAAACAAAGAAAAAAGTTTCAAATTAATAACTATATTATTTAGAAGAAAAATCTATAGAGTTTGACATCCACATTAGAAAGAAGACATAATGCCTTTGGTGCAAAATGAATAGAAAATTATATAGAAATAATAAGCTAAAATTAAAATATGGGACTTAAAGGGAGAAGAGTAAGGTAAGGAAGAATCAAAAAGGAAGCTAATAACATATTAAATTTAAATTTGCAATGGCATTAAGGAAAACTAAATACATAGATCAGAGGAATAACTTGAAAAGCTCTCACTAAAAGCAAATAAAAAGGGCAGACAAAAGAAAAAGCTGGAAAAGGTCATGCTTCTTAAGAGGGTTGAGAAGAGTGAGGAACATGAGCATTTGGAATAGAAGAAATATGAAAAGACATATTTTTAAAATATCTCAACTGGAAAAATTTAGGGAGATCTAAAAAAGGATCATAACTTTTTCAGGTGAAATTAGTCAAAAGAGATGATGCCTTGCCAGGGCAAAAAACACATGTGGAAAAAAAAAACCTACAAGTTCTAGGCAGACAAACAGTTCCTTATGGAAACAAACCTCAGACTTCTCTATCAAAAAGGGAAGAGTGGAGGCAAAACTATAATCCTTTGAGACAATGAGATGGAATAGAGGAAATGTTTATGCCTTCAAGTCTTCTTTCATTAGTAAAAAACAGAAATGAATTCTCAAGTACATAAAAACTCAAAAAACATCATAAACCTTCGTTTGAAACCATAGATTTAACACCTACTCTAGATGACTTAGAGGTGAGAGAAATTTCAGAATTCAAAGATACAGAAAATTTTGGAGTTATTAAGAACTATTATTACCTTAGTAATTAAGAATAGCATGTAACATTTATTGGGTGCTCATTTTGTGCCCAGTACTAAATGTGACTTATCTCATCTTTACTAATACCTTTCACATAAACATTTTTATCTGTTTATTTACAGTCAATACATTGAGTTAGAACAACCCCCCAAGATTATTATGGCTTATAAATATCTTGCTTAAAATTAGACTCACAATTTTAATCATGACACCAAAGCTTTTCCTTGTTATGTTTGAATTGCAACATCAAGTTTAGATTAATTAACTGTAGCCTGGTGTCAAAACTTGGTACAGCTCTTTCTGTATGCATACTTCATATAATGTCTATGGCCACATATAGCCGCTTTAAACAGTAAAGGAGATATTGTTCTCTTCTAGAACTTACTAGTCACGGCTAACCTATATATAGCATTTACCAAGTGATAGGCACTCTGCTAAGCAGTTCACACATATTAATTCATCTATCCCCACTTTATCCATGTGAACAGCAAAGCATGGAGAGGTAAATAACTTGTTTAAGCTCACTCATCTTGACAGACCTGGATTTTATCTTAAGCCCTATATACTATTGCTTTCATTAAAATGGTTGGGACATTAAGGGAATTTTTCTATACAAAATCATAATTATGTAGAAAATTATCAAAGAACTTGAGAAATTATTTTTCATATTTTTAAATCTTACATTGAATAATTTAATTACTTGCTTTCATTCACTGAGAAAAAATAACAAGTCAAACTAATCACAGAAATATCCTAAGAAAGTCCCAAAGGATATCTTATTCCATCAAAAAATAACTTCCATGATAACCACCCTTCACAGTCAGAATATGAAAGATGGGGGCATCTGGGTGACTCATTGATTGAGCATCTGCCTTTGACAGAGGTTGTGATCCTGGGGTTCGGATCCAGTCCCGCATCAGACTCCCTACAGGGAGTCTGCTTCTCTGTCTGTCTCTGCCTCTTTCTCTGTGTCTCTCATGAATAAATAATTAAACTCTTAAAAAAAAAAAAAGAATATTGAAGATGATGTCAATATGCATAGGAAAAAAAATTGAAAACACATTAAAATGTAAAGAGTCTGTATCTGTTCATGGAATTCTGGATGTTTTCTTTATTCTTCCCATGTTTTCCAAATTTTATAGCTTTCCCTCTAAATTACTATAAACTTATGCGTGTAATATAGAAGCACAGCTAGGTTAAAAATTATGCATAGAAATACTGAAAAGAGGGCAGCTGGGTGGCTCAGTCAGTTAAGTGGCTACCTTAGGCTCAGGTCATGATCTGGGGCCTAGATCAGGTTCCCTGCTCTGTGGGGAGTCTGCTTCTCCTTCTTCCCCTCCCCCTTCCCCTGCTCAAGCTCTCTCTCTTTCTCTGTCTCAAGTAAATGAATAAATCTTTTTTTTTTTTTAAGAAATACTGAAAAGAAAGATAACAATGTTATGAATGTTTATTCCTGGATAGTGAAGCCATAGATGGATTTTTCTTTTATTATTATTTTTTTAATTGTTCAAATTAATCACAATCAGGATACCTTATTTTGGTGATGGAAAATCATTATTTTTAACAAAAAGAATTACAGCATATCATTACAAAAATTTATGCATGGTGGGTCATTCTCAATAGAACAGACTTTACACATGACACACACATTCAGAATCTGCTAAAGCTCTGCTGTGTATCATGGGCAACTTTTTGGTCTGCTTCCATTTTTTTGTGGTTTACTCAGACTGTAAACACCATTTACAATGGCAAACCTCCTAGTACAGTGACCCACATCAGAAAATTCTCAGAGGTTTTCAAATTTCAAATGTACCATATTTTAACTGAAACCTATTCAGATAATCTTTCCTATATATAATCTTAACATTTTTTTACAAAGGAAATAATGAAGCAAAAACTAAATATTACATATTTATTTGTGTATTTAAAATACTAACTTAAATTCTAAAATTACCTAGAGTAAAGCAGTTAATGTAAATTTATATTACCAATTCTAAGTAATTTACTCAACCCACAGTGACATATAAATATAGTTTTGTTTGAATTTTTAAGATAAAAATTATTTAACAAACATTTATTAGTGATTTCTAGGCATCAAGCACAGAGTTAATGGAAGAGAAATATCTTATTTGCCATAATTCTATTAAGTGAAAAAAAATTGCCTCATTCCTCTTTAATATTAATTATTATGAATGAAGAAGACATACAAACATTCTAAATAATTCTAAATGCTAATATGCTATTAATTGAGGAAATTCTAAATAGAATATTTGAATATTTGTGTTGAATTAAATATCAAGCATACCTTTAATCATGTACTAGGAAACATGCATTTCTCCTTTATCTTATTGCACAATCATCACTCACTAGCTCAGAAGTAATATCCCAGGGGACATTCTTCCATGACCCAGAATTTACTGATCAGTTTGGCATTAAATAGCCTTGAGATGAAGAATCATCCAAAGTTAGTTTCAAAGTGCAAATTTGAGAATAGTCCTCATTAGTACTCAAGCAATTTGCATGAGCTTGCCTTCCATATTGTGGGTGATCTCCCACATTACATAGGATCTGTGGATAAGGCAATCTACATAATTTCATTCTAACACAAAACAAGATCAAAATGAATGCATTGAGAGTTTGAGACTAGAACATGCCTGGAATCTTAATGATGAATTTGGACATTAGAAAGGAAAAGAAAGTCTGGGAAGAGAGAAGAGGGTGGAAAGAGGTAGTGGTCTGGTGGCTGGAATAATATTTATTTGACGTGACTATGTATTCATTCATTTTCCCATTTAAAAATATTTTTGAAGCATCTAGTATGTGTCAGGGACTAAGGATGCAAAAATAAGCAGGGCAGCCAGGCTTCTAGTCCCCAAGCAATTCAAAATCTCCTAGTTAGCAGATACAGAGATTGCAAGCCCTAGTTCCTTACCCTAATTCTTTTTACCTGAAACTTGAAATTGCCAATTAAAGATAGGGCACCTAGTTCTTTTGAGATGCCCTTAAAACCATGGTCCTTCAAAAGAATCTTTGAAAATAAGCTAAGGAAAGTTTTATTCCAATTACTAACTATGATGCAGCTCTTTTTAAAGAAAATTGTTCCAAAAAAGGAGGGCTGGTAGAAGCAATCTTTTTGGAGGTGATGGATAAGTTTATGGCATTGATAATGATAATGGTTTCATGGGCATGGACTTTTCTCCAAATAAATGAAGTTGTACACATTAAATTCCTACAGTTTTTTGTACGTCAAGCATACTCAAAGCAGTTTAAAAAGAAAGGAAAAAGAAATGAAATTGTTCTGATCCTTGTACAGTTCAAAGATTTCAAAATGTATTAGAAATGTCTTTAAATTTCACTAGACATAATGATGTCCTACTTATTCTGAGTTCTTTCTCCAGTTCATTCTCCCTATTGTCAGAACCAGGCTATCTGGCAAACTAGCCTGTCTGATAATGTAGATCTCCATTAAGACCATCCCAAATCACCCACTACATAAAATCCTTTGTATTTCTTTACTTTTGACCCTTTGCATCCTGAGCACTCATACCTATGGACTACTTACTTTTCCTCCGTCACACACTGCTCTAGTCCACCTGCAGGTTTTTTCAGATACTATCTTCCTCTGATACTATCTCTTTCTGTCCTTTCAACCTGTTATCCTAGGGCCACCTTCTCCAAGAAATTACCCCCAAGCCTCTAAACAGAATCATCTCCTCCATTTGTCTTAATTTCCTGGGATATGATTTAACCCTTCCTTACTTCCATCTTTCTTCCTTCCCTTTCACAAAATCCCATTTCACTTAAAATACATACGAACTCCTTACCATGATTTACTTGATTGAACCCTGTGGCAGAAACATACTAAGAGATCACCAATGAGTCATGCACTTGTATGTCTTCCTTGGAGTCCAATGGAAACTGTGATTTGCTTCTAACCAATAGAATCTGGCAAAGACAATAGGATAGTAACTCTCTAATTATATCACATTATGTAAGACTCCTTCATAGCAAAAAAAAAAAAAAAAAAAAGACTCCTTCATAGCAGCCTGGAATGAGAGATACTCTTGTTGGCCTTGTGGAAGTCAGATACCATGCTATGAGACAGGCTGTATGAACGCCTTATGGTAAGGAACTTTGGGTGCATTTAGGAACTGAGAGTGGCCTCTGGTAACAAGAAAATGGGGACCTCAGTCCTGCAAGCACAAGGAACTGAAATCTACAAACCACCATGTGAGCTGAGCCCCCAAATGAGCATGCTGGCCAACATTATGAGTGGAGCCTTGCAAGACTCAGACCCTGGATGGAAGATCCAGTTATACTGCACCCAGACTCTAGATCCCTGGAAACTGTGAAGTACATAATAAATATATCTTAGTTTAAGCCACTAATTTTGTGATAATTTGTTATGCAGCAACAGAAAATGAATACAAGCCCTTAACTATACTATCACTTTTCCTGACCCTCTCCCCTTGTATTACTTAGATCTGGACATTCATGCCCTCTTTTCCTGATCCTCACTTCAGGAACATTGCACATCCAGATCCCTCTGTTTGGAGCATTTTGTCCTCACTCATCCTGCAGCTGGCTCCATCTCAATTTATGCCGTTGCATTTTAAGTGGCCCCTTATCAACTTGTTTGGATATTCTGTCTCAATTTGATTTCCCTCCATCCCATTATGGTTTAGTATTAAATTTGTTTCTTTTATGGAATTGATCAAAACATACTATAATTTAATTATTTATTTACTAACATTTATTTCCATATTTCCACTAGAATATAAGATTGCTAAAGAAAGTATATGTCTTCCTACTGCCTATTCAATATCTAGCTGGACATACAGTGAGTTCTTAATAAATATATACTAATTGGATAAGTAATGATAGAGGTAAGATCATGCAGATTCTTATAGATAATGGTTAAAAGTTTGCATGACTTCACACATTTGGTGTTCTGTAGAGTTGATAATTACCATAGTGGTGAGACACATTTATTATTTGGAGCTAGAATTAATGAGCATGATGATGGGTTAAACATGGAGAATGAAGGAATAAGAATAATTTATTTATGTATGAACATAGATGGATAGGTAAGTAGGTAGGTAGAGGATTCTAGGGAGCAGCAGGGATGCATGGTACAAAATAGAATTCATTGGAGTTGGTGACTGTTTTGGAATTAGAAAATGAAGGAAGTATGCAAAATAATAATCTAGGTGGGTCCCTGATCAGTTAAAATTCAAAGTACAGGAAGAGAATGAGTCTTTCTGTATGTAAGGAGATATTTATGTAAATATATTTTCAAGTATTGTATGAATTATTAGAAAATTATAATTGTAGCACTGAGAACAGTGTTTTGTTAACAACAAATGTTGAATAAGTGTTCTTTAATTTGGATCACTGAATTAACTTTACATATGGTTTGGCTTTTAAAGATTTAATATAATCCATTACTAAAAAGAAATATTAGAAAAATTTTATTAGAATTGGGGGAAGTATTGGCAGGAAAAATTATTCAGGAAGAAAATATAACAGAACAGCAAGCAAATTTGGTCTAATCCAAGGATGCTTTGGATTATAATGATAATATTTCTATAATGTCTCTGCCCCAAATTTTAACTTGACTCCATTATTTGGTATTGATGTCTCCTTATTTTTTTCATTTTATTAAAATTAGTGAAATAAAAAAGCTCTGAGGTAAGAGTAGGATTTATAAGGACCAAAACACACTGAGATTGAAAGCAAAATGTTTCATAAGTTACCTCATGGATACACATCTTCCCATAATTCAGTTGAAAAAGAACCAAAAGTTTGGGATATGGCACAATTTTGCTTGGGAACGTGCTGATCTAACTAAAATGAATAGTAGTCAGCTTCATGCTGACCTCTGATAATTATTAGGTCATTGCCAATAAAACCAACTGCAATACATTGATACTTTATGATATATATATCATATATATACTTATATATATTATGCACGGTGTGTGTATATATCTTACAATGTACGTATATGTTTGCATGTGTGTGTATATATATATGATATATATTTATATATCTCACAGGGGATAGATAAATATCCTATAACATACAAAGGATTGTGTTGGTAAAATTTGTATGGTTTGACAATGAGTTTGGACCTAATCCTATAGGCAATGCAGAGCTTGTAAAGTTTCCATGAAAGAGACTGACATGTTCAAAATTGTTTTTAACAACTGTAAATAGAGTGCAGAATATTTTAGTGCATCTTATTTCTTAACTATTCTGCCAACACCCAGTGACGTGCAATGATCAATTCTGAGATATGTATTTTAGTAAACATTTCATTTTAATTAATTGTACTAGAGTCACTATTGTTTCCATGCTAAAAACATCTTTCCACCTTTGCTTTATGACGTTCCTTCATGGTATGACAAATGATGCTCCAGGAAGTGCATATGAAACCAATCTTTAAAACTGAAGAATGAATGAAGTTGAGTGATTTGGAAGATATTACAGAGATGGAATTGAAAGAAATTGGTGAGAATATAATATGAGGAAGGAGGAGCTATCGAGGATGACAACAGGAGTTCCAGCTTGGGAGAAAGGGTAAATGGTGAATTCATGAATTGAGATAGGGGAGGGGCAGAGTACAGAAACAAGTTCAATTTTAGTCATAATGAATTACCAAAATTCTACTGGTAGAATAGCAACACTGTTTTATCTGAAATATTTTAACTATTTGCCACCTAAGAACAGTAGTTCACAAAGTTTCCAATATATTTGTATTTTATAGCAGATAAAGTGATTAAAAATAAAAAAGATAAGCAAAGAATAGTATATATTTCAATTTACTCAATTACTATTTATTATGTAAAGGTCAAAGAATAAAAAACTACATCATCTAAATAATATGTTTATAATGTATGGATCTTGCCCTCAATATAATAACTAGACGCGATGGAGTATTTCAGCTCAATAAAATCAGTGCACTACAGAAGCAGTCTAATAATCCGTAGTTACTCTCCAATTATGATTAGCCTCAGCCTGAGCCTACAAATAAATGCAAAACCAAGTTAAGAACTGTAAGTATGAAAAACAAATCTGACAAAAAACAAATTCTAAGCATCTTGCCTCAATTATAAAATATTTCAGACAAAAGTAGAGGTATAATAATTTTCTTATTGAGTGTTACCCAAAGTCAACAGGCAAATAGATGACACTCTTGAAATACCTACTGAATTTATTTGTGTGTTATTTAATTTATTATTCTCATATTTATGCTGCCCATGTGAAATATAGGTTATTAAAGTTATTTTTGTGAATATGTCTAAACTATAACACATCTTCATACGGCCTTGTTACTCATGCACATATCTATGATTCTACAGCTATATGTGACAATGCTGATACAGAAAGCTTTCGTTTTCTTGGCTCAAAGCATACAGTAATTCCATGCAAGTGATCTAATATGTTGAAAGAAATCTTTTTTTTTAAAGCTTGCTCAGTGTAATCTATTACTTTTTGTTTAATTGAACTTGGTTAATCTAAATCAGTTTGCAAATTTAATCTTTTTGTACATTAAAATGTGTCTAAAAACTTGAAAGGTAGTGGCATTGTATTTCCAACTGTCTGGTTACTATTTAAATATAGCAGACAAGAAAACGATGAAAGTAGACAAATCAAACTTAAATTAACAGAGACTGACTAAATTATTCCTATTAAAATAAATGTTTCATTATTTTCAAATGAACTTTTTGCTTTTAAATGATACTATGTGAAATTATTTATGATGTTTTCAGTGAAGGAATCTACATTTTATACCTTCCACTATAAGGAGTCTATAATGAATGAAACATTACAGACAAAGTGAAGTTCATTTCAAGGGCACTTTCCCACTGATAGACTGCTCACTGCTGACAGCAGATCAGTGACTCATAAAACTGCTATGCTGGTGTTCACTTGATACTCTAATGGTGATGCATCTACCTTGTTATCCTGTTCAATAATGACGCTAATATAGAGTGTGAAAATTCGCTAACAAGATCCACCTGAAGAAATGATTACCTCTCATAAAAATGTATGATTATGCCATTAATGATATTTTGAAAGGTTTAATGGATCCCTGGAATCCTACCCTGTAAATAGCCAAACTGCCACTCATTTTCTGAGGAAAAGTGGGTGAAAGTCAATCTTTGGCAAGGCTGTACAAAAGACAACCAACTTCTTTTAGATGTTAAATGCATTTGTCCTTGAACTCCAACTAGTTCATAAATATTTCCTTTGATAGATATTTTTCCTTCTCACATATTTCTTTGTGGTTAATGGTATAAAACTTTTACTCTTTTAAATGTCAAATTATCATTTCTTATACATACTTCTTGACAATTGCTACTAAGTATATTGTTTAGAGTTATTTGCAGAGTAAAGCAAAACTATATAGCTACTATTCTATCAAAGTTTTATGTAAGGATTTGTTTCCTTAAATCAATTTTTGTTCTCAGTATGGCTGCATTATAATATGCTGCTAGAAGATTATTATGAAATGTCAAACATCTATTATGGTCCATATTGCTTTTAATAATAATATTTATTTGTCAAACACCTACTGTGAGTATTGCATTGTATTGCGTATTATAGCAGTATAAAGAGAAGACAAGCTCCTGACCCTGAGGAGACTGTCATCACTCTCCTGGCTGGGTAAAAGTAAAGGCCAATTCCTCTTGAAAAAAGAAAAAGGATAAATAAAATGCAAATGAATGGAAACAGTGGTTATTGGGGATTAAGAGTGTACTTACCTTGATGAACATCTAGGAGATATGTGAAATTGTTGAATTATTTTATTGTATATCTTAAACTAACATAACACTCTGTTAGCTACACTGGAATTAAAATAGAATAAAAATATTTTTTAAAAAATAAAAGATATGTTATTATGATACATAAGTTCCTTGATACCTAAGTAGAAGGAAAAAATCATGTATCTATTTTTCTAAACTCAAAATTTCATCTTTATTTTTCTACATTAGAGTAAACCTAGGTCAGCCTTCAGTAATTTGGCTATGGGGAAATTAAGGTAGATCTGTATACAAATAAATGGATAATTTAGAAGAAAATTCTGTTTATCAAAAAACCCCAGGAAAAAGAAAAAAAAAAAAACCAGGAAAGGCTTAAACAGATAAATTTTAATGGAAGAAATGAAGTTGTAAAGGAACTACTTCAGAAAAACATATCAGAGACAAACGGGTTCATTAAATAATTCTACCAAACAGAGACCAGTTAGAACATAAAAGATCAAAAACATTCAAATTCAGTTTACAAAGCAAGGATAAAATTGATACTAAAATAATAGACAGACTAATATCAATTATGAGTATTGCAAATATTCAAAATAAAATGAGTAGATTCCAAAACTACCAACAATACATCTTGTCTGTTAGGAAGTGAATGTTGTGTACCCCTTCCCAATATTTATGTTGAAGCCACAACTCTCAATGTGATGGTAGTTAGAGATAGAGCCTTTATAGAAATAATTAAGATTAAAGAAGGTCACAAGGTGAGGACACTGATCCAATAGGATTAGTTTACTTGTAAGAAGAGACACTAGAGAACTTGTTCACTCTTTTGCCAGATTTAGCAAACTTTCCACCACTTGGGAAGTTTTCTTTTTTTTCAGGTGGCCACATCAACGAATATTCATGGAAGTTAATAAACATATGAATTAACACATGAAGAATGGGTGTTCAGGTGGCCACATCAACGAATATTCATGGAAGTTAATAAACATATGAATTAACACATGAAGAATGGGTGTGGACAAGACAAGTAGAATGCATTCCTGACAGGAATAGCACTGTGAGAAAAAAAAATATAGAAGTAGAACCACTAATGAGGACATTTGTATGGAGCAATGAAGGTATTTGGGAGGGAGGGGGGCAATCACTAAGTGTGGCCAGAAGAGACATATTCCTCTTTGTCCTTGAAACTGCAGGTCACAGACCCCCAGTGTTTAGGGATCTCTGAAGTGTCCAGTAGAGTTCCCTATAAAGAGATAACAACCCATCTTAGAGCTAGTTCACATAGGGTCATATGAATATTAGAGTATGACATTCTCTAGCAATGTTTAACCTTCTGCATCACCAAGGGCAACCTTCACCATCTCTGAGCCCTGGAGTCATCATGTTCTCATTCCTTACACACAATCCATTGTTAAGTCATAGAATGCCATCCTTCCACATTTACTGTGATAGGTCCTAATTGAAGCCCTCCTCCTGACACTGCAGCTTCCTGGGGAATCTCTGGGGCAAAGGCAGAACTACTACTGTCTGATGACATTCTCACACTGCGTGTATTACCAAGCACTTGAGCTTTTGCTGCTGTAGTAGTTAAACTTTATGTGGTAAATTACATAGGCTTTGCCCTTGTTTCAATGCTTGATTTAATTAAGGCTCTTATTTAGTAACCAATCCCAATGAAAATGTGGTCATTTTTTATTGATAACAAATACCTCATAAATATTTGACTCTGTGTTTCAGAAAAAAGTCTTAATTAACTTCATTCACTCATTCATTCATTCATTCATTTAGTCATTTATTTCTTTGACAAATATTTTTGAATATCAGCCATGTGTCAGGCAGTATTCTAACCACCATGGTAAAGAAAATAATAATAATAATAAAAAAGTCCATGGACCTTACATTCTGGTGAAGAAGATAGAACATAAACAGAAATAAATAAACAAGACAATTTTCACTAGTGATAAATGCAATGAAGAAAATGACATCAGGTGATTAATTGGGGAAGGGCTGGGTGAAAAGGGCTGGGTTTAGATTAAATAGACATTTAGGTTAAATGGCCCAAAAAGACCTCTCTGAGAGGGCAGTACTGAACTTAGACCGGATATTTAGGAGTCAAGCATGTGATTGAAAATTTCCAAGCAAATATTTTAATTTCAAACTGAATAGAATGAGGTCAGATATGTAAGCAAGGATTGGCTCCTTTTGGTTCCATGTTTCCCAAATTTTGGTGGCCAGCCAGGGTATGGTAGGTATGTTTGGTCCAGAGAATACTAATGTGCAGGTCTTGTTCAGGTACTAATAAGCTCTGCAAAAGAATCATGAAGAATTCACTTTCCATCTATGGATAGTGTACAAAATGTAGAAATGTATTACAGATATGTACAGACTCCTGGTTTTGCCCCAGTGAGCACTCTTGCATCCAATTAAGCCACCTGACTGCTTTTATAATTATGTAATCAGTCTGCACACATTTAAAGCCGCAGATGAAACATTCCCAAATTACTCTACACTTTTACTTGAAATTAGTGCATATTTTAAGCTGAAGCTTGGTGCTAGAAAAGGCTCACTTTATCGCTATCAAACAAAATTAAAAGAGACAGTATTTATAAAGGTAAAAGAAAGTGAAGAGCTGTTTTATCCAGAGAATTCAGTTAACATAAAGATCCAATCTAGGTAATTTATATGAAAAGCCCAATTTCTCAAATTATATGTTTAATTGTCAGTTCTTCACTTGTCTTGGCAAATGCAACAAGCCAGTCTAGTCATTTACACTGGAAATCTTCTATAGTTGTTTCTTCATATTTTCAAACAGTCCATGGATTTTTTAAAATTTGCCAGAAATATATATTTATATGTATTTTGTCAAATAATGGAATGTTTAGAAACATCTAAATGACAAGCTATATTTTTAGATGTGATTTTCACATCTGATAGCTTATACTTATAACTTCAGTGTTTTAATGACACAAAATAATGATATAGTGACTGAGGAGTTAGTATCAAATACAAACTGCCAGCTATTCCTGTAATAGAGAGAAGCTGTTTTTGGCATCATAAAATGACAATGTTACAATCGGAATGAATACTGAGTTTATATAATGTTTTGAAACTTTCCTAAAGGAAATTATTTTAAAATCTAGTTGTATGAAATTTATTTCATATTAAATACTGGCTTTTCTTTTCTTCCATTGGGTCTATAGGTCATCAAACAAGTTAATAATTTCTCTCTTTTTTTCATTTTTAGGCATATTTGAGCATAGAATTTGAAAGTATAGAGAATAGTAAAATTAGCCTTTTCCCCAGTTTCCACAATAAACAATGCATGGCAAAACCTGCTTCATGAATATCCATGTACATATATCTCTCCTACCCTCCCTGGATTGCTTTGAAACAAGTCCAGGAATTATATAATTTAATCTATGGATTTAAATTCCTGAAAGATACACCAAAAGGACCACTCTAGGAAAGTGCAGGAATTTTTTTTCCCTTGAGTTCCCTTTAGCTTTTCTTTCTTAGTGAATAAGGCTAGACCAGACTTGAATGAGACTAATTAGACTCTCAAATCCATTCTTCTTTCTCTTAAATATCAGTCCAAAATTTCTCCTGGGTCATCCTGGTTCCTTAGTCCTGTAGGAGTAAAAATATTTCTCAACCATAAGGCACAGCCATCCCCAGTTCTTAGTACCTCACTGGATAAGTGAAAGCAGAAAGAGAGAGAGAAATTGACCCAATGGTCTTTTCCATACTTCAAAAGTCACCAGGATTTGCCCCTTTCATGTAGTTTCCCCAAAGTTCTAACATCTTATTCCAATGCTATGAAACTAGAACCTCAAGAGGAGAATGTCTTCTCCTCTGTGAGTAGTTATTTTATGATGAAAAAATTCTCATTTTATTTCTCAATCTTTTCATTTCTCTGGGATCATTTTTAATTTGTCTCTATCATATTTCTTTGATTCAAGTTAAGAGCATCCTTCCTGCAGAAATTTCAGTTGTCAGTAGGAGAATTGGTATGTGAGAGAGAAGAAAGGTGAGGGGCAGTTTATACTCACACAAGTGAACATTTGAATACAGATTTACTGAAATAATACTGTCAGTTGTTGGATTACCAAGAGTTGTTGCAGGTTCATGTGTATAAAATTAATCCTCTTTTCAATCTGGTATTCTCCAAGGGCTATAAGACATGTCCTCCCAAATCTTTATCTACCATTATAAAGTAGCTTATAAACCTTTATACAGTGCTTATCTCATTTTATTGTCTCAACTCAATACAGAGAGGAGAGGAGTTAGTCTTTCCTCATAAACAAGGTAATATATTTATAAAAAAAGAAAAAGTTCTGAGAATTATATTAGGATAATAGAGAGGAATGCCCTCAAGAACTTGGAAAGATGAGAAATGTGTCATTCTAAGAAATCATGCCCCAATGGATAAGAATAGAGAAGAGAAAAGCAGTCATTAAAGAGCAGCTTCTGGGTGTGTCATAGCAGGCTGATCCTTGCCCAAAGGCACAGGCATAATAAATAAGAACTATCTCACACAGGGGCAGGTGATTAGTGTGAGAAAGTCAGTGAAGTAAGCATTGTCTATGCCTACCTGCACTAATCAAGGCTCTCTCAAAAACAATCTGGTCTACTTGGAGGAGATATGGCATTCTCAACCCCAATGAGCCAACAGAATCTTGCAGAGGTTATATGACTTAGCTCTCAGACATATAGCTATCTGTTATCAAAGCATAATTAAGAATCCAAATCATGATTAAAAAAACAAATAAAAAATACATGGAGACAAATGAAAATGATAACATAATGGTCCAAAATCTTTGGGATGTAGCAAAGTAGTTCTAAGAGGGAAGTTTATAGCAATATGGGCCTACCTCAAGAAGCAAGGAAAATATCAAATAAACAACTTAATATTATACCTAAAGGAAACAGAAAAGGAAGGACAAATGAAACCCAAAACCTATAGAAGGAATGAAAAAATAAGGTTTAGAGCAGAAATAAACCACATAGAAATTTTAAAAAACAATAGAACACATCAATGAAATCAAGAGCTGGTTCTTTGAAAGGATCAACAAAATTGACAAACCTTTAGTCAGAGTCATCAAAGAGAAAGAGGGATAGTGAGGAAGAGAGAGGATTCAAATGAGCAAAATCAGAAATGAATGAGTAGGAAAAACAACCAACACCACAGAAATACAGTTATAAAAAAATATTATAAAAAAATTATATGCCAACAAATTGAACAATCTAGAAGAAATGGATTAATTCCTAGAAACATATAACCTCCCAAAACTGAATCAGGAATATACTGAATACTGAAAACCTGAACAAACCAATTGAATGAAATTTAATTAATTAAATTAAATGAAATTAAATCGGTAACCAAAATATTCCCAACGAACAAAAATCCAAGACCCAATGGCTTTACAGGTGAATCCTACCAAACATTCAAAGAACAATTAATACCTCTACTTCTCAAACCATTTCAAAAAAAATATAGAGGAAGGAAAGCTTCCAAATTCATTCTGAGGTCAGCACTACTCTGATACCACAATCAGATAACAAAACTACAAAAAGAGAGAGAGAGAGAGACAAGAGAGAGAACTGCAGCCCAATCTCTCTCATGAATATAGATATAAAAATATTCAACAAAATATTAGCAAACTAAATCCAATGATGCATTGAAAAAAATCATTCACCATGATCAAGTAGGTTTTATTCCTGGGATACGAGTATGGTTCAATATTCAAAACTCAATCAATGTGATATATTGCATCAACAAGAAAAAGGTTAAAAACCATATGATCATTTCAATTGATGCAGAAAAATCATTTGACAAAGTACAGCACTCATTCATGATAAAAACCTTCAACAAAATAGGTTTAGGTGGAACATACCTCAGCAAAATGAAGACAATATATGAAAATCCCATAGTTAATACCATACTCAATGGTGAAAAACTGAGAGCTTTTCTTCTAAGGTCAGAAACGAGACAATGATGTACACTCTCGCTACTTTTATTCATCATTGTACTAGAATATTTAGCTACAAGATTCAGATAAAGGAATAAATTGGTAAAGAAGAAAAACTTTCACTATTTACAGATGACATGATACTCTGCACATAAAAAATCCTAAAGACTCTGCCAAAAAATTATTAGAATTGATAAACCAATTCAGTAAGGTTGCAGTGTACAAAATGCATATACAGCAATCTATTGCATTTCTATATACTAATAATGTAAAAGGAGAAGTTAAGAAAATAATCCCACTTATAATTACATCAAAAATAATGAAACACCTAGGAATTAACCAAGGAGGTGAAAGACCTATACTCTGAAAACTATAAAACACTGATGAAAGAAATTGAAGATAACACAGATGTAAAGAAATTCCATGCTTGTGGATTGGAAGAACAAATATTGTCAAAATGTCCATATTACACAAAGAAATCTACAGATATAATGCAATCCCTACCAAAATACCAACAGCATTTTTTTCACAGAACTAGAAGAAAAATTTCTAAAATTTGTATGGAACCTCAAAAGATGCCAAATAGCCAAAAGTATCTTAAGAAACAAGAACAAGGGGAATCCCTGGGTGGCTCAGTGGTTTGGCGCCTGCCTTTGGCCCAGTGCGCAATCCTGGAGTCCCAGGATCGAGTCCCGAATGGGGCTCCAGGCATGGAGCCTGCTTCTCCCTCTGCCTGTATCTCCCCCTCTTTGTGACTATCATAAATAAATAAAAATTGTTTATTTATAAACAATTAAATAAATAAAATAAATAAAAATTAAATAAATAAAAATTTAAAAATATATAAATAAATAAATAAATAAATTAATTAATTAATTAATTAAAAAAAGAAAAGAAACAGGAACAAGCTGGAGCTATCACAGTCCCAGATTTTAGCTTATACTACAAAACTGTAATAATCAAAATAATATTCTACTGGCACAAAACAGATACATATATCAGTGGAACAGAATAGAGAGCCCAGAAATAAATCCAAAGTCATATGACCAATTAATCTATGACAAAGGAGGCAAGAATAAGCAATGGGAAAAAGTCTCTTCAACAGACAGTGCTGGGAAAACTGGACAGCAGCATGCAAGAGAATGGAACTGGAACACTTTCTTACACTATACACAAAAATAAACTCAAAATGTATTAAAGATCTAAATGTGAGACTTGAAACCACAGAATTCCTAGAAGAGAGCACAGGCAGTAATTTCTCAGACATTGGCCATAGCAACATTTTTCTAGATATGTCTCCTGAGGCAAGGAAAACAAACACAAAAATAAACTACTGGGACTATATCAAAATAAAAAGCTTCTGCACAGCAAAGGAAACAATAAACAAAATGAAAAGGCAATGTACTTTTATGGGAGAAGATATTTGCACATGACATATCTGATAAGGGGTTAGTATACAAAATATATAAAGAACTTATACAACTCAACACCAAAAACAATAATCCAATTAAAAGATGAGCAAAAGACAGATGACCAACAGACACATGAAAAGATATTCAACATCACTCATCATCGGTAACATGCAAATCATAATCACAATAAGATATCACCTCATACCTGTCAGAATGACTAAAATAAAAAACACAAGAAACAAAAAATGTTGGCAAAGATGTGAAGAAAAAAGAACCCTCTTGCATTGTGGGTGGGAATGCAAATGGGTGCAGCCACTATGGAAAACAGTATGGAGTTTCCTCAAAAAATTAAAAATAGAATTACCATATATGATCCGGTAATTCCACTACTATTTACCCAAAGAATAAAAAAAAACATTAATTTGAAAATAAATATACACCCCTATGTTTATTGCAGCATTATTTGTAATAGCCAAATTATGGAAGCAGCTCACGTGTCCATTGATAGATGAATGGATAAAGAAGACATTTTATATATATATAGTGACATTGTATGTATATGTGTGTGTGTGTGTGTATATATACACACACACATACACACAATGGATTATTATTCAGCCATAAAAAGTGAAATCTTACTATTTGCAACAACATGGATGGATTTGAGAGTATAAATGTTATGTGAAAAAGTCAGAAAAAGACAAATACTATATGATTTCAGTCATATATAGAATTTAAGGAACAAAACAGATGAACAAAGAAAAAAAGAGACTCCTAAATATAGAGAATAAATTGGTGGTTACCAGAAGGAAGGTGGGTGGAGGTATGCGTGAAATGGCTGACTAGAACTAAGAGTATATTTACAGTGATGAGCATTGAGTGTTGTATACAATTGTTGGATCATTATATTTTATATTGTACACTTGAAACTAATATAATAGAGTATGCTAATCATACTGGAATGGGTGGATGAATGGATGCATGGATGGATGGATGGATGAATGAATGAATGAATGAATGAATGAATGAAGATAAACAAACAAATAATTCAGGTCTGAATCCTTTTATCTCCTGTGTGTCTTTATCTAAATAGTTGTTCTCAACTTGTGGTTCTCAGATCTGCTCTCAACATCACCTGCAAACTGGCTGAGAGTGCAAATTCTTGACCCTTGCTCCAGATCTGCTGAACCAGAAACTCAGAGTGGGGTCCAGCAATGTGCATTTTAGTAAGTGTTCCAGGTGATTCTAATGCATGTCAAAGTTGAGAACCACTATTCAAAGACCACTGCACAATGCCTTGCAAATAGGAGATTTTCAAGATATGACTATTAAACATTTTCCAATTGATGATTTTCTCACAATCTTATAAGATGCTGAGATTGGTTAAAACTGAAATATGTCTTAAACATCCTTTTCTGGGTTTGGTGGAATATATATAAACCTAAAAGTTTCACCTTGCAGATACCTCCATCGTTACACATTGTATTTTAATTAAAAGCCCACTGATAAGTAATCAAAGTATATCCTAATATAGTGTTTCTTTTGAGGGGATGAATTCTCACTGATGATAAATTGCTGTGTAGGTAATCCATTGCTGATAATTAAAAGTTAACCATAGTTAAGAAAACAGTGATGAGAATTGTTAATGCTCACATATTAGGTATCGCATTGATTTAAACATTGCTTTAAAACATCTTTTTTTTCCTAACTGATTGATATGTGTTTAAATAACTTGCGATGTCACTGATTTCAAAATGAAATTATGTAATAATGTTACCACATAGATTTTTATCATTTCCATGGCTTTTCTCCTATAAATCTCAAAACAACCATAGTAGCTCAAAGAGATGAAATGATTTCCCCAAAGTTACATGCTGATAGGTGGAAGAATTTGTGCAACACCAACATATACACACATAATTTAAAGTTTTCTTCCCAAATTCAATATCATACAGATGTTCCTTAGAAGGAGGAGGAGGGGGCAGCCTGGGTGGCTCAGTGGTTTAACGCTGCCTATAGCCCAAGGTGTGATCCTGGAGGCCCGGGATTGAGTCCCGCATCGGGCTCCTTGCATGGAGCCTGCTTGTGTCTCTGTCTCTCTCTCTCTCTCTCTGTGTCTCTTGTGAATAAATAAATAAAATCTTTAAAAAAAAAAAAAAGGAGGAGGAGGAGAAGGACGGATGGGAGGAGGAGGGGAAGGAGAAGGAGGAGAAGAAGAGGGGGAGGAAGAAGAGGAGGAAGAGAAGGAACCTAACATTCTCTGAGGTTTAACTGTTGTCCAGGGATCTGGTTTTTCTGAGCTGGTTGCTATGATTGTTTATGGTGCTATCTTTGTGCTAAAACAATTCACAAAACCTACCGTGCTGCAAGAAATATGGGATTCATTTTCAAATTTTGCAAATAGGTTCTTAGCACTTTCTTTTGTGGGATTCCAAGTTAGAGCTGCCTGGGTGGCAGCTATTTTTTTATTTATAGTTACTTGAACTAACACGAATTCCAGACACTAAACATAGACTTAGTGAGAATATGCAAACACAATTTAACTTTTCCATAATAACCTTGGTTATGATTGGCCACTATGAAGTTACCTCTTAATCATATTTCCATACCACATTGCAGACTGAAAAAATGTTTTCCTACCAAATGTTAATATTTTACTTTTACTGATATGTTCCCTATTATCTCCAATTTCAATGATATAAATGATTTGAAAAATCATTGCTATGTTAGTTCTTAAGTGTTTTTAAATTTTCTTAGATAATATTTCAGAAAACCAGTATTATGATATCCAGTTATGAGTTTGCAATAGAATGTTCCAGACCACAGCTTTAGAAACCTGTAACCACTACACAAATGTTACAAAATAAAGTCATTTATGAGGTCATGAGATTTTTCTGTATTTCTTGTCTTATTTTATTTTAGTTTTGACAGTATTCTCATTTTAATGGGACTTTCAGTCTGTTAGAAGCCATCAGAAAGAAATGTATTCCAATGAAATATGTATGTGTGTGTGTGTGTGTGTGTGTGTGTGTGTGTGTAATTCCATTGGCATATATATGTGTGTGTGTGGCATTTAAAAAAAAATATCCAAAATGGCTTCAGAGTTCCCAAAAATACTATTTGGGGATTGACTACAAATAAAACTACAAACTATATATATATATACAAATTATATATATATATATATATATATATATATATATATATATATATATATTTAAAGAATTTATTTATTTGGGAGAGAAAGATAGTGAGAGAGAGCAGGTGCAGGGGGCAAAGGGAGAAGCAGGCTCCCCACTGAGCAAGGAGTCCTACTCAGAGCTCTATCTCAGAATCCTGGGATAATGACCTGAGCCAAAGGCAGATGCTTAACTGACTAAACCACAAAGGAGCCCTTAAAATTCTATTTTTATTTTACATACTACAAAAGACCTGCAATAACATGGCCAGCATACAACAGATAAGCAAAAGATCTCTACTTTTTGATTTTGATAAACACGACATGAATTTCTGTTTTAATGATGCTTTCTTAAATTAATATTCAAATTTGTCGGCATTCCTTGTCATGTGCATCAACTGACAGCACAGAAAATATGTCAAGGAGCATTCAGAGCACCTGGAAGAAGGCAAACTTAGATTCTAAAAATAGTTACAGGTAATCCACCAAGAGTCAGGAAAATACAATATAGTGTAGTAAGAGGCTGAAGGGATTATGAACACTGCTTTTTCAATTTATAGGTGGCTGAACTGAGACCCATTAAACTAGATAACTTGCCTAAGGTCACAGATGACTCTTTAAAATTTCTTGGGTCATATTTCAGAAAATCAATGACTCTGTGGCCTTGGACAGGTTCTCTAGTTTAATATATATCATGATATAGTTTAGTGTCACAGCAAAGACTCAAATCCAGCATTCTTGATGCTCAGAAATAAACAGGGCTCAAAATGTACTCATTATTTATCATATGCCTGAATTGTATTCTATGATTATCTTCTTTATATACTCAGTTTTGTCCTCTCGATTTATTTTCCATTATTAATATAAAATAACAATAAGAATAGCATTTCACGGAGGACCCATTAGCACCAGTCATTCTATATACAATTATTTCAAATTTTTACTAATATGCTACAAAGTAGACGAACTTGTTAATGAAATATAGCCAAGCATAAGATATACTAAGTTAAAAGAAGGGGAAATTCCATGGTATGAAAAAACTGTCAGCATAATTAAATCTATAAAAGTATAGAATTAATGCCAATCACTTGGTGAACTACAGTTACAGGGCAGAATGTAAATGCTATAAACTTTGGCCACTTAAAAATAGTAATACAATTAATATACAGTATGAGAAAGATGAAGAAAAACATGGGGAGTTAGATTATTGCTTCATCTTTCATATTTCAAAGAAATAGACCAAGTTGGATACTTTATACTTCATATTTCAGAGGGAATATGTCCCAATTAATATGAATAAATCAAGAAATAGAAACGTATATGTATTATTTAAACTCATCCATATTATTCAAAGCTATGCTTTATTTAAAGCATATTTAAGCTATATTATTTAAAGTGGCAAAGAATACCAGGTGATAAATATGGTGGATTGGCTTGCTCAACATTCATATATTTTTAAATGCCTTTCTATAGTACAGAGAACAGATAACTGAAATCTAGATTTCCCCAACTTACACATGTGAGGGTTCCAGGTGTGTATGAGCATCCACCAGACATATCCATTCGCTGATTTGGACATGGAAGTGAGAAAGAGAGAAGTGGAATGCAAAGCATCCATTTCCTGACAGAGATCACAATGTAACCAGTGTGGCCCAGGAAAAAGCACCAGCCACAAGGGGAATGGCAGTTTTCTTAAATGTGATAAACTGAGTGCCATGGGAACATCTTTCTGTTTCAGTAGTTTCCTTAAACATTACCTCGGGTTTCTCAACCACAACCATGGATGAATAGTGCAAACCTAGGAGAAAACAACTCTGCCCAGAGCCTGATTTTCTAGTCTTTCCAACAATATCACAAACCACTTAAGTACCTGGTAGCAAATCCTCTTCTCTAATCAGTACCTGCAATACTGATCCTATCTCTCTCCTTTTCTTTCACCCTCTCTCCCTCTTTGCCCCTCTCCTTCTCTCCCTCTTCTCTTCTATCTCTCCTCCCCTTTCATGTCTCTCTCTTATATATAGATCCACATACATGTGTGCATCCCATGGAGCAAAAGATGGCTACAAAGAAAAATACAAAATAAAATAGCGGTATTAAGATTAAGAACAATAATTACAACACTACAGGCAAGTGGGATAAATTCACTTTGTGTTATATTAGATTTTTTAAAATATATGCAATCATAACAAGGTGATTCTAAAAGAGTAAGGCCAAGGTGCCTGGGTGGCTCACTTGGTTAAGCATCCTACTCTTGATTTTGGATCAGGTCATGATACTCAGCATTGTGGGATTGAGCCCCATGTCAGGTGCTGCACTCAGCACAGAGTCTGCTTGTCCCTTGCCCTCTGCCCCTCCTTGCTTGTGCTCTCTCTCATAAATAAATAATAAATAAATAAATAAATAAATAAATAAATAAATAAATAAATAAAATATTTTTTAATTTAAAAAAAGGATAAAGCCATGCAAACAAAGAGATATTAAATGTAAACGAAATGTCAGAAGTTGATAATATAGATACCAGATAAAGTTAATTGCAAAACATAAATTAGAGGCACTTCAAAAGATGATAAAAATTAAATGCCATGATCAATCTTTGTGTCAGATAACAGAAAACCAAAATACAAATACTAAAAATTACTGTAAGTACAAGAAATTCAGAAACAAAATAGTAACAAGAAACTCAAATTTTGCCACTCTCTAGGCCAAGTGTCAGCAAATTTTTTCTGTAAAGGGCCAGATAATAAATATTTTAGGCTTTGAAGGCCACAGTTTCTATTGCAAATATGCAACTCTGTCAGACACACTATATAAATAAACAGGCTTTATTCTAATAAATCTTTATTTATAAAAACAGATTGCTGGTGGGTATGCCCACTGACTTAAATTTGCCAACATCTGCTCAAGATCACAACTGATTAAGTAAGCATATAGAGGATCTGAAAAATATTACTATATTGATCCAGTTGATAGAAATTAACCATAGTTCCATGTAAACAGACAATACACTTTCTTTACAAAATTTTGCAATGTGGAAGCAGATGCTACCATTTATTAAATACTTTCTATGCATTTGGCACTAAGAAATTCACATACATCAACTCATACAATTTACTATTTTTATGCCCATTTCATAGGTGAAACACTATGGTTTAGGTTAAAAAGAAGTTCCTACATTATCCCCCACTACTCTTTGCTTGTTCCTTATATTCCACTTAAACATGTTTTAAATATAATGGAAAGTTTCATGTTTCCATACCTTTACCCTTGCTGTTCATTCTGGTTATACTGCCCATTCCTTGATTTCCAACATCAAATTTCTACCCTTATACAATATCCAGTGTGATGATATTTCTTCCATGAAACTTTCCCTTTTCCATTTCAAGCTAAATAAAGTAACATCTGTTCTACACACTCAGAAGGCCTTGCTCTCTTATTGCAGTTATGTTATCCTCTACATTGTTATTTATGCATATGTGTTCTTTCCCCACCTTTTTCTTGAAACTATTAGATATGTGAAGTTATTCTAATTATTTGAACTTTTAAATCTTTCATGTCATAACAGAAATACCATGTGCAAAGGAAACATTCATATATAAATTGAATGTACCATGTTGCTTTTCTTTTTCATAATGAGTTACATATAATTTTTCAATATTTATCAGATGATTATTTTAGAGACATTTTTAGAATTCACTCAAAAGTGAGTAAATCAACTTATATTTTGATCAATTGCTAGATATAAGCACATACATATAAATATGATGTAATAATATATAATGGGTAAGGTTTTTTATAATGGGTAAGTTTTATATGTATATTTGTATTATGTACATATATAATACATTATGGACAAGGATAATTATGGTTAAAGATGGTATTTCTTTCAGGAATGTTTGAATCTTCTATAGCAAGTATCACAATGCCTTTTGAAAGTCCCATGATTGTGTATATATACTTTTCCACATTGGGAAGGAGAAAATATAGTAGAAGAAGGACCCAGGAGCTACCTGTAACTCAGTTGAATTAAGTAGTAAAGGAAAGAGACATTCTTAGGTTGGGTTCCCTCTTGGGCCAGAACTTCCTCTGGAAAGTTTCCCATCAGAGAATCAAGTGGTGGCAACCCCAGACCCATGATGATCACACTAACGTGTTGCTGTAGCATTTACAAACTGTAACTAATTCTCCACATAGTTTTTCTGTGAGGCAGCCATTCCAACAGATGTAAAAAGCTCTCTGTAAACAATTTTAGCAGTCATGTGTAATCACAATACATTATGTAACAGATGGGCCCAGGAAATTTAATTTGAGTGAAGAGTGAGGATTCATTGAATTCAGTAGAATAGCTTATGACTGAATGAGAGGTTTCTGCAAAGCTACCAAAGTTTCTTCAAGAGAAGGTTCCCCCACTGTATTTTTCTGGACTTAGAGGTAAATATAGTTCTTCTATGTTGAAAAAGAAATTAAAATGTTTGCTAATCATTATATTGTTGGTAGTGGCAGTTAATGATTTCTGGCTTGTAGATTGGCCATACTCTCACTCTTAAAACAATCATTTTCTTTTACTATCCTCCATTTGTACCAAAGAGTAAGAAATATTGTAAGGAAGCAAAAATTTTAAATTAAAAAACTAGAGAGAGAGAAAAAACTCACTATTCCCTATTCTCAAATATGAAAGTAAAACCTCTGGTAAATTGCAAATGGTTTATACAGGCTTTCAAGAATCTCAGTGCTGGAAATGAGCTCTAATGAGCAGGTCAGAAGGTTTACTTAAAATGAAGGGGTTTTAGTGAGTTGTTCTTTTTAATCTCTTTTTTCCTCAAGGCACTTCATAAACATTAGCTCATTAATCTCACAACACCTCCATGACACAGGTTTGATGAAAGAAGCCAGTTATCTGCCTTGACTTTCTAAAGGAAGATGGAGCACAAGCATTTCTTTTTTGCAGGGAAAACTATCTTGACCACACTATGCCCCAGGGGGAACTGGTATGCCTCTGGATCTATAAAAACAAGAACAGAGAATTTCATGTTTTCCTCTAGGGAGTAATATCCTTGAGGTGGAGACAGATGTGGCCTTTACCCTTAGTCCTGTAGTACACTGACTAGAAAATGCTAGACAGGCAGTTTAGAGAGTAGATTGTGCTAAAAAATATTTTAGGAGAATCCGATGAAAAGTTGTGAGTAGGAGCCTATGGATCCAGTGGGGACCAAACAAATTCTTCTCTGTGTTCTTCACTTGTCAAATAGTGAATGATGAAACAGGAAGGGATTTTTTTCAGTCATCTCTGGATGACTGGTAGATCATACCTTGCATACTAACTCTGAGTGGGAGAAACTTACTCCTCTGAAAGAGTATGTGACATGGACTTGGGGGCCCTAACCAGTCTCAATAAGAGCAGTGGTGCTGCTATTGGAAAAGGAGAGTGGAGTTAACATTCAAGTTTCCCTTGATTTTCCCAATCACCCATTTTAAGATAGATGAAGGAGCTCACCCAAAGTCACACAGCTGGTAAAATCTGGTTCTTTGATTCCTAGTCTGGTATTTTGCCAAATCATTCACTCGCAAATAAGAAATCTATATGTAAAAATGCAATGGTTTAACTGTGTTTGCAAACAAAATATATCAATTCTGCTTCACAGAACAGAATTTAATAAAGCACAAGAAAGGGTCTACTCTCTTATACCATTTAGAATGACAGGATCTGGGTAATAATAAGGATAGTAAATACAAATAACATTGTCACCATTCATGGCATGCCTGGGTGGCTCAGTGGTTGAGCCACTGCCTTTGGCTCAGGGCATGGTCCCAGGGTCCTGGGATAGAGTTTCACAACAGGCTTCCCTCAAAGAGCCTGCTTCTCCCTCTGCCTATGTATCTGCCTCTCTGTGTGTGCCTCTTATGAATAAATACATAAAATCTTAAAAAAAAAACACTGTCACCATTCAGAATAGCAGAGTAACTAATAACGATATTAACAACTAACAACAACAGTGAGCAGCATTTACTAGACATATGTTTGCCTACAGAATTCTACATAAATTATTGCAATAAATAAAGTGCATAAATCAAATGTATAGTATGTTAGATGGTGATAAAGGCTGAGCAGAGAAGTAAGGTGAATGCAGAGTAGTGCTTGTGTGCTTGTGTGTGTGTGTGTGTGTGTGTGTTAGGTATTTTCAATTAAAAAGGGTGGCCTAGGCAGGCATATATACTTATTATGTTGAAATAAGCAACTTTATTAATACTAAAAAGATGATTAAACCATATACCTACACTCAAGGAGATCACAGTCATATGGAACACCAGAGACACAACACCATAATCATAATTTGGTATGGAAAGTGCTAGATGGAATATTTACAAAATGCAGCTGGGAACAGATAGGACAGAGCATTTAACTTTTTGAAGTAAAAGATTTGATCTCAGAACTGAGATATATATAAGAAAACAAAGTCATTTCAGACAGAGAGAATAGCATATGGACATTCTGGAAAGAGCAGGAAGGACAACATGGCAAAACACTGGGTGATGGGAGATGAGTGAAAAAGAAGACAGGGAAGACAGGTTGGAGCCAAATCATGGCCCCTAGTAATATCTAGGATTTTCTGAACACTTAATTACATTTACATCAAAGTACATGTGTCAGCCTCATTTAACTTTATCAACATATATATGAGTTTAGTATTTAGTATCCCCTTTTTACAGCGGAGGAAACTGAGGCACTGGAAGTTAAGTAACTTGCCTAGGGTCATTCTTTTAGGAAGGGGTAATGCCTGGATTCAAACTAAGCCTCACTGATTCCAGAACCTGTCTTTTAGCTTCCTATGCCATCTCTTTATGATCCCTGCTATCAGTCAGCCACAGAGCAAGTGCAGTGTGGAGGGAACACTATGGACCAGAAGCTAGAATCCTGGCTCCTCACATCAGCTTTTCCATAACATATAGGAATCTTTGTGGTACTCAGTTTCACTATCTATAAAGTAGAAAGATGCTAAGGCTCTTTCCATTCTAGTTTACGTGACCCCTCTGTCAAAAGTCTTGCTTGTTTTTGGTTTCCAAATAAAGAAAAGTCTTTTTTCCATACCTATCTTACAATGGTATGAGTTCTAAGAGGCCAAATAAAGAGAATTTGCTCTTCCTGCAAAGTCCACACACCTGCCTCGTGGCACTCTGTCAGTTCTCTGCTCTATGGCAGTACCTCGGTTTTCAGTTCTCTCGGGTGGTCACAACTCAGCTGACCCCAGTGCTGCACTGTCCTCTGCTGGAGACAGCCTCAAAGCCCTGCTCTTTCCTCGGGGAGGAAGCTCTGTGCTCCCTATTCCCTGAAGCAGAGCAAAAACCAGCCTGTGGCTTTTTAAAAGACCCTTCACTGAAGGTTTAGAGATAAGGAGAGTATAACACACTGAGTAGCATCAATTGGATAGCAGACTCCAAACCCTGTCCCTGCATGGGCCTCTGGACCTTCAATTCAGGTCAGAAACTCCCAATTTGCACCACAGAGTCATTGGTTTCCTCTTACCCTGGTTCCTAAGGATGTCTTTACTTTCGAGCTCAAATATGCAATTTTTAATTATGCTACTCCATATAATATTTTTGGAAGGAAGCTCCAGCTCAGCTTGCCACGTTTTGACAATCCCTGAATATGGTTTCAAGTTCAATGCCACACTCCAAAAATTGTTTATTGTAGTTCAGAGGTTAGGAGCTCTATCTTTATTTCACCTCAAATTCTACTGTATTAAATGTCAATTCCTTCCACATGGATAAAGTTATTCAAAATCCACTGAAATACTTTAAAAGTATATTCAGCAATAGTTTTCTTCCCTTTGCTCCCCCTTAGCTTTGGAAGTACTTCTGATTTAAGATAATCGTAAAAAGCATAAAAAGAGAAACTTAAGTGGTCTAAGTTAACCAGTCATGTTGAGAGAGAGCACAAGCAGGGGGAGCAGCAGGCAGAGGGAGAGGAAGAAGCAGACTCTCCACTGAGCAGGGAGTCTCACATGGGGCTCGATCCTAGGACCCTGGGATCATGACCTGAGCTGAAGGCAGATGTTTAACCGATTGAGCCACCCAGGCACCAATTTAATTAATTAAAATTAATTTTAATTTTTAAATATTACATTCTGAGTATGCAAATATAAATGAAGAAAAAAAGAAAGCCAGCATAGCATACAAGTTCTTCTATTAAGTGTGTTGGTTTTTAAAGTACACGTATAGGGGCACCTGGGTGGCTCAGTTAAGTGTCCAACCCTTGATTTTGGCTCAGGTCATGATTTCAGGGTTGTTAGATCAAGCCCCTCATTGGGCTTCACACTGGACTTAAGCCTGCTTAAGATTCTTTCTCCCCCTCTGGCTCTGCTCCTCCCTCATTTCCCTCTCTTAAAAAAAGCACACGTACAAAACGAAAAGGAAAAGTCCACATCCAAGAACAAATAAACAGGAGTATTATGATACTCCAAGCTTAGTCTGAGGAATGTTAAAACCAGAATGAACTAAGACTTACAAAAAATGGCACAGAACTAAAAAGGGCTTTATTTTAACTATGCTTTAAGAAGAAGAAGAAAAAAGGAATAGCCTCAGTGTTTGGAACAGATAGTCTAATGCTAATAGATGATAAAAGGAAGACAAAACAATTGGACTTTTTTCTACCTAAGAAAAAAAATCTCTGGGATCCCTGGGTGGCGCAGCGGTTTGGCGCCTGCCTTTGGCCCAGGGCGCAATCCTAGAGACCCAGGATCGAATCCCACGTCGGGCTCCTGGTGCATGGAGCCTGCTTCTCCCTCTGCCTGTGTCTCTGCCTCTCTCTCTCTCTCTGTGACTATCATACATAAATAAAAATTTAAAAAAAATAGAAAAAAAATCTTCAAACTGGAAACAACCAAGTAAAACAGACAAGAAAACCAAACAGTAAATGATAAGACTTTCTAGATATTTTAGATAAATTTTATCAATAGGGCAATTACATTTCAAACTTTATCTATGGACAATATTGAAGTAAATGTGTCAAGTACAAGAATATGAGCAAGTGTTATCCTTATTTTGAAAAGACAGAAAGGAAATTTAAGGAAAAATAGCTCATTCAACATCAGGTAAAACTCTAGATTAGTTGTCAGTGATTGAGCAGATGGATTTTGGGTACTAAAGAAAAAATATACTGGTAATCAAGGGTATTAATATCAGTTTAGGTAGAAGAAGTTATGTTAAAATAACCGTATCATTTTTTTCACATAGTTATGATACTGGTAAATCAGCGAAGTGATCAGCATTGTTCTTGTTAAATATAGAAAGTTGGGACACCTGGGAGGCTTAGGGGTTCAGCGTCTGCCTTTGGCTCAGGGTGTGATCCTGGAGTCCCAGGATAGAGTCCTACTTCAGGTTTCCTGCATGGAGCCTGCTTCTCCCTCTGCCTATGTCTCTGCCTCTCTCTTTCTCCCTCTGTCTTTCATGAATAAATAAATAAAATCTTTAAAAACAAAATATATATATATATATATATATTAAGGAAAAATGGGGAGAAGCAGGAAGGGGACAAGGAAAGGAGGGAAAAATGAAGGGAGAAAAAAAAAACCTAATAATGTGGATCCAGAAGGAAGAACTAAAATTAATTAGTAAATTCCTATGAAGGACACTTTGGGTGAGTAAAGAGAAGGAAACAGCATTTAAGTTTTGAATCCTTACCAGGTGTTACATGGGGGCAATTATATATCTTATTACAACCGGCTCCAACAACTTTATGAGGTAGGCATTTTATCTCTTTTTTTCTAGATGAGTGGTTTAAAGTCTGAAAAGCTTTCCATATGTGCCAAGTAGAAAGCGACAGAATCAGGATTAATAACATGTCTCTTCAACTCCACAGTTCTGGCACTTTGTTCTTCATCACCGTGCCTCAAAGCAAGAAAAAGTCTTCTCACCATAAGAGAAGGCCACCAGAGTCAATAGGATTTACAACTCATTTGATGTGAGAAGTAGAGGATGGGGAGAAATCAAAATGACTCCCAGGTTTCTGACTTGCTGACAAATCTAGTCATCGTTTACAATTAAAAAAAAAGAGATACCACCATCATTTTGTATCATTTTGAATACATACATTTATCAAATCAAAACATTACATACCTCAAATTTAACTGATGTCATATGTGAATATGACATGACATGTAAATAAAGCTAAAAAAGAAAAGAGATGGCTACCAGTGGAATGGTCTGCTTTCTGAGGAGAGGAACTTACTGGGAGTATTTTGCCTGAATGGCCACAGTCAGAGGAAACAAAGAACTTTTCGAATAGGGTAAGGAACTAAACTAAATGCCATAAAGAACACTTCTAACTGTAAGTTGTTATATTTCTGTGATTGTGCTTTTATTTAAGGACTCTTAGCTTCCTTACTGTCATAACCCTTCTAGAATATTTACCTTGTCTAAGATTAGCTTGTTAACGAAAAGAAGCAGTAAAATTTCCGTAGAAGTATGTTGGGAAAGGAAAATCTCACCATCAAATGACATCATGTACATTGCCTACATTGCCTTGGTTGAACAATGTATGTTTTGATTCTAGCTCTGCTATGCTTCTCTGTGTGACTAATGGCAATGTGCGACTATTTACATACCTCCCTGTAACATTTATTACTAATTATTTAATTTGCAATTTAAAAAAGAAGTCTTAGTGAACAATAGACTTTTTAAACCTTTCTGCCTACATATAGAATAATATTTAACATATAAACCTGTATCATCTATTACATGCTCAATTTATAAGTCAAGACATAAGTCACTGTGTGCTGGAACACAAAGAAAATATCAGAATCTCTTAAAAGACAGAGAAGAAAAAAAATCAATAAAAGTTAAGCTGCTACTTTGTCCTAAAAGCTTGAACTTACTTTTTAGCTGTGGATTATATGTATCAGTTCTTTTTGTATTAAAATAATAACTAATCTGCAAATGAACTCCACGTGTTTTACTTTTTAGCTTAATTCATCAGTTTTCACCTACCTAATCAGTTATATCTACCTAAGCCTGCCTCTTGTACAATTACTACAATTCTATTCTCCTCTTTCAACCCAGAAGATCAGATGGATATAACATTGGAGAAAATACTTCTGGAAACCAGGAAATGGCAAATTTTGTAGATGTTACAACAGAAATTTAAATTAACCATGTCGGAAGCAAACTGGGCTCTAAAACTTTTCATATTCTATTTCAAGTTTGAAATCCATACTTATGAAAAAGATTCTGATCCCCAAAGGAATGTGACACCACCTCTTTTTTCATATCCTTGAAATGAAGAAAGGGGAGATAAGTTTTTTGACACTGGAAAATAAACCACATAATTCTAATCCCTTCTAGGCACCTTCCATACATTATCATATTTAATTATCACAATAACTCTAACAGATGAGGACGCTGAGAGGAGAGAAGATAAGTTACTTGTCCCAATTATCAATCTAATTAGTGGTAAAGTTAGAATCTGGTCAGGAGGAGAACTCAAACCAGTGTCTTCTTTACCACTCAAAAAGGCTTCATTATATGGAACTTAGCTATAATTTATCCATTGATTTAGCAATATGGTTTTTCTTTTCTTTCTGAAAGCCCACAAAACTGAGAAGAGGGAGGAAATTAGATTCTTGTGTAAGACATAAACAGAAGGGTTATAATAGCTCCAAAAACAAAACTGACTCCAGTGGTATTCTGTTGGCAAAAATAACTGAAAAAGTAGGAAAGTGAGTGCCAGTTCAGAAGATTAGTATAGAGGGAGATCACAGCAAAGAGCTGAGGTGGGATTCCCTTGTCAAGAGTCAAGTGAGAGAGGCCCTGAGTGTGGCAGAGTCAGTGCTCTAGTTTCAGGGAAGGAGAGTGACAAAGATTAAGTCCATGCACAGGGCTCTGACTGCTTAATGGAGGTACAGACCAAGTATCAGGACTGGGCAGAGACCCAGAACGAACAGAAGAAAAAATGTTACCAGAGCAAGAAGGCATCAGTTCTACAACGGCATGAGAAGGCACAATGGGAAAGAAGCTTTTGGTGAATGATCCAGAAATGTGACCTACTTTCGAGGCACATTAGTATGAAGACCTGGAGTCAAGATGGAGGTAAATCTTATGTGTGTGTGTGTTTGCAGGGCATTGGTGCTTAAGGAGAGAGGCACTGGTGCTAAAATCAGAGCTAAGACCAAAATAAAATCTATTTCAAATCTACTCCTAGGAAACCCTTTAAATCACCTAAAATATCTAGTGATATCATATGCTATAAGTCTTAGACTCACTGAACTAGAACAGAAGTGAAAGAAACATTCAACAATTTGAGCCAGACAAAAGTATTCTTGCTTGTCTTTACAATTTATTCAATTTGTTTTAATTTTAACCTCCCGTGATTTTTAAAATATGTTAATAGATTTGTTGGTTGTTAAAGGAATTAAATGCAATTATGGTGTTACAGCTTTCCTCATATTGAAATCTTAAATTTTAAATCAAATAGGTTACATGTGGTATTGCATCAATATGTCAAGACTGTCTCAGAGATAGAGGTGTGGTGAATTGTGGGAGCTGTCAGGAGTATAGTCTTCAAGGAGCTAGCTGAGGAAGGCTAAAATAAGGAAAATGAGGTGCCTAAGGAAGATGGATGGTTGATCACATTTGGTGGTGATAAATTTGGTCACAGTCTCTTTGAAGAGAGTAGAGCATCTTTTGTGGCTCTGGTAAAAGAAAGTTCTTGAATCACAAAGCAGTCCCCTATAATAATCATAGGATGCATCTTTCTAGATACATTTGTTCTCCAATAATTGTATCACATCTATCATTTTCTCATCATATATAAAAATAAGATTATAAAGTAAAGGTAAAAAATGGGTAATCAACATGCCAAAATATGCACAGTCCAAATGAACATAGAGACTCGACAGATGAGGTACAAATTGTTTTTCTAATTTCACATGTCATTTGAGAACTAGTTTTTAGCCAGAATTATTTTAATGGCTGATATAATTCAATATATAGTTCAGGTGGATTTTGGTCAAGAAAAAAATCAGTCTGCTTTCAAAGATTAAACATAATGTACCAATTGGAATACTCCAAAAAATATGTGAAGGCATTTCAAAAAAAGAAATCCCAAAAATGATCATTGGAATTGGTGCTCTTAAAGAGAATACTCTTACAGAGCCCTGAAACAAAATCCTGCTTCTTAACAGACAAATAATGATTTTATGAAATGCTTCTATGATGCCAACTAGTAAACTTTCCAAAAGCTTTCTCCGATCACACCACAGGTGAATTATGTTCTCTCCTCTACTCTAGCCGTGCTGCAGGATTGTGAATGCCAGGAATGATAGACTTTCAACTTCTATGAGCGACTGGACTTAATGGCAGCCTTGGCCAACTTCTACGGGCAGACAGAAATGTCGTTCTTTCCCCTTCTTTTCCATATGTGCCATTATGAAGGGACTGCTTCCTTTTCCTGAATTTCGACATCATTGTTTATAGTCATTTGGCTTTTAACTTATTCTGCTTCACATTAGAGGTGGATTTTAATCTTTCTTCTTGATCATGTGTCTTTGAGATCAGTATCATTGACTAATAGCAACAGCCATTATTTGTTGAGTGCCTAGTTATATTGCAGAGCAGATCACATGAAATATTTCCTTTTATCCTTTTAACGGGCTGAAAAGGTAATATTGCTGTTATCTCCTTTAACTTATGGAAACTGATGCTTGGCTAACTATTTTGTACACGTTTCCATAGCTTGTCAGGAAGAACAGAGATGGAAACCAGGGTTCCTGTCTAGAATAAATGCACAAATGTTAGGAAATTTCCCTCTCTCCTTACCTTGCCTTAGAGAGTTGTTGTAAGTATATTAGATAATAAAATGTGATTACTGTAGAAATCTACCTTTCCCTGCTTTTTTTTAAAATTTTATTTATTTATTTATTTATTTATTTATTTATTTATTTATTTATGATAGTTACAGAGAGAGAGAGAGAGAGAGAGAGAGAGAGAGGCAGAGACACAGGCAGAGGGAGAAGCAGGCTCCATGCACCGG
Source organism: Vulpes vulpes (assembly GCF_048418805.1). Classification (NCBI taxonomy): domain Eukaryota; kingdom Metazoa; phylum Chordata; class Mammalia; order Carnivora; family Canidae; genus Vulpes; species Vulpes vulpes. Next base: position 29,817,708 of record NC_132785.1, on the reverse strand, counting down.
GAGCCCGACATGGGATTCTATCCCGGGTCACCAGGATCGTGCCCTGGGCCAAAGGCAGGCGCCAAACTGCTGCGCCACCCAGGGATCCCCCTTTCCCTGCTTTTAATAAACAATTTTGGATAGAATGTGTTATATGATAATGGGACATGTCTAGAGTCTGGATTTTGTCGGAGATAGATGGACGCCCTCAATAGTTCAGTATTCTTATAATAATATTTTATTTCCATTTTTTAGATATTTTAAATAAGTATTTTAAGGCATTTTGTCTTTTTCACAGAATTCTGCCCTCAAATATTTCGTTCTTGGTTCATTTCTTTCTTCCTTTTCTCTCTGAGGATTTTCCAAGCTTTTGGCAATTCTTAAATTCTGGTTTAGCTTTGCTCACACTAGACTGGTATTATTTTTCTTCTCAATTTGCAAGTGGCAGCTGCATGCTGGTGAGTGTGCATACTGACATCCTCTATTCCCGCTTTATCGCTCTTGTTAGCATGCCAAAAGCTACTCATCATTCATATACAGTGATCCCATTTCTATACCCTGCCCCCTCTACACACACTTAAAATTAATTGAGTGAGTTATTTTAAGATAACTGCAATCATGGTCTTGGCATTTATCAAAGTCTTAAGATAAATCTTTTAAGATCTAAATGACACAATTCTTATTACTGCTTACACTTACCAAGGATCAAGCAAAAATACATAACAACATGCTTGCTGCATTCACTGTTGAAGTCATTAGTTTATGTTTCTAATTACATTTTTTATATACATTTTATGTGTTGGTCTAAAAAAGATGTTAATTACAACTTAGCCATCACATTAACAACACTCCCCATAGTAGCATAGTGGCTAAGACTATAGCCTTTTCTACTTTTCAGCACTAAAGATTCAATCCTCACCCTACTCAACTGTAGGTCAAGATTCCTCTTTCCCAAATGTCTATTTTCATCTGAAATATGAGCATGTTGAGGGCTTTTATGAGATCATGAAGCCAAAGAGCCCTCCAGAACCATTTCCTTACCCCTTATTTTTCCAAGTCTACATATCTTTTCCAGACCTCTGGCATTAATATAATTTGATTTCTGTTTTAATCCTACAATTTATGTCTCCTTCCTGAGTTCAAGATTCACATATCTACTCCCTACTTGAGATCTCTACTCTGGTGTTGAAGGGATATCTCAAATTAAATACAAATCAGAAATCATATCCAGCCTCCAGTCCCTGCTGTGCTAATTTACCTCCTCAATTCAGCAAATATCATTCACAGTCACTCAGGCCTATATCCATAATTTCTTTTTCCCTCTACTCTTCATTCAATTCCCTAGTAAGTCCTATGGGCACTACCTCTACTATACCCCTAATCCTGACCACTTTCTTTTTTTTTTTTTTAAGATTTAATTTATTTATTCATGAGAGACAGAGATGGAGGCAGAGGAAGAGGGAGAAGCAGGTTCCATGCAGGGAGCCTGATGTGGGACTCAATCCCGGGACTCCAGGATCACGCCCTGGGCTGAAGGTAGGCGCTAAACCACTGAGCCACCCAGGGATCCCCCTGACCACTTTCTATTTTTCCTGTTGCCAGCCTTTGTTGGCTCGGACTGTTGTGACAGTCACACAACTGATCTCCCCACTCCCCAACAGAAGAAAACAGAATCAAGCTGCAAGATCATTAAGCTGTAGCAAAGAGATTGACAAGCTCATTGCTTATGGATTAGGTCAGTGATTCTCAAAGTGAGAAATGCTATATTTAAAGGTTTGGACGTGGGATAGCCCCAGTGGCTCAGTGGTTTAAAGGTTTGGACCTGGAGTATCAGCATCTCCTAGGTACTGATTACAAACGCAAATTCCTGAACCTACTCCAGATCTACTGAGTGAGAATCTCTGAAGGTGGGAACCAGCAGTCTATTTCAACAAACCTGGAAGGTAACTCTGATGCATGATCCAGTTTGAGAACAGCCACCTTAGGCTGCAGTAGATGGGTCCCACTACCATACCAGAACAATGCCAGAGAGGAGGTAACAACCCAGGGCCTGTGTTAGCCTCCCTGCAGCAGTGAATGTGTAATCTAAGGAAGGAACTGTCACAGAGCACCTGCCCAGCCCTCTGTCTTGTGGTACAGCCTCAGATCTAGTGCCCAAGCCACAGGTATAGAGACCACAGAAAAGGAGTCCCCTTGCACAGGGGACACAGCATCAGCTTCCCACTCTGCATCATTAGCAATTCCACAGGGGCAAAAAATCTGGCAGGGTGGAAGAGAGTCATGTGAAAATGGGGAATGATGTGCAACTGTCAGCTTGCAGCTATGAAGAAACTAGTCAGCAGAGTTGACAGCTGCCTGAGGAATAATTCCTGAGCCCACAAGAACCCTAGTGCAGGCAAAACTGTCTTGGGGAATGCCAGAGTTTCACCAATTACTCTAGCTGAGGCTGAAAAAGCAAAAGTTCTTTATCTAAGGAAAGAGTTTTCAAATGTTTCCCAAGTGTCCTACATATTCTAGCTAAAGCACCTGCAGCCTTCTTCCCATTCTTTCTTTACTATTTCTCTTTCCTCTCCATCACCCTTTTGTTTCATTGCTGTTTTTCCTTCTCTCTTTTTCTATTTGTCTCTTCTAACATTATTAGGTTGAATGTCAGGCAAAGAAAACAAATGCTTGGCATTGATTGATTCTATTTGGTGTTGCTAGGAGATGGCCCCAAACCTCCTTTCCTTGAGAGGGCTCAGGTGATATGCCAACAGCATAGCCAGCAGATATCAGTGCTACTAATAAGCCGGATCTGACCACTCTGCTTCCAAATCTGATCTGTCATCAAGGTGAGATTTTTTCCTCCAGGCCAATAAAACAATATATCTCTTCTACCAGGTTCTCAGTATTTTCATGGATAGAGGAAGGAACACCAGAAGTTGAAAGGAAGGAAAAGTTATTCTTGATATTTAAGGACAAGGGGAAGGAGAACCTCATGATAAACCTCACAAAACCACAAAGATCATTTACTACAGTTTAATGGGAGAATTTTTAATCTATTTTTCTAAACCGTGGTAAGAACATCAAAGTTGCTTTCTTCAGCATGTCTTTTATCCTAACACTTACTTGTTTTTTTTGTTTTGTTTTTGTTTTTTTAAATAATAAATTTATTTTTTATTGGTGTTCAATTTGCCAACATACAGAATAACACCCAGTGCTCATCCCATCAAGTGCCCCCCTCAGTGCCCGTCACCCATTCACCCCCACCCCCCCACCCTCCTCCCCTTCCATCACCCCTAGTTCGTTTCCCAGAGCTAACATTTACTTGTGTGACCTATTCAATGGTCCAGAAGAAACCTGCAGGTGCTCTAATGATGCCTCCATTTGACCCCACATATGATGTGGTTTTCCCCAAATTCTCTCACTCTCCCACTAGAGTCCTCCAGGAAACGGACCTAGGCTTTGAATGTTTATCTTTGAATGTTTAGCCCAATTCCTGGCAAATGGTAAGTTGTCAAAAATACACAACTTCTGCCATGTTTTATTCTTTAGATGTAAGTCACTAAGTATGGCCTGTCATAGTAAGATAATTAGGTTCCACTATTGAAAAGAGGAGTATCTAAGAATGTGTGGATGTATCGTAAGTCCACGACAATTGGTTTAAAACTTTAACTGAACACTATTTTGATAAGAGACATTCTACAAATGTAGTTTCCCATAATAGTCTCAAGGTCACAAGTCAAGAGATGGCAGAAAGAGTAAAATACACATCTCTGAATAATATATAACACTGTTTTTCTAAGTAATCAGTCTTAGCCAGAAACTCAACTTTTATGACAAGATTACAAATAGTATTGATTTCACTTAAATTTATGGTAATTGGTGGGTAAACAAGTGAAACAGCAAGCAAAAAATTGATGAATAGTTTACATGGTGTGTCTAAGAGATGGAAAGAGATGAATGACCGAAGCAGTGAATTGAGAGAAAGAGTACTGATGAGTAAAAATGAGATTGGAAAGTTAGAAGGAAGTCAGTCAGATGATACAGTCTTGTCAGCTAGGTAATGCATGCATTAAAGAGCCACTGGAAGGTTTGGGGCAGAAGAACTTAACCTGATGTATTTCTGAAAAGCTCATTCTTGATGCCATGTGAAACATTGACTGTAATGGTGTAAATGGGGACAGGGACAAGAAACAATTGTAAAAATCAGGCTTGGGCCAGAAGTGAGTAGTGTAAGTGCTGGTGTTGATAGTGTAAATCTGGTTACATTTTGAAGGTAGAACCAACAGAATTTAATAATGCACTGGATGTGAATTATGAGAGAAAAAGAGGACATTTTGACATAAAGTCTGGAATATTGTTTTACCATTTCCTGTTATGGGAAAAACTATGGGCAGATCAGTTTCAAGAGTGAAAGAGCAAAAGTTTGTTTAAAATATGTTAAACTTGAGATATATAACAGAAATATTATCAGTCAGGATAGGCTAGGTGAAGATACAAAACCAATAATCCCACAATATCATTGACTTATAAATAGATTTATTTCTAACTCTTATTTCTAGTCCAACAGTGCCAACAGCAGGTTCTGCCCTTTTGGATCACTCTATTTCTAGACACATAGTTTCCCTGTTAGATAGCATGACAGCAAAGGAAATGTGGTGACTATGCTCTGGCTCTATAAGACTTCACATATAAATGACCCTAAAAGACTTCCTGGTCTCATTTTATTAGGGAAAGTATGCACATGGCTGGTTACATGAGAAAGGAAGGTTCGGAGAAATGCAAGTCTACCATTTAGCAAAGTTAGGAGAATATTTATGAATAACTCTAACAACCTCCACAATATCAAGTGCAAATGCTGAGTAAGCTGACAGATACTTAAGTCTGGAATCAAGGAGGGAGCTAGACTGGAAATATATATTTGTGATTGGTCAGCATGTGGGCGGTTAGCATGTAGGTGGGATTCAATGACACCACTAAAGCACTGAGATACTAGGGCTGAGATACCTCAACATCTAGAAGTAGGAAGAGGCAGCTGCGTGAGAAGTAAGCTGGAAGGAGACCCAAGAAAGACAGCATTTAAAAATAAATGCAGATAACATTCTTTGGTTTGTTTGAAAGAGAAGGAAGACATTTTTGTGTGGTAGTATCTATTTTCTCTGCGAAATAAGAAATGGTATCAGCTAAGAATCAAAAATGGGAAAATGTGGAGATTAGAGAGGAAAAAATGTATATACTATTGATCTATAAAAGTGAGAGAGTGAATATCTTGGGGAAATGGAGGAGAATATTTAGGTAACACTGGAGGAATGACTTGAGGGGAGTCATCAAGGATTTAAAGATCTATTGGAACTGTTGTGTGATTTTTCTGTCATCACTGTCACCTGCTTAGGTGTAGCTACAGAGTACATGAAAGGTGTTATTTAACTGAGCTGTATTTGCCAGTCCACAGTGAGAGGGAAGGGAGAACTGGGGGTACACATAAGATGTGTTTGTAATGACTGGCCATGGGGATCAAATGGCTAAGTAGGAGACTGAAAGTATGGGAGAGCTGAGGAACAGTGAAAAAGTAGGGTAGGATCAGTAGTTTGTGGAAGGGTCCTAAGGGCTTTGAGAAATTCCTGGATTGAGGCATTAAAGAAAGAAAACTAAATGGAAAATAGGTAAGTGTTGAAGATTGGTAAGGTCTAAGCTAATCACTGGAGTAGATGCCTCAGGATGGAAGATGAGACCTTTGGAAGAAAGAGTCAAGCATCTGGAAGCCAGTTTATTGGAGAAATCATTAGTATGGATGTTGAAATCCTAACATCAAATTTTGGTGGTGAAGCTATCAATGTTGAGAGAGATGGGAAAATTGACAAAAGCACTGAGAGTTCAGTGGGTCTTCATAGCAACACAGATGGTGAGGTCCAGACTGATTGAGGATTGGCAAAACACAGTGGAAGTGGGTATAGAGAGAATAGTGTCCTCTTCCATCTTAACACATGGTCTGATGAAGCACCTGTGAGATATCCCAACGGAGATGTCTAGGAGGCAGCAGGATAAACAGGATATGTATTCAAAAGAGGTCATCACAATGGGAGTCATATATTTGAATGTCATCAGCATCAAGAAGGCAGTGGCAGTTATGAGAATAAATGAGGTCAACATGGGAAAACACACAGACCTGGGAGAGAAAAGAACCAAGGGAAGAACATTGAAATGCTATGCAAAGGAACAGGGGGAAAAACTAGGAAAAATGATCAGACACAAGAGAAGTCTGAGAATAGCTTCTTAAAAACATGTCTAGCTCTTTGGTAGATAATACAAAACTGAAAGGCTAAGGTGAGTTTGAGGTTGTAAGGAACCCTAAAAGAAGGTAAGTAAGAAGAAACTGGTTTTAAGAACTTAGGAGTGACTGTTTAATAAATAGATGCATAATTGAAGAGTCTCGCCATCTTATTTTTTTCCTGACCTTTCCTTTGCAAAAGCTAATTATCAGCCTATATTAGGAGGATGAGTGATGAGGCTGGTTTTGACATGTTGTAGCCATGGTTTGTTGCATTTAGGGACCAGGTAGATTTCCATGATACTGCTGTCTAGAAATCCTGCACTGAAGTTCATCAGACCACATTACCTTAGCAAACAGTGATGACATCATCCATTCCAGAGCACTGCATTCTGCATGTGTTCCCTTAAGAATCCTGTTGAAGTGCTCTGAAACATGAGCATGAACAGATGACAGAGGGCCATAGAAATCCATTCCCTGATGTATTTCTTAGTTTACGAAGAAATTTCATATGCTGTCACATATTTTGAGTTATGAATTAAAACCTAAATTTCAGTTTCAGGCTGTTGTATATACTGTTTAAACATGGATGTGTGACATTCTGAAGAAGGTATGAGGAGACAACTAGAGGTTAATGGGCAAAATCAATTTGTTTAATGTGTGTAAGCTCCATCTTTCTCAGGTTTCATACTTTATTTTAAACTTTCACATATTTCAAGTTTACCAAAACTATTCTCCTGGAACTCCTGTTAAAAGGTACTTTTAGGATATATAAACAAATATGGTTTTAATTTGAAGTCAACCCTAAAATATCTGGAAAAATCCTGTGATTTCTCTAGAAGTCCCCAGACAACCAAACTAGTTCAAGTTAGGACAATAATCATATTAAATTCACTCATAAACCTAAAATAAAAAAACATAGCTTTCAAATTTGTTATGTCATAACCATATGAACCCTTGATAATTGCCTTCCCAAAAAAGGTGTGCCACTAGATAAAATCCTTTAATATTTCAAGTATTACAGCATTAATATCAGATATACATGTAAAACTAGTTAAAGAGTTAGTGGCATTTCTAATTAATAAATATAATATGTTTTAGAAGTACAGCCCATGGAAAATATTTCTATTTTAAACTCATGGAAAACAATATTTTAAGTATTGGAAAAAACAATCTGACTCACTTTCTCTGACATGTAGAAACTTAACAACACTTCTTTCCTTTTTAAGAAATTACTGTTTTATTTACTCAAGAGGATTATTTGACCCTGAATTTTGCTTAGTTTCTGAGTAGATTCTCAACATATAAGCAGTTTCCTTACAATTGCACTGATTTTTCAAGACTAAATTTCTTGGCGTCTGCACATTTTCTCCTGCACAGTCATAAGACACACAATTCAGATTCCCTTTTTACTGAATTTTGATGAAAAACAAAACGTTTTTATGTGAAGACTTGAATTAAACTGTCTCTACAATCCAGTTTTACTAAAAACAGTCTGTATCCTACAGAACAATATTATTCTTGATTAACATATACAGCTGTCTGATTAGACTGGTTTCTTAAAGTCAGGCTCCTCTATGATGAGATATGGCAAGTGAGACATTTTCAGAGTATACTACACACTTAAAAGTAGGTAGAAGAAGGATAGGGATGAAACAGAAAATCTTAAATGTTGGATCAATATAATGACACAAAAGTGATCTTACACACAGATTTTCTACAATAGCTCCAGGAATGTTCTGCTATTCATAGGATGGAGTTCTAATTATTGTCTATTAACTTGAAGATCCTTACCCTGACCTATCACTGGTTTAATGGTTCATGTTTGATTATATCCTCCACTCCATTACAACTAATCCTTTTTGTCCTTCAAGTAGCTAACAGAGCTTGAGAGTAGCATTTCTCATCTTATAATGTATTTATCTGCTTTTATGTCTATCATCCTGACCAGACTGAGATCCCCTACAGAGAATTGACAGTCTTACTCATTTTGTATTCCCAGTGTCTAACAGGGTTTACATCAGGAAAACCTTCATAATGCCTATATAATAAGAGAATGCACTGACACAAACACAGACTGTGTCTGTGTGTCTATATGTGTATGTGAGAATGAGATGGCATATACACACACTTATATGCATGCATACACATATGCATGCATAATATAATATATAAATATGTTTATAACAGGATATTAAAATACAGAACTTTCTGGCTCTAAAGCCTTAAGACAATAGGTGGCAACAACCTCCTATGCTAAATCATCTCAACTGGACATTAAAAAATTCAAAAAGTCTAATTTTCTGAGACATGGCCCTTTATAATCACCTTAAATCTATTTAAGCACTAAAGCAGAAGAGTAGAAGAAGTTGGAAATTAAGGACTGGTTTGCTTTGGAGAGAGTTGTAAGGGTTTGCATCACAGCCCAGAGGGAGGATGATAGGGACTTTTATCTCATCTCACATTGTGAGTGGATCTTCAAAGAAATCACTTGGAGAGGAGGATATATGGTGCCTGGATTTTGAGGATTCAGCGGAGGGATGTTTGACTCATGGGTGAGGTACTGACTGAAGACATATGCGGCACTGGAGCAAAGGACATCATTTGGGGAATAAGTGCATCTGCACAAGGGCAGGTCTAAGGTGTGTGTTGACCAGGTGTATAAACTGTAGAAAGGATATCAGCTCAAGGTTGTTTTAATTAGTACTTCCTAGGAGAGCTTCTTGTACAGGGAAAGGAGACCTCAACAAAGCAACAAAATATAAAGAGGGAGTAGCTTCTGATGCCAGCCAAGGCATAGCACCCTGATATTAAGAGTACTGTAGGTAGAGACATGAAGAGAGAAATCTGAAGGCACTCACCAACAAGGACAGTATCAGCCATGGCCAAAGATACATGAGTTTCAGTGAGTGAAATCTGTTTTGCCAGGCTTCAACCAGGAAGGAGCTGAGGACAGCCAAAAGCTGGGTGGACAAGCAAAGTCAGAAGTAACAGGTAGGGATGCAAGAACTTAAAAGTGAAGCTTACCAAGGCCCTCTTTTTCCAGTGTAGTACTTCAACAGGAAGCAAGACCTAACTCAAAACAGGGAGAACCTTTGGCTTGCAATAAGGCTGAGAGATTCAATTATCACTCTGAACTGTATATTTTAATTACTAAATTGAGACCTTTTGTTGGCGACTGGTATGACCAGAAGATTCCAGTTTTTTCCAAGAAGCCCTAAAAATCATAAAACCAGTCCAAAATTTTATATAAGAGGAATAAATAAAACAGTCTGCAAGTAGATTTTAACCATCAAGAGGAGAAAAATAAATTTGTATTCTGATTGCTTCTATGAGTCCCGATTATTCATTGTAAACTCTACAATGTGATTCTCACTCATTGTGGGGGAATATACCTCTGTGTAGTACTGGAACCTTGGAAATTTACTTAAATTATTTTTCCTCCAAGAAGCCATTAATAATTATGTTTAACCTATCTAATAGCCCTCTACAGACAAACCACTTTTAGTTTGTAAATGTATATAAGTTTTTAGAGCATTACTATCATCTGTAGAATTTACATGTGCTCATTTTATTCATAAATCAAATAATATCATTTATTTTAAAATAAAAATTTAATTAAATATTAATTTAGAGGACCAGGACATTCTGTAACCAAAATCTTGGTCCTCTTGATCCTTAATAAGTAGCTTCAGATAATTATAGGTGTTCAATATAGCAAAACATTTCCTATATTGACTCTGAGCTCCTTTCCTAGACTCTGAGTTCCAATTTCCTTATTACTGCTTATCACTTATCATCCTGTGTTTTTTTCTTCTTCCTCACCCACACATTGTTATCATTTAATGAAACAAACCTATAACCCCAAAACATTTGAGAAAAACAAAGCTGGTAATTCCAGAACTTAAAAAAAGAAAAAAAAAACCTTGATTTTTAAGATGACTTTGGATATAAATTTTGATTTCTTCAAAATGTTACATACACAACACACACACACACACATACACACACACTTTGTCAGAGAATGTAACTACAAATATTTTGTTTTAAAGTATTTCTCAAAGGATTTGTTTCATAAAGAAAGCATCTACTTTGCATATAGTCTTAGCACTGAGGCTACATGTCTTCCCTGGGGAAATAATTCTAATATACAATTCACTTCTAGACATGTTTCTTGTATTTCATCTTTTAATTCAATCTTTCTGTTTTCTGCTCTCTTGTAACAATGCAAATCAAGCTTCCCCTGGTTTTTATATCCCTTAAGTTAACCTTACAATTGCTTCATAAAATTTATCATCTCTACAAGCTTTCTCCAGACTACCTACTTTATCTAAAGTACAAGACTAAAAATAAACAAAAATTTATCTGCAAGCAGACGAAAAATGTACTTTAGCCACAGAACACACCTCCAACATAAGCAAATAGGTTAAATATTGTTGGGGAAGAAGCTTATCATGATGCTGAAAGTCACTCTAATTTCTTAGACCTTTCTGTACTAACATATCTGCCAGATTTATACCTCTCAAATATTTCTCTGTCAAATGTCCCTAGATTACATTGAATCTCTCTGAGTTTAAAAAATTATTATTGCTGAAGGGGAGTTAAGATGGCAGGGAAGTAGGGTGACTCTAAGCCTGCCTCCTCCCTTGAACATAGCTGGGTAATTATCATTCTGAACATCCCAAGAATCAATCTGAGAGAATCTGCAAAGGTCCAAGAGATCGGCAGAGATCTGAGAGAACAAAACTTCAAGTCTACAGGTAGAAAAGCAATCATCATCTGGAAGGTAGGAGGTGTGGAGAGTTGATTTGGAGGAGATAAAACTGTGGGTACAGCAGTGGGGAAGGAGCCCCGTTTACAGAGACTATCACAAAATATTATAAACAGCAGAGTTCAAAATCTGAAATTTTACAAGTCTGCCACTGCTGGGGTCATGCCTGGCTAAAAGGTACTCACACAAGTAAGTGGAAAGGACGCAGGAGTGGACAGGGTAGTCTGAAGATCCCCTGGATCACATGAAGAATGGGTGTCACCAACTCGCTACACGGTTCCCAAGCATAGGAACAGGCACTCAGATTGAGGACAGGGACCCTACAGCAAGCCTGGGGGCCAACTCTCTGCTCTACCTTGCCATAAACTCTGAACCACTGCAGAGGTCGTGCAACCCCTTTCTTGTCACTGCCCAGCAAAGGCAAAAGCCTGGTGAGATCCTCCCCCAGAGAATCTGCATGTGCTGTAAGAGTCTCTAAAATTTGGTTTTGAACCCCAGGTGTGCTCATGAGATAAAACAGCTCGGACACAGGCAAGATGAAGGCAGGGACCTGACAGAAGCCAGGGACACGAGAGGAGTGACTAATCTTTGACAGTTTCCTGAAGAGTGGGGGCTGTGGACTCTCAGCTCTGGTGCTAGAGAGGGGAGTGCATCCATTTTCATCCTGCCCATCAGGGAGCAAAACAGCACCACCTAGTGGAGTCCAGAGCAGTTTACACCAAACCGCACCGCCTTGGGGCCTATAAACTAATCTCCACTAAAACAAATCAGCCTGAGGATCAGTCCAGCAGGCCCCTCACCCAGAAGACCGGCAAAAACACATAGCCAGAACCAAGTCTACTGACCATAGAGTACTGCAAAGTTCCAGCTCTAGGGGAAATGGGATCTAACTACCTTTTTACTTTTATTTTTATTAGTATTTTTCTTTTTTTCCTTAATTTTTTTGAATTCATTTTTAATTTTTATTATTTTAAATTTTAATATATATTTTTTCATTTTTATAATACTTTATCTTTTTGATCTAGCTTCCTTTAGCAAGCAGACCAAAACATATCCAGGATCTAGGGGCTTTTTTTCTTTCCTTTGCTTTCTTTTCTTTTCTGGACAAAATGACTAGAACCCCAAAAGAAAGAACAGGAAGTAGAACTCATAGCCAGGAATTTGATCAATACAGATATAAACAAGACATCTGAACTATAATTTAAAACAATAATTATAAGGGTAGTAGCAGGGCTTGAAAAAGGCATAGTAGACTCTAGAGAATTGCTTAGTGCAGAGATAAGAGAACCAAAATCTAACCAGGCTGAAATTTAAAATGCTGTAACTGAGATGCAAACCAGAATGGATGCCAGAAAAACAAGAAAGGACAAAGCAGAGAAACGAGTCAGTGATGTAGAGAATAAAATTATGGAAAATAATGAAGTTGAAAAGAAGAGAGAAAGGTAATGGACCATGAAGGTAGAATTAGGGAACTCAGCAACTTATTAAAACATAATAACATTCATATCATAGGAGTCTCAGAAGATGAAGAGAGAGAAAAAGAGACAGAAGGTTTATTCAAACAAATTATGGCTGAAAACTTCCCTAATGTGGGGAAGAACACAGACATCAGAATCCAAGAAGCACAGAGAATTCCCATTAAATTCAACAAAAGCTGACCATCACCAAGGCATATCATAGTCAAATTCACAAATATAAGGAAAGAATCCTGAAAGCAGCAAGGGGGAAAAAATGTCCTTTACCTGTAAGAGAAGACACATCAGGTCCACAGCACATCTGTCCACAGAAATTCGGAAGGCCAGAAAAAAGTGGCAGGCTCTGAATGGGAAAAATACAGCCAAGATACTTTACCCAGCAAAGCTGTCATTCAGAATAGGAGAGATAATTTCCCAGACAAAAACTAAAGGATTTTGTGGCCACTAAACCAGACTTACAAGAAATATTAAGGGAGGGCTCCTCTTTCAGTGGGGAAAAAAGACCAAAAGCAATAAAGACTAGAAAGGACCAGAGAACATCACCAGAAACATCAACTCTACAGGTAACACAATGACACTAAATTCATATCTTTCAATAATCACTCTGATTATGATTAGTCATGTAAATGGACTAAATGATCCAATCAAAGACACAGGGTAACAGAGTGGATAAAAAGCAAGACCCTTGGGCAGCCTGGGTGGCTCAGCGATTTAGCACTGCCTTTAACCCAGGGCATGATCCTGGAGACCTGGGATCAAGTCCCACATCCGGCTACCTGCATGGAGCCTGCTTCTCCCTCTGTATCTCTGCCTCTCTCTCGAGATCTCTCCACCCCCGCCCCGTGTCTCTCATGAATAAATAAATACATGTTTTTTAAAAAGCAAGACCCGGGCAGCCCCGGTGGCGCAGCGGTTTAGCGCCGCCTGCAGCCAGGGCCGTGACCCTGGAAACCCTGGATCGAGTCCCACCTCAGGCTCCCTGCGTGGAGCCTTCTTCTCCCTCTGCCTGTGTCTCTGCGCCTCTCTCTGTCTCTATGAATAAATAAATAAATAAATCTCTTAAAAAAAAAAAAGAACTAAATGACATTCTAAAAAAAAAATAAAAATAAAATAAAAAGCAAGACCCATCTATATGATGCTTATCAGAGGCTCATTTTAGACCCAAAGACCCCAACAGACTGAAAGTGAGGGGACGGAGAACCATTGATCATGCTAATGGATGCCAAAAGAAAGTCAGTGTAGATATACTTGTATCAAACAAAAACCATAACAAGAGATGAAGAAGGAGATTATATCATAATTAAAGGGTATATCCATCAAGAAGATCTAACAATTGTAAGCATTTACGCCCCTAACTTGGGAGTACCCAAATATATAAATCGATTAATAATAAACATAAAGAAACTCATTCATAACAATACAATGATAATAGGGGACTTTAAAACCTCACTTACAGCAATGGGCAGATCATCTAAGCAGCAAATCAACAAGGAAACAATGGCATTAAATAACACACTGGACTGGATGGACTTAATAGAGATATTCAAGACATTTCATCCTAAAGCAGCAGAATACACATTCCTTTCCAGGGCACATGGAACATTCTCCAGAATAGATCACATACTGAGTCACAAATCAGCCTCCATAAAGCACAAAAGGACTGAGAGCATACCATGCACATTTTGACACCACAACACTATGAAACTTGAAGTCAACCACTAGAAAAACCTTGGAAAGACCACAAATACATGGAGGTCAAACAACATGGTACTAAAGAATGAATGGGTGACCCAGAAAATTTAAGAAGAAATTAAAAATAGATGGAGGCAAATGCAATTGAAAACACAACAGTCCAAAACCTTAGGTGTGCAGCAAAGGCAGTCCTAAGAGGGAAGTATATTGCAATATAGGCCTATGTGAAGGTAGCAAGGAAAGTGTTAAATACACATCCTAACCTTACACCTAAAGGATCTAGAAAAAGAAGAGCAAATGAAGCCTAAGTCCAGCAGAAGGGGGGAAATAAATAAAATTAGAGCAGAAATAAACAATACAGAAACACAACAACAAAATCCCAGTAGAATAGACACAAAAAAAAAAACTAAGAGCTGTTTCTTCAAAAAAATTTTAATAAAATTGATAAATCCCTAGGCAGACTTATCAAAAAGAGAAAGGACCCAAAAGATAAAATCATGAATTAAAGAGGAGAGATCACAACCAATACCACAGAAATATAAAGTTATAAGAGAATACTATGAAAAATTATATACCAACAAATTGGGCAATCTGGAAGAAATGGACAAATTCCCAGAAACTTCCAAACTTCCAAAACTGAAACGAGAAGAAATAGAAGACTTGAGTAGACTCATAACAAGTAAAGAGATTAAATCAGTAATCAAAACTATCTCAACAAACAAAGGTCCTGGTCTTGATGGCTTCTCAAGGGAGTTCTGCCAGAACTTAAAGAAGACTTAGTTACTCTTCTCAAACTCTTCCAAAAAATAGAAATGGAAGGAAAATTCCCAAACTCATTCTATGAAGCCAGCATTACCCTGGTTCCAAAACCAGACAAAGAGCCTACTAAAAAGGAGAATTACAGGCCAGTAACCCTGGTTAACATAAATGCAAAAGTTCTCAATAAAATACTAGCAAATCAAATTTAACAGTACATTAAAAGAATTACTCCCCACAATCAAGTGGGACTTATTCCTGGACTGCAGGGGTGGCTCAGTACTCACAAATCAATCAGTGTAACATACCGCATTAATACAAGAAAGGATAAGAACCATATGATCCTCTCAATAGATGCAGAAAAAAAAAATATATGACAAAATACAGCATCCCTTCTTGATAAAAAAAAAAAAACCAACAAGGTAGGGATAGATGAAACATACCTCAACATCATGAAGACTATATATGAAAGATCCATATACAAGAAAGACCCATCATCCTTAATGGGGAAAAACTGAGACCTTTTCCTCTACAGTCAGGAGAGAGGAACAAGACAGGAATGTTCACTCTGACCATTACTATTTAACATAGTACTAGAAGTCTTAGCTTCAGCAATCAGAAAACAAAATGAAATAAAAGGCATCCAAATTGGCAATGAAGAAATCAAACTTTCACTATTTGAAGATGACATGATATGTAGAAAACCTGAATGATCCCACCAAAAAATTGCTAGAATTGATACATGAAGTTTATAAAGTTGTAGGATATAGAATTAACATGCAGAAATCCATTGCATTTCTATACACAATTAATGAAGCAGCAGAAAAAGAAATCAAGGAATCAATCTTATTCATAATTGCACCCAAAACCATCAGATACCTAGGAATAAACCTAACTGAAGATGTAAAAGATCTATACCCTGAAAACTATAGAACACTTATGAAGGAAATTGAAGAGGATGCAAAGAAATGGAAAAGCATTTCATGCTCATGCATCGGAAAAATAAACATTGCTAAAATGTCTATACTACCCAATGTAATCTATACATTTAGTGCAATCCCTTTCAAAATATCACCAGTATTTCTCACAGAGCTAGAACAAACAATCCTAAAAGTTGTATGGAACTAAAAAAACCCTAATAGCCAAAGCAATCCTAAAAAGAAAAACAAAACTGGGGTCATCATGATTCCGGATTTGAAGGTATATTGCAAAGCTCACCAAGACAGTATGGTACTGGCACAAAAACAGATATACAGATCAATGGAATAGAATAAAAACCCAACAATGGACCCACAACTATATGTTTAATTAATCTTTGACAAAGCAGGAAAGAATTTCCAATAGAGAAAAAATAGCCTTTTCAAAAAATGATTTGGGAAAACTGGACAGCAACATGCAGAAGAATGAAACTGGGCCACTTTCTAATACCATACAAAAAAAGAAATTCAAAATGGATCAAAGATCTAAATGTGAAACAAGAAACCATCAAAATTCTAGAAGAAAACACAGGTAGCAATCTCGGATCTCAGCCACAGTAGCTTCTTACTAGACATGATTCCAAAGGCAAGGGAAACAAGAGTAAAAATGAACTCTTGGGACGTCATCAAGATAAAAAGTTTCTGCACAGTAAAGGAAACAATCAACAAAACTAAAAGGCAACCTCAGAATGGGAGAAGACATTTAAAAATGATGTATCTGATAAATAGTATAAAAAATCCATAAATAATTTATCAAACTCAACACCCAAAAAACCAGTAATCCAGTTAAGAAATGGACAGAAGACATAGACACTTTTCCAAAGAAGACATCTAGATGGATAACAGACATATGAAAAGATGCTCAACATCATTCATCATCAGGGAAATATAAATCAAAACCACGATGAGATACCACCTCACACCTGTCAAAATGGCTAAAATTAACAACACAAGAAACAACAGGTATTGGTGAGGATGTGGGGTAAGGGAACCTTCTTGCACTCTTGGTAGAATACAAACTAGCGCAGCCACTCTGGAGAAGAGTATGGAGGTTCCTCAGAAAGTTAAAAATAGAACTACCCTAGTAGTTGCAATTGCACTAGTAGGTATTACCCAAGGGATACAAAAATGCTGATTCAAAAGGTACATGCACCCCAAAGTTTATAATTGCATTATCAACAATGGCCAAACTATGGAGAGAGCCCAAGTGTTCACTGACTGATAAATGGATAAAGAAGGGAAGGGTAGAATAATAGCCATCAAAAGGAGTGAAATCTTGCCAGTTGCAATGGCATGGATGGAGCTAAGTGTATTATGCTAAGTAAAATAAGCCATTCAGAGAAAGACAAATACCACATAATTTTACTTACATGGAATTTAAGAAACAAAACAGATGAATAAACGGGAAGGAGGGAAAAAGGAAACAAATAAACCATTAGAGACACTTAATGATAGAGAACAAACTGAAGGTTGATGGAAGGAGGTGGGTGGGGGATGGGCTAGATGGGTTATGGGCATTAAAGAGGGCACTTGTTCTTTCTTTAAAAAAAAAAAAGATTTATTTATTTATTTATTTGAGAGAGAGAGTGGAGGGAGGGGCAGAGGGATAAAAATCTTTAAGCAGAGTCCACCCTGAGCATAGAGCCTGAAGCAGAGCTCAGTCTCATGACCCATGAGATCATGAGCTCAGCTGAAAACCAAAAGTCAGACACTTAACCAACTGAACCATCCGGGCACCCCAAGAGGGCACTTGTTCTGATGAGCACTGGGTGCTGTATGTAAGTGATGAATCACTGAATTCTACTCCTGAAACCAATATTATACTGTTAACTAACAAAATCTAAATAAAAATCACAAGAAAAAATTATATATATAATTTATATACATATATACAATATATATACATATTTTTACATTTTTATTCAATTATTAAAAATGATACATGTTGATGGAAAAATTAAATCTGCTCTTGCTTTATTTTATGTATTTAGGACATAACACATTGTCTGGTATAGAGTGCTGTATTTTTTCAATGAGTTTTTTTTTTAATTAAAGGAAAACAAAATAGTATTAAAAAACAGTGTAATATAAGCTTTCATATCACAACATACAAAATAATCACTGTTATATTTTGGAGAATTACTCTCTAGGCATCTCTTCATGTATTTTTATGATATGTACATTTTATATCACATTTAAGAATGAAATTATGTAGAGTGTATACACATTTATACTATTCCTAGTTTCATTTAAGTGAGATCACATTACATATACGAGCCATTTTTCACTCAACAATGGATGATGTCCAAATCTTTTATATTTCTAAAGCAGGGTTGGACCTAGGCAAAATTGTAAAGTAGATAAAGTTCTATTTAGATTTTTCAGCTTCTCTCCTTCTTTCTTAACCCCTCCATCTAAACCTACTGTCAAAAGGGATCTAATATAGATAGTTTTGTTGTTGCTGTTGTTTAAAAAAATGAAGTTATGGCATACCCTTACATGATGAATAATAAAGTGCCTCTTCCACTCTTTCATTTTCTCAGGCATTCCATACTTATCATAGCCCACTATTATTTGTCTTCAATGGGGCATGCAATCAATGTTCCTTCTCATGTTATGCGAATAACAATTTGTTTAAGCAAATGAACTTTATAAATAGAATGTCATTTTAAAACCAGTTGTCCACATGTCCCATAGTCCTTAAACGAATATAGGTACATAGTATGTGGGTCAAATAAGTATTTTACAGATAGGTCATTTATCCCTTAGATCAAGTAAAGGCGCGTGCATGTGATTTTGGACACTCATATTTTCAGCCTTATTTAATTATAGTGTTAAAGTCTCTAACCATCACCATCCATCACATTAAAGCAATGTGAGGAAAGAGCAGCCTCCTCTATATTCTTAGGGTATTCAGTACACACACTATTACTGCAGAACTGCTATGCTGTGTGGTATTCCATTCCAGTACCTTTCTCCCTTCATTATAGCTCTTGACAGAACTAGGGCCTTATTCATCTTTGCTTCTCAGCATCTAACACAATACCAGGGTCAAAATACATATAAAAAATGTTTTTGCTAAGTGAATGAAATCACCTCCCATAGGTGTATACATTTCATGCATAAGCTGATTGCTTTCAGTGAAATGCTTATATTTTCTTATTATCTTAAGCTTGAGTTGCTACTATATAGTACCTTCCATTGAGAATATGGATGCATTCCTTCTGGCAAATAGGTATAATGACATACTAGGCAAATTCCTGCAATATTTTGAGAGATGATAAATATTCACAGAAAGAGAAAAAAAGCAATGCAGTAACAGAGGCAAATATGCCACAATTAAAGTGAAAGCCAAAGGTGTTTTAAGGTGACCTCAAGGGAAACGTGACCTCTCAAAGAGGGAAAATTGATCTTTTCTGCACTGAAGCTGAAAAATCAAAGGAAACTACCGAAAGTTAGATGATTCAAAACCACAGCAATCCTGAAATAATCAAGATAGAAACTCTGCTACAGAAAAAAAAGGTGAAGTATTGATTCTTCCGAACCTTAATTAGAGCCAGTGGGTCTGATTCAAGGAAGATATCTGTATCAGAAGTATGTCTATAACTAAGACATTTTCATGAAAAAGAAAAGCTGAAGATCAGTTCTAAGAAATGCAAAACAACTTGACAATTTGAGCTTTGGAAATTTGTTGAGTAAAGAATTGGCCCATGCCCCCTGGAAAGTTACTCCCAATGGATCATTCTCATACCTCAGACCTTCACCTAATGAGTCTCAAACTGAGATAAAGCAATTGAGGGTTCCAGATACTAATCATTTTTCTTCAATGAAAAGAACTGATACCACACTTGTGATGTTGCCCTCAACACACCCTGGTCTCTGGGTTAGTTCCTTATCTTTTGAGATTTGCTTGGAAGGGCTTTCTTTACTTTAGATTTACTATTAGCTATGCAAATCCACACAGGTCAACAGACCCCAAACCTGATAGAAACTAGATGAGCCCTAATGGACTCAAATTACAGTAAAAAAAAAAAAATCACTTTGTGTTTTAAATAATACCCATGGCACTGGGAATGTACTTTTTCAAAATCTGCTCTCTGCCAAGAATGCACCATGATGTGAATAATGAAAATGAATAATGCAAAGTGAAATGCAATACACCATTTGCACATCAGTAATGGTTTTCCTCCTCATACTGCTTGAGTTTGGAAATTACATATAAGGCTGTTTAAATCCAGACCAAGAGTAGCATTATATTGGAATAGAGGCCAACTGGATATGGAGCCCATGAGTAATGGAGCTATGTTGAATCATCAGAAAAGAAACAATAACGAAGATTCATAATGAATAGCAGTAACTTACATGACAAGTGACTAGTTTGAAAGGTACCATGACAGACAGCAGGGAAGTTTCTTGGTTCACCCCACGACAACACATTTAGAGGGGCTGTGAATCTAATATTTGAGCAAGTATTTTCAAAGAGTTGGAACTAAAAATTTGAAGAGAGTTTTTGATTATGAGCAAGACCTTTCCTGACCTGTGAGCCCCTTCATTATAATTTGGTCAACCACTTCAGCAAGGTCATGCTCCTAACGTTCCTTTTATGCTCAGGTGAGAAAAGGGCTTTGACGGCAGAGCTTATTTTAATCTTAGTGAGAGAGCCAAGAAATACTCGCTGCAGGAGGAGACTAGAGGTTAAGTCTGTCTTTGAACAAAATGAAAACTCCAAAATCTATTTTCACAATTAATCATTTCAGTGCCCCATAGACTTACAAAATGATAGCTATCCTCAACTGCTCTTCTCTACATGTCCTTTCAAACATGTAGCATATTCCATAAAGAACACTGCACATCTGCTCTTAAAAGAAATGACTTTAATTGCTGAGCTGCTAATGGGGCGTTTTCTCCTGTTGAATTTTCATCCATCTGCACACTCTGATTATTACATCCTCTTCAGATCTTGTCTATTTCAACCTCTTTTCCTAAATGACCATCATTAATCCTATCCATGGTCTCTCTAAATATGGGAAATGAGTCTGGAGTAATAGCATGCCTGATTATGCTGCCATCGTCCCCTGGGGGGAGAAAAGATTGAAGTTTCAAACTTCTTTGGGGTAGACAAACACTGGAACCTGGTGGGGGAAAAAGTCTACTGGTAGCTTGAAATTCCAAAGGTAAGTTTATAGTTGGTAGTAAATTCTGGACTCTTATGAGAGAATATGAAACTATTTACTGGAGTACTAGGAACTTCTCTGCAACTTGTGGCAGAGAATTACACAAATAACATACTCAGAGGAATCCTGTCGCTTCTTCTGGAAAAGAAAGTGCACAGGTTAAGGTAAAATAAACACTTCTAAATTCATTATATCCTTACATGCCCTAACCCTTAAGTATCATAGACAAATTTTGAATCAACTAGAGTTTGTAATTGTCACAAACAGAAGAGATTTTTTAAAAGAAAGAAAGAAGAAATAAAAGGAAAGGAAAGAAAGAAAAAAACTTTTATTAGCTTTTCTTGGACATACAGTTTAGTTTTTCTGATAATGCTAAAGTAAGAGTATTTCAGGGAAAAAGGTCACCCTGTTCATATGCAGTTTTCACCTACATCTACATTATTTTTCTGTAATGATAATGAAAATAATATATTTACATGGCAAAAAGGAAATTTGGACACTTATATCAGGATTCCAATAAGGAAGTATATTAATGTAAAACTTTGAAGCTTACATACTGCTTGAAGAACTAAGGGAACAAACAAACATCAGTGAGCTACTTCCACCAATGCCAGATGCCTGGAACACCAAAGTGGATGGCCCTTACCTATTGACCTGGAATTTTTGTGAACTTGACTTCTGCTTTGCATCTCTGAGGGCCTTAGGAACTGTTGCTGGAAAATAATGACTTCTCCTCTACCACCTTCCAAATCTCTTGAGAATCTGTCTCATTGGCAGACTCTAAACCAAGAATTAGGGAAGAGATTCTGGCAAATGGAGGTATAACTTCTTTCCCTGCAATTCAGAAAAGGATACAGGAAGATTTGGAAATAAGTATTTGTTGTGTGAATGTGTAAGTGGATGAGTAAATGAATAAAAGAATTCTTGTTCTGGCAGCATAGAGCATAGAGCAGCATAGAGCAGCATAGAGCATTCCCAAGTATGTGGAAAATAAAAGTGTAAGTAGAACATGAAGTGGACTTCATTGTGTGACTTGAATGTTTAGTAGCTATAAGCTAATGCATCCCCAATGACTGACTTCAGGAAAAAATTCCAACCAGTATGAGCTGGGACTGGCTGCATCTTTAGCTAGGTTCCAATTTTACCATCTATATTGATTGTATAGATTGTATAGATTGTACAGCCTGAATTCTGTAGTGATATTGACTTGTTTTCCACTTAACATACTGAAGTCACAATCCAGTTTTGCTTCTCTAAGATTGTTCCCCCTTGTCATCTTGATTTTGGGTTCCCAATCTTTTCAATCATGTGTTATACAGAGCCTTGTTCTATTCTAAAGATAGCTAATCACATTCCTAAGAATGGATCTTAGCCATTTAACTCTCTAAGAACAGCCTGATTCTCCTTACTTCTTAGATCATTTCTTCATGTGCATCAGTACCTTGAAGAATTCTGTTGATTGGTTCTGTAATATTCCTAATGCATTCGTATTTTAATTGGTTTTCTTAAGTCAGCAATTATGCTCCTAAGATATAAGCAACTGATATAGTCCATAGACTTAAACAAACAAAAAAAAAAGGTATATTCTAGTTTCTAAATAAAAGGTAATAAAATTTCTGGAACTGTGATTAAAAAACCTTGCCACCAAAAAACAGTGACAGTTCTAAAATATAAGTAGCCGATTAATTTTTTAGTGTAAGGAAATATCATTGTTTTAATACTATAATAATTTTCCATGAAAACTCCACTGTATATTTTATTGGTATATAAATTTCAGCTAATGTAATGCTTAGGATAAAATATGAATGTACCATAATAATTAATTTCAAGAACCTCTGATAGATACTGGAAGTTTCTGTTAAAACTATAGGTGCTAATTACAGACTCCAACAAAAATACTGTTGGCCAGGTGCTTTCTGATATTACTTGGTTTGAGGCTCACAGAAATCATGATGTCATGCCGCATCACTGGTTTTCCTTGCCTGGCTAAAAATCACATCAAAACTCATGAACATATGAAGCCTCACCAGGAATTGTGCTGATGTGCTCTGCACAATAGCCTAGAAATTCAGAAGGTACAAAGTTGTGTGGAATTGTTTCTCGTCAACAACATAAATAGCTATAACTACCTGGTAACTAGCTGTAGCTAGTACTGGTAACTAGCTCCTTCATTTCTCTTTCATTTAGCACATGGGATCCAAGAGGGGTTGTAAAATACAGAATTAGACATGGACTTGATAGCCAGTAATGAAAATTTTGGGTTTATTATTTATTTAAAGACCTCATATTTACTTTAATGAATTTTTAAAAAACAGGAATAGCAATTTTTGTAAGGATGAGAAGAAAGGGCATCTGAGGTACTCATTTGGAAAATGTGAACAGTTATGTGCATTTATGAGATACATAAATTTCTGCCCACATTTATACTTCTCATCACTTGGTTCATTTCTTTTATTAAGAGCATGCTCTTTAGGCTTCTGTTAAAGAGATTCTCAAGACCACAGAAGCAGATTTCTTGGAATTGGAATCCCTGAGGGAATGAGGTTGAGCATGAGTGACTAGGACATTGGCCTGTTCTCAAGGATACAAAGCTCAGGTAGACCCCCAGTTTGGAGGCAGCCTGAAAACTATAGTCATCTAGAAGAGCTCATTTAAGGTAATA
The DNA here is from genome assembly GCF_048418805.1 of Vulpes vulpes. Lineage (NCBI taxonomy): Eukaryota > Metazoa > Chordata > Mammalia > Carnivora > Canidae > Vulpes > Vulpes vulpes. Next base: position 29,793,972 of record NC_132785.1, on the reverse strand, counting down.
ATGGAGGGGAAAGGAGGCTAAAGGAACGAGTTTAATTTACATTTCTGCCTAGGGCCAACAGGGAGCAAAGAAAATATTGAAAAATAGGACAAGTTGCACAAAAAAAAGGAAAGGAAACATTGAATACGACAAAGAAGAAGATATTAGAAGAAGACTTTCATGAAAATACTGTGCCCCATTTTCTAGAACGTCTGACTTAATCCATATTATTTACAGACATCAATTTATAACTCAATGCTTGTGCCTCTATAAGATTTCACAATAGAATGCTTAATAAGAATCTGATAATACCCATCAGGTACTATTATTTAACAATAATTTTAATAAAGTAAATAGCATTATTTGTATCTTGAGTACACTATGATGCATTTTTAGGGACACAAAATATTTAATTAAGAGCATATAGCTATGCCATACACATATGTATTCACATCCAGAGTAATAGTGAGCACTGTCATTGATTAACTAGTTAAAATGCAATTAAGTTTCTGTGTTTGCTAATTAATTATATTGATCAATATCTCATTAGCAGTTCCAAGCACAGCAAACAGGTACTCTTTTAGAGAACAGAGTAGGGGAAGGGCATACAGTGGTCATTAAATGACTAAACATCAAAACCTTGCCCAGATAGAAAAGACAATCAGCATCTCCAATAAAGCAGCTATTATGACATTAGAAATAAGGGCTTTTGCAGTAGGAAGAGTCAGCCACATCTGGGTTTGACTGAAACACAGAGTAAGTTTTTATTCTTCTTTTTTTTTAATTTTTTTTTAATTTTTTATTTATTTATGATAGTCACACAGAGAGAGAGAGAGGCAGAGACACAGGCGGAGGGAGAAGCAGGCTCCATGCACCAGGAGCCTGATGTGGGATTCGATCCCGGGTCTCCAGGATCGCGCCCTGGGCCAAAGGCAGGCGCCAAACCGCTGCGCCACCCAGGGATCCCAGTTTTTATTCTTCTTAATGAATACTCTTGTTGATAAGCCCAAATTTACAAACATCAGACTTTAAAAATAAATATCACTACTTCCAAAGGAGAACCTATTCCCTGAGGAGTCATGCAAGAGGGACTCACCTGTTTTCAGTATTGTGATGAATTTTTTAAGTATCATTAGAAATAGAGAGAGCACTGGTCTTGGAAATGGAATCACTCATCTCTATTTTATCAGCACAGATCTCCTGGAAGGGAGAACTGAAAATCAGAAATATGAAAGGTCCTAGGCTGTCACGGACCTCCAAGGGTCTAGCTTCCCAATCAGTGGCACCTAATTACATTATAGTTACCTTAGGATATTATTTTAAATTAACTGGAAGAAGCTCAAAGTTCTTAGGGGTTAGGGTATATAACAACATTTTTTTATTGTATATATACAATAAATAAATGTTGCATAATACAGATTGTGTTCCTTTATAAATTATTTTAATATATGTGTTTATGAAATCTCAGCTGAAAAGAACTTTTTATAGGTTCAGTTAAAGACAGTCATATTAACTGGGTGAGCCTGACCTGGACATGAAGTCATTATCTTGGTGCCCTAACTAAGTAAGCAAAGTTTTTAAAAATAGCATCCAAACTAGGACACTTCCCACCTTAAGTGACACAGTACTATTTGATGTGTGTTATAAAGACAACAATAAGAAAAACTAATGGGAGTGATAATGTCCAAATTTACAACTACATTTTAAACAAGTGGGTCAAAGTTACTATTGGATGGGATCCACTGGCCCTCCAAAAAGGTCTAATCTCTAGACCTATACCAGCCCAAGCTGACCTGGTGGGCATCTCGTGAATTCCTCCTGGCTTTCCAAGGATTTTCTTCCTTTCCCTGAGACTCTCACACGGCTCCTGTTTAGTTATGGCTCACCAAGATCTGAGCCTGGTCCTCTCCACACTCACTGGCCAGCCTTGGGTCTTCTCATAGTCTCATGGCAGGCCATTTCCAAGTTTTGGCCAGGTGATTCCCGGTTCAGTACTAGGAATGACCTCATCCTGATTCGCACTCATACTATAAAATAAATTCCACTCTCGCCAACCTGCTTTCAAGTTCCACATTGTTTTAGTATCTCATCACACTTGCATTGTTAAAATATTTAATGTGATCATACTCTTGACTTTTCAAGAACTTGGCAAATGTACAAAGAAGAAATATGTATAACTATCAAGGCTCATCTGCCCTTAATTTATTAACAAGCTTGAGTGATAGAATTATTATGCTTTTGTAGTAATAAATCCTACCTGGCAATAGCAAAGTACATATTAATTAAACTAAAGCAAAATATTGATTTAGATATTCTGTTGCTAACAACCTTTATTTTCCCTTCTACTTTGTCAGCATATGAGTTGTTTTGCTAGTCTAACTTCCAGCACAACAGATTGCTTTGTAGTCAGGGAAAAAAGACTTTACAATGCATTTATTGCCATCTAAATAACCCCTTTGTGGTCTTTAAAAATTGGATTCAAACAGCAAGAAAATAATAATGTCTCTTTTCTAATTGGCTTCAGGTGCAGCATTTATTTTAAACTTGAACTTCCTTGTACTGAACATAGCAATCGGTTATTAAAAGTGTGGAATGATTATCCTGGTGGCATCTTTTATTTTTACATCCTTTTAAAGAATAGTTCATCTTGAATAATGCAGATACACCCAGCGGAGGTAGTTCTAAAGCCAAATTTCTGTATCTCAAGGAAATCACAGACTAGCACACATTTAATCGCAGGACTAGATCCTCAGGTCACCGTCAGAATTTATCTTTCATCCCATCCCAAACAAAAGTGTTTAGTTAAAAGACTCCTCTATAATTATGAGCCAGTTAAATAGACTGATATTCAAAGTGCTTGGGGAATGGTTGACTCAACCTAAGCACCTTTCTCTGTGCAAACAGAACCACAGGGTAGTTGCTATTCTCTTCATTGTTCTTGCTGTCAGAACTAGAGATCAGAGAGGGTGACAGAACATGAGAGACTCCCAACTCTGGGAAACGAACAAGGGGTAGTGGAAGGGGAGGTGGGTGGGAGGATGAGGTGACTGGGTGACGGGCAATGAGGGGGGCACTTGACGGGATGAGCACTGAGTGTTATACTATATGTTGGCACAACGAACTCCAATTAAAAAAAAATATACAAAAAAAAAGAAAAAAGAAAAAAAAAAAAGAACTAGAGATCATCCATACTAACGTTCACTCTTTTAGGCTTAGGACATGTGTCTCAGGCACAAATGGGGAAAGTAATTTTTCCCTTTCTTATATTAACATCTCCTTAACCTCTTACTTTCCAAACATAAAGGAAATATCAATCCTTTCATTCCTCTTGTAGATACTGTAGCTATGAAACTGACATTCTATCTTTCATGACAATTCAGAAACACCTTCCCCATAGGCAAGGGGTATTGTGAAAAATAATACTTGAAACTTCTGTAAATGTTTCAGTGAAAAAGTCACATTTATGAAAATAAAAAGGGCAACATTTCTTGTAGCGGCATTAGAGTAAATACACACTATCATATTAAAGGCTCTTTTTAGCATGCTAATTATTGTTGAAAACCCTATATAGGTGCAATGTGGGTGAGATCACATTGCTAAGGGAACTTAAACAATCATATTTTTCTGGACCTGCTTGTTTGACACTGAACAAAATTCACAAAGAGTCATATGAATTCATTTGGATATATTAGTGTAAATTGTTTACTTCCCCAGTTGAACCTTTTAGCCCTCTTAAACTTCAGTGAGATTATTAAGGGAGAACTTTGCTGTCTCTATGGATTTCAATACATGATATAGTGTTCCATTTGACAAAATACATGACCTAGGTCTTCTTTGAAAGTAATGTAGAGAATCTGATGATGAATAAGACACAGTCTCTGCTCTTTGGGCCTGCATATTTAAGAAGGAAAATAGGATATCTACCCCAATAATTTCAGTATGAAATGGTCTAATCTCCTGGAAAACATAAAATTTTATATCTGTATCATACAGGATAAAAATATAAATTCCTTAGCAAAGAATATAAGATCCTTTATGATATTGTATATTCCTACATTCCTGGCCATATCAGCATCTACTTTGTGCCTTATCCTATATCAAACCCTAAGGATAATCATTCTGAATCCCCTTAGAAATTTGTGCTTATCTCTCATATGTGAGTGACATATTTAATAAATATTGTTTGAACAAATAAATGACTGATGTTTAGAGAAGTGATCATTTCCATATGAGAAGAGTTAATGGAGAGTTTGGCATTTGGGCAATAAAGGGTAGAATTTTGATAGAGATGAGGCTAGAGGGTATTTTGAGATATGTTCTCAAAGGTTGGAAATTTCAGTTGCAAAAAGTATACCAGGTTTGGTTTCTGCAGAAGAATGAAGGCCAGACTGAGAAGACAGATTGGAACCAGAAAGAGATAATTTATTTTGAAATGTTGGAAAGCATCATTGTCGGTGTAGTTGCAATATGAGATTACTATTTAAGTGCAAAAATTGTAAGCTTAGTTTGAGATTTTGAAAGATTAGATTTTCTTGTATCCTAAAAGAAATGGATTCACAAAAAGTGCTATTCAGTATAAGGAAATAGATTTTATAATTGGAAAAGTTGGTCAGGGTATTGCAGTAGCTAGGCTATGTATTGCTTTATTTGTCTATGAATTTTTCCCTGAATGTTTCATGCACACATCCTCAACATTGTTTGTAATTGTTTCAAGGGTAAAGCCTTTAAATTTCCAATGATACTCAGCCCAATAATTATGTGTTTATAATAATAATTACATAATTATTTATAACATATAGTAATATCATAATAAGCCATAAAATAAGTTCTTGCTTATTAGTACAGCAAAACATCAACTTTCAAATAGGGTATAAATATTGTGACCATTAATATCAGAAAGGAAGGATGAATGAAGTAGGATAAAGATACATCCAGCTTTTCTCATTGTCTAAATTTCTTCTTCATGGCTTCTTCCTCAAAGATGGGGCAGAACTCAATGGGACAAGATTCTGTTGGACTAAAGAAATTTGACCAAACTGAAGGACTAAGTTGATTTGGAGAAAGTGCAGATTTCCATCTTCCAAACTGTCCTGATATCCTCAGGATGAATATCATCAATTGGGAAGTTGATTTTCACAAGTTCTAGAAAAACAGCCAAGTATGCAACATCCACTTTTGTTGTCTGACCACTAACCTTTTTTAATTTTTTAAAAATTTCTTTTGTCTTTCTATTGACCTATATGTATTCACATTGCTTCTGGTTATGGAATGTTCTCCTGTTCGACCATTACTACCTTTCCATTCCCAATTATCAGTAAGCTTTCCTTACTCTAGTAAAAATAGTTCTACTCCAATTAAAGCGATGGATACTAATATTGATTAATAATCATTCTTTCCAGAAGACTTTGTGTTATAAACAACTGACCTTTGGTCCATTCTATGGGAGACAAAGGAGAATAAGGAGAATAAATTTTCAATGCCAGTTCTGCTACCTACTGGATGTGTAGTTTTTCTTTGTTTGCCTGCATTTTCTCAGATGCTTGACTTCACAGTTTTTTCGTTTATTATTTCCTGCTTATGTAAATAGAAATAAGTACAAAAATATGGGTCTAAAAATAGATATAAAATATAATTGTATAAGTCATTGTTAATTATATATATATTTAGAAGGAAAATCCATGTTACCCAGATTCTGCAAAATAAATTTTATATATATATATATATATATATATATATATATATATCCTATTAGTCATCCTTTTTGTGTATTATAATTAACATTTCCTTTAATATCACTTGATTTTTATAAATTTTGCAGTTAAGAGACTTTTTGATTAAAAGTTTTGCATGTTCTGTATTTCAAAAATGTTTTTTTCCTATAATGTATTTGAATATACCTTCTGTTTTACCTTCTCTGTTTCTATACAAAATATTAGCTGTATAGCTAAATATAACCTTTTTGGCTCCATCTTTCTTTTTCTTCTATATTCTGGATCTTTTAGGAAAAAAAGGGATTATCGATGTATTGACATAAACTGCACCTGTGTAAAGTGTATAATTTGATAAGTTTTAACATACATGTACCCCTGGGAAATCTTAACCATGACCAAAATAATAAACATGTCCCTTACTGTCAAAGTTTGTCTCTGGTAAACCTTTCCTTTCCCTTTCTCCCTTTTCTCCACTCTTCTTCATATTTAGACAATCACTGAGCTGTTTCTATGATGATGGATTAGTTCAAATTTTCTTTTATTGCAATCACATGATATGTTCCCTTTTTTGGTCAGGCTTCTTAAACTCATCATAATCATTTATGAGATCCATGCACATTGTTATATATATTAATATACACAAGTCTTTATTGCTGAGTAATTTTTATTATATGAATATACCACAAGTTCTACTTAGCTGTCCTCAGAACACATTATTGGCTCTATTCTCATTTCACCCAAAGTCCTATGTCGTATGTATTGATCACTCTCAAATCTGATGTCATAGCCTCAATAATAACATGACGGTTATTATTATGAATGTGACCACTTCCTCCTCTGTATCCCCTCTGCATCTTCTTTCATAGCATAGCATCTGCAGCTTCTCCCCACATCAACCTGCACGACAGCAAATCTTCAAGGACAGGACTCCTGTCTTTGTATCTCATCATGAAGACATGCTCAATAATGATTTGTTAAATAGTGGATACTATTAGCTACCTGAATTGCTACCTAACTCTAACCGATTTGGTGCAGAGGGAAGGGTTCCTTACCAACACCAGAACTTCTGGATTATTCCAGGTAATCCCAATTACCTTGTCTGTCCAGAAATAAAAGCCAAAAAATCCATCTTATAGGAACAAATGTAGCATGCTTTCACTCTGCAAATAGCCTGTGGCATTATTTAATCCCCATGATTTAAATATATAGGGCTTTATACATATGTTTAATTCATGAATAGATTTGATGAGTGAAGTGGGACTCATTGGGGCAGGTGTTGTTTCTGTCTCTATTTTCCCCAAGTTTCTGTCTTGGTCCCTAGGGGATCTGGTACTTGCCCGGGACTCAGGATAGGTGTTGGAGGAGCACTTTGGGGCACTTACTAGCTCCTCTCCTCAGGAGAGACGGTTCCTAAACTGACTGGTTAGACCCAGACAACTAAAACCCCATTTACCTGGAGGTCAGAATCACTGTACCTTAATGGCAGAGTCTGAGGCTGAGGCCTCTCTGATCTCCAGCACACCTGTGCAGTGTGACACTCACTTGGCAGAAGCTGCCAAAGTCTTATTCCTACTCTGGTTTCTGTTTCATATAAGCGGCAGAATAAACTGAGGTAATATGATTCTTAACATTTGCTTTATCATAGACTCTCCTGGGGAACTTTACAATTCCAAGGCCCACTCCACAGTTTAAGTAACTCACTGTTACTTAGTAACTAAACAAGTCTCTGCAGGTGGAACACAGACATCAGCGGTTTTTAAAGGCCCCCAGATGATTCTGATGTGCAGACAAGTTTGAGAAACACTGCCCTAAGAGAAATTAAGAGATACAGTTCAATACCATTCACATGTGGCACAATTGCTTTGTCATTCAAAGTTCAGGAATTGCTAAACTTTGGGTGCCTTAGCCATAGGCTAAGATGATTTTGGTGTAAGAAGATCACCTGCACCATCCTCTCCCCTTACCTGGCTCCTCCAGGGGTCAGGCAAGCCTTAATAACACCAAATCTGCCTAGACTGGAAACAATGACTTCCTCCCTCCAACTTTTCCTAACACAGTGTAGGAGGAAAATAATGTGGCAACATGGGGTCTGGGAGCATTGAGAAAACGCTATGGAGGTTCCTCAAAAACTAAAAATAGATCTACCATATGATCCAACAATCCCATTCCTGGTAGATATCCAAAAGAACCGAAATAGGGATCTCAGAGTGCTATCTGCACCCCCATGCTAATTGCAGCACTATTCACAATAGCCAAGATGTGGAAACAACGTAAGTGTCCATCAACAGACGAATGGACAAAGCAGTGTGGTATATACATACAATAGAATATTATTCAGTCTTAAAAAGAAAGAAACCCTGTCATTTGAACAGCATTGTATGAACCCAGAGGACATTATGCTAAGTGAGATAAACAAAACATAGAAGGTCAAATACTGCAAGATTCCACTTACAAGAGATATATAAAATAGTCAGACTCATAGAGACAGAGTGGAATGGTGGTTGTCAGGGGCTGAAAGGAAGGAGAAAGAAATAGGGGTTGCTGTTCAGATAGTGTACAGTTTTAGCTGTACATTATGAACAAGATCCAGAGATTTACTATACAACATAGTGTGTGTATTAACAATATTATATTATGCACTTAAACTTTGAGGGGTTAGATCTCAAGTTAATTGCTTTACTCCAAAATATGTATGTTTTTAAAAGAAGTGTGTCCATATGTATGCTGTCTACTCAGGAACATGGAGTTTGAATGAGGAGTGTAGAAAATCCATCTAACAGAGGTTTCTTTTATTTTTCCAAAATACTTAAATAAGATGCTGGCCCATTACTAGAAGAAAAAAATCTGATTGTATCACTTACTCAGAGGGAACAAGCCTGAGAAATAAATGAGGAACAGCTGGGGCAGACATGCTAGGTTATCTGCTTTCTCTTTAAGAAGCAGTTAGAGCTACTAGGGAAAGGAAGCAAAGATGTCTGGAGAAAGAGGGATTATATTGGGAGAAACAAAGAATCACTTGAGGGACTTCTGTGCTCAGAGCAGTAGCTGAAACGTGCTAATGATCAATTTAACACCTGCCATTTTAATTAGCACCTAAGGATAAGCTGAAATTGAGAGAGAGGGCTGAAAACAGTAAAATGGCCTGAGAGGCAGCCCAAGGTCAGAGGGAAAATAAACAACCATGGTTTATAGAAGCAGGTGATTATAGTTTGTTACAGGAAGCACAATTTGTATTTAGATGTTGTTTATTTTATTAGTATATCTTTATTATGTAACATTTGGAACAGAAGCTACTTCATGACTTGTCTCAAGAAAATGAGATTCCATATAAACTTTTCTTTCTTTCTTTTTTTTATTTATTTATGATAGTCATACAGAGAGAGAGAGAGAGGCAGAGACACAGGCAGAGGGAGAAGCAGGCTCCATACACCGGGAGCCCGACGTGGGATTCAATCCCGGGTCTCCAGGATCGCGCCCTGGGCCAAAGGCAGGCGCCAAACCGCTGCACCACCCAGGGATCCCCCATATAAACTTTTCAAAGCTGTCCCTTGTAGACCAGAGATTTTAAAGAATCAAAATAACAAAGATTGTGTGACACCTATCCTAGTGCTTCAGGAGTCACACTTCTATGAATTTGAGCTACTATCCAGCTGTGAGGACAACCTCACATTACTTAGAAGTATTCGTGGCCAAATGGTAGCAAAAATCAAATTTAAATAATAAAATCCCATGTAAATAATTATTTCAGGTGGGGGCAGTGTATCACAGTGATTCAAAGTCACATCATGAACATTCCCCAATGTCACAGCCTTTGGGAAATGTTTCTTGCTAAGACCTATTAAATGTTGGTCTTAATTTTGGCTAGTGGGGTTGTCTAGTCACTTATTTGCTCCAATCTTCAGGATCCATGCAATGCAAAACTACTCTGTGTTGGTACCAAGTCTATTCACACTTCTGTTAAATCTTTCCATGTGGAACTGTGCCTGTCTGAGGACAGGTTATCTGTCACCAGCTGTGAACCCATACTCAGGAGAGATTATTAAAGCAATTTCATGGTCTCAGCCTGTCCAAGATCATGAGAATAGAGTTGAACCCCCACTGGGGTCTGGAAAGTCCCTGCTAAGAAGCACATAAAAGTATGATATGTTCATTGATAAAGTTAAAAGGAGAAAAGGATATCAGAAATCATCAGAGGACCAATTCCTGGGTGGGGCTATTTTCCATATACATTCCTAGGACAAATAAAATGGATTGATCGATGTTCATACATGCAAAGGAAGAAAATGAGACCCATGGTCACAGAGTCACTAAGGGCAGAGCCAAACCTGAACACTTATCTCCATGCTCATTTCCTTAGAGTCTACAGAAATACATCCAGCAGGATATGCATGATGAGGTCCCTAAGTCTATCACTAATTAAAATACACATCAATCAGAAATATCACAGAATTTGAGACACCTAAATAAATCATCACTGCAATCATTTTCCGAGAAGACTATCTAGACAAAGAGCAATTAATAATCAAGGCTAACTCTAGTTCTGCAGAAAAAAATATATTCCTAAACATGTAATTAAATGTAACTTAAATATGTAATGACTGGGTATGTTTGCTATTGATTTTACCCTTGTTCCACAGTTGCATTTAATTCAGGTTTTCAGTTTCTTAATACAATCTGATGATGGGATACTGGCACATTTACATGAGAGTCCTATATTTAAAGTTCAATAAAAGCAATAGAAGATTGTTCCTTATAAATCATGCTGATATTTCCATACACAAGGTATCTTGGGGGTTTCATGTTCATTTGTTTGCTTACTTGCTTGCTTGTTTTGTGGTCAAAATAAGGTAGAAGGCCATGAAAAAAAATGGATATTTGCTAAGCAATAAGACAAAAAGAGAGAAGAAAGGAAAGACCCTCACTTTCTGATCCAGGAAAAACCATAATGCCAAGCATACTAATATTAAATTCTGGTCTCCCAACCAAAATAAAATAAAACTCTTTCTAAAACCTTTTAATTAATTTTAAAGTACATAACTATCTAGGTAAGTTGTACCATTTCCTGTTCTTGGGATCTTTTAAATATACAGGACATGCTTGAATCATTGTTCCTATGACAGGAGCTAATTACACTCTAATTTGTATTCTGAGGTTTGGGAAAGAATCATCAAGGAAGACTCAAAACACTGCTTCCTCTTCTAGTATCTACATGACACTCAATAATTGCCTGAATTTTCCTTTTAAGAATAAAAGTGAAAGCAATAGGACTTCATAGTTTACACAGGCACAGCTCACCATATTCTTTGTGAACTGATGTCCTGTTTGCTTTGGCTCAGATCCAGACACATCATGAATTTAGGAGAACAATACAGATCAACTAGTAGAGTTCCTTGTTTTAAATCTATTTTGGTTTTGTTTTATTTTTCAAAAACATTACCTGAAATGAGCAAATAAATTAATATAAAGGAACCAAAAAGATATCTGGTAGTATAATTTTATATGATAAACGTTGGTGAAAAAAGAACCAGAAAAGTGGCATAAACAACACACAATGAAGTTTGTGCAGAGGGATCTGATAGTGATTTTCAAGACCTTCCAGAATGGTTATCAACAATAGAGATGAGTCCATATTTAAGGCAGGCGAAAAAGGAAACAAATAAGGCATACATTAAATAGCTAAAATGAAAATACACAATAGTCTAGGATGACTCTGACAAGACCGTGTAGCATGGTAAGGCTGGATACCCGGGGGACACTCCAATTGCTGAAAGTGCTGGAGGTTTTTGACTAAGGAAATGACAAAATGAGAGCTAAGATTTGGGAAGTTTCTGTTTAGTATGTATGACTGAAGAGATACACGAACTAGGATGGTCCCTCAGAGAACCTTTGTACAGTAGCCCAGAGAAGGAATAAGAAGGAACTAAACTGAAGTGTTAGGAGGGGGAGGGTAGAGGGAAAGGAGAAAACAAACATTTTCATGGGGAGCTGGTGACTGAAGTATGTGTGGAGCCAATGGTGAGAAATTATGGACTCCGGCAGCCAAAATGGCAGTGTAACAATTACCAATGCAACGAAGTCAGTCCAACAAATGTCTCTTGAGCATTTGCTGCCCAGAAGGCCCCATGAATTGTGCTGAGTTGGGCACCCACAAGATATGTAAGACAATACAGAGAGTGCACACAGGAGGTTAGTAAGCTCATGAAGGATGCGAGCAAGTAAAAAGCCATTCCTACAGTTCAGACTTAACAATCCAAAGAGTGGTTCTTGTGTACATGTGATGAGGAATAGGAGCCAGAAATACTAAGGTAGAGAAACAGTGACCATTCAGCAGTGTGGCACAAAGAAAGGGGATTAGCTCAGCAAGGAGGAATGACCAAACCAGACAGATATGAAAAGTACAGGAAGAGACACTAGTAAGAGATTTGCACTTAGATAGTGTGGGAGATAGACTGAGTGACACAGGATGTAGACAGAAGTAGCCTGGAGGTAAAAACTGCCCATATAAGTGAGTAATGCCAAAGAAGCAGAACATTGTTACTGAAGGAGTATACAATAGAAACCAGCCAAATACCAATTTCATTTGATAATGATAATTTAAACATGGTCTTTACCTTCCTGTTCTCCTGCCCAGTGGTAAAGCTAAAGGCTTCCAGTACTTCTAGGGGGCTGGTAGGGTGGCAGGAGGTAGAGCATGAACAATGGAAATTTCCAGTGTCTCCCTGTAATGTGCACAAATCCAATTAACTTCTTAATATTGATGACTGATGTAAAAAACATGCTTTTATAAGTCTAGCTTGTTGCCATTTGGAATGTAATTATTTTGGTGGGATTTAAAACTCTTCACCCCAAGAACAAAGCAAAGTTTGGTAACCTTGAAGTTTATATCCACACTAGGAAGCCCAATGAAGTTATTAAAAAGAATAAATGAAAGGTAAAGCATTTGACTTGGACTGATTTCCACAAAGAAATGGTGAATGATGGGATCCCTGGGTGGCTCAGTGGTTTAGTGCCTGCCTTTGGCCCAGGGCACGATCCTGGGGTCCCGGGATCGAGTCCCACATCAGGCTCCTGGCATGGAGGCTGCTTCTCCCTCCTGTATCTCTGTCTCTCTGTCTCTCTCTCGCTCTCTCTCTCTCTCTTTCTCTATCATAAATAAATAAATAAATCTTAAAAAAAAAGAAATGGTGAATGAAAAAACAAGATTGAGAAGTATGATTAGCATGATGCTGGTTTTTGTGTACAACAAACCAGTGCAAAGATCCCTATACAAGTATATTTGTAAATACACAAATTATGATTGAATGAGCTTGCAGCAAATAGGGTCTACATATACTAGGTAATCACAAGGATTACTTTGAGTAGAGGGTTATGCAAGTGGAAGGAGGACTGAGTGTTGGTGAAGCCAACATAAAAGGAACAAGAGACAAAGGACTGCACTTGAAAAAGCACACGTGCAAAAATTATACTTATGAATGCATGTAATGTTTTACATTAAGTAAATGTAAGTGCACGTGGGATATATTTATAAAGAAATTAGGTTTCAGAAATGGGTAAAATCACAAGCAAATTTAGTAAGAGTGTATATTGAATTTCAAACGAGATGAAGGGGAAGCAAAAATCTGGATTCACTTTCAATTTACTACCCCACCAGAGACTATTTCTGTTTCTTCTGGTGTTCAAAGTAAAGCCTTTGGAAACTGAGCTCCTTGAACATGTCAAGTTTGTTTCATATATGAGCTATTCCTGTGACATCTCCTTTACACATCAGCTCTGATAGAAGAAAACTGGCTTTTTTTTCAACTATCACAGTCTTTCAGAGGAGCTATTCTCTCTGTCTTACTGGTTATTATTTGTCTTCTTCCAGAAGAACTTTAGTTGTGGTAAACTTCCCTTCTTAACTGCAGATTTTTAAAGATTTCCTCCAAAACTGGATGCTACACTGATTTGTATTCTTAGCTATGCTTCTGAGATAGTATAGAGTCTTCATTAATCTGTCTTTTCCAGCATTTATCAGAAAAGTAGTTAGAAGTATCAGCCTGCATTAATGAATAATTCTCCTTGGTCCCTGCTGGCATTGCCAAGCTGGGGCTAATCATTGAGCAAGTGAAGCAGAGTTAGGACAGCAGAAATGACAAGCAACTTACAGCAAATACATGAACATTGTGCTAGAGTTTGGGGAATCCTCTATATCATGCCCTTGCATGAGTGCTAGAATACATTTTTCTCCATCATTGCATATTCAAATCCTTTTCATTCTCCATACTTACCTCAGTGGCTTCACTTAGTCAAGCCCATCCTGCTTCCTCTCCAGCTAGAAGTTATCTTTCATTCCTCTGACCCTTTCCTATGTGTAATAGAAATCAATCTCTACCTTTTCCCAGCATGCATCACCTTCTACCTTATATAACAATTAAGTAGTTTGTTGTGTTCACTTTCAGTTAACCACTGAAAAAGTGGGAGTCCTTTCTTAGCAACTGTGTTGTGCCACCAGCATACCACTAACAGTAGGGACATGATCAATATTTGCTGACTGAATCATCTCTCAGCTGAGAAGAGACCCAGGGCCACCATCTTCAAGAAAATCATTAGGATTCCACAGCTGAATGTACACTCATAACATATTCCCAATCCAGAGAGATTTTGATGGAACTTTCCTCTTGATCTTGGGTCAATTCTACCCATGCAGAGGCATGATTAGAAAAAGCCCATTCCTTCTCATGGAGCAGAAGATTCTGTTCATGCTGTGTCTTTCCCAACCTGGCAGCATAATCAGTGTTGTGTTTTTACAATCTGTTGGTATTCTAAAAATGAGAACAATGACCTTTGTGTTAATTAGTTGATACAAGAGCCTGCTGAGACTAGAAGAATAAGACTTAATGGGACTTGAGATTATATATTCCAATTATAATTGTGGAGGTAGTAACTAATGTCATTAATGAGATCAGATAAACATGCATCCATACTAATGGACTTCTTAATCCCTTTCCTCTAACTGAGATGTTCCTAGGACTACCTCACAGTATAATATACATACTTAAGACTGCCCCAAAAATCTAAAAATATAAGGAAAATACTTCATCGTACTTTTTTATTTTCTATTTACTTATTTTAGAAAGAGAGGGAGAATTGTCAGAGTGGGGGATGGGCCGAGGGAGAGGGAGAATCCAAAGCAGGCTCCATGCTCAGCCCAGAGCCTGATGTGGGGCTCAATCTCAGGACCCTGAGAGCAAGACCTGAGCCGAAATCAAGAGTCGGATGCTCAACAGACTGAGCTACCCAGATGCCCCTTCATTGTACTGTCTTAGATGAGTAAATAGACCATTTTTTTAAATCCAGAAGTGCATCACCTGAAAATATGTTTAAAATTTGAGGGAAAACATAGTGGGAATATTATTTGAAAGTACGACTAATATATTTTCAAAATAAGCATAGTCCATGCTTCCTAACTTTCTGGAGACCCTTTTGATCTGGTGGTAATCAGTGTTTCTGAGGAAGAAGTAAATAGTGAAAGGACAGAAAAACATAGGGAAAGCTTTTATATTAGATAGGATGTCTGGGAAGAGCAAATAAACATAGAATGTTTATGGTGTTGATAAAGCTTCTAGATTGAGCCTGCTCCAACACCATACACATACACACCTCTATTAGAGATATCTGATGTTTCTAGCATTGCTTTACCTGAGCAAGGATGGCTCCCTCTATCAGGGTTCTTGACCTAGGGTCCCCTGAATCCGTCTTCAGCCTCTCCAGAGACTTCCAGGAATTGTATATGAGATTTTTCCATGACTGCATATACAATGCCCATATAGGATTTCTCAGGAATATAAAAAATTTTAGGAAGCAACAAACTAGATGAGGAATGTTTATTTGGTATCCTATTGTACAAACAACAGAAAACGACCAGGCAGCACACAAACAAAGCCTTCTAGAACAATCTCTCTGGAGACAATCTTAAGAGACAAGAAGATGTAGGTGTCTCCCACTGTCCACTGCATTCTGGAGCAGCAGGCAGGGGTGTCGGGCTCTGGAAGTGAGATACAGTCTATGTGTTGTTGGTTTTTAGCTGCATAATTAGGGAAGTACCAGTACTCCCCAGTGTAATCAGGGTTTGGAGTTAAGTTATGGCCATAGCTGAGAGTCTTCATAACTCCTTAGATTCCAGCTCTCATCTGCTACTGCATTTGTTGGGAGACAACAACTGATCCTTCCTCTAATGTAGTGGAGGAGCTGGGGTCCTTGCCTTCTGGTTGCAGCTACAACAGAATTTCTAGCTTGAGCCACATCTACTGAAATGGATTTGGAAAGAGGAAGGAAGGTTATAGGATGAAGCAGAAAAACTCTGGTTCCCATGTGTCTCACTCTAACATTTAATACTTGGCTGGGAATAAGTAGATTTTTGAAGGAAAGCAGATAGTCCAAGAAAACACTTGAGTTATTCTTCATCCCAGGTCAACATTGATTGCCGTTCATTATTATTTTGATGCTAAAAGATCCAAGCATTTGTTAACTTAGAAGCCACAGGCTCTACACTTTCCACTCCCACAGTCAGAGCCACTAATGACATTACCAAGGAACCTGTGGATTATTTATTCATTTGTTTGGTTGTATTTGTTTATTGATATCCTGATTAAGTTCGTGAAGAATTTGTGGTGCCCCAAGGGAGCTACTGTGATAGATACTCACTTACTAGCATATTTGCATTCAGACAAAAAAGAATGAGAAGCTCAGGAAGCAGGAGGCACATCCAGGGAACTCCTGTGGGGAGCAGAATCCCAAGGGACCTGCATGGCTCTGGTGGTACCGTGCAACTCTGAATCCAGAGGTGGTACACCAACCTCTTGGATTTGCCCTTCACTTCACTTTCTGTGAAAAAGCTAGTTGCAGGCACCCTTTTTAAAAAGTGTATAACTGATAAAGTATCTGGAGGAGGGTTAAAGATTAAATTACTATCATTTAGGCATTAATTAATTAGTTAAGTATCTTCCAACTTGCAGCTGGGTTCATATGTGTGGTTGGTTAGATTGGAGAGGAAAGAGAGGAGATTTTTAGGTAGGGGGCCTATTGGGGGAGGGTGCACCTAGGGGCAGGGTGGGAAGATTAGAACGATAGCTAGTCACTGTCATCTGGATATCTGGAAAGAGCATGGTTTCTGGGAACTAAAGGAATACAAGATGGTGAGAAGTACAACGATAAACTATAGTTATTTCATAATATCACGTGGGGCTAGTACTGCTCCATGGCATCTAAAGGAATCTTCCTTTTCCTTCTTTCTCTTCCTATCCTTTTCTTCCTCTTCTTCCATATCTTCCTCTCCCTCCCCCACTGCCCCCTTCCCCTACCTTTCTGAACCATTTGACCTCTACTAGATCTCAGAAGAGAACTGTTGATACTATAATCCTTCTACATTATTGATTGAATGAAATCATTAATGTGTTGGCAATGAAAGGAGGAATCAGAGAGCATCAGCTCCTTCAAGTGGCGAATAAGGAACATAAAGTTCTAAGAAGGGAAGTTACCTCATTAATCCAAGGTCATTCTGGGACTAGAATCCAGGTTTCCTGACTTCCAATGAAGTGTTTTTTCTGCTCCACAGTAGAGTTTCCTGGGTAAACAAAGAACCACATACAATACTATTTTACTCATGAAACTATTTAACTGCTTATTTTGTGCCAATTTTGTGCTTAAAGCTGAGAATAAAATGGGCATGACTTTCATTTTAAAAATACTTTCTAGTACTTTGTTCATAACCCTTAAAATTATGGAATCAGCTGTAATTTTTCCATTTTACAGCTGTGGAAACAAAAGGAGGTCAAAGACATTTCACAGATGACCCAAAATACAATTTCAGTTTGGATGACCTGGATTTATTTTTCTATTTGAGTTTGCCTGTTCTTCATTCTACTTAAATTTCAGGATGAACTGAACTCACCTGTGAAAATGAAAATGCTAGAGGGAGAGACTGGAATAAAAAATTGAAAGCCCACTGTTAATTTTGGGAAATCATAGCATTTGACTTAATTATTTCATCTTTTCTTCTTATATGAACTCTGAGGCCAAAACGGTGGCTGTACATAAAATGACAAAGAAAGACTCAGATATATAAATATGTAACAGGTGTTTCATGGACCACAACAGCCCTGGGTATATAAAGCATAATAGCTAACATTAATAATAGTCAAAATACAGTATTTATTTGGTTTCATCCTCATTTGCATTATGTCTTACCTGCAACTAAAATTTCTCCCAAATATTTCCATGAATGGGAAGTTGGGTTGGTTAAATAGAGATAGCTAGGGTTTTACAAGTCTTTCTGGTTAATATGTATGCTGACCCCATTTGCTCTTCTCTGCTAAATTCATGGTAGTAACACTGCTAGTAGCACCATTCACAGCTATGTGGACAGTCCCTTCCTGGCAGGGTGGAGCCAAGACTTCTAGGCTGTATTGAAAGTACCACATATCTACAATAACCTTGACAGCCTAACACCCTCTATTACCATGGCCTATCAGATAGAGATTAGTGTCTATTTTCAAACAAGGCTCAGAAAGCTTAAGTAATATGGCCAAAGTCACACAGCTACTATCAGGGAAAGGTTTGAAACCATCACTGTGACTCCAGAGCCTGACCTCCTAACTTTATATAAATATTCTGGATTTATGAGGCAACTGGACACCAATCCCTGTCTGTTGCCAGTCTCCCTCTAGCAAACTGGCTCTCTGAAGAAGGTCTGCTGGTACTAGGAGGCTAGAATGGCTCTGGATATGCATAAGTCTGGCCAGTTTAGCATAAAATATTTTAATTGAGAGAAGCACTTGTGAATAGAACTATAATTGCAGAAGAATAGCTAAGACAAAGAAAATCTCCTTAATACACAAGTTGGGGACAAGAAGAGATGATTCAGCCCCAGTTATATTGATTTGGCAAGGTAATGATGCTCAGATTTCAGTAGAAACATCTTCATTCTGAAGGTTTCAGTAGAAACATCTTCATTCTAACTAGAAAGAAGGATCTGAAAGATCTTTAACCACACAAAAGATCTCAGTTCAATTCGAGCATGGTGCTGCACCAAAGATAGCAGCAGAGGAATAAGATAGAGATTACTGTTGTCCCTCTACCCCAGAGGCCACCAGTTTAAGCAAGTAAAAACGTCACACCAGACTTCGTGTGGAAAGTCCCAAATCCAGTTCCCCAACCAAGATCTGGCAACCTGGTACTACTCCTGGCCAGTCTCTGGGGGACAGTATGACCTTTTCCAGGTTCAGTAAGCATACTCCAAGTGCTGTATCAGGGAGGGTATGTGCAGGAGCTAGATGTATTCCCTCATCTCTACCATACACCTCAACAATGGTTAAAGTGTGGGGATCCTGGAGCCTGAGACACGAAGCTTTGAGCATTCATTTCAGGAGGTAAGACTAATTCTTTAAGATACCCCAGATACATGCATGGATGTGATATACCAATGTCCACATCCAAAATCAAAGAAGTAAATGTTTCAAACTGTCTGACATTTTTCACAACCTGGCTGATATGTGGCATGTCATCTCTTTATTGTGAAGCAAGATAACCATAAAAATAAATTATTGGATTGGTAGTTTCATCCTACAGATTACATATCAAGAATGACTTTCATCCTTAGAACATTAATGACACTTTCCATACACTAGTTGCTATTTCACTTTCCTGTGCCAGTATTTTATCATGTTCATTCTTTATGCCCCAACATGCTCCTTTCCCAGGTGTGCCAGGAATCTTATTCCTGCCTAACCGTCATTGGTTTAGGCTTTTAGCCAGTAGTAGCAAAAGCAGAGGTGGCATCTGCTTGCATCTTGGCAGCATGTTTCTCTTTAAGTGTGGGTATGAAAGCTCTATGATAAAAAGAAGAGCGAGCTGAAGCAGAAGACAGAAAGGGATTGGAGTTACTGGCTCTCACTGAAAGGAAGGATGTCAGCGATTTGCAATAGGAAGGCCAGGTGGGTGGAAATGGGAAACCAGTGATTATCTGATGCTGAAGAGAGGCCAGAACTTCTGATAGAGCTGATGGGTCTCCCATGGGTGAACACTCCCAGCAGCCTGGAAGAAGACAAAAGAATGCATAAAAAGAGTTCTAGCCCTCTCAGAAGGAACTGTTGTGTAATAAACTTCCATCTTTTTTCAGTTCACTTCATTAATAAGTAGTAATCACATTCAAATTAATGTGAAATTCAAATTAAATTAATTTCACATTCAGTAAAAATATTATTTTGACAATGAACTACAAAAAGATTCAATAAAATCTGCCTCTCTTAACTAAGATAGAAAATAGTCTTGGTCATTCATTGTACAATTAAAGAAAAGCTTTGAGAGACACTACTATGTTATCATTTTAGTGTAGTTACATTAATTCAGTTTTTAGAGTCAGGCTGACCTGGGTTTAAGTGGTTATGTGACCTTGAACAGGTAATTTAACCTCTATTGGACTAGTTTCCTAATCTGTAAAGTGGGAATATACTCACTGCCACATCATGGAATAATTAAGAAAATTAAATTGAATGTGATTAGCAATGTATTTAGCAATATACACGGTACCTTGCAATATGCAATATAAATGCCTACTTACCCATCTGTCCTTTGAAGGCTAAATGTACCTATTACTTCAGTTTACATAGCATGTTCCTTAAAGTTTCCTACAGAGCTTAATATGTGATCAAGAACTTTATAATATTATAAACCTAGTAATACAGAGAAAAAAACAAGTGGAGGAGGCTGCAGTGTCATGGAAAGAGTCATGAACCAGAGTCCGAAGTCCTGCACGACAGTCCTGGCTTTGCTCTTTGTCAGATACAGGATTATGGACACATTGCTTAATGCCTTGAAGCTTCACATCGTTTATCTAGATCAAGGAAATAACAATATATCCTTTGGGGACATCTTTCCTATGCACAGATGCAGGGCTTATGATTGGGTTTCTCACAAAGATGCATAATGACACATTCAATGAATGCCCTCCAAAAGAGTTTGCAACCTAGTGGAGGAATTAGACACTTGTTTTAACAAAAGCACACTCATTGAATTTAGGATCAGCTTTTGAGTTTCTTCTCTCAGAAACAATAGGATATAACAATGATAGACACAGACTTGTGCCAGATAACTTTCAGTCTAGGCCCTTCTTCCTAGCTTTGCAAACTAAGGCAACTTATTTAACCTAACTTTGGAAATGAGGAAAATAATGGAATTTTTGTGAAGATTAAACAAGATAATGTATGTAAATATAAAGAACACTATAGGAATTCCATAAAATGTTAGAGCTTGTTATTTGGCTATAGGTACCCCCTGCACATGGAATCAAAGGTGGCAGGTTTGAAGGGGCCTCTTATGAATCCTTTTTTTTTCCCCTCTTATGAATCCTAAGTGTCTCCTCACACCAATGATCCATGTGAGAATGTTTCCTAGTCTCTACTCTGAGAAATGGAATTATTTTGATATTGTTAGACATTTCTACAATTTCAAAGGTCCAGACTAACATCTGAACTTTATTTCTTCAAAGAACATAATGATAAAAGCTACTTTTTTTCCTTGTTTTTTTTCATAGAAATGCCATCTTGCATACTTTCATTTGCCACTTTTTATTTTTAAGAATCTTCTATTTTTTGTAAGTTTCTATAAATTATCGAGAAAAATCACACACTTTACATGCTATAAGGAAATTCTGAGAGGACAATGAGAATCATCACACAGAGAATCGGTTATGAAAAGAAAATGTCCAGGATCTCATTTGTAAGGTCCTTGAAAAGAAAACCTCTTCCAAAGTAAGAGGAATTGTTTTCCCAAATGTTAGTTTTAGCCCCTGCATCCTACTCTAACCTAAGGCCCAGCTGTGTTCATTTTATTTAATTTTCCTTCAAAAGTGAAAATCAATAAGGATGAAATACTATGCATATGTAGCACCTTGTTTCCAAAGAGTCCAACAAGCTTTAAGTATATTTTGTCATTAATCTTCCCAGAGGTGTGGGAGAAGGAAGTGACAAGTATAATATCTCCATTCTTGTAAATGAAGAAACCAAGGAATGGCTGAATGGCCAAGAACACAGTGAAATTGGTGACAAACCAGGAAAAAGAAATTGCATATTGGAAATTGTGATTATTTCAGGGGCATAAGAATACTCATAAATTATGAATAATAAGATAAAACCCAGCTGCTGATTGCTGAGTGTATTTAAATCAAGGTAAGAAACATGTGGGCTCTGAAAGATGCACAATTGGCCTCATGCTCCTCCAGGTGCCTGGGAGGATGCCAACAGATGCCCTATTGAGTTTTTTCTCCCTTTGGCCCCCACCATGAGAAATTTTCTGAAATTAGTAATTGGCTACAGAATCCCAACACTAACTTCAGGGTTTTATTTCTTTCATGTTTGTCTTCTTTCACACTCCAAGTCAAATCATTGGCCTATTTTCTTTCTAAAGTCTACCTGTATAAGTGGCTGATCAAGTTCCTGTCATTTTCCTTTAAAAAAAAAAAAAGTAAAATGGTCTAGAAGACCATATTTTCATAATATAGGCATTGGTAAAACTAAATTAAATATAGTATAAAATCTTCTACAGCTATTTTTCATCAAATGTGGGTAGATTTTTTTTAAATCCACTTGGAGTCATATTTATGGCCGGGAATATTGTTATAACTTGGCTGTTAGGAAATGAGGAGTTAGAATTTTATAAGTCATCAGCCACATAAGAATGTTAAAGTATCTCTTCAACACTTTAAGGTTAGAGTCCATGAGCAAGTTACTCTGATATCAAAATCAAGTCACTGAGAGAAGAGTGGGGGTCACTTAGGGGTGGATGCAATAGGCAGCTACTTACTTAGCATTTTTCCCTCTTCTCATTCTTCCAATGTCTTGTTTACAGTTTAATATTTATAAATTTCAATTAATAGCTTGGTCCAAAACCTTTTTTGGCTTCATAGCACTAACTGAATTAAATGAAGAACATTAGTGAACATACAAGAACTTTTCAAGGATATCTGCAGTCTACTATCACAGTATTGTCTGGAGTGAAGCAGTAAACTCTCACTGAATACAGATTGTTGCCATATATGAACAAGCAGTTATATCTTTAAAGGTATAGAGAGGTCACCGGTGTGTGTATGTGTGTGTGTGGGAAGGGGGGTCACATGCATTGCACACGCACGTAGGACAGAGAGAATAGAAGAAATCACTGACCCGTGCCTAGGTCAGATAGTTCTAGTAAAACTAGTTACAGTAGCAGGAATAATAAAGGAGTGGAAAGACCTACTATGAGCTATTTGTGGTTATTACTAGAGTCCATGGGCAGGGACCATGGAGACTAGCCAGCTATTGGAAAGGTAGTTTGAGTAGGAACTTTAAAAGAAGTCTTGTGGTAGATAGTTATAGTTGCTTGTTCATGGTGCTAAAATAATGCTATCCAGGGAACAGCACTGGGGAGCAAAGAGTCCCTTTCCCGCTGCATTTGAATTTAGACAAATAAAAGAAGCAGCAGCCTACTTTCTCTTCCTTATTAATGGAGTTTCTATAGCTACCCTCTTAATGAAAAGCGATCTTTGATGAAATACTATTGTTTTACTGTCTACAAAGTGATCAGTGTCTCTAATACCTATAGTAACTCCAGCAAGTTTCAGTTATCATGGGCCTATAGTTTCAGAAAGCCTCCACCAGTAAGAGAATTTGCACTGTTTCTGTGCATAAGATTTGTGAACCAACTCCTGCATCTGCATGAAATATTAGGAATCACATTTCCTTAAAAAAGAACTTTACTGATAACACATTATTATGGGCTGAAATGCATCCCCTAGAAAAAGATATATTGAAATTCTAACCCCACAGTACCTCAGAATACAACCTTATTTAAAAATAGAATCACTGCAGACAGAGATAATCAAATTAAAATGAGGTCATCAAGTTAAAACGGAGTCTAATCCGATTTGACTGGCATCCTTATAAAAAAGGGAAATTTGGACACAGAGACAAACCTGCATAAGGAAAGACGATATGAAGAGAGAGAATAAGAGACAGAGAAAACACTACGTGAAGTATAGGCGGTGATAGGAATAAGCCAAAGATTGCCAGTGATCCTTCACAAACTGGGAGAGAAGCACGGAACAAACTTCCCCTTACAGTTCCTCTTCCCTCTTTCAGAGGACCAACCCTACCAGTTTTGAACCTCTAGCATCCAGAACTATGAGACAATAAGTTTCTTTAATTTTAAGCCACCAGTTCTTGTTACTTTATTATGCAGGCAAAGGAAACAAATGCACACATTAATATATCCTTTTATTTTTTTAATATTTTATTTTTAAGTAATCTCTATATGCAATGTAGGGCTCAAACTCACAACCCTGAGATCAAGAGTCATAGGCTCTAACAACCGAGCCAGCCAGGTGCCCCTAATCTATCACTTACAAGAAAAAAGAGCTAGACTTAGAGTAAATTTTCCAAATACAAAAAAAAAAAAAAAATCCAAATACTATTTTTATTCCAAAACAGAAGCAATTGCTTTTAGTCTCTCAGAGAAAATATCTTTTTGTTTAAGCAAATACCTTTATGCTTCCATAGGTAATATTATTAATATGACTCATCACCAAAAATTTCTAGAAGTCACAGTCTCTCTCCAACTTCCACCTTAGCTTATACCATCATATATTAATTCCTTAATTGGGTTGGTAGGCTATGTGGATGAATAATCCTGCTTGCAACAGATCCCAGTGCAGCAAGCATATCAATAGCTAATTCAGACTACAGTGAGTTTGATTATCATTCTTACTTTTTAATTTTCTGTGGAGATGAAAAGTAAATCTTGCCTCATTTTAATCTGTGGCTCTTCCTTTACAACATTAGTTATTCTCAGACTGGGTAGAAAATCATTCATATGACTTCTATCAAAACTGGAACTAGTTTTGCCAACCGTTAACCAAATGGAATTCCTACCGAAAGAAATTCTTTTGTTTGTTGCTAAAACATGTAGTCTATGTTGAGTAAAATGTGCAGGTTCCACTTTTATAGAGTTTACTCAATTTTTTTCCCCTGAGAGTAATGAGAATATTACCAAAAGTATTGTCTGAATGTTTCAGATAAGAAGATGAAAAAGCAAATTCCTCTTTCTGAATGGCTTAACTTTTATTTAAGTCTCACTATTGTTTCTCTTCTCTAGGACTAGAAAAGGTAGAAATTTATTTCAGTCTTAACCACAAGAGCATCTTTGTTGAACCAACCAGAGCCAGTTACTGTTATGTGGGTAGTGTGTGTGGCAGTTGAGTGAAACTGAAGACATTTGACACATTGTAGAGAAGTTTATTCAATCTCTTGCCAACCACTAAAAGTAACTAATTGTCAGGGAGAGTTTTTCCCACAAATTTGAGATTTCAGAGCTTTCTCTTTACGAGAAATCTTGGCTTCAGTGAAAGTACATCTGAGCCCATATTTTCTTTTCATTTTCTATGGATGTTGTCTCTATGTCTCTACCTTTCATGCATATTTGATCACTCTTTCCATCTGTTAAAAAAAGAATTTATTTTTTCTTTAGAAATAGAATTTCTATTTCTTTCTGACAAATATCGAAACTTTTTTTTTTAATTTGAGTATAGTTGACACACAATGTTACATTACTTTTAGGTGTACAACTTAGTGATTTCATAAGTTTATCACTACACCATGTTCACCACAAGTATAGCTACTCATTACATTATTATAATATCATTGACTATATTTCTTATGCTCTGCTATTATTTTATTTTAATTCCAGTATAGTTAATATAGTGCTATATTAGTTTCAGATGTAAAATACAGTGATTCAACAATTCTGTACATTACTCAGCGCTCATCACAATAGTTTACTCTTTAATCCCCATAACCTATTTCATCCATCTGCCCTACCCATCTCCCATCTGGTAACCATCAGTTTGTTCTCTAGAGTTGAGTCTGTTTTTTTCTGGTTTGTATCTTTTTCTCCTTGTTCCTTTGTGGTTTTTTTCTTAAACTCTATATATGAGTGAAGTCATATGGTATTTGTCTTTCTCTTATTTCACGTAGCATTGTGCCCTCTAGATCCATCCATATTGTTGCAAATGGCAAGATTTTACTCTTTTTATGGCTGAATAATATTCCATTCACCACTTCTTTATCCACTCATCTATTGATGGACACTTGGGATGCTTCCATATCTTGGCTATTGTAAATAATGTTGCAATAAACATAGGGGTGTATATATCTTTCCAATTACTGTTTTCATATTCTTTGGGTAAATATCCAGTAGAATTATGAGATCATATGATAATTCTATTTTTAATGTATTGAGGAACCTGCATACTGTCTTCCACAGTGGCTATACCAGTTTGAATTCCCATCAACAGTGCACAAAATTTCCATTTTCTCGTCTTCCTCACCAACACTTTTTTTTTTTTTTTTTAGCCTTTCTGACAGGTGTGAGGTGATATCTCATTGTGATTTTGATTTGCATTTCCCCAATGACAAGTGATCTTGGGTAGCTTTTAATGTGTCTGTTGGCCATCTTCTTTGGAGAAATATCTGTTCATGTCTTCTGCCCATTTTTTAATTTATTTTTTGGCATTCACTTTTATTTTGTATACTAACCCATTATCAGATATGTCATTTGCAAATATCTTCTACCATTCAATAAGTTGTCTTTTAGTTTTTATTTTGATATAGTCTCAATAGTTAATTTTTGCTTTTATTTCCCTTGCCTTAGGAGATATACCTAGAAAAATGTTGTTACGGCTGATGTCAAAAAATGATTGCCTGTGGTCTCTTCTGGAAAATTTATCGTCAGATCTCATAAACTTCAATCCATTGTGAGTTTATTTTTGTGTATGGTGTAAAAAGTGTTCTAGTTTCTTTTGCATGTAGCTGTCCAGTTCTCCCAACACAGTTTGTTGAAGAGACTGCCTTTTTTCCCCATTGCATATTCTTGCCACCTATGTCAAAGATTAATTGACCATATAATCATAGGTTAACTTTTGGATTCTCTATTCTTT
Source organism: Vulpes vulpes (assembly GCF_048418805.1). Classification (NCBI taxonomy): domain Eukaryota; kingdom Metazoa; phylum Chordata; class Mammalia; order Carnivora; family Canidae; genus Vulpes; species Vulpes vulpes. Next base: position 29,767,281 of record NC_132785.1, on the reverse strand, counting down.
TCCATTAATCTATGTGCCTATTTTTGTGGTAGTACTATAGTTTTGATTACTACAGCTTTTAAGCATATCTTGAAATCTGGGATTGTAATTCTAGTTTTGTTCCTTGGGTCTTTGTGGTTCTATACAAATTTTAGGATTATTTGTTCTAGTTCAATGAAAAATGCTGTTGGGAATTTTATGGAGATTGCATTAAATTTTTAAATTTCTTTAAAATTTTAACAATATTTTTCTCCCAATCCTTGCGAATAGAATATCCATCTGTTTCATCTTCAATTTCTTTCGTCAATATTTTATGGTTTCAGAGTATAGGTCTTTCACCTCCTTAGTTATGCCTATTCTTACGTATTTTATCATCTTTGGTGCTATTATAAATGAGATTTTTTTAAATTTATCTTTCTGCTACTTCAGTATTAGTGTATAGAAATGCAATGGATTTCTGCGTATTGATTTTGTATCCTCAAATCTTACTGAATCCATTGATCCATTTTCCTAGTTTCTGTAGAGTCTTTAGGGTTTCCTGCTTATACTATCATGTTATCTGTGAATAGTGCAAGTTTTAGTACTTCCTTACCAATTCAAGTGCCATTTATTCCTATTTCTTTTCTTGATGCAGTGGCTAATTATTCCAGTACTATGATGAATAAAAATGGTAAGAGTAAACATCCTTGTCTTGTTCTTGAGGTTAGAAGAAAAGCTCTCAGTTTTTCACAATTCAGTATAATGTGGGTGTTTTCATATATGGTCTTTATTATGTTGAAGTATGTTCTCTCTAATCTTAATTTGCTAAGGGGTTTTATCATGAAAGGATGTAGTACATTGTCAAATAGTTTTTCTGCATCTATTGAAATGATCATATGGTTTTCATTCCTTCTCTTGTTGATGTCACGTATTTACCTTGATGGATTTGTGAATATGGAACCACACCTGCATCCCAGGATTAAATTCCACTTGAATGATTTTTTAATATATTGCTGGATTTGCTTTGCTAATATATCGTTGAGGATTTTTGCACCTATGTTCATCAGAGATATTGGCCTGAGTTCTCTATTTTTTTTTTTTTTTGTAGTGCCTTTATTTGGTTTTAGCATCAATGTAATGTTGGCCTCATAGAATGAATTTGGAAGCTTTCCCTCTTCTATTTTTTTGTAACAGTTTGAGAAGACTCACTATTAACTCTTCTTTAAATGTTTGATAGAGGGGGGAGGGGGCAAGACAGCGGAAGAGTAGGGTCTCCAAGTCACCCGTCCCCACCAAATTACCTAGATAACCTTCAAATCATACTGAAAATCTACGAATTCAGCCTGAGATTTAAAGAGAGACCAGCTGGAATGCTACAGTGAGAAGAGTTCGTGCTTCTATCAAGGTAGGAAGATGGGGAAGAAAGAAATAAAGAAACAAAAGGCATCCAAGGCAGAGGGGCCCCACGAGGAGCCGGGCTGAGGCCGGGGCGAGTGTCCCCAGGTCAGAAGAGCCCCGCCCCGGAGAAGCAGGAGCTGCACCAATCTTCCCGGGGGGAAAGGCACTCACAGGGAGTTGGAGCAGGATCCCAGGAGGGCGGGGATGCCCTCAGGCTCCCTGGGACACTAACGGACACCTGTGCCCCCGGGAGAGCCCCACACCCTTCAGCCGAGCTCCCTAAAGGCTGCAGCAAGCACCAGGTGGGGCCCCGGGAGCAGCTCGGAGGGGCTCGGGAGGCAGCTTCGCGGAGGGGACTGCGCAGCTGGGAGAGCGAATCCAACAGCACAGGCCCCGGAGCACAGGGCGCCGGGACACAGCCCAGGATCCGGCCTCCCCCAGGAGAGGCAGAGGCCGGGAGGACACAGCAGCAAGGACGCTACTCCGCTGGGTGACCCCGAGCTGTGCAGGTCAGCGGCCCCGCCCCTGGAGCATCCAGGCCCCTGCGCACTGAAAGCTGCAGTAGTTACTGCGGGAGCTGACTCTAGGGCTGGAGAGCTGGCCACCGCCAATGGGGTTGCTCCTCCTGGGGCCTCACGGGGTAAACAACCCCCACTGAGCCTAACAGTGGCCTCACCAGATAAACAGGTTAAACAGCTCTCACTAAGCCAGGCACCAGGCAGGGGGCTGGGCAGCTCCGCCAGGTGCTCACACCTGAAAATCAACACAGCAGCACCCCCCCCCCCCCCCCCCAGAAGACCAGCTAGACCAATAGGGGAAAAACAAGTTATTGACCAAGCAGCACTGGAAAGTTCCAGGGGAAGTCGAGGGATTTACAGTATATAGAATCAGAGGATATTCCCCTTGTTTTTTTGTTTTCTGTTTGCTTCCCCCCTCCCTTTTTTTCTCTTTTTTTTCTTCTTTTTTTTTTTCTTCTTCTTCTTTTTTCTCTTCTCTCTTTTTCTCCTTTTCCCAGTACAAATTGTTTTTGGCCACTCTGCACTGAGCAAAATGACTAGAAGGAAAAACTCACCTCAAAGGAAAACAATCAGAAACAGTCCTCTCTCCCACAGAGTTACAAAATCTGGACTACAATTCAATGTCAGAAAGCCAGTTCAGAAGCACAATTATAACGCTACTGGTGGCTCTAGAAAAAAGCATAAAGGAATCAAGAGACTTCATGACTGCAGAATTTAGATCTAATCAGGCAGATATTAGATATAATCAAGCAGAAATTAAAAATCAATTAAATGAGATGCAATCTGAACTAGAGGTCCTAACAACAAAGGTTAATTAGGTAGAAGAACAAGTGAGTGACATAGAAGACAAGTTGATGGCAAGGAGGGAAACTGAGGAAAAAAGAGAAAAACAATTAAAAGATCATGAGGATAGGTTAAGGGAAATAAATGACAGCCTCAGAAGAAAAAATCTACGTTTACTTGGGGTTACCGAGGGTGCCAAAAGGGACAGAGGTCCAGAGTATGTATTTGAACAAATCATAGCTGAGAACTTTCCTAACTTGAAAAGAGAAACAGGCATTCAGATTCAGGAGATAGAGAAATCCTCCCCCACTAAAATCAATAAAAACCACTCAACACCTCCACTTTAATAGTGAAACTTGCAAATTCCAAAGATAAAGAGAAGATCCTTAAAGCAGCAAGAGACAAGAAATCTCTAACTTTTATGGGGAGAAACATTAGATTAACAGCAGACCTCTCCACAGAGACTGGGCAGGCCAGAAAGGGCTGGCAGGATATATTCAGGGTCCTAAATAAGAAGAACGTGCAGCCAAGAATACGTTATCCAGCAAGACTCTCATTCAGAATAGAAGGGGAGATAAAGAGCTTCCAAGATAGGCAGAAACTGAAAGAATATGTGACCACCAAGCCAGCTCTGCAAGAAATACTAAGGGGATTCTGTAAAAGAAAGAGGAAGTCCAAGGGAACAATCCACAAAAACAGGGACTGAATAGGTATCATGATGACACTAAATTCACATCTTTCAATAGTAACTCTGGACATGAATGGGCTTAATGACCCCATCAAAAGGCGCAGGGTTTCAGACTGGATAAAAAAGCAAGACCCATCTATTTGCTGTCTATAAGAGACTCATTTTAGACCTGAGGACACCTATAGCCTGAAAATAAAAGGTTGGTGAACCATTTACCATTCAAATGGCCCTCAAAAGAAAGCAGGGGTAGCCATCCTTATATCAGATAAACTAAAGTTTATCACAAAGACTGTAGTAAGAGATGAAGAGGGACACTATATCATACTTAAAGGATCTATCCAACAAGAGGACCTAACAATCATGAATATTTATGCCCCAAATGTGGGAGCTGCCAAGTATATCAATCCATTAATAACCAAAGTTAAGAGATACTTAGATAATAATACACTTATACTTGGTGACTTGAATGTAGCACTTTGTACAATCGACAGATCTTCTAAGCACAACATCTCCAAAGAAACAAGAGCTTTAAATGATACACTGGACCAGATGGATTTCAGATATTTACAGAACTTTACATCCAAACACAAATGAATACACATTCTTCTCAAGTGCCATGAAACTTTCTCCAGAATAGACCACATACTGGGTCACAAAACAGGGCTTAACCGATACCAAAAGATTGGAATCATCCCCTGCATATTTTCAGACCATAATGCTTTGAAATTAGAACTAAATCACAAGAAGAAATTTGGAAGGATTTCAAACACGTGGAGGTTAAGGACCATCCTGCTAAAAGACGAAAGGGTAATTAGAAATCAGAAGAGAGGGATCCCTGGGTGGCGCAGCGGTTTGGCGCCTGCCTTTGGCCCAGGGCGCGATCCTGGAGACCCGGGATCGAATCCCACGTCAGGCTCCCGGTGCATGGAGCCTGCTTCTCCCTCTGCCTGTGTCTCTGCCCCCCTCTCTCTCTCTGTGTGACTATCATAAATAAATAAAAAAAAATTTTTAAAAAAAGAAATCAGAAGAGAAATTAGGAGAAGAATTAAATTAGAGAAGGATTTTAAAGAAGGAAATTAGAGAAGAATTAAAAACATTCGTGGAAACTAGTGAGAATGAAGATACAACCGTTCAAAATCTTTGGTATACAGCAAAAGCAGTCCTGAGGGGGAAATACATCACAATACAAGCATCCATTCAAAAACTGGAAAGAACTCAAATACAAAAGCTAACTTTGCACCTAAAGGAGCTGGAGAAAAAACAGCAAATAGATCCTACACCCAGCAAAAGAAGAGAGTTAATAAAGATTCGAGGAGAACTCAATGAAATGGAGACCAGAAGAACTGTGGAACAGATAAACAAAACCAGGAGGTGGTTCTTTGGAAGAATTAATAAGATAGATACCATTAGCCAGCCTTATTAAAAAGAAGAGAGTAAGGCTCAAATTAATAAAATCATGAATGAGAAAGGAGAGATCACCACCAATACCAAGGAAATACAAGCGATTTTAAAAACATATTATCAACAGCTCTACGCCAATAAATTAGGCAATCTATAAGAAATGGACGCATTTCTGGAAAACCACAAACTACCAAAACTGTAACAGGAAGAAATAAAAAACCTGAACAGGCCAATAACCAGGGAGGAAATTGAAGCAGTCATCAAAAACCTTCCAAGACACAAAAGTCCAGGGCCAGATGGCTTCCCAGGAGAATTCTATCAAACGTTTAAAGAAGAAACCATACCTATTCTACAAAGGTGTTTGGAAAGATAGAAAGAGATAGAGTACTTCCAAATTCATTCTATGAGGCCAGCATCACCTTAATTCCAAAACCAGACAAAGACCCCACCAAAAAGGAGAATTATAGAGCAATATCCCTGATGAACATGGATGCAAAAATTCTCAACAAGATACTAGCCAATAGGATCCAACAATACATTAAGATTATTTACCATGACCAAGTGGGATTTATCCCTGGGATGCAAGGCTGGTTCAACACTCGTAAAGCAATCAATGTGATTGATCATATCAGCAAAAGAAAAAACAAGAACCATATGATCCTCAATAGATGCAGAGAAAGCATTTGACAAAATACAGCATCCATTTCTGATCAAAACTCTTCAGAGTGTAGGGATAGAGGGAACATTCCTCAGCATCTTAAAAGCCATCTATGAAAAGCCCACAGCAAATATCATTTTCAATGGGGAAGCACTGGGAGCCCTTCCTCTAAGATCAGGAACACGACAGGATGTCCACTCTCACCACTGTTATTCAACATAGTACTAGAAGTCCTAGCCTCAGCAATCAGATAACAAAAAGAAATAAAAGGCATTTAAATTGGCAAAGAAGAAGTCAAACTCTCCCTCTTTGCAGATGACATGACCATCTGCACATAGAAAACCCAAAAGTCTCCACCCCAAGATTGCTAGAACTCATACAGCAATTTGGCAGCGTGGCAGGATACAAAATCAATGCCCAGAAATCAGTGGCATTTCTATAGACTAACAATGAGACTGAAGAAAGAGAAATTAAGGAGTCAATCCCATTTACAATGCACCCAAAAGCATAAGATACCTAGGAATAAACCTAACCAAAGAAGTAAAGGATCTATACCCTAAAAACTCCAGAACACTTCTGAAAGAAATTGAGGAAGACACAAAGAGATGGAAAAATATTCCATGCTCATGGATTGGCAGAATTAATATTGTGAAAATGTTAATGCTACCCAGGGCAATTTACACATTTAATGCAATCCCTATGAAAATACCATGGACTTTCTTCAGAGAGTTGGAACAAATCATCTTAAGTTTTGTGTGGAATCAGAAAAGACCCCGAATAGCCATGGGAATTTTAAAAAGGAAAACCATATCTGGGGGCATCACAATGCCAGATTTCAGGTTGTACTACAAAGCTGTGGTCATCAAGACAGTGTGGTACTGGCACAAAAACAGACACATAGATCAATGGAACAGAATAGAGAACCCAGAAGTGGACCCTGAAATGTATGGTCAACTAATATTCGATAAAGCAGGAAAGACTATCCATTGGAAGAAAGACAGTCTCTACAATAAATGGTGCTGGGAAAATTGGACATCCACATGCAGAAGAATGAAATTGGACCATTCTCTTACACCAGACACAAAGATAAACTCAAAATGGATGAAAGATGTAAATGTGAGACAAGATTCCATCAAAATCCTAGAGGAGAACACAGGCAACACCCTTTTTGAACTCGGTCACAGTAACTTCTTGCAAGATACATCCATGAAGGCAAGAGAAACAAAACAAAAATGAACTATTGGGACTTCATCAAGATAAGAAGCTTTTGCACAGCAAAAGAAACAGTCAAAAAAACTAAAAGACAACCTACAGAATGGGAGAAGATATTTGCAAATGATGTATCAGGTAAAGGACTAGTATCCAATATCTATAAATTATTAAACTCAACAGCAAAGAAACAAACAATCCAATCATGAAATGGGCAAAAGACATGAAGAGAAATCTCACAGAGGAAGACATAGACATGGCCAACACGCACATGAGAAAATGCTCTGCATCACTTGCCATCAGGGAAATACAAATCAAAACCACAATGAGATACCACCTCACACCAGTGAGAATGGGGAGAATTAACAAGGCAGGAAACAACAAATGTTGGAGAGGATGTAGAGAAAGGGGAACCCTCTCGCACTGTTGGTGGGAATGTGAACTGGTGCAGCCACTCTGGAAAACTGTGTGGAGGTTCCTCAAAGAGTTAAGAATAGACCTGCCCTATGACCCAGCCATTGCACTGCTGGGGATTTACCCCAAAGATACAGATGCAGTGAAACGCCAGGACACCTGCACCCTGATGTTTATAGCAGCAATGTCCACAATAGCCAAACTGTGGAAGGAACTTCGGTGTCCATCGACAGATGAATGGATAAAGAAGCTGTGGTCTCTTGTATACAATGGAATATTACTCAGCCATCAGAAACGACAAATACCCACCATTTGCTTCGATGTGGATGGAACTGGAGTGTTAGTGAAATAAGTCAATCGGAGAAGGACAAACATTATATGGTCTCATTCATTTGGGGAATATAAATAATAGTGAAAGGGAATAAAGGGGAAAGGAGAAAAAATAAGTGGGAATTATCAGAAAGGTAGACAGAACATGAGAGACTCCTAACTCTGGGAAACGAACAAGGGGTGATAGAAAGGGAGGTGGGCGGGGGGTGGGGGTGACTGGGTGATATGCACTGAGGGGGGCACTTGACAGAATGAGCACTGGGTGTTATACTATATGTTGGCAAATTGAACTCCAATAAAAAAATAATAAAAAAAATAAATCTTTGATAGATTTAACTTGTGAAGCCATGTGGTCTTGGACTTTTGTTTGTTGAGTTTTAAAATTAGTGATTCAATTTCACTGTCAACAATCCTCTATCAAATTTTTCTATTTCTTCCTTACTCAGGTTTGTGAGTTTGTGTGTTTCTAGGAATGTATTTCTTCTAGATTGTCTAATTTGTTGGCATATAATTTTTCATAATATTTTCTTATAATAATTTCTTATAATAATAATCTGTAGTGTGAATTGATTTTGTTTTTGAGTCCTATTTCTCTTTATTCTATCTCTTTTGATGAGTCTGGCTAAAGTTTTATCAATATTTTTGATCTTCAAAGAACCAGTTTCTGGTTTCACTCAATTAATCTATTGGGTTTTTTTAGTTTCTACATATTTTATTTCTTTATCTTCTTGTTGGATTCTTTCCTTTATGATTACATAGTGTCTTTCCTTGTCTCTGTTTTAAAGTCTACTTTATCCAATATAAGTATTGTTACCTTGGCTTTCTCTTTGCTTACATTTTCATGGGAAATGAAAATTTTCCACCCCTATACTTTCAATCTGCTTATGTCTTTGGGTCTGAAATGAGTCTCTTGTAGGCCACATATAGATGGGTCTTGCTTTTTTATCCATTCAGTATCCCTGTGTCTTTTTTTTTTTAAGATTTTATTTATTCATGAGAGACACAGAGAGAAAGAGAGGCAGAGACACAGGCAGAGGGAGAGGCAGGCTCCATGCAGGGAGCCTGACATGGGACTCAATCCCAGGTTTCCAGGATCACACCCTGGGCTGAAGATGGTGATAAACCACTGAGCCACCCAGGCTGCCCATCCCTGTGTCTTTTGATTGGAGAGTTTAATCCACTTACATTCAAAGTAAATATTGATAAATATGTACGTCTTGCCATTTTGTTACATGTTTTATGATTATTCTGTAGTTCTTCTCTCTTCCTTTCTTCTCTTGCTCTCTTCTCTCATAGTTTGCTGGCTTTCTTTAGTGATATATTTTGATTCCTTTCTCTTTATTTTTTGCATATATATCACTGGTTTTTGATTCGTGGTTACCATCAGGTTTGTATCTAACATCTTATGCATACAGCAGTCTATATTAAGTTGATGGTTAAGTTTAAATCCATTCTTTACTCCTTTCCCTCACCCCACATTTTTCCCCCACCCCACATTTTTCTTATATGGTGTCATACTTTATATCCTTTTATTTTGTGAATCCTTTGACTTATTTTTACAGATATACTTTACTGTTTTTGTGCTTCTTACTTTTATTACTTCTGATTATGGTCTTTCCTATGTGAAGAGCCCTCTTTAACATTTCTTGTAGGACTGGGTTAGTAGTGAAGAAATCCTTTAACTTTGTCTAGGGAACTCTTTCTTTCTATCCTGAATGATAGTCTTGCTGGATTGAGTATTCTTGCCTGAAGATTTTTTCTTTTCAGTACTTCAAATCTATCATGACCCTCCATTCTGGACTACGAAGTTTCTGCTGAAAACTTGGCTGGCTGACAACCTGATAGGGTTTCTCTTATACATGACTGTTTTCTTTCTTTTTTTATTTTTTTCATTGCATTTTATTTTATTTTATTTTATTTTTTAATAAATTAATTTTTTATTGGTGTTCAATTTACCAACATACAGAATAACACCCAGTGCTCATCCCATCAAGTGTCCCCCTCAGTGCCCGTTTTTTCTTGCTGCTTTAAAAGTTCTCTATCATTATTTTTTGCCATCTTAATTACTATGTGTCTTGGTATAGACCTCCTTGGGTGGATTTTGTTGGGGACTCTCTGTGCCTCCTAGATTTGGATGTCTGTCTCCTTCCCCAGAGTTGGGAAGTTTTCAGCTATTTCTTCAAATACATTTTCTGCCCCCTTTTCTCTCTCTTCTTTTCTGGAATCCCTATAATGCAAATGTTATTATGCTGGATGGTGTTGCTGAGTACCCCAAGTCCATTTTAATATTTTATAATTTTTTGTCTCTCCTTTTTAACTTTATTGTTGTCCTCCAGGTCACTGCTCTGTTCTTCTGCTTCCTCTAATCTATGATGTACTGGATTAAATCTGTGTATTGTTTTGGGTAACATGGACATTTTGACAATATTTGTTTTTCCAATCCATGAGCATAGAATATCTTTACATTTGTTTGTGTCATGTTTAATTTCTTTCATCGATATTTTATACTTTTCAGAGAACAAGGGTTTCACCTCCTTAGTTAAGTTTATTCCTAGGCATTTTATTAATTTTGGTGCAATTATAAATAGTACTATACTTTTTTTAGTTTCTCTTTCTGTGACTTTGTTGTTAGTATATACAGACACTATCAACTTCTGGGAATTAGTTTTGTATCCTGCCACCTTACTGAATTCATTTATTTCTTCTAATAGTTTTTTGGTGGCATCTTTAGGATTTTTTATGTATACTATTGTGTCATTTGCAAATAGTGACAGTTTGGATTCTTCTTTACCAATGTGCATGGCTCTTTTCTCTTTCTCTTGTCTGATTACTATGGCTAGGTCTTGTAGTACTATGTTGAATAATAGTGGAAAAGTAGACATCCTTGTCTTATTCCTGATCTTAGAGGGGAAACTCCCTGGTTTTCACAATTAAGGATGATGTCAGCTGTGGGTTTCTCACGTATGGCCTTTGTGATGTTGAGGTATGTTCCCTCTAACTCTATTTTGTTAAGAGTTTTTATCGTGAATGGATATTGAGTCTCTTTATTTATTTTTAAGATTTTATTTATTCACAAGAGTCACAGAGAGAGAGGCAGAGACATAGGCAGAGGGAGAAGCAGGCTCCTGTGGGGAGCCCAATGTCGGACTTGATCCCAGGACCCCAGGATCATGACCTGAGCCAAAAGGCAGATGCTCAACCACTGAGCTACACAGGTGCCCCAATATTGAGTGTTTTTAAATTGTTTTTCTGCATCTACTGAGGAGATTATATGATTTTCATCCTGGGTTTTTTTGATGTGGTGTCTGATGATTGAACCATCCCTGCATCCTTAGACTAAATTCCACCTGATTGTGGTGAATGCTATTTTTAAAGTATTGTTATATGTGGTTTGCTAATATATTTTTGAGGACTTTTGCATCTATATTCCTTAGGAATATTGGCTTGTAGTTTTCTTTATTGTGGTGTCTTTTTCTGTTTTTGATAATGTTGGCATGGTAGAATGTATTTGGAAGCTTTACTTCCTCTTCTGTCTTTTGGAATACTTTGTGGAGAGTAAGTATTAAGTCTTCTTTAAATGTCTGGTAGAATTCATTTACGAATCCATCTGATCCTGGGCTTTTGTTTTTTGGCAGGTTTTTTTTTTTTTAATTTTTGAATCAGTTTTGTTACTTGTAATTGTTCTGTTCAGATTTTCTATTTTCCCTGTTTCAATTTTGGAAAATTGTATATTTCTCACATTTAAACCATTTCTAGGTTGTGCAGTTTGTTGGCATATAATCAAAATTCTTTATTTCACATCATTTTTTAGACATGCTAATTCAAGTCTTGCATGAGTAAAATTCTCCAGAAAGAAGAACATAAATGATCAAATAATGAAAAGGCGGTAGTCTACGTTTAAACATGTTATTAGATCAAATCTATAGGCTAAGAAAAATGAATAATGGTTCATTTGCAAGTTGACTTAATGCATTCGCATAATTTTTACATCCCAGAGTTGTCCTTTTTTGTGTGTGTATTTTTCATTTGCCAACATATAGCATAACACCCAGTGCTCAACCGGTCAAGTGCCCCCTCAGTGCCGGTCACCCAGTCACCCCAACCCCCCACCCACCTCCCTTTTCAACACCCCTTGTTTGTTCCCCAGAGTTGTTCTTGATCTGACAAAAATATGCAAAATAAATGAAAACATAATACACAAATTTCTATTCTTTTTCAGAAAAAAAAATTGTTTCTCCAACATTTCTAAAGATTCCTAATCCACAAGGCACAACTGTAAACAAATGCAAATCAATATATCTGAGAGGTAGAGGAATTTACACAAATTACCAAGTGGTAAGAAGAGGCCATAGCCAAAGTATGGCCTCAGGTAACAACATAGTGATAAGGTGACTGCACATTTCAATCAATCCACTAAAATTAATTTGGCAATGCTATACACATTTGCAGCATAAGACACACAAAAGATAAGGTCATTTTCCTGAAGGCTCTCAATCAATCATCTCAATATCACTTTTATTGAAGTGCTGACCGCTTTCTCCTACATTGGTCAAGTTTTTATGACTGTCAGACATCCAGGAGAGGAAAGGTTCTATTGTTTTTCCTCAAAGGAAAATTCACTTTCAAAGACATTCACCAAGATTTTACCAACAAGAGTAGTAGTGTAAAACTTAATACACTGACATGGCCTATAGTGACTAAATACATTTCCAAGTGCCTAAATTCACATGAGAAAGAACATTTTGGTTTTCTTTTTGAGCCCAACATGGGACTCAATCCTAGGTCCCCTGGATCACGCCCCAGACTGAAGGCAGCACTAAACCGCTGAGCCACCAGGACTGCCCAAGAGAAAGAACATTCTATAAATGCCAATAACCAACTGTGCTGAATAATAGAGAAATAAGCTAAAGAAACCTGAAAAATATTGCTAAAAGTTTTTGAGCCCTGGTTACTTTGAAGATTTGAGACGAAAGACATAGATGACAAATGTATCTTAAGAATCAAATGGTCTTGGGACGCCTGAGTGGCTCAGCGGTTGAGTGTCTGCATTCTACTCAGAGCATGATCCTGGAGTTCCAGGATCGAGTCCCACATCAGGCTCCCTGCATGGAACCTGCTTCTCCCTCTGCCTATGTCTCTGCCTGTCTTTCTGTGTCTCTCATGAATAAATAAATATAATCTTTAAAAAAAAGAGAATCAAATGGTCTCGTATTCCAGTTCTGGCTCAATTATTTATAAACTACATGACCCCAGGAAAAGTCTCCCTATCATCTATTTGCACCTCAGTTCTGTCACCTATAATAAGTGGAAAATATTGTGCTCACTTCAGCAAAAGATGTACTAAAATTGGAACAATCCAAAGAAGGTTAGCAAGGTCCCTGTACAAAGATGACACATAATTCATGAAGAATTCCATTTTTTTAGAAAGTGGAAAATCTCACTACCTCATAAAGTATGATGTTTAGATGAGATAATATCTCTTTTAACAATACTAATTTAGAATTTGGCTCATAGTAAGCCTTAGATAAATGTTAGCTTTTACGTATTAGCAAAACACTAGCAAACACATATAATGTATATCATTGGGCACATGATAGATAATGTGCATAACATGCACATAGTATGTATGATTTAAATATACATATGTATATATTTACATATGTATGCATAGTATATATTTACATATGTATGCATATGTGTTTATATACACATATGTCTATTTATATGTGTATACATATGTATACTTATATACATATATGTATAATTCACTTCTATAATTCCATTCAGTTAATTTACAAAAGGCAGTTTGCCTAGACAAGATGATCATTTGCTCTAATCCAGGCAAGTAAATACCTATTGAAAAAAGTCAATCCATAGGAAATATAGTCGATAATAGTATAAATTTGTAAGGTGACAGTAATTATATTTTTTGTGGTGAGAATTTTGTAATGTATACAAATGTTACACCTGGAACTAATATAATATTGTATGTCAACTGTACTTGAATTAAAAAAAATCAATCCAGGGTGCATAGGTGACTCAGTTGGGTAAATGTCTGACTCTATTTCAGTTCAGGTCATGATTTCAGGGTTGTGAGATCAAGCCCCTTGTCAGGCTCCATGCTCAGCATGGAGCCTACTTAAGATTTCCTCTCTCCCTTTCCCTCTGTCCTCCCCAAAAAAGAAAAAAAATAAATCATATCATTTTTTGTCAAAAGAATAGGTAAAAATCTTGGACTTGTTTCAGTCAGAGAGAGCTGTTAGAACCCTGACTCAACCACTTTATATATGTGACTTTGGATATAATGCTTATTCTCCCTGTGTCCATAGGGCAAATGAGGATAATAAAAAAGTATTTATCTCATAACAGACATTTTTAAAGAGATAATATATGCACAGTGCTTAACTCAAAGCTTGGCATTTATCTGAAACTCAATAATAGTTACTATTAACTGTTATTTATTTATACAGGTCTGTGTATACCAGTTTATTAGGTTGGTGACATAGGTGTTTCTTTCGCTTCAGCTTTCTTAGCTGAGAAGATCCATAGTCCATATACATAAGTGGAATTTATGGGCTCTAGTCAACTAAAACACATTAGCAATGTCTAGGGACCAAAGGGAAGAAAGTAAGTTATTTTCAAAACATTCTGATGAGATGACATGTGTTTTATAAGTGAGACAAAAGGATATAGGTTGTTGTATAACACGCGTCAGCATTCTCTATTCCCTTTGTAACAGAGCAACCAACAAGACATGTGTCTCTTTCAAAAGCAGTCATTATTGAGCAGACACTTTATAAGTATAGCTAAGTGTAGTGCTAGACACTAGAGACAAAAAGATTTAAAAACATATCACCTGTTACCTTCTGGAGTTATAATCTAGTAAGTATGGTAGGCACTTAAAAAGTGTAACATAACTAAATATACAATTATAAATCATGTAGGAGCTGCAAAGAAAAAGTAAAATCTGCAACTGGGGAGCAAGGAGCATGATCAATCTTCCCAGTTTGCTTGAGGCTATCCTGGGTTTAGCACTGGAAGTCTCATTTTGTAAGAAGTAACTCAGTTCTAAGGAAACCAGGAGAGTTCCTCAGCCCAGAAGTAGAATGAGGAGACCTGATAGAGTAGGGGTCAGAGAAAGCCTCTCAGAGAAGGTGATTTTTATGCTGGGGCATAAAGAAAGAGCAGAAGTTGGCAAAATCAGAATCAATGCAAAAGCATTCCTGGTGATTGAGCAGATGTCTAAGGCCTGCGATGGGGAAGAATTTAGTGAAAAAGGACCAGAAAGGAAAGTTAACCTTGACATGAGGCCAGAAAGGCTGGCAGATCACACTGAGGGAAGGGGACAGGGGGAGGCAGATTTTAGCTGGACAGCAACAGAAAGATGCTGAAAACCTTTGAGCAGAGGAGTAACCAAGTTCAAAAATCCTATATAAGCTCCTTAATATTTTAAGACAATCACTCTGACTACTATAGGGAAAAATGATAAGAGAGAAGCAGCAATCTGTTTCAACATGCCCTTCAGGTTATACTGAGACACCCCTAAAGCTTGAGAACTACTACTTAAAAAGACAAAATTGCTTCCAAAGCAAGACCTAAAAAGACATGGGAATATAGTAATAGTATTATTCCGCTTTAGAGTCAAGATTCTGGAAAATAAGAGTAGGCCTATAAAGAGAACAGGGGCCTGTGTTGTTTGTGTTGACAAACGTGATTCAGGTTTTTCAGATTCCATATTACATCACCAACAATGTACTCATGATAGGAAAATTAGCAGCTAGGGGGAAATGTATTTAAGCTACAGTTTTGAAAGGCAAAGACAGAAATGACAAGTTTAAGATTTCTCAGTAATTACTAGGTAAAATGATGATTGTTAATGAAAAGAAAAACCGTAAAGGAGTTTCCAGAACTATGCAAAATCAAAATTCCTTCTAGTCCTGTATTTCTGTGATTCCACAAACAGAAAGACAATTAAAAACAAATTTTGGAGTATAGTTGATGCACAATATTACATTACTTTCAAGTGTACAACATAGCAATTCAATATATCTATATGTTATGCTATGCTCACCTCAAGTGTAGCTACCATCTGTCACCATATAATGTTACTACAATACCATTGACTCTATTCCCTATGCAGAAAGAGAATTTTAATTGGTAGTTAACTCTTTAGTATTTAGACCCAGATGATTAAATCTGAATATTCAAAATCCCAGGCTAAAATTTGTCTCAATTTTAATCCAAGGAAGTACACATGAACAGAGAGCTATTACTGAAATTTTATAGGATGAGACTCATGATGTGCAACAGTGAAAGGTAACAGTTTATCAAAAAGAAACATGCAATAGAAAACAGAAGCCTCTATGCACTGTGTGGGGATTCAAAGCTGAGAGCACATATGGTAGAAAAAATGTGTATGTCAAAAGTAAATGTGAGAGTAACAATGAAAGAATCCTAGAAACTCCTAGGCCAGAGAGAGTATATAGATGACACTTTCTTTAGATAAATAAAATAGTTGGTGTCAAGCTGTAGTAACAGTGAGAACACCAAATATCCTTACAACTCTTAGAGGACTTAACTCATCAGGAGAGAATAAAATATGTTTTCTTGCCTTTTAACACCAATTTTGTTCTTCAGATGAGAAAAGAAATAACTTGGGAATCTTACTTTGAGTCTAATTTTGACCACCAGAGAAGTGATTTGTTATGTAAATATATTCAAAATTTGAAGACATTTTGCATTGGGGAATTTAATAACAAAAGAATAGAAATACTCATTTCATATTCTTTGGAAGAG
The DNA here is from genome assembly GCF_048418805.1 of Vulpes vulpes. Classification (NCBI taxonomy): domain Eukaryota; kingdom Metazoa; phylum Chordata; class Mammalia; order Carnivora; family Canidae; genus Vulpes; species Vulpes vulpes. The sequence goes on along the minus strand of NC_132785.1, from coordinate 29,751,128 downwards.
CATTAATTTTTTGATGTGAACCTTTATGCCATGTCACTCATTATTCTTAGAAGGCTCTTATACTGGGTAGCTCAGTCGGTTAAGCATCCAACTCTTGATTTTGGTTCAGGTCATGATTTCAGGGTTGTGTGATTGAGCACCAAGTCCAGTTCCTCACACCACAGGGAGTCTGCTTGAGATTCTCTCTCCCTCCGCACCACCCCCTGACTCATGTTTTCTCTCTCTCTCTCTCTCTCTCTCTCTCTAAAATAAATAAATAAATTAGTCTTTTTAAAAAATAAAATGTCATCTAAGTCAACTACCTTATTCTGGTGATGAAGCTGTTTTTACATCCAGATAAGATGTATGTCTGATTGATCAGGTACTTTCTAATTTAACTGAAGTCTAACTGGATAATGAATGAAGATAGCTTTAAATGTTGCCCTCCAAATATCTGTTAGCCAAGGTTTTGCCGAAAATGCTGCTTCTCAAACTTTAAGGTATTTTTTCTAATGGAATCAACTGGAAGACTTTAAAACACAGGGTTTTGTGCTCCATCTTCAGGATTTTAGTTTTAGTAGGTCTAGTGTGGGGGCTGAAAGTTTGCTTCTCTAATTCCCAGATGCTGATGCTACCAGTCCTCTAACCATTTTGAGAACCTCATAGCGAATAAAAGAATATGATGTTGAGCCTCTGTAAATAAACCTTCCCATAAAGCAGGTGAAATCAGTGGCTCAATCCTCCTCTTTATGCCTGAAAAGGAGCCACTCTCCAGTCTCTCAATCTTGTCTACACAATAGGAACTCCCCCTGGGAAGTTTAAAAAATATTTCTGTCCACGTTTTGCTATCCCTGGCTCTGATTGTACGAATCTGCACTTCCAACAAGACGATCAGTTAGTTAAATTTTCAGGCAATTCTATCCTGAAGTCGGTGTTGAGAATCACTGACCTTTATGCTGATAGGTCTTGAGTATTTAGCTCTTACACTTGATCCTGTTGGCATCACCACTTAACAGCTGTCATCTAAGCAACTTACCCTCAAACCTTGAGCTAATTAGGTGGCATGCACTAAATGAGGGGCTAGGCATGCTAAATGGGTTCCTTTGTTGTAATAAGAACTAATTAACTATATCACAGTTACCACTATCTGGAAACCTTGATTTTGAGATGATGGTTCAAATACCAAGCACTTTTACTACCATCACCAACAACAAATAACTGTGTCTTGAACATTTACAGCATATAAGGGGGAAACAATCCCTCGTGTGTACTCTGCAGGTAAAGAGGGAGCTCTGGTTCTCATTCACATGAGCTTAAGTTGTTAGCTTACTGTCAGCATTTTCAGAGATGATAATCTATGTACTGCCCTGGGAAATCCCTGTGAAAAAGTCAAGGTGAGGGCAGGAAAGAATTGCTGCATCTATCGTAAAGGAGAGTACACAGTGGGTGTTCAAATATGACTAATTTAAAGTCAGATAATTTTAAGCAAGTGAAAGTTTTTAAATTGTAAGCTCTTCTTTCAAGTAAAAATATTTCCCTTGTTTTAAAATCAATGAGACTGTCAATTCTACCTATATTCTCCATATCCAGTACCTAATGCTTCTTTGTTTTTTGCCTTTTTTTTTTTTTTTTTTGTCTCTGAAACCACTGACTGAATTGCTGCATAAGGATGAGGAAAAAAATTGGGAAGTGAATTTTAATTCTACAGTGTTCATTTGATTATGAGTTTCTTTCCTTATTTATATGTCCTAAAACAAAACAAAACAAAAACCACTCCACAAATCAATGAATTAGCATACAAGAACACATTTTCATTATATTTTGTTTTTCTCAGGATTGTGTTCAGGAACAAACTGATTGATATTGATAGGACTGATAAATATTGATAATATGTTATCATCTTCTCAACAATGAAGAAAGATTATCTTCATGGTAGCTGTATACATTATCTATATGCAGGTGACATATTTAACCACTGTCATTATAAGAATATCAAATAGTTTTATTAAAACAGTTGATCATATTTGCACCTAGATTAAAGAAAATATATTAATTTATATTTGTAATAAGAAATGGGTATTTTCATAACTACCATGATAAATATTTAAATATATGTAACTGAATTTTCAGGCACAAGTCCTTGATGTGTATTTCTTTAATCTGAACATATTTTTCTTAATTCAATAAAAAACTTTTATAAAAGCAAATAATTTTATGCAAGAAATTTAATGTGCTTACTAAGTACTAAACTTCAGTACTTGCAACATGAGAGAATCTAAAAGTGCTAAAGAGTGAAGAAAGATCATCTCAGAAACTCAGGAATTTACTTACAGAATTCAGAGTTCTTGGTAAGTGTTATGTTTCTTTCTAAAACCAGTGGAGAATTCATCGTTTAACAATGAGCAATAACCAAAGAAATGCATTTTTGAAAAATGTGTACTTTAAATGGACAAGGGAACTTTAATGAGATCTTGTGCAATTTGTGGCAATAGCAAAATAAAAAATGGTAAGCTAGATACTTGTGCATTTATCTCTAAAAAGAGAGAAGAAACTGCACTCTGCGTAAATATCTAATCAAAATTAAGTATGCACGACTGCACTCTAATTTTGGGGACTCCATTTGTTTATCTTAAGACCTGCATTGGACAGATAGCTTCTTTAATGTGTATATTATGTTCTCTAGATAGCAAATATAGATGCTGGTTTTTTAGTTTTAAGAATTATTTTTTCCATTTTCTTATGTCAAAATTACCTATAAGTTGCCAGAAGCACCATCAAGTTTAGATAGTCTGGGTTCTAATAGTTAAGCCATGAGATGAAACTTACCTACTTCTATAATACTAGCTCAAGCCCAGCAGAATCAGCAGTGCCAAGCACTCTGGAATTGAATGAAAGAAAGATGTTATTTACTAAGAGATAGAAAGAAGTGCTATACACATTTTTTTCAAGTATAGGGAGAAGACGGTATAGTGAGTAGTGATTCCACAGCTCAGTGATCCACAGAGGTAAAGAAGACAACAGGCATGAGTGGGAATAGGACAAGGTAGGGAGAGAGATGGCAATTGTAAATGTCTTCACCTTGCACAATTTTTATCATACAGTGTATGCTCAATAAAATTTTACTGAATATTCATTTATCATATTCATATTTATGGTATGATTTTAAATTTTTAGAGAAATTGAAAATAGGAAATAAGACTATGCAGATACTAACATAAAAACATTACAAACAAAATACAATTTTAACAACGACATACACAGAACACAGAATTGCTGATTTTTATTATATCCATTGCTCTTCAAATCAAACTGTGTTTGTTAATACAGAGAAAGCTCTACTTCCTGACTTATTTCCTCAACAGTCTTCCCTGACTGCCTTGCTCTCCAATTACTGATCTTCTATATGGTAATCATTTAAAGAAAAAATACATTAGATTGTGTTACTTTCCTAGTTATTTTCCCAACAATTTCCCATTGTACTTCGCAAAACATTATATCATGAACTACAAACCTCTGCATTGTTTGGTCTCTGTCTATTCCAGTTTCCCACCGCAATCTCATCTTCCCCTCTCTCCTTGTCCCATTGCATTTGGACCTTCTTCTCAGTTCCAGAAATATACCAGGCTGCTTCCCACATCAAGGCCTCCAGGAGCACAGCTCACTCTCTTGGAATATCATACTACACATTCCTCTTCTGGGTCACTAGTCATTTAGGGCTCAGTCAACTGAGACCTCTATGGGGAGACCTTCTCTCATAATCCTGAGTGTAATAGGTCCCCTAGTGTTAATCTCTTTCCTTGCTTGCTGCTGTTCCCCTTCATAGTACTTATCACAGATGGTAATTATGTAATTTAAGTGTTGATGTGGTCATTGCCAGTCTTCTCCCTTCCAGGGGGAACCTCATGAGGGTGGAAACTGCTTCTGTTGGGTTCACCACTTCATAGCCATCATCTAACACAAAGCCTGACATACAGCAGGTGCTCAGCATTTCTAAGATGAGTTTATAACTTGTAGTAAAATAGTGCCAGGATTCTACTTAAATTACCTAGAAAATCTTAGTCTTATAGGTGAAATGACAATTTAATGACAAAGAAAAATTCAATTTCTACTAAATTGTCCATAAAAAGGTAAATGTTACTAAAAAGAACTAGCAAAAATGCAGAATTGGAACAATATGAATGAATCTATATTGTGTCTTTTACGTGAAACCTTAAAGCCAGAATAGGAGTAAAATATTTTATTCACTTAGTTTCTAAAAATTCTATCATGGTAAGAACAACTAACATGAGATTTATCCTCTCAACAAATTTTTAGGTGTACCACACAGTATGATTGACTCTAGGCACGATGTTGTATAGCAGATCTCTAGGATTTATCCATCTTGTTTAACTGAAACTTCATGCACATTGGTTAGTAACTCCCCATTCCCCCCTCCCCTCAGCCTCTGGCAACCACCATGTCACTCTTTGATTCTATGAATTTAACTGTATTAGATACCTCATGTAAGTGGAATCCTACAGTGTGTGCCTTTCTGTGACCAGCTTGTTTCGTTTAGCATACTATGCTCAAGGTTCATCCATGTTGTTGCATATTGAAGAATTTTCTTCTTTTTTAAGGCTGAATGAGATTTCATTGAGTATATCACCTTTTCTTTATCCATCCATTTGTTGATGGACATTTAGGTTGTTTCCACACCATGGCTATTGTAAATGATGCTGTGATGAGCATGAGAGGGCTAGTGTGTCTTCAAGGATCTTGATTTCAATTCTTTTGGATAAATCCAAAAAGTGGGATTGCTGGTTCATATAATGATTCTATTTTTAACCTTTTGAAGAACCTCCATACTGTTTTCCATAGTGTCTGCACAATTTACATTCCCACTGACAGTGTGTGAGGGTTCTAATTTTTCCATATTTGCATTAACACTAGTCTTTTTTTAAGTCGCTTTTAAAATTAGGGTTTTTAAAATCTCCATTAATACTTATTAAAACAGTGTTAAATAACTCTTAAATCAACCTCTTCGTCTTCAAAAATTTTTATTAAGGAGATAAGTAAAAATCATATATTCAGCCTCCCACTCTAGGGCAACAAGTATAATGATGATGGTTTAACAATAAAAAGTCAAGTGATAGTTGGCACTTTCAAAAAGCTAGTGTCACAAGAAGGCAAAGTAATTCAAATGGTGGCTCAGAACACAATCACGATTTTCATTTTAAATTTTCAATACAAAATAAGAAAAAAAACATGTTTTACAGGATTTCTTTTTCATTTACAAAGACTACTATTTACGGGGAAAAGCAAAATAGCAATTAAAAACTGTTTAACAAATATGGGCAAATGACAGTACAAAATGTTAATAACCAGAAGCACTGAACCATGTGGATTTGGACTCACAAAGTGGCCTTTAAATGACTAGAAAATACAAGTGCTCTTGTCTGCTATTCTGAAGTGCTTTTGTGTAAATCAGGAATTGCAACAAGAGAATTGTTTCTGGCTTCATAAATACTTCCTATGAACTTTTGAAATCCAATCTGTATCTTTGTGTACACAATTACCACAAGAGTAATAACTGCAGATGGTATGTGAACTCTAAATCTCCAGCCTCCTGGGACTTTTCATTCCTAATTTTTGTTACCATAAGTTTTTTTTATCAATATACTACATAAACAGATTCCATTTATAGATATTTTTAGAGCAAAGGAAAAGTCCTATATAATCTCTACTGTCATAATATTTTTGGTTTGCTTATCTAATAGAAAAATGTAGTGGTATGTTCATTTATCTAAAACTTTATTTTGTGAGTTGATTAAAAGAATAAAAAAGGATGACATGATTCTTCTGAAAGTCTCCATTTTCCTGCTTTGGAGCAGTATCACAATAACAATAATCTATCTATAGATTAGATATTCTCTTAAACTTCACCTATGACATTTATGATAGGATTTCCTTATCACCCCTACATCAGGGGCTTTCCCAGAAGGCAAATAATATCACATTTGTAATGTTAATTAATCTAAACAATTTTTGAATAAAAGGAGTTTTAGATAGAGCCTGAATGCATAGTGGAAACTAAACCAGCTCCAAATCTACCTAGAGATGAAGGTGATAAGAAGGAAGTGGTATTAGTAGGAGGGCAAGGAAGAGAGAGATTCTCATGAACACAGGCGAAAGCATTGACTAATTATAATTGGCACCTGTCAGCAGTTTTAAAGTGTTTAGACTAAATTATATACATATCTTCCTTAATTTTCTGAGATTATGAAGATTTTGTTGGACACAGATTGAAATAAATGCTTATAAGAGACATGATCAAAGTGTGACAGTACATAAAATATAATAATAAACAATAATCAACAATTAATAGATAAAATTTTCTCTTCAGGGGATCTGAGAAGCCAAAAGCAACATACAAAAATAAAACGGCAAAATTATTTACTGTTATTTACTTATACACATCTGTAGGTTACAGTCTTATGTTTTGGCAACTAACATTTTATGTATCTTCAGTGAGAACGTTATTTCCCAATAAGAGAATTCAATGTTGATAGTAATGTCGGGAACAAAATGGAAGAACATAATTCTGATTTCTATATATACTTCAATTTTTTTTCTTTTGACTCATAGTCATCTCTTCAATTAAGAGTAATCCTTGTACATATCTCTGTATGATTCCTCCAACTCCATGCATTGAACCCTTCTGTTTCCTGCTCCATTGTTGCCTCAAAGATACCCCAAGACCCCCTAATTTTTGAGTAATCACCTTCCTCTCTCCTTTGTTTCACCAAGAAATTTCACTGAATGTATTCCTCCTGCTTCTAGTTCTATCCCTGCTACTCACTTTCCCTGAAAAGTGAGAGTAGCCTCTTTCCCACCTGAGGCTACTCTCAATACGGTCTACTACTAATCATAAAATCGAGTTGTTTTCTAAATCCTCATTCTCATGCTAAGCATTTTTGACAAACACTTTTTCATGGAAAAAAATTCTGCTTCCTTGTCCTTGACATCATAAAACATTGTCTTCCACTGGTTCTTTCTACATTTTGGTGCAGTTTCTTGTTTTGTTTTCTCCAACCTTTTTCCCCATTTCTTTTCCAGCTCTTGTCCCTTAATTCCAATGCCCCTCATCTTTATCCATTGATTTTCCTTTCAATGCTCTCTGCCTGTATTTCTATAATTTCCATTTATTAGTTCAGTGAAAATATGCCCAACTATATATCTCTAGCAGCTACAGAATCTTTCTTGGATGTTAAACTGATACACTGAACCCAGTGTTTTCAAACAAGGCATATTCCCCAAACTATATCAGCTCCTAAAAATTTTCCATTTTTTTCTACTCTGTGACTTTTCCATAAATCTTTTTTGTTATGTCCAAGTAGCACTCAAATACAGTGGGTTTTTCACAATGCTATTCATATCCATTTCTTTCTGTTTCCATCTGCTGCCATGATTAAACTCTAGAACCTTATTAACACAGTCTCTTCCCCCTCCCATCCCCTTTGATGCCTCTGCTATCTTGTTATCAAAGTTGACATCCTTCAGTGTAGCTCAGATTATGTGTTCCCTTTACCAAAAACTTTCAATAGTTCAAATAAAGTTCAGACTCCATCATTCATAGACCTAGTTTGTGTGCATAACAAATTACCCAAAACTTAGTGTCAATAAATAACTGGGTTAGGAATCTGGACCAAGTGTAACAGGAATGTCTTGTCTGCTCCACAATGTTGAGTGCCTCAACTGGAAGATTTCCATATTGTGGAAATCATTCACAGGTTTAGCAATTGGTACTATGTTTCTTAGGCTGACCCTGTTATGTGGTCTCTCTGCATGGGATAGTTTGGGCTTCATCACAGCTTAGTGGATGAATTCCAGGGACAAGAGTCTAAAGCAAAAGAGCCAAGCAGAAGCTCTATTCTTTTTATGACCTAGCCTCAGAAATCAAACAGCATCACTTGCACGCTGCTCCATTGGCTGAGTGGTTTCAAGTTCAGCTAGTCCAAAAAGAAATACAATCTACCTCTTCATGGGGAATGGCAAAGTTCTGGAAGCATAAGCACCACAAACATGACTGTCGTCATTTTGGAAAAATACAACCCACTACAGATCTACCTACTTATTGTTAACCTCCATTCTCAGTTGGACATTGCACTAATGCCATACAGGATTTTTCCTTCTCCAACGCTTACTTCTCCTTATACATGCATCCTCATCCTCAGATGGAGCATATCACCACTGCTTTCTGGAATTCTGGTCCAAACTAAACTTAGAAAATCAAAGTGGAAGCAGAAAAGCAAAGAAAGATTCAGTGATAGGAGACATACAGAATGGAGAAGAAAAGAGAAATTCACTGTCAATCTGAGGTGAACTATATCTGCACCTTGAAGGAAGAGACGAAGACAGGTTTCAGATCATCCTTGGGAATTAGTCTATATGGCTGAAGTAATAGAATAAATTTTCAGTGATATAACATTCCAACTTTTTTTATAGCTTAAGAAACATAACTAAGGGTTTAAATACATTTATTTTTCTACTTGCAAACTCAGCAAATATCAAACACGCTTTCACTTTTCTTCCTCCATACCTCAGCTCCACACATTTGTTTCATCTGGAGCAAGTGTCTTCCACAAATAAACATGTTGATCTTTTCAGATCTCATTGAAATATCTTCTTCATGAAATCATCTGAAAGGTGATCTCTCTCTTGGGCAAATACACATAAGCAGTGATTTCCTACATCTTTTATTACACTTACTACATGTTTACTAAAGAACATTTTCTATACCCTTAAAAAGGGTATAGAAATGGGAAGATGCTTGGGAGTAAAAGAATCTCACTTCTTTCTTCCCATGGCACTTTAGACAATGCCTCAAATATATTCACTTCTCAACATAGAGTTGTTAGATTAATGCATACTCCATTAATCAAATCTATGAATGGAATTTTGCTGAAAACATTCTTGGGATTGTAAGTATCATTTTGGCCCTTGTTTCTCATTTTAAAAAGTATACCAAAGCTGAAAAAGCCATAATTAAAAACAATTACAGTGATCAAGTTTTGCCTTCAGAGGAAGATGAAATTCTTTTAAAAAAGAAAAAGTAAGGTAAAAATAAAATAAAGGTTGTAAAGATGAAGTTTAATCTATAAAAATTCAAGAGACTATATGTTAGGTGAATTCAAGTACATACAACAAATTTTGGTGTACTGTTTGAAAGTCCTTGAAATTTAAAAAATAGTAAAATCATGATAAATAAGATAAAAATTTGGATATGTGGTTAAACTTTTTCCACTAGGTTATAATATAAAGTATGACCAAGGTGTCCTAAATGTTCCACTCAACTTGACAAAACTTTAGGTAGTTTTCTTCCTGACAGTAAGCCGCGGTCTCCCTTTCCTTAAAGCATTTACTTTAAAAACATGCAATTATAAATTCTTTCTCTGCCCCTTTAAGATATAAACCTATTTGTCAGTTTTACAACCTACGAGTGTCTTTCCCAAGGCCTTGGAAGGTATTCCCTCGAAATGTAATCAACAGGAAATATAACGCTCCTATATCCCAATCTCTGTGGTATAGTCTGGAGCCTAACTTCAATAAGTGACAATTAGCAAACACAGATGGCCTAATTACACTGACCGACCAGCCACCTAACATTCTCCACTGCTTTTTCACTAGCTAACAAGTGGTTAAGTCTCCTGTCTTCTGTTTCAATGGGAGTCGATCTCTCTCTCTTATTCCAATAATCTTGAATTATGAAGTCTTTTTTGTCTGTTTAACTCCATCAGGTGCTATTTTTCTTTGACAACTGTCACCTAAAAGAATTATTAGCTTCATTTATGCATGTCAGATTTAGAAAAAAATGTTAAGAAAACCAAAGTTTTTTTTTTCTAAGCCATTGTAAATTAGTTTGTCTCATTAAAGACAAATCTATATCTTTTAGTAACTTGCACTTCAGTGTTATCATCAAAGAAGATTGGGCAGAAGTGGACAGAATGCTGAACCCAGGATAGAATTCATTTTTTCAGTCATTTTTCCATCCATTCCACAAAATATTTTTGGCATCTTCTAACTACTAGGCACTATGAATGGGCATTTACTATTAAAAAGATGATAATATCTGGTCTCCTCCCACATGGACCTCACAATGCAGACAGAGGTAGCAAGCTGTAAATGGTACATTACAGTACAATGTGACAAATGCTCTGATGCCCGCAGTTATTCCAGCCTCATCCTTGTCACATGCCCCAGCTCTGCATGGACAGTATAGCTTTCCTCTGCGCCTTCTGAGGCAGCTCAATCCCAAAACCAATCAGCAGGGGACTTAATGAAGAGAGAGGCAGAGTTCACAACTTATGTTGTGCTAGCTGCTTTGCTTCTAGTTTTCAGGAGAAATACTGTCCATCCAGGTGAGCATATTTCTGAGATTTGTTTACTGACTACTCAAAGATAAAAACCTTTTTTAAGATACTCCTCTGACCCTTTTGTTAATTTAAATGTCTCTTCTATTTCTTACGCTTCAACCAATATAGATGATGAAAAGCAATTAACCTTCACTCATTCTGACCTTGAGTAATTTGTATATTGATACTAGAAACTGATATTAATACATGGCATTGCCATTTAGAACAGTTAAGAAATCATCTTCCTCAAAACTAATATTCTATCATCTAATTGTTTCAATTTTCAGGAAGATAAAATGCCAGAAATCATAGAACTCACAACTATTATTCACCTTTACAATGGAATTATATATCTACTTTGAAAGAGTTTTGTTGATACCTTTCTTGCTTGGGAACAATAAGAGACAATCTTTTCCTCTGTCCTTTGTTTACTGATTTATTGGGCTTGTTGCCATGGTGACAAATCCATAGCTCCCAGGAGATCACTGTTTTGAACTCTGAATCTTTTGACCCTCTGAAACCAGCAACATAGAAAAGGTAGAAAAGCAACCTTTAAAATCCCTCAAGTGGACCAATTTATGGAAATACATGTTCTGATGTGCTCCAAACTATATCCAGTGTAAATCTCTAGTATTTTAGAAGAGAAAAACACAAATAGGCTCTGTGCCTTGAATTATCAAACAATTATGAGATTAGTTTTATAAAAAAATCTGTTAAAACATGTCCCCAGACCTTCATGCATAACTTTGACCTTAGAAAAGGCATCAGGATCAACTTTATAGATATTTGATATTTGAGGTAAAGGCATGTAGAAATATGTAGAAAATAGGTCTTTTCCTACAGTAACCTTACAATTAATTTGCATATTAAAATAAATTTGTAAGTAGAAAATACAATCCGTCCTTGAACAATGTGAAAGTTGAAGGCCCCAACCCCCACAAAATAAACAAATCCCTAAACACTTAAACTTCTAATAGCCTACCGTTGACCAGAAGCCTTACTGATAAGTCAATTAACACATATTTTGTATGTCATATATTTTATACTGTATCCCTATAATAAAACAAGCTAAAAAAGAAAATGTTAAGAAAATCATAAGGAAGAGAGAATACATTCACAATACTGTACTGAGAAAACTACATGTAAGTGGACTTGTGCAGTTCAAACCCATGTTGTTCAAAGATAACTGTATGGAAAAGAAAAATAAATACTACTACCTATAAATAATGACTTTGATTTTCTTAATAAAAGAGATATGATCTTTAAGTTTAAAGTACAGATTAGGGTAAAATGAATTAACCAGATTGCAGCATATATCATTCTTTTAGACATTTATTTATTAACTCATAAAATATTTATTGATCTCCTACAAACAAAAGGCAAGTGTACCTGGTAACTAGAGTGAATGAGTAAGGGAGAGGAGGAAAAGGGAAGTGAAGCAGGAGTTAGATCTTGTAGAGCCTTTAAGGGTCTTTTAAAGTGTCTGAATTTATTCAAAGTACAGTGGAAGTCGTTGCAGGGCTTTAAGCAGGAGAGTAAACAAAATCAGATTTGCATTTCTAAAAGTAGCTGCTGGATATTTTATTATTTACAGCTATAATTTGATTATATTTTTAGAAGCAATTTAATTTTGCACAATTTTGTATGATTTGGACATTAAAATGGATGGATCATCCATGCATAATCCCTGTGATTGCTGGAACCAATTGTATGTCTAGACAGGACATCGATATGAATCACCTTAATTTTTGTCTGTCCTAAACTTTGACTATTGTAATGCTGTGGATGACAACAATGATGATTGAATGGTACCACTGCTAACAGTAGATACCATTTATCAAGAATTCAGTATGTTGCAGACACCATACTAAATGCATTGTATTATATATTACATTTAATCCTTATAAGAACCCCATACAGTGTCCGTTTTATAGATGAGTAAACAGTCTTAGAATGATTAAGAGGCCTTCAAGCAGAGTAGATAATGAATTAGGAGTTGAGCCAAGATCTAACTAATTCCATAAAGTAAACTCTTAGCCGTTGTACTTTTCTGCTTTGAAATGTGATTTTAATTAGTTTCTTTTAGAAGATTTGAATCCAACTATTTTTTAAGGTTACATTTTCTCCAGTAAATAGATATATTAACAGTATTTTATTTTAAATAGAAAATGTATCTAGAAACCTATTAGTATTCTTTTTTTTTCTTTTTCCAATATATAACAGTAGAACTACAACAATAGCACTGCCATTAAATCTACTGCGTTTTGGTCAAGACAGTACTTGGAAGTTATACTGATCCACTGAAATATGTTATTTTTTTCTTAAATATCAACAAAACAAATCTATTATTAAGTCAATAGTACTTCAACCAATAAGAAAAAAGAAAAATTCAAAGAAAATAAACCTGCTATAATGTTTTCTGTCCTGATTTACACTGTGCCAACTTTCAATAAGTCAGGAAGATAATGATTCACATTTTATTCTTTCTCCAAAGTCTAACAAGTTAAAATTCTTAAATTACTAAATATATCTCTCCTTAATAGCTAATTCATCTGGTGTCTTTCTCCCAGAAAGACTAGAGCCTAGAATACAGCCAAAAATAACTGTTTTTCCCTTAAAAAAATAGTGCTGTTACTGCTTCCATACCAGCCTTAAGCATTCTTCAGGAACTCCAGCCAGCATATCACAGAAAATACATCTTCATTTTTTGCAATTTGACTTTTACTTAGAATTTTATGAATATCTTTTAATTATTTTTGCTCTCTGTTCTAGCAAGAATCTTCTAATATCTACTATTATACAGTCTGTTTTTTTCTTTAATAAACCTAATAATCATATTTTTCCATATTCATTTCTTTCTCTTGGCTCTCTAACACTGACACTCACATCACCACATGTTGACATCATCCATCCACACACACTGATTTGGGGGGAAAGCAAGAAAATAAGAAAAAAATATCAAATGACTCTTCAGCTTATTGATTCTCATTAGGTTCTTTCTGATGACTCCTTTAATAGCTGTGTGATTAGTTTAACATTTGGAAAAAAGACAATAAGCTGCTGCAACTCTCATTTTATGATGATGCAAGGTTAGCTGTCAAATAACAGAAGTAGAAATTCATGGCAAACTTTCAAGATGTTTAGTTTGGGCTAAAGAAAAAAAGATAAATTATTCCAAGCCTCTCTCTTTCACTCCAGCACACATATACTTTGGAAAGATAGGCTGTCAATCACTCTTGAATGACTCATTATTCAGTCACTTCTGTGCCTTCACTCAAATATTATTCTAAATGATTTCAATGTACTAAGTACCAAAAGGATGACATAGCTCCTTCTTGCAAAACACACAGATTTTAGGAGGAAAGAGATAACATGAACACATACCACAGTACCAGGCTGAGTAGAAGTTCATGAATAGAGGTGCAGAGTTTTTTTTTTTTTTAAATTAATTTTTATTGGTGTTCAATTTACCAACATACAGAAAAACACCCAGTGCTCATCCCGTCAAGTGTCCACCTCAGTGCCCGTCACCCATTCCCCTCCAACACCCGCCCTCCTCCCCCCTTCCACCACCCCTAGTTCGTTTCCCCGAGTTAGGAGTCTTTATGTTCTGTATTAAACCAGAGAAGGAAGAATTCACTTTGACCAAGATCAAGGAAAGCTTTGGCAGAGAAGTAATACCCAATGTCTTCAGTCTCACATGGTCCTCAGTCTCCAATTCTGTATCACGAGGGTTGAGCCACAGCATCTCCATGTTTGTTTTAAGTTCTAAAATTCTATGATGTTTAAAATGCAGAGGTGGGAAGCCACAGAGCAAACTTAGAGAACAGCAAGGAGTATGGTTTAAATGAAGACTATGGATACACACAGGCAGTAGTAAATGAGCTTGGAAGAACTGACTAGGGCCATACGGTATATGAATGCTGGCCTAGGAATTGGAGCGGTACACAGTAGTCCATGGAGATCCAGTGAATATATCCCATACTATCGAAGATTTGTTGCAAATCCATCTGATAACATGTTGCAGAGTAGAACTGAGGCAAGAGGTTATGATTAATCATGCAGGAAGACCAATGTGGGATTCAGTCCCTGTACCCCAGGATCACGCCCTGAGCCAAAGGCAGATACTCAACCGCTGAGCCACCCAGGCATCCCTAAATTGCATAAATAAAAATTAAGGTTTCCTGTTTAATGAAGAGTCCCATGGACAGAATGAAAAACAGTTGCTAGAAAGAAGATATGTTAAAGGTCCAAGATCAACCATGAATCTCTAAATTATACAAATAATTCTGACAAAACAAGAAAACGTAAATTCATTTTTAAAATTGAGCAAAGTTCAAAAATAATCAATCCATAGAAAGCTAAGTCTAAATATCTAATAATGCTCAAATTTGTAATCCAAGATGTTCATTAAAAGCACAGAGGGGTGCCTGGGTGGCTCAGTGGGTTAAGCCTCTGCCTTCGGCTCAGGTTGTGATCCAAGGGTCCTAGGATTGAGACCCACATCAGGCTCCCTGCTCAGCAGGGCATCTGTTTTTCCCTCTACGTCTCTCTCTCTGCCCCTCCCTCTGCTTGTTCTCACTCTCCCTCATAAATAAATAAATATATACATGCATAAATACATAAATTAAATAAATAAATAAAATCTTTTAGAAAATAAAAGCACAAAGAAATGTCTCTTTACAACTATAAAAATAGTCAAAATTAGAAAGCTAGATAACACCAAATTTCGGTGAAGATTTGGGGAAAAGAGAACATTCATGCACTGCTGAATGAAATAAAATCTGGGTATAATCATTTCAGAGATAAATTTGATAAAATTAAGTATCAAATGTCCTAAGCATGATTACATTCCTGGGTATCCATAACAGGACATGTCTGAAGATTTTTATTGGGTAATTGTTGGGGTAACAAAGAGTTTGAAGCCTAGGTATACCTCACTGTAGGAAAAAAGTTAATTGGATACAATTCTCAAATACTAAGAAAACTATAAATATAAAATACAGCAGATAGAAGCAATGATACAGAGACACAGTGATTTGGCTAGATTTTACTAAGAGTGTCAAATGAATAAAGGAATAGAACAAGCTTTATAGTATAATATAATTTATGTTAATTCAAAACACATACAAAACCCAAAGTAGTCAAATACTAAAACAGAAAATAAAATGGTAATTATCAGGGGCTAGAGAGAAAAGGGGAGCTGTTGTTAAGGTGTGTACACAAAAATTATTAATATGCTAAATTTTGTTATGTGTTTTTTCTGCAATAAAAAATAAATATAAGAAAGGTACATATACAATCAAAACTACTAATGAGTTTATAAGATATAGGCATATTTAAGAGTCTAATCAAAAACATTAATATGTGTACTCATGGTATGGATTGAATTGAAACGGGAACCAGAAATGGAGAAAATTAAAACAAAAAGGAGCCCCCAGAGCCTCCTCAGACCTGATCTCACCTAAACCATTTCCAATTAATGATAAAGTACTTCTGTACATTCCCGACTTTGTGGCTTGGAGGGCCAGATAACAACCAGTTCATCATGGGCAGCTTATGTTGCATGGTAATTTGGCGACTCATGCTTAAGTATTCTACTAAGACTCAGTAGCAAGCCAGACCTGTTTCTTAAAAGGAGAGTAGTTATCTGTGAAGGATAGTAGAGCTTTGTTCCAAAATCCTAATGTGCTATTATTGCGATTTAAATACAGGGGCCTGCCAAAGTCTGCAAACAGCATCTTTATATGTCACTGATACTTCAAATACCATTGGGTCTGTTGGATCATATGGCTCAAGTGACAGAGCAGCTTGCACAGCAGCCTGGACCCTTTATGTTTTGGGCCCCACCCACAACTAGCAGCATTTCAGGTCGCTTGGTAAATGTACTGTGGTAAAATACCCAAATGAAGAATATGTTACCTCCAAAACCCTAAGAAATCCACTAGGCATTGTGTCTCTTTGTTTGCAGGAGGGGCCAGATGCAATAATTTGTCCTTTTTCTTAGAAGGATTATCATGATATGCCCCACCCCATCAAAATCCTTGGAATTTGGTGGAGTCAGAGAGCTCCTGAATTTCAGAATTTATTATCCAATCAAAATTGCTATTGCTGAGTTTATGAAGTAATGGCACATTTAAGAGTTTATATCAAAGACCTTAGCATGTAACCCATGCTGGGGTTTGAATTGGAATGAGAAAAGACTAAGATAAAAACAAAAAGGAACAAGTAATAAAGTTCTATGAACAAAAAAATGTACAAATTCCTCAAGGAAAGAACAAGGAATGAAGAAAGGAGAAAGGACAAAGGGAAAGGAGAAATGAAAGCAAAGAGCAGAGTGGGAACAAGACCATCACTAAGGAAACTGAGACTTCCCACAGAATGGTTCTGTTCTAAGTCACACTACGTCTTTACCAACCACCCCATCATCTCAACACTCCCTTCAATTTAGGCTTCAGTTGCATCTCTGGAGGCAAGTGGGTTCATTCTTAAGTAGCCCATTTTTAAAAATATTGGAATCAGAAAAGCAAGTAGGACCATGACCTAAGAAAGGCAAAGTGAAGGATGTCAAACCCATGTTTTCACAGGACAGTATAACATGATGGAAAACCATGTTCCTACATGGGTTTTTGTGGAAGGCAGAAGGACTCTGCCTCTAAACTCTCTGAGAAGGACTTACCAGTCCCTACTACTTTTGCCCTGACATGATCTCATTACAAATTTCTCTGGCTTAGAGTCCGTAATCATTTTATATTCAAAGCATATTTAATTTACTTGGTTTCTGGCTATGTCCCTCAATTACCTTTGAGGTTTCTTTGCTAACAGCTATTAAGTATCTGACAGCAATTCTGTTTCCCTGCCTATCTTCCCTTTTGGTTCATTTTATAGATGCAGTGATTCAAAGTCAGACTTCCTTAAATACTCTTCTTTGGCTTCAGATTGATTTGCTTCATTTCTCTGCCCATCCTGCGGAGGTTTTTTAGCTCTAAAGCAGGACTCTCATCTCAGTACTAATGATAGTTGAAGGCAGACAATATGTTGGGGCTGTCCTGTGCATTGTAGGACTGTAGCAGCATCCCTGGCCTCTAACACAGATGCCAACAGCACTCCCCTCATTTGTGACAACTGAAAACATCTCTAAGTATTGCCAAATGTCTCATGGGAGGTAAAATTGTCCCTACCTTAAACAAGGTTCACACAGACTTCAATATTATCCTGGGGATTAATCCTATAGATGTTAATCAAAATAATAGGAAATATGGAATTTTAAGTAATTGCTCTTCTCATTCTACCAATTACCATTCAATATAAGTTATCATTAATCATTGCAGTTTGTCAATGGTCCTTCTGTAATTTCTCATGCTATATGCATGGCCAGGCTGAGCTCTCCTAAGATCTTAGAGATGTCTCAAGTTTACTCACCTGATGTATACTCATTTTACTTCATAGAATTTATTGAAGCTGCTGCTTAATCATTTTTTATTACACTGGTTATCTGTCCTTGAGTCATCTTAAATTGACACTTTATGTTGATGAAATGGGTACAAATACATTGTTTTTTCTTTTGTTGAGGATCCTCTTTGGGAATTTTATAAAATGTTCTAGCAAAATGCTACATACTCAGAAATTTAGAAAAACTTCCCACTTACATATTACCATATTTGGGCTTCATAGATAAGCTATATATTACCATTAGAACAATTTTCCAAAATACTACTCCTATGAAATTTATAGTAAGATCAAACATTTTTCTAACTTTATTGATGCATAACTGACAATAAAAGTTATATATGTTTGTGTACATAATTTTATGTATGTATGCATTGTGAGATGATTGCTGTAATCAAGATAATTAATATGCCTATCACTTCACATATTTGCCACTTTTTTAAAAAGATTTATTTATATATTTATTTATTTATTTATTCATTCATGAGAGACACAGAGAGAGAGAGAGAGAGAGAGAGGCAGAGACACAGGCAGAGGGAGAAGCAGGCTCCATGCAGGGAGCCTGACATGGGACTTGATCCTGGGTCTCCAGGATCACACCCCGTGCCGAAGGCAGCACTAAACCTCTGGGCCACGGGGGCTGCCCCACATAGCTGCCATTTTTTGTGTGTGGCTAGAACACTTCATATATGCTCTCTTAGCAAATTTCAAGTATAGACACTATGCTGTACATTGTATCCCCAGAACTTACTCAGCTTATAACTGAAAGTATGTAGCCTTAGACCAACGTCTCAGTTCCTCCATTCTCCAAACCTTGCCAGCAACCATTCTACTCTTTACTCCTATGAAAGAACATCAAAGATTTTTAATATTGAAACCTATTTTCATTTTAAAGGGTCTACATAAATTTTTTATAGAAAATAACAGTGATTTGTGATAGATCACATGCATGGTCCAAGATATCAAATATCACTCAATCTGAGCCAAGTGCAAATAAAAGTATTATTTCTTCTCAATTTTCTAATGTTAATTAACCTTCATAAAGTTCCATTTCTAAGTGGTAAGTTTAATGTAACAAAACTTGAACATATCAAATAAGCATAATTAAGTAAATTCAGCATAAATTGTGATGGCTGATTGATTCTAATATACTTCACTACAGCTGACTGTATTCAGTCTTATAGCAAAAAAGTTGTTAGACAATGATGGACTATTACTTCATCTTAGCTAATTAGATAAAGTAATTACAAAAGTATGCTTGTAAAAAAATTTCCTTATTAGAATGAGATTGAGTAATAGTCACTATTTGGCCTGTGGTTCTATGTTTGATACTGAGACCAACTAATCATTTAGCAGGTAGGACACAGATATTCCAAAATTAAAAAACAAAATTGTAACACATTTCTTTATGAGATCAAGTGTGTACTTAGGGGGATAAAGTAAAATAATTTGTGTTACTAGAGTTTCTTCAGATGAGCTAGGCCAGCAGTTTACGCTACATGTCATCTCCTTAGTGCCTAGATGCTGTGCTTAAAATCTGTACCTTCTGGGACACTGCTGCATTACAAAGTATTCTCTGGATATTTTCTCTTTCTATAAAATAGAATGAACTTCTGTCTTCATGGGATGAAGTGTTTGATAGAGCAGAGAACATTTCAAAGGGCTAGAAAAGGTATGAGGATACCATTGAGGACTGAAAAATAACAAAGACCAGAAAAAGCAGGGTGCTTAAGACACAATCAGTCCATTTCACCATCACTGAGGGTGAGAGAGACGTATCCATCGAAGTATTGAGGACAGGGCATATGCATATGGTCCTAGAGTTTTTTGATGGATTAATTGACTACAAATAATTTAATCTAGCATTTGTATTTACAAACAATGTTCATGTCGTTTTTGTTAGCAGAAATTTACAACAAATGTGAAGGGTGTTGAACATCATCTCTGTACCTTAAATTTGAATAAGCAAATTCACAAGTTCTTCAATATATTGTAAAAATTTCAAGTTAATGAACTAGTATTGAAACCATCAAGGAAACTTTTAATGTTTGCTTACACCTGACTTGTTGATCTCTCTTATTGTCTATGAGCCCATGGTCTGGCCGGTAGAATAGATGAGGAAAGAGCCCCTCTGTTACATTCTCTGCCTTTTCTTTGACTTCTCTTTAAAATTTATCTTGAAACGTTGTACAATATCACAATTTTCCCTTTCACATTTTTAAATTACAACGTCTGTATCTGAATCCTGCATTATAAGTTTCACATTCTCTTTACAAACCAAAACTCAATTATGTACTTTTAGTATGAATTTCTTGAACTCATACGAAGCATTTGTTGCATAAAGAGGCCAAGGAAAATAATGTAATTCTTACCTTTCCTGATGTTAAAGTTTAGGAGCTAGAGAGAAAGCCAAACTTAAATGTCAAATGTCACATGTCAACTGTCAATGGTTCTCTATGTAAGGCAGATCCCACTCTGATTATATAGCATAATGGTTTATAGATCTCAAGTGATTTGACTTTGCAAATTAGAAATGTGGTACATATTAAGTTATCTTGACGATCTATGGTTCTTAAGTGAATTCATCAAGAAAAACATCTGTAGACCCTCAGTTTCATTTTCAGCAATCTAAAAATCTGCAGACTGATAAAAAATATGCTTTATCCAGACAACAGTCAATAAGTAGCCAATCTGTTTGGTAAACATTATAAAGATAACCTACTTAACTAATCTTTGGATCTGACTCTACTATTCCTTGAGCATTCCCTCATCATCAAAACAGCTAGTCATTATTGGCATCACACTAATGACTAGCAAATTGGGCCTATAAACATACCAAAATAAAAGTTAAAATTTGTAATTTGTTTTCTTTTTAAGAATGATAAACATAAAGAATAGTTAGGATATTACATAGATTATTTTAAACCCAGCATTTTAATACGCCCCTAAAAATCATCTGAAAATTAGTTAATAACTATCACAAGATAGAGCAAATGTATCCTTGATGTGCATTTTTATGTAGAACTACATATTCCTCCTTTAAGCAAGTCTCTCATTAATAGTATGCAATTCTCTTAGCTCAATATTAGGTCTAAAGGATAGACATTTTAAACCTTATAAAAATTAAAATATTGTTTCTAATATGTTTTTTCATTTAGATGTTTTTGAAAATGTATATGTAAAGCATATGAAAAGAGAGCTTTTCTTAATTCAATGAAACTATATTATATATAAAGCATCCTTATTTTTTTAAAGATTTTATTTATTTATTCATTAGAGACACACACAGAGAGAGAGACAGAGACACAGGCAGAGGGAGAAGCAGGCTTCACGCAGGGAGCTTGATGTGGGACTCATTCCCGGGACTCCAGGATCACACCCTGGGCCAAAGACAGGCACTAAACCGCTGAACCAACCAGGGATCCCCTATAAAGCATCTTTAAAGTAAAAAACAGTCATTGTGTTCGAATAGCTAAAACATGAGTCCAAAATTAATTTAATTTTCCATATCCCATCCTCAATTTCTAGAAGTTCAACTTACCCTAGATACCTCATATAAGTAGAATTACACAATATTTTCTTTTGTGTCTAGCATATTTGATTAAGCACAATGTTTTTGAGGTTCCTCCATGTGGTAGCATGGGTCATAATGCTTCCTTTTTAAGGGTAAAAAAAATATTCCATTATATTCACATACCACATGTTCTTTTTCATGTGGTATATGGGTTACTTCCACTCCTCAACTATTGTGCATAACGCTGCAATACTGTGCAAATATCTCTTTGATATCTGCTTTGAATTATTTTTGATAGCTACCCAGAAGTGAGATTTCTGAGTCATATGGTAATTCCATTTTTAACTTTTTGAAGAAACTTCATACTGTTTTCCATAATGGCTACACCATTGTGCATTCCCAACAACAATGCATTAGGGGTTCCAGTTTCCCTGCATCCTCACCAACACTTACTATTTTCTATTATTTTAATAGTAGCCATCCAAAAGAATCCAAAACAAGATAAGCTTTTAGTGTATAAGGAGAGAGGGGAAGATTTAGTATTTCAACGAACATTTATTGACCACAGGTTTCACCTAAGCCAAAAGTGTAATGGCTACTAGAATGTTGCTTTAATTTTGGGTTACATGAATAGATTTACAGTGTCCAAATCATGGTAGGTAGGTAGACTCTCACTGTTCTCAAGTGCTTGTATCATATTAGAGCATTATTATCAATTCTGAGCATTGTTTTATAAGGTACAAAGTAAAATATATTATGAGAAATTCAATCAGGTTGATGACAGATTTGGATATCTTTGATTAAGTGAAACAATTGAAGGAACTAGGAATTCTATTGGGCAAATGAGAGGCCCAACAGGGAGATGTAAAAATTATTTCAAACATTTTTTTTATTTTTTTTATTTATTTATGATAGTCACAGAGAGAGAGAGAGAGAGAGAGAGAGAGGGAGGCAGAGACATAGGCAGAGGGAGAAGCAGGCTCCATGCACCGGGAGCCCGATGTGGGATTCGATCCCGGGTCTCCAGGATCACGCCCTGGTCCAAAGGCAGGCGCCAAACCGCTGCGCCACCCAGGGATCCTATTTGTTCCTGTTGCTCCAAAAATCAATAGGAAGACTAAAATATGAAAAAATCTAAGAACTGTCATTTAGAACTTTCCAATGATGGAATGGGTTCATGTAGGATGCTGATTACCTCATTTTCAGTTGATGGACCAAGGATAGAGTCAATGACAGTTCTCCAGGATATCATAAAAAGAAAATTACAATAATATGGACTCTAAACCACTTTTATTCAATATACCATAATTACATTTTTAAATAGTGGAGCAAATTAGTTCCAGATTTCATCAAACTAGCCTCTTTCCCAGTTCTACCAAGGAGCACATGTGTGTACACTCCCTCCCCCCACACACACATAGATACTTAAAAATCTCCCTGTAACTAGTATCAATTCCTTTCCCCTCTAAATCTCTTTCCCACTCCTTATGCTAAATAATAATCTCAAATCATTGACAGAATGATAAATCGAAAAAAGTCAACATTAGTGCCCATTAGTATTTCTCACATTCTCAGTTTTTGAAATTTGATTGTTTTTGTCATTTTCAAGATGACTTTGTACAAGTTATCTTTGATAAAATGCATTTTCCAAATGCTGCTGACATGTAGCATATTGCAATTAAAGTCAGCTGCTGGGAATGGCTGTTCATGTGCACAGGGCTGGGATTTTACAGAACAAAAACATTACCTTCAATTTTTCTGGGCAAAAGAAAGGTATAAGTGATGTTTTATATTTGACTTATATCACTGAGAATTATTACTGGAAAATCTCATAACAATGTCAGGTCAACAGAAACCAACCACTTATGCGAAAATTTGAAATGGGGCATATTTTTATTAAGAATTTATATTTGGTAATAATCAGGATAAATGAATATGTGGAGCTAGTGATTCAAAAAGAGGGAGGAAAGCATGTATTCTACTCTTAATACAGGGGATAAAAGTCACTATAAAGTTTTAGATTCCTCTCCCTACTGCCTTACTAATTGCTTTCACCCTACACAGACCATTGCTTGCATTAGTCAAAAAGTCCAACACCTATAAGTAAATTCACTGGTATTTCCTTTGTGTAGTCCAGGAAAGAGGACCACCATTTCCTTATAATATAGCCACATATGATATATTAATATTAACCTGTTCCCTTTGTGCCTGGTAGAGGAATTTGATTTCATACATTATACGTTTATGTCAAGTGATTTGAGCTATTATTCCCATCTGACTTCTATTCTTAAAATATTGCTGCAAATTCACAACCTAATGAACTTTCAATAAGAAATATCTATTTTATATCACCATAAAAACTGCAACCCATATTTCTCCTCTTAGTTACTTTTCTGAATTTAAGTAAAAGCAAGGCATTTCACCATATGAATCTCTACTTTGATATTATAAATTTTTAAGAACTTTGGCCTTATTTGATTTAGGTTTTGTCTGTCACCTTTAAGAAATCTTAACCAGATGCTTTCTACAGCCTTAATTTT
This sequence comes from Vulpes vulpes, assembly GCF_048418805.1. NCBI lineage: Eukaryota > Metazoa > Chordata > Mammalia > Carnivora > Canidae > Vulpes > Vulpes vulpes. Next base: position 29,727,255 of record NC_132785.1, on the reverse strand, counting down.
TAAAACCACATACTTACTTCTTGCTTGTGATCTTTGTTTTCAAAATTCCAGCCTGTGAAGCTTCAGGTAGAGACCAAAACTCACACCACTCAAACTTACTGAAGATAGTGAGACTACATACTATGGAAATCGTGAAAGGACCATCTAAGCAGGCAAAGAACCAAACTGAAAACAATGAAATATTAAGCAACTAGAAACACCTAATAGGAAAGAAAAATTGACAGGCTTCCAGGGGAATATGCAAAGAAGAATGATTTTTCCCTATAATCTTCAAAAACATATTCTTCAAAAGATTTTCCTGAGCTTTCCATCTGATGTCTTATCTTTTAGGTCCTATCAGTTAAGTTCAAAATATCTGAACTTTTTTATGGAATTCTCTCTATACAAGAGACTGATAAACATATAGTATTTTTTTGGTAAAAAGAAAAAAGGCCTTTTCATCATAATATATTAATAATTAAGAATGGATGTTATAATGGAATATTATTCAGCCATAAAAAGTAGTAAAGCCTGATATTTACCACAACATGGATGAACCTTGAAAATTCTATGCTAAATGAAAGAAGTCAGACACAAAGGTCATATATTGCGTCAACGTTGGAATGGGTAATCTATGGAGACATAAAGCAGATTAGTAGTTGCAAAGGGTTGGGGAGAAAAAAAATGGAGTATGACTGCTTAATAGGTTCAGGGCTTTATTGTATTGAAAATGTTTTGGAACCATGCATGGGTAATGGTTGCACAATACTGGGAATGAACTAAATGCTCCTGAATTAAACTTGATAAATTTTATGTGAATTTCACCTCAATGAAAAAAAAAACAGGGAGTGTATTTTTGGTTGATGAATTCTGGATATGCAGGTAATATTACACTATTTTTGTAAGTACCAAAAGACCTACAGTTGATCTCCTTTATTCATAGATTTCATAGTTGTGAATTCACCTCCATGTTAAAATTTATTTGTAACCCCAAAATCAGAACCCTGGGCATGCACAGAGTGGCAGAAATTTCAGTCACTTCATGTACATGTTCCTCAGCCTCACATGAAGTTGAACAAGGTGATGATCTGTCTTTTTGTATCAGCTCTCATCTTCCAAACCAGCATCCTTTTCTTGGTCTACTTAGTGTTTAGCATTTTTGTGCTGTTTTTGGATGACTTTGCTGTTTAAGATGGCTTCCAAATGTGGTGTTAAAGTATTATCCAGTCCTCCTAAGTGCAAGAAGGCTGCGATATGCCTCATGGAGAAAATATCTGTTAGGTATGCTTCATTCAGGCATGAGTTATAATGTTTTTGGCCACAAGTTCAATGTTAGTGAATCAACAAAATATATTAAAGAATATGGAGAAAGGGGAACACTTGTGCAGTGTTAGTGAGAATGTAAATGGGCATAGCCATTATGGAAAACAGTAGGGAGTTTCCTCAAAAAATTAAAAATAAAACTACTATTTGATTCAGTAGTCTTATTTCTGGGTATATATTTGAAGAAAATAAAATCATATGTCAAGGAGATATCTTCACCCCCATGTCATTCAGCATTGTTCACAATAGCCAAGCATGGAGACAATCTAAATGTTCAGCAACAGAAGAATGGATATAGAAAATGAAGAAAATCTTGCCATTTTCAACAATATGAATGAAACTGGAAGCCATTTTGCTAAGTGAAATAAGTCAGAGGAAGACAAATACTACATGATCACACTTGTATGATGTGGAATAAAAAAAAGTCAAACTCCTAAAAACAGAGAGTAAATTGAGATTACGAATTTACTGAGTGGTAGGGGGAGTGGGGAGTGGTTGATCAAAGGGTACAAACTTGCAAGTTATAAGATGTTAAAGTTCTGGGAATATATGGTGGACTATATGGTGGACTATAGTTAACAATATTGTATACTTGAAATTTGCTAAGAGAGCAGATCTTAAGTGTTCCAACACACACACACAACACACATACATACACAAGATAAGTATGCGAGCAGATGAATGTGTTAACTAATTTTATTATGGTAATCATTTCACAGTATATACAAATATCAAATTATCAGATTGTATGCCTTAAACTTACAGAATGTTTTTGTCAATTATATCCAATAAAGCTAGGGAAATCCTCAATATATATTAAATAAAATATCCTTACCCAGAAACATACATAAAACAAAAACAAAAGTTTTGTATTGATCAATTGGTGAAAATGTGAAAAGAGGCTCACAGGCACCTAGACCTTTATTTCTCCTAGAAACAATGGTTGATTATTCATTCATTCAGTGTTTGAGCTGACTTTGCAGAAAATAACACCATGAAAAATGAGAATCAACTTATATAAAAACAAATATACAGATGTCTGTAAATATTGGTACATAGTAAAAGCAAAACAATTTCCTTACAAATAAAAATTCATACTAAGGATCCTATAAAAAGAGAGTACTGAATTTTAGTCACAATTTTAATTTCTATGCAGATAACCATAGAACAGGCATATAAACAAATAATTTCATAAAAATGGTACAAACACATAGGGAATAATGAATTTGTAAGATTTCTAATTCATACTATAGCATGCACTAAAAGCAAATATTTTATATTTCTTTTAATATTAATATACAGTAGGCAACATAAAAATATGAATGCACTCTAATATATACTGCTATTTCAATAAAATATCACTATATCGCAAGAAGGAAAAATGTAAAAATGTATCTGTTATAAGGCTTTACAGTAATCTTCAACTTCAGAACCTAGAAATTGCCATCTTCAAAGCCAGATAGCTCATTATTCCCCAAACCTCATATTCCAAAGTTTCTGCTTGAATTTCATCAATTCTCTTCATTGCTGGCATCCACTGTATTAGAAATTGAGGCATCTCTATTCAAATTATAATCGTGTTCAGTACCAAGCGGGCATTAATGTCTGTACATTTCTGAGATAATTTCAACTTGTCCCTTATTTTACAAGATCTCATAAAAGTTTAACTTACAGAGATGTAGGTTTCTCCATCCTGTCAATACCACTTAACACTTCTGAAGCCTATAGCCAACATCAATTCTACAACTTCATCTGAATTTCTTAAATAGCTTCTTTATAAAGATACCTAAAGGTGGCAACAGACTTGTAGTCTCCTGGAATCACAGTGAAATGACTTTTCAGTGGTCCCATGTTCTTGTAAAAAGTTCAGTTATACGAATTCCTAAAGGATCTAGGAACAAAACTGGCAATTTCTTGCTATACTTGTTCTTTTCCACATACATACCATTTTTCCCAACAATTTAGAGGGTCATGGTATTGATAAAAGAGAAGATATAAAAAAAAAGAAAGAAAGAAGGGAGAGAGTGAGGGGAAGGAGGAAGGACGGAAGAAAGGAAGGTAAGAAGGAAGGAAGAGAGAAAAAGAGTCAGTCAATATTCTGGTGTTTGCAGTCTTAAGTGGCAAATTGAAATTGTGGCTACTTAACAGTTCTTGCGGGGAGATCATGTTTGACATATCCAGCACCCTATAGCTTTCCTTTTTCTCCAAGTCTTTAATATTTTTCAGTTCTGCAGTCATAATTCCCTGTATTGTCATGAGGTCTTATCATTTGTTGTAAATCCAATGTTTGGCAATGTCTCTGTGGTTTCTAGGTAATGAGTAATGGTAATATTAAATTTAAATCTTAAGATAAGGAAATAATGAAGCTCTGTACCTCAGATCATCTTTATAACCTGTAATTTCTAATTTTTCATAACTAATTATAACTAATTATTGCTTTTACATTTTTTTGGGTTGCTATTCTCCAACACTAGAGGGTATTATTGGTATATATGAATATTTTTCATCCTCTCAGCTAAGACTTAACATTCATAGAATGTTGCAAAACAATTTTTAAATAAGTTTGGAAAAGAGGGCACTGTGCCAGTATGTGTAAAAGTGGGGCATAATTAACCTCTTAAGATTGTAGTAAGAATAAAATATGAGGACGAAAATGTTTTAAAATTGATGAATATCTCACAAATGAAAGATATTATTACTAAGATTTTATCTTATATTTAGCCAGTAACTTCCTCAACAACAACAAAAAAAAAAAAAAAAAAAAGAGAGAGAAGAAAGTGCCACAGTGTTCACCTGTCTGGTTTCCTCTTCACTGTACACATTGTTGGTTCACCTATGCCAGTTCTTAAGAACAATTTAATCAGGATCCTGAGTTTGGACCCAAGCACTGGTATTGGAAAAAGCTCTCCAAATTATCAGAGTACACAATGGCAATTGAATGTTGAGTTGAAAAATCCCTGGACAAGATCTTCCAGGACAATTTGGGGCAATAGCAGCCATAGCAGAAACCCTCATCTTCTGGGTGAGTTTAATTAGAATGTTTTCAACGTCTCATTTTAAATATAATAACAGTCTATAATTTTAGATATTCATAAGTTTTTAAAGCAGCCTTCCATTCCTAACAAATAACTTTTCTGTATTCAGAAATTGATATTATTTTTTTAACCAGGACATCTGCTTTAAATGTCTTACTACCCTCTGTCCCACTTGATATTTTTGTCTTGATTTCTACTTTGATCTTTATCTTATTTTTATGTATATCAATATCTTACATATCCACCCTATTACTTTTTATCATGGCATATTATTTTGCCTTAAGTAAAAGGCATGACTTGCTTGGAGTCTAGAAAACTAGATTTGTGTCATTTCTCTTGCAATTCCAATTATAAACCACTTTCAACTTGGGCAAGTAATTCAACCTTTCTAGAATGAGATCTCTTATCTTTAAAATGGGGTGATAGTACCATGAATTTCACAGAGTTGTTATGAGGATTAAATAGAACAGTTTACTTGAAAGCATTTTGTAAACTATAGAGTTCTAGGTGAATGATAAAATGATAGACACTTTGTTAAGTGTAAGTGTCAGGACTGAAAACCAGGTCATCTAATTCCCAGAGCCATGTACTTTCTACTCATGCTTATCATTTTAAAACAATGTGCTAAAGTAGGCTTTTGGGCAGCCACAGATGTTTCTGTCATTATCGACCAATTTAATCCTTCTCAACAATGGTTAAAAAGAAAAAGAAGAAACGTGGAGAGAACAGTAGTCATATTTTATTTCTGCATGCATCTATATCTCCATGAATTTGTCTTTCAATCACTTCCCAAAGCCCAAACAAGTTACAGGTAAGTCTCCTGTAGCATCAGTGATTAGCTGAACAGAGAATATGAAATAAATTAGATAATGTCACCATGACAACTAGCGAGGCTATTTGGTACTCATCCACACTTTTTACAGTATACATTTGGTAAAAACTTGACCAAACTTAATGTTCGGTAAAACTATTTCATGCAATGAAATTTTTGAATTATGAATTCTACTTCTTTCTTAAAATATTTTCATTATGTTTTCTTCCCTATGGTTTAAAATTGTACAAGAAGTGGGACTCCTGAGTGGCTCAGCAGTAGAGCATCTGCCTTTGGCTCAGGGCATTATTCTGGAGTTCCGGGATCGAGTCTCCATGCATGGAGCCTGCTTCTCCCTCTGCCTTTGTCTCTCTCTCTCTCTCTCTCTCTCTCTCTCTCTCTCTCTCTATCTCTCTCTCTCTCTCTGTGTGTGTGTATATCATGAGTGAATGAATGAATGAATGAATGAATAAAAAATAAATAAAAATAAAAATAAATAAATAAAATTGTACAAGTAAAAAAATATTTTGTTGCAATACGATTAAGCAAAGTAAAATTACAGAACCTAAAAAAGGAATGTTCCTCTCTTCCTGCCTAGACATTTCTTTCCCAGAGTAGCTGCCATTAATAGGTTCATGTATATATTTTTCTAGGGCTGTTTTTAAGTATATGTAAATACACACACACACACACACACACACACACACACTCCCACTTTTTAAAAAAGATTTATTTATTTTATTGAGAGGAAAGGAAGAGAAGCAGACTCCCCATTGAGTGCAAAGCCCGACGTGGGGTTTGATTTTAGGATCCTGAGATCATGATGTGAGCCAAAACCAAGAGTTAGATGCTTAACCGACTGAGCCACCCAGGAGCTCCTACACTCTTGCATTTTTTAATACAGTTACATTATATGTGTTTGTATGTTCTTAACTATTTGTTTTTATAAAACAGCTTCCCCAAAGGTGAAACTGCTGAGATCAAAGACATGTATGTATTATTTTATTTAAAAAAAAACATTAACAGATTATTTTTTAATGTAACTAAATATATGAGAGTAGGGATAAGACCTGAGATGGGTAGAGAGAAAAAAAGCAACTTTTTCAATTATTGGATACAGAGGTCCCTTGAGAGTTCCTTTGAAGCCAAACAGGCCTGCCTTTGTGTATTTCTGTGAGCCAATGATGTCTGTACTGTTCCTTGAGCTAATTCAAATATGGTTTTGCACTTGCAGCTGAAATGTATCTAACTAGTAACAATCTACAAGGAAATGCAGTCAAGTCTGTGGTTGTAGGAAGCCACAGGTGGTTGACTATTTTCCCTCATTTTTTTGCTCCAGGTTCATTTCCTTGGTATTGTTCTTGAGGTTGGGTAAAGTCACTCTTCACTATTGTACTACTTTCTACTTTTTAATGTGGGTGATCACATCTCATGACACTGAAGCTGCCTGCCAATTTCAGAATTCATTCTAGAACTCTCTTCTAGTCACAACACCTTAGGTATCACATATTGTCACAAAATGCTACCTTGCACTTTTGATTTTCACAAGGATTATAGATTCCAACCACTCTTTTAGCATCTATGCCTGTTCTCTCTCTCCCCAGGGTTTTTTTTTTTTTTTGCTTAATAAATATGAGTTTTATTATCACTGTTTTATTAAGATTAGTATTTTTTAATAATAAATTTATTTTTTATTGGTGTTCAATTTGCCAACATACAGAATAACACACCCAGTGCTCATCCCGTCAAGTGCTCCCAAGGGTTTAATGATGGGTCTGGACAGAGGACCAATCATCAATACATAATTCTGTCCTCCAAAATTTCTCCCATTGCTTTCCCAGGATACCTTTCTTCTAAAGTTTTCCTTCCTCTGTCCAGTGATTCCTTAACCTCCAAAGTAGTCTAGTAGACACAAAGACTTTGCATCACTTTAAAGCTTTTGTAGCCTTGATAAATGTCACTAAACATATTTTCTCCAAATGGTAACCTTCAAAAGGGACAAAGCTCATAGATCCATTATGTATCATTCTCAACAGTGAGACAATGACATTTGCCTAAACATACATTTGGATGACAAATTTATTCTGTCATCATAAGCATGGATATACACTAAGTTTATGTACTGATCCCAATTGATAATGGCACAGCTGTAAGAGACACAAAATCAAAAATAACCACTGGAGAAAATAACCATAAAGGCTATTCTTATAAAAAAATTATGACTCTGACAAATATATCCAAATAAGTTTACTGGTTACCATTTACATATTGGGCATACATTCAAAATACTTAATGCATTTCTTCAGAGTATGATGCATAACATTCAAAAACTATACCAACATTATGTTCATTTATTCAATTTAATTTTATCCAATATAAACAGAAATTTAGGAGAATTTGTCCAAATTATGACATGTCTAATTAAACATCCTCACCATTGCTTCATTCTAAACAAAGGTAAGACTTTTTGGCTATTTGAGGTCTTTGGGATTCCACAGGACTTTTAGGATTGTTTCTTCTATTTCTGTGAAAAACACCTTTGGAACTGTGATAGGGATTACTAAGACAGTAGACTGTAAGTGAACCTCACCACACACACACACACACACACACACACACACACAAAGCTAATTATGTAGATTGTGTAAATTAACCTGATTGTGATAACCATCTACAATGTATATACGTATTAAACCATCACATTATACATCTTTTAAAAATTACATCTTACAATCTAAATATATACAATTTTTATTTGCACAATCATACTTCAATAAATTGGGAAAAAATAAAACATAAGTGAGACTCCACTGCCCAACCCTTCTGATATCAAACTATCTAAAGGAAAAATAATCTAATTAAATCCTTAATTTAAAAATATCTGAGTAGCTGCAATGATGGCATGTGTGCAGTATTTTCCTGGACACAATTTGTGCCTAGCTTTGGTCTTACATGAATTCTGTGACTGGTTGAATAACAAGATTGCCACAATAAAATTGAATATCATAATGTTCACTACTTCTGCCAGTATGATACAAGGCTGAGAGGTACAGAACGGATGGCCAAACATATCTTTTTCAGTCAACATATTTTGGTTAAAGAAAAATATGAAATGATATGGAAACAAGCTGATGTTGATTACAGACCAATCATAAAAGTGACAAAGGAAGTGTCTAAGGAAGGATCAGGATCTATAATACTAATAGAATCATTAAAGAAAATAAATATTGGGTATGGCAGTTAGGTTAAATCAATGTAATTCCAAAGAATAAAAGTTCTCATGTGGACAACCTCATAACATTGTTCCACTGGGTCTTAAAACCTTTGTGCATTTATGCACCTTACCAAGCTCATGTGATAAAATGTAATTTTGAGGATACTAAGGAAGAGCTACTAAAGGGACAAGTGTTTCTACTGTGAGTGGTTTATTAAGTTCACAGAGTAAGCAGTGTATATAGAAAGTTGAAGAGAGGGACGCCTGGGTGGCTCAGTCAGTTAAGCATCTGCCTCCAGCTGAGGTCATGATCTCTGCGTCCTGGGATTGAGTCCCACACTGTGCTTCCTACTGAGCGGGAGTCTGCTTCTCTCTCTCCCCCCTCTATCATTTATTTTCTCTCTCTCTCCCCCCTCTATCATTTATTTTCTCTCTCTCTCAATTAAATAAAATCTTTTTTAAAAAGTTGAAGAGAATATAACCCATTTTAGCATTAGAACATAAAATATATCAATAACACAAACATACACATATCCATAGACAATTATACATCTATCCAAATATATATGTTCACACTTATATAGAACAAGATAGAAATATGAAATTACCAAAATGTAATCCTTTATAGGATTTCTATTTCTGGCAGAGACAGACCAATTAGTGACAGAACAATCCTTACACACACACACGCACACATACATACACACACACAGGTGAATAAAATATAAAAACCATCTATCTAAACATCAGGAAGCTACCATGGCAGGTAGGATAACCTCCTGATGAAGAGAACTCATTGACATAACAACAACCCAAAATGTTATTTTTCTCATTTCAAAAGAGAAATTGAGCTATCAGCAGTGTCATAGGTTGGGTGGAAAATAATATTGAAAGAGCCTAATAAGGTGAAATAGCCCAAGTTTAAGCCCAGCTTTAAGTTGTAACTCATAAGAAAACAGTACAGAGCTCTCTGGCTCAAATAAATAACATACTTTTTTTTAAAAGAAAAGCAAACAATAGCAGTAGAATTTGGAAAGCAAGTCAGAACCTAAAGAACAACCACCAGTATGAGGTGAAATCAGTCTGTCTCTCTCTAGTCCCCTTTTATCTCTTGGAGGGCAAAGTGCACAACAGGTAAAGACTGAAATTTCTGGAAGAGATTTCCCTTTGAGAAAGAGGACCTCTGTGTCTTAGAGACTGAAGGGGTAGTCCTCCCACATGTTTCCTGTTTGTTATTTTTTCCCTTCAGCCCTGCCTTCAGGCTTTACCTGCCCCACTCACAAAGCTGCACTGCTGCTAAAAGCAACGTGGACACATTAAACTCCACCGACAAAAACATCTCTCTGGCCAGAAGGAACCAAAGGGCCCTGTTTCCAAAGAGTATGGGGGAAGTTCCTCCTACTTTTTCTTTTCCTTGCCATTTTTCCCTAAAAGGCAAAGTCATACAAAACTGCATGAAAGTGCAAGAAACTGAAATCCTGAATGAAACTCCAGTTTTATAGCAATAGGATGGTTAAATGGTACCCCTTGGAACTGAAGAGCATGGGGAAGATCCTAGGGTGGAGGGAGCTGGTGAAGGAGATTCCCTCCTTCTATCAACTGGCACAAGTCCTGGCTCACCCTTAAGCTACACATCAAACAGATGCACAGCAGCAATCCAAAGTCTTTGAATACTGATCTAGACTATAAAGCAAAGCTCATACCCTGAGTTGCAGTACAGACCCAGACAGCATGGCAAACAGTGTAAGAACTAAATTTATGTTGGAAACATTTTCTAAACATACAAAGATCCAGGAAAATATGACCAGTTCTCAAGGAAAAAGACAATCAAGAGATGTCAATATCCAGATGACCCAAATACTGGTATTACAAGACAAAGACTAAAGCATCTACCCCCAAATGTCTTGGTTTTATTTTTTAAGACTTTAAAAAAAATATTGTTTTTATGTATAACAAGTATAAAAGAATAATGAAAAGAAATATTTAGATATAATAATAAAAGACTAGCCTTTATTTTAGTCTTCTTTTTTATTTTACTTAAGACTACCAACTAAACAAGGCTTTTCACACTTTATTGTGCTTGTGGAGTACCCAGAAACCTTGTTAAACTGTAGATTATAATTCAATAGGTCTGAGGTGTGGCCTGAGATTCTACACTCTTTGTAAACTCCCAGGTTAGGCTGATGCTGCTTATCCTCAAATGTCACTAGTAGCAATGTCACAAAGAACTAGGATTTGAAAGTCTAAGTAGAAAATATCAGAGAACATGCTATTAATGATACTTCTCAAATGCCCCCAAAGACTTTGTTCTTCAAATAATTTTTTTAAATCAATATTTCATAACCCAACGATTACCATTCATCACTGCCTTTGATAGAACTGACTGAAGGAATATGTATGTGTCTCTTGTTTCCTTCACTAAATGTTTAGAAAGTGGTGTCCCTGGGTAGCTCGGTCAGTTAAGTGACCAAGTCTTGATTTTGGCTCAGGACATGATCTCAGGGTCATGATATCAAGTTCTGTGCTCAGTGCAATCTGCTTAGATTCTCTCCCTCTCTCTCTGCCCCTCCCTGTACACATTCTCACTCTAAAAATTAAATAAATAAGAAATTAAATGTTTAAGAAGCAAACATTTAAAATATTCTAGGATGGGAAAAAATATAGATGATTATTTTCTAAAATGGTTTCTACCTCCTTTAATACTGTATTATTACATTGATAACCTGAGAATTAAATTCTTGATAAAATATATGTATGTGTGTGTAGCTACCTGCCAAACTGTGACAGTATTTCATACTAGAATATGAGACATTTTCTGATAAAATATGAACACTGAAAGTATGACATGTTATAAGTCACTTTATATATAAAATATATTTTAATTTTTATGACAGCTGGTTAAATCAGATAAGGAAATAGCACAAGATCTCATAATTAAGCATTGCAACTTCTTAAATTTTGCAGAAAAATATTAACAGAACTCAATCTGGAAACAAAATTATACTAAAACATCTCAAATTGTACATAGAAGGGAAAAAGTATTAGAAAATGAAAGCAGGTCATAAATGTTTCAACAAAGTAGAAAACATTTATGTCTAACATTACCAAGACCAAAAGTGTGACTTAACCCCACTGATTACAGATTCTAGATGACTATTATAATCACTAAAAGCTAGGAAATCCTAGGGTTCCTTTGCAAATAGTCTATAACTCTTGTACTTTATTTCAAACTAAAGAACAAATGAAGAGGGAAGAAAAACCATCTGCAAAATGACAATCCTAAAGTAAAACTCTTTTCATCTTAGTATAGAGGATTCATGACTGATATGGTACCCAAGGCAACATAGGTAATAAGTAAATGGTAAAATTTGAAATAAACCATTGCAGGAAAATGCAGAATCTTAAACTACACACAAGGGTATATATATATATATATATATATATATATATATATATATATATTATTAGTAAGCAGTTACTTAGCTAACTCTAAAATTTCTGACACATCCAAAATGCCAAAAATATATTTTAAAAACACCTATTTCTAAATATTTTACATAATAATCCATTATACATTTCTACAACAAACTTAATCAGTAATAATTTTAAGTGCCTATTTATAATATAATACATGTGGACACTGCATTACTAGAAGAAAAATGATGTCTAAAATCTTCACTGGATTGGCGTTATTGGGAAAAGTATACATATGCACATTCTATTTATGATGCAATACAATTATAATTCATAAATAACAGTTATAGTGTATTCTGGCAGAACTACAATTATTCCAGATATTATGTTCATGTTTCTATTGTTCAAACAAAACTGTAACGTAAACATTAGACTTCTGTTTTTTTAAAGTCTCTCTTCTATTGCAATCACTAGAGCTTTTTCAATCAGTTTTTAATTGGGAATATATTCTCATCGTAAAGGTGCAAAAAGGTGTAGAGAGAACAGATCCTTCAGTTTCCTTCTTCAGTGGTAATTACTATTGCTAATTTCTTGTGTTTCCTCCAGAGATAGTCCTCATTAGGAGGATTTTCACAGAATAGTCCTCTCTTTGATAGCCAATGGAAGGCCCCATCTTCCTCTGCCATAACTTTTTTAAAAAATAATTAAAGGGTAGTTTTATTTTCTTTAACTGGGCCTGTTTAAATTAAATTACAGGGAGAAATATTTTCTTTTTTTTTTTTTTTGAGAAATATTTTCTTAAGATAAACCAGTGGTCAGAATGAAATCATTTTCAACTTAGCAACTTATAATTTTATGTATTCTGGTAAAATAGACATAATGCAAAATATGCTATTTTAAAGTGTACAATTCAGTGTAACACAATGCCAAATTTGCTGTTGTAAAGTGTACAATTCAGTGACATCAAGTATATTCATGATGTTGTGCAACAACCACCACCTACTTCTAGAAATTTTTCATCACTCCAAATAGAAAACCCATAACTATTAAGCAATCACTCCCTGTTTTCCTCCCCTGCAGACCCTGACAACCACAAATCTGCTTTCTATCTCTATGGATTTATCCATTATAGATATTTCATATAGATAAGTTTAAACATATATGGCCTTTTGGATCTGGCATCTTCCACTTTGCATGTTTTAAAGGTTCGTCTATGTTGTAGCATGTGTCAGTACTTCATTCCTTTTCATAGCTGAATAGTGTTTCACTGTATGGCTAGATCACATCCTGTTACCCATACATCTACTGATGGACATTTGGGTTATTTCTATTTTTGGCCTATTATAAACAGTGCTACTATGAACATTTGTATACAAGTTTTTATTTGAAAACCTGTTTCTGATTCTTCTGATTCTTAGGAGTGTAACTGCTAAGTCATTTGGGAATTCTAACTTGTTGAACCCTCTCTCATAACTTTTGCACTGTCTTTCTTCCTTATAAAATATTATTGGACATTACACTATATCTTTTCCTTTAGTTTACTGTGTAAATTCCAAATTCACCTCATCTTCTTGGGTAGAGTAGTTCAATCCTACCTTAATATCTTCATTTCCTTTCCAATCATAAAATGAGCCCATCTTGACTAACCCCAATTGTCCAACAAATGGCTGGCTAAAATTAAGATTGTTCTGTGCCTAAAAAAAAAAAATTGTAGCATTTTTCTGGTACAGTCATAAACCAACTTCACCAAATATATTCACTGGCTATATTAAATTAGATATCTAATAGAATTCGTGCATTTCTCTATGGCACAAGTTTTCAGAACATAAAATGAATAGTATACAATTGATTAAGAAATTTTATTCAAATCATACTAACTGGATGGTTGTATATTAGAAACTAGATTTGAAAATGCAGGATACTACATTATGCCAGAATTGACAGATATTTTAGGTCATGAGGAAAATGTAATAAGTCAAAAGGCAGAAATTTTACTGGCCACATTGCCTGATTATAGTTCACCAAAAAACATAAACTAATAATACTAATTTAAACCACAAAATACATCTTTTAAATTAAAGAGTATTCTCCCAAATGACTCTAGGTCAAGTGAAAATACTATAAGAAAAAATAGCACTAATTATTTTTTAATTAATCAAAATAAGAACAATATATCAAAGGCTAAGTATGAGGACAATGGTATACTCAATGATAAATGCCTTGAGTTACATGTATTTATTATTGAGGGGTGAGGGAGAAGAATAAAATGAACTTAGCTTTCAAGCTCAAATTTTATAAAGATACAAAGAATCCTAATGGAAGCTGGAGGAAAGAATTTCTAAAAATTACAACAGTAATACACACAGCAAAGTTAATAAATCTAAGAGCTAGTCCTTTGAAAATTCAATAAAATGCTAAAACTATAAGAAAATCAGTCAAGAACAAAACCAAAATCTATTAATTTCATAATGGAAGAGAGAACATTGCAAAAATAAAATGTTTTATCTGGGGAAACAGACAAAAGGTTCCAGAGGGGAGGAAGGTGGGGGGCTGAAGTAACTGAGTGACAGGCACTAAGGAGGGCACATGATGAGATGAATACTTGGTGTTATACTATATGTCGACAAATTGAATTTAAATAAAATATTTTTAAAAATAAAACGTTTTAAAATTGTCACTATACAGTGAATGATTTACTAAAAATAAATTGCCAATGCTGACTAAAAACGAAGTAGAAATCAAAAGACAACTGATGATCCTAACATTGTCTTTCCATAGGACTTGACATAACTCACCCTAAGTCCATGTGGGAGAGCACTAACTAAAGAATATCTATAAAAATTTGAAGAAGACCCAAGTGGGAAGACTTTATACTAAAGATACCTAACATCAAAATATCAGAAGTTATTATAATACTATAATAATTAAGACAGCACAGTACTAATAGCACAAACTAGAGAACTCAAAAGCAACCCACTCAAATATGGAAACTTGATTTATATCAGAAGTAGCTATACATATTGAGAGAAATATGAAATAGTCAATAGATAGTAATTACTTGAGTGATTAGTTAGTTATCTGTATGGAAAGGTATGGATTCCTAAATCATAATGTACACAGAAGTTAATTCCAGGCTATAAAAAGCCTAATTCTTTTTTAAGATTGATTGATTGATTCATTAATTCATTCATTCATGATAGACATAGAGAGAGAGAGAGGCAGAGACACAGGAGGAGGGAGAAGCAGGCTCCATGCCGGGAGCCCGATGCGGACTCGATCCTGTGACTCCAGGATCGTGCCCTGGGCCAAACGCAGGTGCTAAACCGCTGAGCCACCCAGGGATCCCCAAAAAGCCTAATTCTTAAAGGACTTTTAGAAAGAAAATATAGAAGACAACCCTTATGAAGATAATAGTAAGGATTTCCTAAGCCAGACACTAAAAACTCAAACTAGAAAGAATAGTTCAATTTGACGCCATTAAACTTTGAAACTTGTTCAATACTATAATCAAAGGAAAAAGACAAACCACAGATCAGGAAAATACAAATTTAATGTTTATATCTGAGAAGGAATCATACCTAAAATTGATAAATAATGCCCACATGTCAGTAAAAAGAAGACATAAGGGGAAAATAAATTAATTCACAGAATAAAGAAACCTTGATGGCCAGTAAATATCCAAAAAGATGCTTAACTCACTGGTAATCTGGTCAATGTAAATTAAAGCACCATTTTCTCCTATTAAATAGACAAAAAATGTGTATGTGGGATGATACTTAGAATTTTTAAGGGCATGGAAGGAGGAAACTCATATCCTGCTGGTGGGATGTGAATTACACAGCCACTTTGAATACAACGTTAGCAATATCAAGTGTAAGTGAAGATGCTCACGCTTTCCTCCAGTATTCTAGACTTACACTCTAGAGAGACTCTCACATATACCTACCACATATGTTCACATCAGCATTAATTATAGCAGCAAAAAGAGAGAAAACAAGTGAGACATCAATGCAATGTGGTTACTTCTTGAAAATGTTTCATGTGTACATGAGAAAAAATGTGTATATTCTCTAGTTGTTGGATACAGTATTCTATACATTACTATTTCATCATGCTTGGTAATTGCATCAAATTTATAAAGACTACTATTCTGCAAATCTGGAAGTCTTCTGAGGGTATCTTCTATTTCATGATTTTTATTATATCTATGGTCATTTTCATTATTTCAAACTTATTTTATAATTGATATCCAAAAATACCCATTCTAAATATATTATTTGTTGTCTCCAATTCCTGCAGCTACTTGACAATTGTTTCCTTTTGTATATTTAATTTTAGATTGTAAACTAATTTTGATTAAATTTCATCAGTGGGAAACTGGAAGGACCTGAGTTAGAGTGAATTCTCTAGAGAGATTTTATATTTGTTTTTGCTTGGTATTACAAGAGTGTTGTCAATCAAGGCCCATTTTTAAATATTAGCATTTATTTTTTGTTAAGATCCAATGAGTATATGAATCCAAGTCCAAATCCATGTGAAGACAGAACTAAAGTAACAAATTATCACAGCAGATTTCTTTAAAATCCCTCCAATGGAAAAGCCAAGACAGGCAAGCTTACCTATCATCTTATTGAGTCAGGGGCAGACATTTTATATAAGGATGTAGTCCCCTAAGAAACCTACAACTTTGGATGTTTTAATTTGAACACCCCTTTTTTAAGAGCCCCAAATCTTATCTACTTACCCCCTTCATGAGGCCATTATGACTTAGGTCTCTTGATTGCTAAAATCTATAATGTTCCTCACAAACCTAGAAGAAGAGCCTCTATTCAGAATTATTTTTTATTTTCATTTTCAAGTTCCTCTTTATCATTGGCCCCTGTAAATCTCCTGTATTTCTTCTGGGTTCAGTTTTGCATTTAAATAATATAGATTACATATCATCCAACATCTTCATGTATTTTGTGTTAAAGCTATTTAAGGATATTTAATCTACCTGGCATTGCTGAAAATATACAAAAAAATTACTTTCTTGTATTTAATCTTCCTTTTTTTCATATTCCTTCTTGACCAGAAGAACCTCTGAGAATACCTGAGCCTTTGAACATGTGTTAATCAGAGCAACTTGTTCTTGCTGAGAAATCCCTTTCTGATTACAAATATACACTTTCTTATGATAGACTAATCAAATGCAGCCAATAACAAAAAAGAGAGCAGGAAGTGAATAATTTCTTTCATTTCTGCTCATAAGCCTGCTTTTTCTCTAAAGTTATGAAAAATAAGACATTTTGCTATTTTAAAACAAAGGCAAATCTAAAACTCCTCTGGGCTCTCTCTGATCACCCAAAACTCAAACTCTTTTTCTATTAAGACTTCTTTTCATCAGACATCAGACATCTTATAGAAAGTCTTTGTCTACATTGCTATATCACTGTCCAGCTTCTTCCTACTATCTCTAGTGCCCCACTTCGAAATTGAAAAAAATACAAGACCCTCATTTCAAAGTGTGGTACCTTTTACTTTGACAGGAAACAGTTGTAACTTAATGGCAGGATGTCCCATGGGCACAGCAACAACATGATGTAACTTGACTACCACTTCCCCCACACCACCTGGAATGTGCTGTGGATCAAGTCAGTGCCCAATAACTTGTTCAATAATGTATTAAATAATTATTCAACTGGCATAAATTCCCAAACACCTTCCATATGTCAATGTCTTCAGCTAACTAAAACACTATATTTTAGAAAAATGAAGTCAAGTGTTCACTAACACTGCACACTTGCAAGGTGGTGATAAACCAAATTTGTCATTTTAGTTTTTCCCTGGTGAGAGTCTAGATTGTGTTATCCTTTGGCTTGACAATTTTATATATTCTACAAACCTCTGTACTTTATTCTTGAATTATTGATGACTCCATTTGGGGGAAATGCTCATGTGCTTTTAACCTTTTACAAATACAATAAACAAGCCCTTAGTTTTAGGACCTTTCAAATAAAAAAAAGGAATAAAGTGACTCTCTAAAACTCTTCCTTTATTCAAAGAAAAATTATTGAGAATGTCTTTTATTACTAAAATATGTTGAAATATTCTCTTTCCTACTGATCTGAATATATCTTTCAACACTATCAGAGGCCTCTAATGCCAGTTTGGCCTCTAATGCCATCTGAAAATAGGTAGCAATTTTTTCATCATTAAAAGGGAAGTGCGGGATCCCTGGGTGGCTCAGTGGTTTGGCGCCTGCCTTTGGCCCAGGGCACAATCCTGGAGTCCTGGGATGGAGTCCTGGGATCGAGTCCTGCGTCAGGATCCTGGCATGGAGCCTGCTTCTCCCTCTGCCTGTGTTTCTGCCTCTCTCTCTTTCTCTCTCTCTCTATCATGAATAAACAAATAAAATCTTTAATTTAAAAAAAAGGAAAGTGCATGGCCCTTTCATTTATTCAGGGATTCTTGTCTACCAGCTCACGTTCCAGAATCAGGATATCAGCCAAGGAAACTATTGGGTGGCCAAGATTTATGTTATCAACTTCTTGTGAGACCTACAGAATAATGATGAGAGAGATGAGAACAATAAGGTACCAGAAGAGGCACCTGGCTCAATCAGTTAAGCATTTGTCTTTGGTTTGGGTCATGATCTCAGGATCCTGGGATCAAGCCCTGTATCAGCCTCTGCTTTTCCTTTTCCCTTTCTCTCTCTCTCTCTCTCTCTCTCTCTCTCTCTCTGTCTCTCAGTATATAGATAAATGGGACAGCTGGGATTTTGACAGTGAGGAAGGATAGAGAAAATTATGAAAGTGAACACCTCAAAAACACATCAATCTGAAAGCCTTTAGAACTGGGGCAAATGAACGATATCTCTAGAAAGCAATAGAGAGCATCAAACAATTACACAGAAATAACTGCTAATGTAACTGCTAATTACAATATCTGTAGTCGACCAAAAGAGATTTACTATTTAAGAAGTAAATAGAAGGGAATCTCTGGGTGGCTCAGTGGTTTAGCGCCTGTCTTCCGCCCAGGGTGTGGTCCTGGAGTCCTGGGATCAAGCCCCATATCGAGTCTCCCTGCATGGAGCCTGCTTCTCCCTCTGCCTGTGTCTCTGTCTCTCTCTCTCCTCTGTGTCTTTCATGAATAAATAAATAAATTCTTTTTTAAAAAAAGAAGTAAATAGGAGAGAGGTTCAAACTATTCAGTATAACAGATTATATTTAATTAATTTTGGAAATACTTTTATCAAATTTAGTTAATTTCTAATAATCCTCCAAATATGTTTTACATGGGGATGCCCCTCCTATATTCTAAATAAATTAACATATCACCTCTTGATCATGACAAATATTTGAATAATTCTTTCACAGCTTGAGATTATCTCATTTCAGTCAGGTTTACATTTTCAAGTGCCATGTGCATAAGAGAGATCTCTGGTATTAAAAATATCCAACCTCAAAAGCTAAAAACAGTGAAACGTTATTGAAATATATTGCAGTAAAATTCCTCTTCTTCCAAATAATGAAGAAAAGTTCAGTATGACGTGAACTTTTCATCGCCCAACATTTCTAATACAGCTTTAAATGAAGAAAAGTTCAGTATGATGTGAACTTTTCATTTCCCAACATTTCTAATGCAGCTTTATTTCTTTTAAATATTTTTATTTTTTTAATATTTAAAGAACTAATATAAAAAAAGGGTCCAAATGGGTAAATATGTTAATGCTTCAAAAAATTAATACCTATCATATGATAGTTTTCAAAATTATAAATCATTTTAACATTAAATAATTCACTGTTTGATACAGAACTGTAAGTCATGCTAAAAGAATGACCTATTTCTTGATCTCCATTTTTATTCTGGATTCTTCTTTAAAATGGACATGAAAAAAGGATTCTTTAAATTATGCTTGTAAAGAATATGTATAACATTTTCTAAGCATCATATACAAAGTTAGCAGGATCATGGTAAAGACCCTAGAATCCAATTCTATTTTAGCTGTGTTAAAGCTGCTTCAGATTTGATGAGCTTTTTCATTGTTGGTATATATCAGAAAGGTTCTTCTTTTTAAATAGTTCTTTATTTTTGAGTGTTTCCATCCAATTTCATATTTGGGTTATGCAGGACTTTCTCAAGGTCAAGTTTCAGAAACATAATCCAAATTTGCCTTATGAAAAAAAGTCATGTACTGTTTCACATGACTGGGGATTCAGATCTAGAACTGGTCTCAGCCAAACCTAGAGTCAGAGGTCAAATAACCAAATGGCCTCTCTGTCTCTCTCTGTCCATATGATGAACAGGAGGCAAACTATGGCCATAAACAATTCTAGTTACCAACCCCATAATCAAAAAAAGAAAATTTCTGTTACCTCTCTCTGCTTCAGTGGTATGTGTGTAGGTGAGGGGATGATGTATCTATAAAAGGAAATTCTCGCTATTCAGCTTTGTCAGCCCATTATCATTAGTCCATCCCTTTGGCCATAAAGACAAGATAGTTTTATTAACCACTTCTCTAGAGCAATGAGGGAATAAGAATGGGAGTGGAGAATTACTGATACCAGAAAAAGAGATACCATAGGAGATAAATGGTTTCTCTTATGAAAGTGACTTTAGATAACCCCCCCTTCCTACTACCAATAGACTTCTAAATAAGGAATTCTATGCAGATCACAGACATTTAAAAATAAGTCTTAGTTGTGTGTAACACACAAGTGAAAATAGCATGATGCTCTGTAGGAAGAGACAAGTTCAACCATTCAACAGCAGGACCCTTAAATCTTCAACTGAAGGTGGGTTTGGAAAAGCAGTGAAGATGTCCAACATCATGCTCTGTAGGAAAAAAAAAATCACCTGCTCTAATTCCCAGCTGTGTTTTAGGACTAAGGATCACTATCCAAATATGACAAGGTTATCACCAAGAAACAAACTTGAAAAGTGTCCAGGATCCCCAGTTTCTACTTTTCTATAGTTCTATGTATGACACCCAGAAATCCCCAAGGCTATTTCTAATTAAAATGGTAGCAGTATCCATCTCCCTTAAGATCCCTGCTGACTTTATGATTTTAATGGGATTAGAGATTTGGAAGGAAGTCATCACAGAGTGCTGAGAAATGAATTGGAGATGAACTGTTGATTTTCAGGAAGGTATTTTCAGGTTCAAGTTATAAACATGCAGGCAAAAGAAAGTAAGAAGTACCATTTTAAGTGGAAATTCACATAGAGAAAATGGCACCTGAAGCAAAAAAAGTAAACTCAAATGGCCTGAAAGAGACTACCAGCAGTTGACAGGAACTAGTAAATCTGGTTGTGTGAGTTTTTTAAATGTAAAATTGTTATCTTCCCATGTAGATGATAACATTCTTGAAGGTCAGATTTACATCATATACTTCTTACATGTCCCCTGAAGGGTTAAAATATTTGACTGGAATATTGTTGGTATGTTAGGCAGAAGTAGTGAACTGAACACCAAAAATATTAGTTTCTATTCGTAATACCAATCTGGTAAGTCCCTCATCACCTCTTATACATCATTTTCACTCAGAAATCTATCCTGCAAATATATCTACATGTGCACACACAGATCCAAATGCACATATAATACACTGACCATGCCCATACAATATTAATTTATGCTAATTTTCTTTGAAGTATTTTACTGATACATAATACATATAAATATGTGCATATGTGTATTATAATCCTCTACAATAAACAATATGTATGTGTCAATGAATGTGTATTTGTGTTTTTCCCATGCCTTGAGTTCTCAGTGAGAAGTGGTGAAGCATATTCTACTGAGAATCCCAGCCAAAATTTTAAATATTGCAGCCAAGACTGTTCTATCATTTTACCCAGTATCGAGTATATTCTGCAACAAATGTTGTTTACTCAGCTGTGGCCTCTTTTTTGCCATTTACTTTGTATTCTGGCAAATAGTATCAACACTACTGGATATCAAAAGTATGTAAGTTATAATGTTGGATTTCCTTCAAAGAGTAAGAAGGAAATGCATCAAGCTGGGTGTAAAAAGTGCAAGGTTTATCATGACTCGAGTTGCCTTCTGGAAATGAATGACAGCCACAGAAGGTAAAGACTAAAGGATGTTGAGATTCTCTGACAGAATGAGGAACATCATAAAAATCTCTGCAACCTGGGACAACTGACCAAACATGGAATGTATCTGGAAGAAAACAGGACATAAGAGAAGTTATGATTTCAGAGGATGTGAAAAGAAAGGAATAAGGATTGCTAAAGTATGAAACAAGAATAATTCTCTACAGGGAGTAGGTTCAAAGCTTCCTCAGGGCTCTGATTTGGCTGATGCTTCTATTTGAACTTATGCTTCTCTGTATTCCAATTCCACACAGAGACCGTGTGTACACAGATGTCCACTCCAGTAGGGGATGGTTTAAATAAGAAATGGTAATCCTTAAAAAGAAAAACTAGCACTTAAAATGTATATATTAGCAAATATCATCAAGGCATACTTTAAGTAAAAAAAAAAAACAATTTACAGAAAAATAGATATGGTATGACCTCACATCCTTTTAAAATCCTAAAACCATATTACTATATCTATGCTTTACACTTTATATCTATACGCCACGAAAAAGTTGTAGAAGGATACATGCTAAATTTTAACAGTAGTTACATATAGGGAAAAGACTAAGTGGAGGTGAAGTGGAAACTTAAAATAATACTGCATTTTTACCATTGTTTGAATTTGTTTAACAAATTTGTATTTTGACATAAAAACATATTGGGACACCTGGCTGGTTCAGTTGAGTGTCCTGACTTTTGATTTCAGTTCAGGTCATGATCTCAGGGTTGTGGGATCGAGCCCCACATCAGGCTCCATGCTCACTGAGTCCACTTGTCCCTCTCCTCCTACTCCTCCCCTCTACCTCTCTCTAAAATAAATAAATAAATTCTTTTTAAAAATGTAAATATAGAAATGTATAGAATAAAATGATATAATCTCTATTTTGATTGATGCATACCTTATGGAACCATTTAATCCTAATGTACATTTTACTTTAACAATAACCTATTATGGCCTAATCTTAGAATAAAATTCAAGAATGTTATAACAATTACTATATCATTTTATTTGCTGCCATGGAATTGACAACATATGGCAAATGGCTTCTTTATTCAGAATATTAGGGATACTTATTGCCACGCATGGTAATATGGACTTCAGCTCTTACCACCTAAAATCTGTTCTTCTGGTTGAATTTATGGAGAACAAAAGAATCCTTGGAGACAGAGAGAGAGAGAGAGAGGCAGAAAAAGAAAAATTATGCTCTATTGAAGAGAACTCTTTTTGTTTGGTTAAACAATCTATAGGCTTCAGTGCTAGAAAAGTAAGTAAAACCATATTATTAATATATTGCCAAAACTTTACAATATTATCCTGCCCTGTGTAATATTAACCAGTGAAGAAAATCTTTCTCTGTTTGTCTTTAAGAAATTACTTCCTGCAAACTTGAGCTTAGATAAAATTTTTATATTTGTTTCTCCTTTCTTTGGTCACAATATGGGAATTTTTCTTAAGAAGAAAAAGAAAAGTGATTTCTAAAATGCAGTATATGAACAGTGGAAATAATCAAATGTGAACAACTAGAAAAGTATATTGTCTCTTTATTTAATCATCATTATAAAAGAAAGTTCATTTATA
Source organism: Vulpes vulpes (assembly GCF_048418805.1). Taxonomy (NCBI): domain Eukaryota; kingdom Metazoa; phylum Chordata; class Mammalia; order Carnivora; family Canidae; genus Vulpes; species Vulpes vulpes. The sequence goes on along the minus strand of NC_132785.1, from coordinate 29,703,811 downwards.
TATTTGAAGTCATAAGGAAACTTACAGCAACATGAGATATTTCTTCAAACAAAAAAATGAAAATTAGATATTAAAAAACCACTGAATATCAAAAGTTATTGTTTCATTTAATGCATTACAATTTACTTTCTCAAATTTAATGATGGGCGTCCTACTCAATGAGTGAGCAGTATGTAACCTGAAATATTCAGATCTTTGAGATTTCTGATTAATTATGATCATCATTTATCTCCCCCCAAATCACTATTCAGTAGTTAAAAATCAAACCAGGAGACTTAAAATTGTCCAATTGCGTTCTAACAAATAGATTCAAAATCTATTTTTTGTTATTGTTTCTTCTATTGATATTCATATATTTTAATGGAAGACTTCAGATTTTGTTTAAATTATACTCCACCTATTACCTAAATTGCACTGGACAAGTTACTTAACCTCCCCGGACCTCAGTTTCTCATATGTTCAATGAAAATAATAATTGTAACTATAAAGGTCAGTGATAAAGATTAAATTAACATATTTAACATGTTCAAAATGGTACATATTACCTAAGTGTGCAAAGAATGTCTTTACCGTTGCTGTTGCTTGTTGTTATGGTTACTTTTGTTGTGGACATAAAGAGCTTAAGAGACCAAATATCTTTGCACATAAGTTTCCTGTCTTTACTTGCTGATGTACCCAACAGAGAACATTAATTGGATCAGAAAAATCTCATCTGACAAGAACTTATAGTTCATAGACTTCAGAACATTCTAAAATGAGTCAGATAATCTAAAAACAAATTAACAAACAAAAAGCAGAAACATTCTCATAAATATAGAGAACAGTCTGGTGATTGCTAAAGGGGAGGGAGTAAGGTGATGGGCAAAATGGGTGAAGGAGAGTGGGAAATACAGGCTTCCAGTTGTGGAATGAATAAATTATGGAATAAAAGACACAGCATACGGAATATAGTCAATGGTTTTGTAATAGCATTATATGGAGACAAATGGTAGCTACACTTGTGGTAATAAGCATACCATAACGTATAGAGTTGTCAAATCACTATGTTGTATACCTGAAACTAATGCAACATTTGTGCCAACTGTGCTTCAATTAAAAAATTAAAATAGTTGGGGATTTACCCCAAAGATTCAGATGCAATGAAACGCCGAGACACCTGCACCCCGATGTTTCTAGCAGCAATGGCCACAATAGCCAAACTGTGGAAGGAGCCTCGGTGTCCATCGAAAGATGAATGGATAAAGAAGATGTGGTTTATGTATACAATGGAATATTATTCAGCCATTAGAAATGACAAATACCCACCATTTGCTTCAACGTGGATGGAACTGGAGGGTATTATGCTGAGTGCAGTAAGTCAATCGGAGAAAGACAAACAGTGTATGTTCTCATTCATTTGGGGAATATAAATAATAGTGAAAGGGAATATAAGTGAAGGGAGAAGAAATGTGTGGGAAATATCAGGAAGGGAGACAGAACATAAAGACTCCTAACTCTGGGAAATGAACTAGGGGTGGTGGAAGGGGAGGAGGGCAGGTGTTGGAGGGGAATGGGTGACGGGCACTGAGGTGGACACTTGACGGGATGAGCAGTGGGTGTTTTTCTGTATGTTGGTAAATTGAACACCAATAAAAATTAATTTATTAAAAAAATAAAAAATAAATAAATAAAAATAAAAAATTAAAATAAAATAAGTCAGATAGATTGAATTACTTTAGTCTGTGGATGATTTGGATGATACATTTCTCCAAATTTAGCCTTGGAGGGGATGGGGAGATCTCTGTTTCTATCAGTGTCTAAAGTTTTCCTTTTTAGATATTTAAACTCACTTTTGGAGAGAATAAAAAAATGGAAAAATTTGCACAGCAATATTTTTGTGTCTCATTTATAATCACTGAAATATATTTTATTAGATACACTGAAGACAAGAATGACAGGATGCTGCCCTGGCCACCCTTAGGCTTTCTTCATATCTGAGATTTTTTGGTCTTTTGACTTCACTTGCTTTCTAAAACACCTACTCTCTTCACCCCAACTTATTCCAAGTAAACTACTTAATTTGACTTTGTCTGCTTATCAGAGGTCAATGCAAAAAAAAAAAAAAAAACAACTTACTGACTTGATAGGCAATTGGTCTCCTCCTCATTAAATTCTGGGTTCTAAAAAGATAAAGAGATTGTACAGAAATGGCCTGGAATTGCCACTGATAAGTAAAAATAGCAATTCTGAGCATATTACATATTGCAGTATTTTATGAGCTTCCTGCTTAATTGTTGTATTTTTTACCGGACAATGTTTTCTTAGCAGCACCATTTATGATATCCATCAAATCACGGAATAAATTTAAGTATGGAATTCCTTCCTTCCAATCCATGAAATTATCACTGGAGCAATTCCTCAAAAGGCTGGTTGAAAAGAGTGGCTGCAAATGCATTCAAAGCCTTTACAAATGACATTGACAAAATATGTCACTTCCAAAGACAAAAAATAAAAGGGTGAATATATACTATTTGGTGTCTTTATATCTGATAGAAAAGAAAGAACTATTAAAAACAACCTATATTAGGAGACTTTTTTCCTTTGATAAATAAAAAAGTTTCTTAATAAAATTTTCATAATAAAAAATTAATTAGCCAAACATTATATTTCTTGATAAATATAAATGACAAGCAAATAAACATAGGAAAAGAAAATGCAATCTATAAAGTAGAAACTTATTTAGCTTCTTTATTTTTTTTTTAAGAATTTTTTTTTAATTTTTATTTATTTATGATAGTCACACACAGAGAGAGAGAGAGAGAGGCAGAGACACAGGCGGAGGGAGAAGCAGGCTCCATGCACCGGGAGCCTGATGTGGGATTCGATCCCGGGTCTCCAGGATCGCGCCCTGGGCCAAAGGCAGGCGCCAAACCGCTGCGCCACCCAGGGATCCCTATTTAGCTTCTTTAAATGTCAGTATTTTTATTTTTCTCTATCCAGATCAGGCTTCATCAAAATATCCCAAAAAATACAACTTAGTATAGCAAAAGTTTTTAAATTGTTCAAAAATTATTTAAAAACTTGGAATAAAAATGATATAAACTATTCAGCAAAAGGTATTAGGAAATTTTACTACTCAGAAAAAAATCTAAGTTCTACTCATATCATAAAATGCATCTGAATAAATTCCATATCTATTCAAGAGATAACCATAAATACTAAAACCATGAAAAAGTGATATCTGGATAGCACAGAACTTTCACATCACAAAGTCATTCCACCAAAACAAAATAAATAAATAATTTATGCAGCTCATAAAAAGCCAACATTAAAATATTGCAGAGCAAGAAGACGATGGAAGCAGAGTAAGAGAACCCTAGGTTCACCTCATTCCACAAGTATACCTAGATAATTATCATATCATCCTAAATACTACATAAATTGATCTGAAGGCTGGCAGAACAAACTCAACAACTAAAGGTAGAGAAGAGGCCACACTGAAGAAGATAAAAAGTGTGGAGACATTGCTTGGGAGAGGAAAGGACCATGTCTACTGTGGTGGGGGGGGGGGGGGCGGGAACTACAGTCATGGAGAATAGTGAGAGACAGACTAAAACACAGGGGAGTGCTTGAGGGAAAAATGAATCCCCATAGCAATTGGCTTTGAAAGCAAGAAGGCCTGAATTTCATGAGTTTTTGCAATCAACAAAGCTTACACCTTGTTACTTTATAGATCAGCATGCTTGGCTCCAGGAGAGCTCAGAGAACATTGAGGCTGCTCTTGGAGAAAAGGGCAGGGCAAAGAGCCCCCATATAGACAGCATGGAAACAGTGATCTGAAGAGCACCTGGGGCACACAGTGGGTGGTTACTCCTCTCAGAATATGTTCCAGAGAGGCAACATTCACAAAGAGACCCCTCTAGGAACAAAGGAACTACTGGTGCCACTTCCCTCCTCTCTTCCTCAGAATAAGCACTAGAGCCACCAGTGGGAACCAATGCAACAGCACACTGGCTGCTTAACTTGCTTACACCAAGCCCTGGCCACCTGTGCTCCAGAAGAACCACTGTTCCCAGTCACACTTGCCTCAATCCCAGCACAGTAATAGGGGACATTACACTGTAGAGCACTAAAAGGACCACTTCTTCATTAAGCCATTGCCCTCAAGAACAAGAGAAATAGCTGACTTTCTTAGCACATAGAAATAGGCAAAGAGCCTTAGACAAAATGAGAAGACAGGGGAATTTGCCCCAAATGAAAGAAGAGGATAAGGCCATGACCAGAGATCTAACTAAGCAGAACATAAGTAACATGCCTGATGGAGATTAAGCAATGATCATAAGATACTCACTGGACTTCACTCACAGTGAAGAACATCAATGAGACCATTAACACAAAATAAGAAATAACACAGCAGAGATAGAGGGCTCAATAAAAACTAAATGATGGAATGAACAGTAGGCTAGAAGAAGCAGAGGAGCAAATTAATGATCTAGAGGATAGAAAAATGAGAAGTAATCAAGCTAAACAAAGAAAGAAGAATTATACAAGAGAATATATGAGAGTGACTCAGGGAACTCAGTTTATCCATCAAATGTAACAACATTGGTATTATAGGAGTCGAAGAAGAGGAAGAGAGAGAAGAGAGAGGAGAGAATTTATTTAAAGAAATAATAGCTGGAAATTTCCCTAATCTGGAGAAGAAAACTGACATCCAGATCCAGGAAGCACAGAGAATCCCCAACAAAAATAGATCCCCAACAGAAATAGATCCACATCAAGACATATTGTAATTAAAATGGCAAAATACCGTGATAAAGGAAAAATATTAAAAGTGGCAAGATGAAAGAAAAAAGTTACTGCAAAGGAAACCCTGAAGACTATCAGCAGATTTATCAGCAGAAACTTTCCAAGCCAGAAAGGAGTGTCATGATATATTTAAAGTGCTGGATGGGAAAAACCTATAGCCATTAATAGTCTATCCAGCAAAACTATCATCCAGAATAGGAGAGATAAAGAGTTTCCCAGACAAAAACTAAAGAAGTTGTGAGCACTAAATCAGCCCTGCAAGAAACATTAAAGAGGATCCTTTGAGTGGAAAGACCAAAAATGACAGTATGAAGGCAGAAGACACAAAAGTAGTAAAAATGAGTATTTCTTAGAAAATTAGCAAGGAATTCATAAAAGAATGTAACATATGACATCATATGCCTAAAACATGAGGAGGCAAGGAGTAAAGTATGGGTTTAAACTTAAATGACCATCAACTTAATATAGACTGCTTTATTCAGAAGACATTCTATACAAACCTAATGATAACCACAAATCAAAAACACCAATAAATATGCAATGAATAAAGAGAAAGATATCCAAATATGTCACTAAAGAAAACCATCAAGCCATGAAAGAAAGACAAGAAAGGATGAGAGAAAATCTTCAGAAACAACCACAAAACAAGTAATGAAATGACAGTAAATATATATCAATAATTACTTTGAATGCAAATGGACTAAACAGTCCAATCAAAAAAACATAGGGTGACAAAATAAATTAAAAACAAGATCCATCTATATGCTGCCTATAAGAAACTCATTTTAGATCTAAAGACACCTGCAAATTGAAAGTAAGGGGTTGAAGAAACATCCATAATGCAAATGGACGTCAAAAGAAAGCTGGAGTAGCAGTACTTGTACTGAACAAAATAGACTTTAAAACAAAGGCTATAATGAGAGCCAAAGAAGAACACTATATAATAATAAAGAGGACAATCCAACAAGAATATATAACAATTATAAATATTTATGCACTCAACATGGGAGCACCCAAATACATAAAACAGTTAATAACAACATAAATGAACTAATTGATAATAATACAATAATAGTAGGGGACTAACACTCAACTTACATCAATGGACAGATCATCTAAACAGATAATTAGCAAGAAAACAATGGCTTTCAATGACACACTGGATCAGATGGATTTAACAGATATATTCAAAACATTCCATCCTAAAGCAGCAGTATACACATTCTTTTCAAGTGCACATAGTACATTCTCCAGAGTAGATCACACGTTAGGCCACAAAACAAGCCTAACAAATTCAAGACAGAAGTCATACCATGTAACTTTTCTGAGCAAAACACCATGAAACTAAAAGTCAAGCACAAGAATAAATGTGGAAATATCACGAATACATAGAGGTTGAATAATATGCTACTAAACAATGAATGGGTCAACTATGAAAGCAGAGAGGAAATCAAAATTACATAGAGACAAATGAAAAATGAGAACACAACAGTTCAAAATCTTTGGGACATAGCAAAAGTGTACAAGAGGGAAGTTTGTAATAAAACAGACCTACCTCAAGAACCAAGAAAAACCTCAAATAAACAACCTAAACTTAGGCTTAAAGGAGCTAGAAAAAGAACAACAAACAAAATCTAAAACCAGGATAAAAAAATAATAAAGATTAAAGCAGAAATAAATGATATAGAAACTAAAACACATTAGAATAGATCAAGGAAACTAGGAGCTACTACTTTGAAAAAAATCAATGTAATTGATAAGCCTCTAGCCAGACTTATCAAGAAAAAAAGAGAAAGGATTCAAATAAATAAAATCACAAATAAGGCCAAACACAGAAACACAATTATAATATTATGAAAAATTATATGCCAACAAATTGGACAACCTAGAAGAAATGGATAAATTTCTAGAAACATATAACCTACCAAAACTAAAAAAGGAGGAAAAAAAAAGAAAAAATCTGAACAGATTATGAGCAAAGAAATTGAATCAAAAAACTCCCAACAAACAAAAGTCCAGGACCAGATGGCTTCACAGGTGAATTCTACCAAACATTTAAGAAGAGTTAATAATTATTCTTCTCAAACTCTTCCAAAAAAATAGAAAAGGAAGGAAAATTTCCAAATTCATTCAATGAGGCCAGCATTGTCCTGATACAAAAACCAGATAAAGACACCACAAAAAAAAAAAAAAAAAAAAAAAAACACCCTATAGGCCAGTATCTCTGATGAACATAGATGCAAAAATCCTCAACAAAACATTAGCAAACAAAATCCAACAATACTTTAAAATATCATTCACCACAATCAGGTGGAATTTATTCCAAGGATGCAGGGGTGTGTAGTATTCACAAGTCAATCAATGTGATACATCACATCAATAACAGAAAGGATAAGAATCATGTGATCATTTCAATAGTTACAGGAAAAACATTAGACAAAGTATAACATCTATATTTATGATAAAAATCCTTAACAAAGTAGGTTCAGAGGGAACCTATATCAGCACAATGAAGACCATAATGAAGACAGTCTCTTCAATAAATAATGTTGGAAAAACTGGACGGCAGCATGCAAAAGAATGAAACTGGACCACATTATTATGCCAAACACAAAAATAAATTTAAAAATGGATTAAAGACCTACATGTGAGACCTGAAACTATAAAAACCCTAGAAGAGAACATAGGCAGCAACTTCTTTGACATCTGCTGTAGCAACTTCTACATTTGTCTACTAAAGCAATGGAAACAAAAGCAAAAATAAATCATTGGGACTTCATCAAAATAAAAAGCTTTTAATAGCAAAGGAAACAATCAACAAAACTAAAAGGCAATATATGGAATGGGAGAAGATATTTGCAAATGGCATATCCAATAAAGAGCTAGTATCCAAAATATATAAACAACTTATAAAACAACACTAAAAAACCCCCCACATAATCCAATTTTAAAAATGGGCAGAAGACATGAACATATGTTCCTCCAGAGAAGACATATGGATAGCCAACAGCCGCATGAAAAGATGCTGCTCATCACTTATTATCAGGGAAATGCAAATCAAAAGTACAACGAGCTATTACCTCACACCTGTCAGAATGGCTAAAATAAAAAACACAAGAAACAACATGTGTTGGCGAGTGTGGAGAAAAAAAGAAACTTTGTGTATTATTGGTGGGAATGCAAACTGGAGCAGCCACCCTGGAAATCAGTATGGAGGTTCCTCAGAAAGTTAAAAATAGAACTAACCTACCACCTAGCAATCACACTACTGGGTAGGTACCCAAAATACAAAAACATTAAATCAAAGGGATATATGCACCCTTATGTTTATAGCAGTATTATTTACAATAGCCAAGATATGGATGCAGTCCAAGTATCCATGGATTGATGAATGGATAAAAGAGCTGTAATATATATTTGGAATATTATTCATCCATTAAAATCCCCAAAATCTTGCAATGTCATGGATTTCAAAAAATACTAATACTAAAAATACTAAGCAAAAACAACTAATAATTTGCTAAAATTTAACCCAAATTCTATATACATGTATATACAAAATGTAAATTTACATACTTACATATGTATATACACATTTTAAATAAACAAAAAAATGTAAAATATTATAAGAATTTACTATTTTCAACAAAAAAAAGTTAGCAATAATTTTTTAAATAACAAAGTCAGTGGAGGACCAGTATGATTGTCAGTCTGATATACTGTGTGATGACAGTGTAAGTTTTCACAGGCTTTCTGGAAAATAATCAGTTGTGTCAAATCTAGAAATTTTCTGAGCTTTGATCCATAAAGTCCCCCTTTAGAAACTTATCCTAAAATACAGAGAAAAGAAAAATATAAGTCCGAATTTATTTTATTTTATCTTAGATTTTATTTATTCATTCATGAGAGACAGAGAGAGGGAGAGACAGAGACACAGGCAGAAGGCTGATGTGGGATCACACCCCGGGCCAAAGGCAGGCTCTAACCACTGGGCCGCCCATGGATCCCCTAAGTCCAAATTTAATTTCTTAATAATTACTAAAAATAAAAACATAAAGCCTGTACATTTATTATCAGGGAAATTTCTAAATAAAAGAACACTCATACTATGAAATATTATAAACCTTTTCTTTTAAAGATTTTATTTATTTATTTGAGAGAGAACACAAGCAGAGGGAGGGGCAGAGGAATAAGCAGATCTCCACTGAGCATGCAGCCTGACATGGGGCTCCATCCCAGATCTGAGATCATGATCTAAGGTGAAGTCAGATTCCTGACCAACTGAGCCACCCAGGTGCCCCTGAAATATTATGAACCTTTAAATGATAGTGTCACAAAAATGTTAATGAAGTGGAGAAAATGCTCACTGTGCTGTATTGTGAAATAAGAACGTAAGATATATATCCATTATATAAACTATATATTATATATATAGTGTTGTTATTCAAGTGGAATTTTATTTTTTTCCCTTTTTTAAAGAAATCTCTTTAAAGGTTTTACACCCAAGGTTAAGAGTTGCATGCTCTACGGACTGAGCCAGCCAGGCACCCCCCAAAGACTGTATCTCTTCACCAAACTGTAAGTCACTTGATGGTAGTGTACATAGAGACACACACACACATTATTCAGTCATCTCAAAATGTATAGCACATTGTTCATGGTTAGTACATGATTTTTAATCACTGAATAACCAGGCCAATAGGCACATACACATACTTAAAGGATGAAATGAAATTTATCAAAGGGTTAATAATGGTGTGACATGGATGTTTTCAAGTTTTTTACAATAAACATTCATCTTATAAAATATTAAAGAAATAATTCAATTACTAACTGAAAAGGTATTTCCCAGCAAACTGTAAAAATTAAAGAAATTTGAGCAAGCTTTGCTTCTCTTAAATGTATATAAACCTGACATTGCTGATGCAGTTCAAATTGATTTTTTTTAAGTGTCTGGGAGGTGAGTGAAAGAAAGGCTACGTGTTTTCATTGTGTTTGGGCAGCAGCAACAGAAGACAAGTAGCTTCAGTCACAGTTCTTTATATTGGGGCTGAAAGAAACCTATTGAGTAACAACAGACCTACAAAGGGAAGCAGACTAACAAACACAAGGTAGAACAAATAATCCTCAGATTGAATACAAGGCTCCCTGACTGACATGACTGCTGCTCATTCACAAAAAGGAACATGAGTTTTAGTTGGGATAATTTAGTGTGTTAGAAAAGAATTAAGGCAGGAGGCAAGTTTTCATGCCATTCTGCTACAATCTGTGTTGATTTTTGCAAAGGACTCCGTTTGTAGCCTTGGATCCCTCTTCCCCTCTGACCCCCACAAAACTGCTTAACTCAGCCCAAATCTCTTGAAATATCCTCTAGCTACTTTATGGATTTGTTACAACACATGAATTCTTTAATAAGCTTGTTACATTGAAACATTCACATCCAAAATACAACAACTGCTCAAAATGCATTGTGATTAAAAGCCTTCCAATGAGGTAAAATGATGTCTTCATAAGCCAATGCATATTTCATGGATAGTACTATGTATTGTTTTTGTACTAATATTAATTTAATGAGCACTTCTGTTTGTTACAGATTGGCTAATACATTTTTTATTTCCTATACTTTGGGTCAGGCCCTTAAGTAATTGGCCTCTAGACAATTTCACAACATGCGATGCACAGTTTTTTAATGGGGGTCTAAATAAAGTATGGTATTAAACAGTCTGCTTATGAAAGAAAACTTCTAATCTGATATCTGCATCAGATGATGTACCCTGGAGGGTTGCCATCTGGTTCATGTATTTTTAATAATCTCAAGATTAGATTGCTATAGTTCAGATCTACAGTGTTCTTGGTTTTATTTAGTTGTGAGTTAAAATGAGTCACTGTAAAACCAGAAGCAGCAACTCCATATGATTAAAAGGGATATGGGGTGAAAAGTGAAAACCCTCAATTAACTTGTAATGGCTTAAAAACAATATTTACATCTCAAATACAAGTTTAACTGGAAATCAACACAAAGTGACAAACCTTTTGCTTTAAGAATTTGACTATTTGTGAAATTTTACAATATTGGGGCAGCTTTGATTTAAAATATTAGTTTATATTTTATAAGTTTATAAAATACTTAAAATTCATTTAAATATTTAGTTTTCAAAAATAAGGAAAAGCTGGGTCACCTGGCTGGCTCAGTTGGAAGAGTATGCAGTTCTTAATCTCATGGTCATGAGTTTGAGCCCCATGTTGGCAGTAGAGATTACTTAAATAAATAAAACTTTAAAAAAATAACATGCAATAAGGAAAAGTTGACAGGCCCAAAGTAATATTCCTGCTCCTCCTAAAAAACTGTATAAAGGAATATCAAACTGTCTCAGTGAGTATGTCAGGCATACTGGATACCACTTTATCCCTTTAGGTCATTGGATCAATATTTCACTAAAAGACAACAAAAGGTCATCCCAACTGATTTAGAGAATTAATGCTTGCTGACAAAATGATTCACTCACTCCCAGGGAGAAAATCATAACTAGGAAAATACACAGAGCATCTTTTTTGTGATCTTTTCATTTGTCTTTTGAGTAGAGATAGCAAATTTTTTGTTTACATCTTAAATTTCTTCCTTTTCCCAGAGTATCTTTTCTTAACTCCCCATAGTTGGTAGTAACAAACCACATTCCGTGTTAGCGCTGTTTGAAATTGGGAAGTTAACAGACAGAATATGGTTGGTGGAATTTTTAGGCACATCATCATTTGACATATTACCAATTTAAAAATTAAAACTTGTATTTAAAAATTCTAAATACTACTTGTTAGCGTATTTTAGTATTCTTATTGAAGAAACACATTTTCATTTCTATACTTGAGAACAGAGAATGAAGTTAAAGAAGAAATGTGAAAATATTTCTACATCTACCCCTCAGAGAAAATCACTTAACAGTGATTGATAATGATGTATTGTCTTCAATTTATATATATTATAAATATTATATATTATATAGAGAGTTAAAATCATGATATGCTTTTGATGGACTCTGCTACATACCTATTTTGTTCAATTAACATCAACTATTCTTTAATGTCATTTCAAATGATCATGTCATGTGGCATCCCAATGGTACAATTTCTTTAACTCTCTGTTGCTGCCTATTTATGATGCTTTCATTATCATTCTTAATAATGACATATTTTTTACAAAAAATATTCATTCAACCTTCTCAATGGACTCTTGTAAATCCTAAGTGGGGAAAACATACTACTTGTTACATATTACTAAATTATTTTCCATATGGATTCTAAAAAATTAGACTGACTGGCAATATAAGTCTCACCCCTATCTCACCCTCACTAAGCATACTGTTATTTTTTAAAATGGTGCTTGAAAAATTATTTTCTGAATTAGTATTACTACTGAGCTTCTACACATTCCCATGTCTGCCCACATATATTTATTTTTCTATAAATGTTTTTGTTCATGCTCTTTTCTTAGTTTTTAGAAAATTTGCTTTCTCATGTTCATCTTTTCTTTACCTATGGGTATTCACCATTTTCTGTACTGCTTAAAGGCAGGAAAAAATAAAAACAATGTCAGTTATATTGCAATGAATATGAAGGAAGGGCAGAGGCTTCATACTGTCCTTCAGCTTAAAGCCTGGAGATTTCTGTATAGCTCAAAGCTTATATTCTATTTAAAAGAGAAAGCTGGAAAAGGAAACTAGAAGGAACTCACATGTAAAATTATGTATTTAAGAGATTGTATAACACTCTTTTACTTTACAGATAAATAAATTTGTGCACTTAAAGTTTGTGAATGCCATGACAAGAGTACGGACAAATACCCAGGCCACGGGACCTCAGATTAATATTAACATTTGGAAAGACAGAATCTTCTAGATCCCTTTAGCATTGTGCCTCAGGCCTATCCCAGTCAAGAACCAGAGAATATTGCTGATTTGGGGTAAGGGAGAAAGAATGTTGAATCCATAGAGTGGAGAACACTGCCAAATTGCCATTTCTTTGCTCTCTGCTTTTCTTTGCATTTAAGACTTCACTGATGTGCAAAGTATAAATAATGTTATGAAAGATTCTACTTGATTTTGTCCTAGGGCTTAAGATTTGGCCAACTCACTGCACCAGAAGGCAGTATGACAAAAACTGATTTGAATGGGACACTGCCTAAAATGGTGATGATATAAAGCTGTTTAAAAAGATTTTAGCAAAACTCCAATGAACTTCCAATTCTAATGTGCTGATATTTAAAGAGGAGTACTTAATAGCAGAGAGATAAATTATAATAATTGAATCAAGGTCATAGTCAACAAATGTTTACACTGGGAGCCCACCTGGTTCCTGAATATCCCTGTTTTGATAAATCCAACTGTGGTTTCCAAATCTATTGCTATTCTTATGAGTTTATGTTTCTTCTTGCACAAAGATAGTTAATAAGTTATAGTATATGTTTAAATTCAAATCATTTGAATCATTGCATATAGAAAAACTCTAAGTCAGCAATAGGAAACATCAATTTTATGATAATCACTAGGCTATATCTGCCATCTATCCAGGAGAGGAGAGCCATAGCCTCACATTTGTCACGTCTCTGTGCCATCCCCAATAATCAGGAAAGGACTCAACAGAAATGGTGCTGACAGGCACGCAAAGAGTAGAGACCAACCAGTTTCCCTGCACTGTGGGTGTGGTAAATTTAGTTAACTACACAACTCATCTCTGGTCCTGTTCAGAGACATCTTACAGAAAAATAAAAGCCATCTTGAAGCTTCCTTCCCAGGAATATAAGGACTTATTTTTAAATCTCCTTTAAAAGAAGTACAATTTCTAATTTAACTTTTTAGTTATTTCCTTTACAAATTTATATCAAAACTGTCCTCTAATATTTTGTACATATGATGCCAAAAAGGCTTTTCCTGGTCCTCCCAGTTCACAGGGAGTTCAACTGACATGAGCAATCAGCCCAGATAAAATTACAGCAGTTAATCCATTCCACTTACCAGAAGCACTAAGAGTTAACAGTTACAAACTGTTAGCTGTTACTATCATTAAATGAAACAAAAATAAAACCCCAAAGTAAGAGTTATATCCCTCAAGAAAAAGAACTTATAAATGAAATACAAATATAACCCTGAAATAACTTTCACATTTATCAAGAAAAAGTAATTTATACTTCTTAAAATATGCAATTTACTAACAGCTCCTATAATCACAGCAATTCTCACATGAGCATAGAGCACATGCTCATAACTTTGTAGTCTGGCAGTTCATCGAACCGATCTTTTTTTTGTTGCTGCAATTTACATCCTGATTTTAAAACTCATATATTCTAAAAGGACATGAGTGAATAAATCGAGTTTTATTCTTTCAGGTATCTTCATATTCAACTCATGTATCCCTTTTGAAGTAAAATCCATCCATATATTACTGTTTCTAGCACACATACTAAAATTTTCAAGGCACATGTCAGACCCTTGGAAGAAAATAATTCATTATGAGGCTTGTAAAAACTGCCTCCTGAATCCATTCACCCAGATCTCTTTGGAGTTTCAAATGCACATTTCCAACCTTCTTGTAGACACTTGCATCAATGCCTAAGGTCCCCCTTTTTACTGAAGTATCACCAGCCACATTTAGCCAGAAAACTTCTGTTTTTCATTCTTCCCTTTCCCATTTATCTCACATTGTTAAGTCATCAAGTCCATAATATTTCCATAATACTATTACACCCCTTATTCTTCTCATTCCTGTAAGGAATCACAACACTAAGCCACAAATCAGGAGGATGAATCCAATCATCAGCCCCAGTCTACACCCTCTCAAGTACAAAATGCACACAACAGGTATACATATATAAAACTCTGGCAGGCTGTACTTAGCATCTCAGTTTAAAGAGTCTGAGTCCAAGTGATCTCATGAAGCAGTTCTCATCATCCACTGTCACATCTGTGACCCTACTAAACCCAGAGGTCAGGGGTAGAAGCTGATGGCAGAGATCTCAGGGTTACTGTCCTTTTTATTTTTCATTTATATACAGCAATGAGAAATTTCAAAACACCTGTGGTACCTCTTGGAAGGCTCCTTAAAACTTGTGAATACAGGGCAGCCTGGGTGGCTCAGTGGTTTTAGTGCCTTCTTCAGCCCAGGTCGTGATCCTGGAGACCCAGGATCGAGTCCCACGTCAGGCTCCCTGCATGGAGACTGCTTCTCCCTCTGCCTGTGTCTGTGTCTGTGTCTCTGTCTCTCTCTCTCTCTCCCCCGCTCTCTCTCTCTTGCACGCGCGGATAAATTTTTTTTAAAAACTTATGAATATATACCTTCCTCCCACCATCAGCCTCCACCCTAAACAAAGGTATTGGAAAAATTTGATCAACCAAAGGTTTCAAGAGGGAGCACTCCCCAATTTTAATCCTAAGTGAAAACTATTTCTCATACTTTACATCCAAAGTATATGAAATTCATCCACATTCTCCAATATAAGGAACCAATGCTCTTGTAATGGAAAGGAAGTAACTCTTTCAGAGACTGGGACAGTAAATATACAAGATGAGCCTGGAGCATCTCATAGTGCCAGAGAGTAAGAAAGTGCCCTCTCCCAAAATAATAATAATCACAGTTGGAGATATCTCAAAGGGACACATGGGGGCATTAGACGTGCACAGCCAAGAGATGACAGGACACAGAGATTCATGAGACCACATCTTATGTACAGATCTAAGAAATGATGTGGGCACACAACTGCCAGTAAGCTAAGCCAATGAGTGCTTGTCTGGAATGAGATGGGTAAATGTACCGCTGCAGGAACCATCCTAAAAACTGTCAGGACACCACCAGTGTTAAGTCAATTTTAATTTCAAAAAACACAGACAGGAGTCAGAGACTTTCATCCCAAAATGACCTAAGGTTTTGGTTTGGAGTGACAGTTCAGAGTGATAGCAGACGCAAACTGGCTTCCTGGTTTGTTCTATTAAGAAAGTGATCTTTTTAGGACTAACTGTAAACAAAAGTCCCAGTAATAGCTAATGTGGAAAATGTAGGTAGAGTACATATGGAGGTGATGTATAAACCTCTATTCCCTGAACTTTAAGTCCTCTATACCTCAGCAGTAAACTATTTCTATATTATGCAAGATTCACTGAGAAACCCAAAGCAAATATGTGTCCATATGTGCATGCTCTGCCTTGAATAAACAGCAGATCTAATAGTAACAAGAATAATTGTATTATGTTTCTAAAAATTTCATGAGGAAATGAGTCTCTGGTTTTTAACTAGATGTGTTTGCATCTTACAGTGATGTTGCATTTCTTGCATCATTTTTTTCACAAGATTATGATTTTTTAGATTTACAAAGGTAGGGCCACTTCAGACTGTAGACAGTGAGTAGCCCCTGAATGTTTGGTGTCACAGAACCACAGAAGAGACAGACCTCCGATAAACCAATCAATTAAGAGGTCATCACCCTTATCACTTCTCATTCATCCGGAAGTTGAGGAATGCAAATGTCCAAAGGGGAACTCCCATAGGATGGAGCTAGTGAGGTGGAGAACTTATCAAGAGTTCATTTTGTCCATGGGGATGGACCAGGTCTAACAATCTAAAGCAGAGGTCAGCACACTACAGCCTGCAGGCAAAATCTGGCCCTTCCTGCCTGATTTCCTGCACTTTGTTGGAACACAATCCATTTATTGATACACTGTCTATAGTTGCTTTCACTACAACTGCAGAAGGTGAGCAGTATAGCCATAAGCAGAATGTATTCACTACCTAGTCCTTTACAGAAAAAGTTTGCCAATATCTGATGTAGAGAACAAGATGCAAGCATGTTGTTATCTAGGAGATTCACAGTATTATTCTAGGATTATTTTCCTTTTTATTCCTGAATTTTTCATAATCAATATTAAAAAATATTCTACTATGTCTCAATTAAATTATAGTAAAGCAAGAGCAAGTTTCTTTCTCTAAATTGGGACCAGAAAGTTGAAGGACAAGCTGTGCCCCTGGCATAGCAAATAATCCAAAGGGGATGGTGACAGCCTCAGAGTACAGCCGTACCATGAGATTCTCCACCAGTGTCAACCTCCAAAGGCAGTGTTTATTTTTTCTCATTCTTTCCCAAACAACAAAGATATATTCATTTATTTGCTTTTTCACCTTTTTAATCAGCTGTGTTGGGGTAAAAAAAACAATAAAATTCACTAATTTACATATATAGTCTTAAATATGCCTGCTGTCACCACCACCACAATCATAGTATCAAACATTTCCATCTGCCCCAAAAGTTCACTCATTTTCTTTGTAGTCAATTCCTTCCTCCACTTCCTGACCCCAATGACCAGCGATCTGTTTTCTGTCATTATAGTTTTGCCTTTTCTTTTATATAAGTGGAATCATAAAATAAACCTTTTTAAAATAAAAATTGTATATATTTAGGTCATACAACATGATAAGCACACACACATACACACACAGTGAAATGATTACTACAGTATGCTAAGTGAAATAAGCCAGACACAGAAAGAAAAAATTACATAATCTCACTTGTATGTGGAATCTAAAAAAGCTAAATACATAGAAGCAGAGAATAGATCCATGGTTACCAGAGAGAGGAGAAGTGAGGAAAATGAGGAGATGTTGGTCAAAGCTGCAGCTTTGCAGGATGAGTAAGTATAGAGATTCAATACCCATCATGAGGACTACAGTCAGTAATACTTATTAAATACTGAAGGTTTGCTAAGACAATAGATTTCAGATGCTCTCATAACACACACACACACAAAAATGGTAACTAAAGTCAGGAGACGGTATGTTACTTAGCTTGACTGTAATGATCATTTCACTAGGTAAAAGGAAGTGTTTCTTTAGTCTTTCTGGGTCTTTATTTTATTTACAGAATATTTCTAACTTACTTATGAAAAAAATAAGTTTACAATAATAAAATGCATAAAATAGAATTATTTTAAAGAAAGACTGTAGAGAGATCCAAAAATCACAGAATAGCCTTTCACCAAGAATCATATTCCCAGTTGACCACATGTTCAGAACAAGTTCTAGCCTCAAACCACTGCTGCTGAAACTATATTAACATAATCAGGACATAGCCTGCCAGATAATAATAGCATTTACAATCCTAGATTCTATTACAAAACATGAATGGCCTTCCTGTGTGTTCAGTAGGACTAGCTCTCATTCTCATTCTTTATTCACTCACTCATTCAACGAACATTCCCTGATCATTCCGATTTGGGCACCTACATTCCAGGAAGCACATCCACAGCACAAGGAAACTCTTTCTGAAATTTTCCCAGGGCATACAGTAGGCTCCTATGCCAGGGCAGAAGCTTTCCAAATGTACATAAGATAAAACTATTTAGAAAATGATGGTTTTGTCAATATTGAAGAACTCAAGGAAAATTGGCCATGTTCTCTGCCTTTTAAAAATGAGCTTAGAGAGTAGAACAAACATGAGCAATAAAAAAATAAAAAAAGAAGATAGTAGATACTTGATGTAGGAAACTGCTTCCATTTTTTAGAGGAATGTTAGAAGAAAGAGGCCTCAGTGAGGAAAGGAGGAAGTAGGCATTGCTAAAGGGACAAAAAATAGTAAACAAGTTAATAAGAAAATAGTAATGAATCTACTCACTGTGCCTGAGGAAACGTCATATACAGTCTGAGTTTTTGCAGCGTCTCCAAGAAAAGAGGAGGAAACAACTCAGTAAGAGAAGACTCTGCCAGCCAACTATCACCATTCCTTCCACAACTATGGATAGGAGCACTATTATTATTGCTGCACCAAACTGAACTGGCTCCCAACTGATTATTTTCTCCAGAGCTTTGCTTATTTATCCTGGAAGAAGCTTTAACTCAAGTCCCCAAACCTGGAGGGTGGGTAGCCTGCATGCCTCAGGGTGACTGAGATGCTCTGGGGCAAACTAGATGTTATTTCTCAAAACATTCAGTTAATAATTTTAAAACGAAATATTTATATTTTATTTTTTTTTAAATCCTGGTGAAATTTAGTATAAAAGCCCTTTACTCTGGAAGCAGAACCCATTCTACTATGCTAAGGTCCTCAACCACATTCAGCTTTGCAGGGAAAGAGAAACAGGAGGAGTTAGTGAGAATAAAAGCTGGCATTGAGTTAGCTTGAGTCTCTAAGGCGATCAAGAGAGAAAAGAGAAAACTGTGACCAGAGTGAATGCTTTTGTAAGGAAAGAAAGAATGAGTGCCACTAAAATCATAAAAGCTGATTATTTGTTTAGATAAAAGGAAAGAACTTCAAGTAGATTTCCTTTTTTTTTCTTATTGTTATAACCCATACTTAGTTTTCCATTCAAAACTTCCAAGTCTATACTTGTTCTATAGAATCAAACACATTTGAAGTTAAATGCTTAGCTTTAATATAAAATTAGTCACTATGTAATTTACTCAACAGATATGTTCATAACCATAAAGGAAACTACAAAACTCTAAAACTCCTTCTATGCCAAGCAAACATTTATGTCTTCCAGGGTATCATTTTATTCAAACTGCTTTCAGGCTTGCTAGATTTTCGTGGAGATTTTCATAAACAAAGCAAAGTTTCAAATGGTTTTGTGAAATTCTATAATTTGCTAGAGGATATCTTCTGATTTGTTCCTTTTTATTTTTCTGCTTCCAAATTACATTTTCATTTATACTCTGTTGCTCTGCAGTTTCCCCCCAAAGCAAGTGATGAGTGAACCATTTGTTTAGTAAATATTTATTGAATAGCTAGCAGCCAACGTAGTGTCTGACAAACAGCGCTCAATAAAAAAAAAGAAAGAAAGAAAGCCACTCAATGCAACTGGAATATGTGTCTATTCTGAGGGCACCCGTAGCCTTTGGGGGGATAGAAAGTACATAAAGTGCAAGTTCTACCTCTAGATCAGGTCTAGAAAGTAGAAAAATATCATGAAAGTGGCATAGAAAATGATCATGTAAGTTCAGAAGTCACAGAATTACTCCCTGCTGGGGGTATCAGAGATCCACTCTGACAAAGGAGGCCTTTGAGCTTGAAATAAAGAAATGTTTAAAATTTAGGTCTGTGAAGACATGGGATAAGGCCATCATGGATTGAGCGGACATGGAAAAAGCATAGAATTGTAAAATGTGTACAGGCAGTTCAGTTCCCAACTAAAGACTAAGAGTTCTTGGTTTTATTCTATTTTTTTTTCTTTAAGATTTTACTTATTTATTCATGAGAGACACAGAGAGAGAGAGAGAGAGGCAGAGAGACAGGCAGAGGGAGAAGCAGGCTCCATGCAGGGAACCTGATGTGGGACTCGATCCCACGACCCCAGGATCACGCCCTGAGCTGAAGGCAGATGCTCAACTGCTGAGCCACCCAGGCATCCCTATTTTTTTATTTTTTTAATTTAAATTCAATTTGCCAACATATAGTCCATCATTAGTTTCAGATGTAGTGCTCAATAATTTATGTTTCGTATAACACACAGTGCTCATCACATCACGTGCCCTCCTTAATGCCCATCACCCAGTTATACCATTGCCCCCCAACCACCTCCTCTTCAGCAAGGCTAAGAATACTATATGGAGACTGAAAGAAGGAATAATATAAAGGCAGGAGAGAAGTGATCCACTCAGTGCTCCACTTACAGTGTGTCAGTCCTGCAGTTAGACAGTGTTGAGCATCTACTAGATAGATCCAGGAACTGCTTGTGCGTAGACAAGTGAAACGAATTTTCCACTCTTGAGTTTCTCATAGTTAAGTGGTGGAGATCAACACATAATTCGATGTTTTCAATATAAGGACTATAAGGGTAGGCAAAGAGATAGAATAGCTGACTCCGGGGAGGAAAGTCAAAGGAGGCTTCCTGGGAAGACAGGAAGAAAACTCAACCTTTTATCCTTGAAGGATAAAAAAGCAGCTCTGAGGCCAGTTAGGAGGCATGGGTCAGGGAGATGGAAGTAAGAAGTTGTCTCTGCAGGCAGGGAAGTGAGGTTTCTTAGCATTATATTTCAACACACTTCCCCAACATGGATTATTAATAATAGATCCATTCGAATTGTGCTTTATTAGCACTTACTTTATAAATAGGATAAATTTTCATTCACTCAACAAATATTTAGTGAGCCAAGCTTGTCCCCACAGTGTGGTGCCAAGTTCTTTGCTCTTTTAATTCCTCCCTGGCTTTTCTCATCTAGTTCTCTCTGTTGGCATGTCAATCTTCACCATCTTTACCCATCAAACTTCTATTTACCCACCAAGGCCATCTACCTAGAGACCATCATTTTAATGAAATCTGTGCTAATATTATACCTTAAACAAATTCCTACCTCTTTTAAGTACCCAATCCACTTCCTTTGTTCTTCCTTTGTTCTATCTATCCCATGTGCATTATAGAATTAAGTTTATACCAAATTTTTCATAAGAATACTGTGTTTTCTTAGTCTTTTAATCCTACACAAAACTAGAACAATACTTTGCACCACCAGCTTTTGCTGAAATGAGTTGAAAAAACTGTTCCAAGAATAAATCAAATATGTATGTGGGTCAATATTGCCCATATTTCCAAGTCTATATGTGTTACATGTATTTGTATACACAGGTCCTTACATAAATGTCTATTGACTTATGTAAAAACCGTATCTCCAGCAAAATTTCCTGTAGTATTTATACTACTTTTCTCCAAGTTATTTATCTGTAAAATGGAGATACTAGAGAAATGAAACCTTGGAAACTATGTTAAAAGTGTGGCAATGCTGTAGGACTCAAATTATATGGCATTATAGAAAGATAATATTATAGAAAAAAAAGTAGATCAGAGAGATTCCAGGGTTTGTGCAGAGGGTGTCTGAACTTTGATTGTAAAGAGGGACTACGTTTGAGGGTGATGAATGTGCTCTAAATCTTGACTGTGGTAGTTACTGCATGACTTTATATATTTATCAAAACCTATCGACTGTTCTTAAAATGTGTGTATTTTACAATATGTAACTTATACCTCAATAAAGTTATTTTTAAATATATATTATACATTAAAAAATCTTCAGCTTTAAGTCAGATCCCCTGAAAACCAAATATTCTTGTATATGATATAGATTTTAACAAACTGACTAAGAAATTATAACTTTGATGAGGAAAGATGACATCAGGTAACTTTTATATAATACAGAGGCAATCCACAGACTCACAAAATACTAAATATTTTATGGAAGTTGGAAATCTTATATAATATTTGTCAATTTTGCTGAAAATCCATATTTTTAAGACAGGACAAAAACTTCAACCATGACTTAAGGGGAGATAATGGAAAGAAGCAACAATCACTGCAGCACCCCCATACGGGGAATTAGGCACAAGATAAACAGAATGGCACTGAGAATATTTATATACCAAGAAATTTTTAGCTCCTTAAAAAAAAGAAGGGGGGAGAGAAGAGAGGAAATGAGGAAGGAAAGGCTAGTGGCCAGGAAACCAGAAAATGTGATCACTGGAATTTAAATTACCCTGAAATTGACTTCGATTCTACAGTCCTAAATTGAGAGTGAAAGAACACGCATTGGAGGGAGCATATGGGCAGAACAGTTAAACAGTGGCCCAGTGATGAAATTGACACACAGGAAATGACTTCAGGATATTAGAAATGGAAATATGCATGAGAAGGAAGCTCTGGTGCTCCAAGCCACAAAGGTCAGATATTACGCAGGAATATTCTAATATTAGTCTCCAGTTAAAATTCTATTTTCAAATCTCATTACCAATGAACTCCATAGTACATCCATTTTCTGTTGTCTAGAATTTCATTACCATGAATGTTCTATTCCCAGTCAAGAGATCTTGGAAAGCAAAGGCCTCTCTAGTTCAACCAGGAGTTGCTGTGAATTAAGAAGTAGGGGGGGGGGGGGGGAACCTTTGCAGCTACTTAGTTTTAAGGAACTATTAAGTATGCACCTCATCTTTTCTTAGTCACAAAGTCTTGTGCGTCTGTGTTGGAAGGCAGGATGGGTTTCCCTGAGCAGGAGACTGAGAAGAGGAGGTATAGAGTTTGAAATCAATCGTTTACTAGCATTGCTGCTAAGGGATCCGGCTCTCTTGTTCCTCCTTGCCCACTTCCCTGTTTCATTGGTAATCTTCTGTAGAAGGCTGTAAATACCAAAATGCAACATTGTCAAGACCCAGATCTTTTCTTCATTTGAAACTTCATTTCTCACATGTCATATTAACTTTTGTTAACTAACTTCCCCAAGGTAGAAGATTGAATCAAAGATAAAAGAGAGAAAAAAAAGATAAGAAAGAGAAAGGCTGGCTATGGAAGAACGAGCCTTGCACTTAGAACAATACACTTGGTTGAAGTTCCACAGACTTCTGCACAACTGCTAGAAATACACATCCCACATGTATTTACAGTGCCCTGCACATGGATTAAGTAAATTCCATTCACTGTAGGGTAATTATCTCTTTATTGGTCCCTCCCAACCCCCTAGAACTATAAGTTCTTTTAAGGCAATGATTGTCTCTTCCTACTCAGAAGAATATCTGGCATGACTGTGAAATAAATGCTAGTAAAGAAGTCATTTCACTTCCCTGAGTTTCATTTTTCCATGTGTAAATTAAAACCAAAAAAATAGCTTCTCTGGGGTTATTGTGAGGTTTAAGTGATATATACAAATATAATGTAAAAAACTTCATAAAGGAGAAAGTTATATGGCATCTCTTTATTACTTAAATTCATCTAACAATTAAAAACAACTTATTCAATCTCAGAGTAGCTCATTACTGCAAGCAACACTGTAATGAAGTTCTGTGTTCAAGAAAATAATTTCAAGCTCTTATTGACAATCTATCTATGTATCTAAGCAACAGGCTAAATAGTTAAATACAGAAAAAATACAGAATATGTATGATCCTTTGAAATTTGTAATAACAAATTAGCAGTGAGATACAAAAAAAATTGGCATTTATTTGTAGCCCCACACTTCTGAAGCCTGGGAATAAAAGCCAAATATGAAGTACATGCTTCCAGAAAAACTATCGGGCTTTTTTTTCTAAAGACACAGGATGAAATATCAAATATCTCACAGAGTGTTGCATGTAAATACAGCCATCAATTCATATATCCCTTCTTCCTTACAATCCAGCCATTCAACCAACAGCACTGAATATCCATTCGATAAATAATGTATTATACAAATATGTTTTGAGCATCTACTAGGTGCCAAGTTGCCAGTGAAAAAAATGACAGGTGAGACATACTTCATGCCTTAAAGGCAATCACAAGTGGTGGTGGTGGGGGGGGAAATGTCATGAATTTGTGTGCACAGGAGCTATGCTATTTATTTTAGTATTCAGTATTGTGCTATGAAGATTGCTGTAGAGAATTTTGAATATATACTATAGTGCCTTATTTGCAAGTGCAGAATTTACTCTGACCAGACCATAAAAATATTCTTAATGTGGACCTTCAATGTCACATAAAAAGTTGTTTTCTTAGAGAAATAGTTCCATTGAAAAGTATATGTCTAAAAGAGATTTTTATGTGTTAAGTCATTAGCCAATTATTTAAAAAACAGTGGATATATTTTGTGAATTATTCAAAAATGAAAATATGTACAAATTTTTATTGTCAGATATAAAATATTTCAGTTATTAAGGATGCTAACTGGGAAGAATTAGTGTTTCTAGTAAGTTATAGTAAATGACTATGTTTTATTTTTTTTTAAGATTGTATTTATTTATTCATGAGAGTCACACAGAGAGAAGCAGAGAGGTACGCAGAGGAAGAAGCAGGCTCCCTACAGGGAGCCTGATGCAGGACTTGATTTCAGGACGCCAGGATCCTCTCCCTACAGGGAGCCTGATGCAGGACTTGATTTCAGGACCCCAGGATCACGACCTGAGCCAAAGGCAGACGCTCACCACTGAGCCATCCAAGTGCCCCCAGTAAATGACTCTGTCTTATTTGACTTTGTAAAACCATGTCTATCACACTGCAGACACACAGAATATCGAATGAATGAATGAATGAATGAATGAATGAATGAATGAGGAGTGTTGGAATGGTGCCAGCCAAGATTTATAAGTGAGAACCAAATCAAATGGAAAAGAGATTAATATCAGTTTCATTAGTCATCTTTTCTTGTGGGGCCCACTGTTTCTCACCTCATCTATAAAAGTATAGCAACATGAGTGGTGCCTCAGTGGCTCATTCTGTTAAGCATCTGCCTTAGGCTCAAGTCATGATCTCAGGGTCCTGGGATTGAGCCCCGTGTGGAACCCAATGTCAAGTCCCACGTCAAGCCCCACATCAAGCCCTGCATTAGGCTCCTTACTCAGTTCTCTCTCTCTCTCTCTCTCTCTCTCTCTCAATAAATAAATAGCAACATGAAATAAATTGGAATCTGGAATTCACATCCAGACTACTCCACACCTGGGTAAATAATATAACCCTTGGAGATTCTATTTATAAAATGAAGATACAAATATGTAATGTATGAAAACACCTAAGTGCACTGAGTTACACACAATTATGGTTCCACATATTTTAATTGATATTTTAGAAATAACTAGGTTGGGGGAGTTCAAAACTTTGCAAAGCAATATTGTGCTAGTACTTAATCTGAAGTCTCTCATCCTGAGGTTGTTTTTATATCATTAATAATATTTTCAAAGACATGTAGTTGTAGAAGGAAATATCCTCTGTTTCTCTCTCTCAAGTCAGGCAATTGGTCCCAAGTTCTCTTGATGATATTGGCAGATGGCTATATGATGTGATATGAAGGATATGTAAGGTTACTCCTGGTTCAAAATACCTTCTCTATCAGTCTGCCTTGGAGACTTAAATGCCATCTTTGGAACTACTTGTTTGGATTGAAGCACTGCAGTTAAAGGTAATTGCCAAAGGTGAAATCTTGACTTCCAATCCACATAGCTCTGAGTTCCTGCCTTAACCCAATTCTCCTGCTTGAAACAAAGAGAGATAAAATATTAACAGATAAAAAGAATGAGATAAAATTAGGCTCCGAATGTTTAACCTGTCGTGGATCAAATATAAAATAAAAACATTAGACCTCAAATCCAAGCTTCATGGATTCCTGGATAGGAAGTAGGCAATAGTAAAGAGGAGCTGATTTTCTGGGGGATGATGGGACTAAAGGATTTCTATATAAGATAAGACTCATGCTAACTCCTTAAATCCAGGGCTCACATAAGACTCTCCTTCATGAAAAGAGGCTGATCATTTGTCATTTTATTTGTGATCATTTGTCACTGACTATTTGTACTTTACTGGAGTCTGTGAACCTCAGGAGGTAGGGTGACAAAGACATAGCCTCACAACCAGCAACTAAGAGAAGCTAATTGCTGGTTCTGTGACTGGATTCCTGATATTCACAATATCATCATTAAAAAAAAAAGTAAAATATCATTCTAAAACAGGCCATGTACTAGTGCCCCAGAGGCAGATTGAAAGCAACAGAACACTTGTTAACTATAAAAAGAGAGGGGGAAAAATAGAATCCAACCTCACACTATATTCACAAATTTCAGAAGGCCCAAAGACCTACATCAAAGGAAAAATAAAAACTTTAAGAATATAAACTATCTTAATGAGTTTGGAATGTTGTAGAAAGATAAATAAGTGAAACAGGTTGGGGTCAAGATACATTTTGAAAGTAAAGTTAATAGGTCTTGAAAATATATTGGGAAGAAAGGGTAGTCAAGATGGCCCAACATATTTTGGCTTGAGCAATAGAAAAATCGTGTGCTAAATACTAGGTTCAGGAAGACAGAGGAAGAGCAAGCTGGAAAAGAAATATTAGGAATTTTCTTTGGGCAAACTAGAATTGAAGTTCCTATGAGTGTGGATTAGTGAGTTGAATATAGGAGTCTGAGGTCTGGGGAAAAATCAGATCTGGAAATAAAAATCAGGAAGTTGGAAGCTTATGGATATTACCTAAGGCCATCAAAATGGACAAGATTGCCTAAGGAGTAAGAATGGTTGGGGAAGAAAGTGTGAAGGACTTAACCCTGAGGAATTCCATCAATTAGGATTAAGAAGAATGGAAAGAACCAGCACAGGAAACTGAATGGCCAGTAAGAGAAAAGAAGCCCAGAAGATCTTATCCTAGAAGCCACCTAAGTATTTCATGAAGGGGAAAAAAGGGCTATATCATAAGTTTCTGAGAAACCAGCTGAGTAAGGGCTGAGAATTGATCAAAGGTTTGGAAATGTGGAGATTGGTAGGGACCGTGTAAGAGAAGTTTCAGTGGAGCGAGTGATAGAGATGCACATCTGATAGGAAGGGTGTAAAGAGAAAAAAAGGATGGAGAAGTTGAGGTGGTGAGTCTAGATAGCTTTCTTAGGAGCTTTCTTATAAAAGAGAGCAGGAATGACAGGCGTTAGAGGGTAGGTGATGTGATGAGCACGGGTGTTATGCAGAACTGATGAATTATTGAAAACTACATCTGAAACTAATGATGGACCATATATGTTCACAAGTCGAATTTAAATTTTAAAAAAGAACAGGGAAAGGGGTCATTAGCTGAAAAGACCACAAAAAAAAAAAAAAAACTTTTTTCAAAGATGGAAGCAAGGCATTTTTAAGTTAATAGAAACATTTCATTAGAGAAGAAGAAACTGATGATGCAAGAGAGAAAGCAAAATTATAAGAGTCACGTAGGAAAAAAGGGAACAATATAGTCCATGAGGAAGCATTTGGCCTTAGGTAAGGACACGCTAGTTCTTCTAATGTAGCCTGTATACTTTAGATAGATATTTCAGCTTTGTATAGAGTCGTTATTTTATTTTGTGGTGTTTGGTTTGTTTGTTTGGGGGTTTGTTTGGTTGGTTTTAGTTTTTAGATAATAAGATGACTAGTTGGGTCTTAGAATATGTGCATCTATAAAAAGTGTCCCACATGTTTGGAATTACACACTCCCACTCACACCTGAAGACGGTGTCTGGCTCATATTTGCAATGCTTAATTCAGCTGATCATAGGGAACTCACCCAAGCTTTCAAAAATGAGTCCTTCAAATTGTTCTCTCCACAACTGTAAGAAGAAAAACATAGTCATACACAACTCAGTCCTCTAGGCAGAGTTGTATGAGCTGAATCAAAATTTGATGTAATTTTTTTGGAGGCTTGAGAAGATTTCTCATGAAAAAAATTGGAAGGAAAGGTCTTCAAGTATATTCAACACTGATTTGAGAAAGGTCTTAATTTCTTATTTTGGAAAATCTTGAATTTTTCAGATACCAATGCAATGTAAGTTCCCTGTAATAAGTTGATTTAAAAAGATATTCCTGAGTTTCCAATTCCATACATTTTACTATCCATTCTTTGTGTGAATTATATATGTAAAATATATTACTATCGTTTGGGGAAAAAAAGATTTTTGTGTTATTTCTTCAATGTCATGCTCCCCTTTTAACTTTAAGTTGAAATAACAATTTCTAGCAGTCCCTATCAAAGTGATTGGAAAATTACCAAATGCTATAAAAATACGCTACACAGAACTCTCAAGAAAAAAATTAAATTTGAAAATTAATTTTGGCTATGTTGCTTTGAGGTTTTAGTCTGAGATTTTAGTTGAGAGTCAAAAGCTTAATGGTTGCCAGTAATGATATACAATTTAACATCAATTATTTTTCCTTAGAATTATTAAGATTCAATTTAAGCAGTTTCAAAAGCTTAAAATTTTCTTTCTTTTTATATAACACTCTAACTAAGCCAGGAACTAATAAAAGTCTGGTGATTTCAAATGCTCTTATTATATTTTCATTTCTATAGCTCACTAGATTAGTTAGCTTGGGCTGCCATAACAAAATCCATAAACTGGGTGGCTTAAACAACAGGAATTTCTGTCTCACAGTTCTGAAGGCCAGGAATTCTAAAAGCCAGCTGATTCAGTGCCTGGTGAAGACTCTCTTCCTGCTGCTATATCTTCACATGGCAGAAAGAGAGAGATCTGGCCTCTCTTCCTTTTCTTATAATCCCTCATGACCACATCTAAACCAAATTATCTCCTGAAGACCCCTCTCCAAATATCACTACATTGGAAGATTAGGGCTGCATACAATGAATTCTGGGGGAACATAAACATTCAACTCATAATATTCACCTTCTCATGCAATTAATCAGAACTAAATATTGCATCATTTCTAAGACATGTGAGCTGTCAGATACTACTTTGTCAAGAGACTTCACATTGTGCAAATTTTTATGCACTTATGCCCAATTGCCAAACTGAGCATCTAAAAGCAAGGCATTAGTGCTTGTTCATAAAAGCCATAGTATAGTACTCACTGGACCTCTTGTCAAACCTCTTTACCTAAGGCCAAATACTTGAGGAGAGATTTGAGGATTACTTTTTGTCTGAGTCCTATAATTATACAGTGCTTTGACAAGTCTACTACCTAGCTATTCATTGCAGGAGTCTTTATTTAGCTTTCAGATTCGTAGTAAATGAATCCAGTGACTCAACACTACTTAGTTAGCAATTCAAGTAGGTTTTTTTAATTGGGCAGAAAGGAAAAGACTTTGCCACATACAAATATAAAATGTGGTTTAAGATCTTAAGAAATAAATTTTGATCTATAAGAGCTGACTTTTCTTGTTATTCTTTAAGGAGGAAGTGGTTCCTTATCCCTGACAATCTAAAGTATAGTTTTAATTTCACCTATTTTCCATAGGTCCAAGTCTTCAGATTAAATGGAAGTGAAGTACCATTTAAATATTAAGGTCTCAATCATGGAATGTCCAAGTAGAACAAATAACCAACAGGCAATTTCCATATTTTACACATTGTTCTGGAAAAAGCTCACACAGCTCAGCAGTGCTGCCTCTCCATGGTCTGCGCTGTTTTTGTTTTCTTTATGCTTACATTTAGATAATAGAACTAAAGAACAGAATGAATGCTTTTGCCTTGATCATTGAAAAAAGCAGAAACTTTATATGCAAAAGCATTCCCATATATATATAGGTAAATGGGAGGTACTTCTCCCCTTCAGGCAAAAAGATGAAAGATGGAGAGGGGGGGGGGGAGAATAGGAAGAGAAAGGAGGATAAGATTTGATTAGATTGTAAACAGCACATCAATGGAATCTAAAGTTATTTCCCCACATTGTCACAGCAAATTACCTCATTTTTGTCCCCCTGTTATTCTCTCCAAATTAACAAGTCAGCCTGGACTGACATCACTAACCTTGACATTGCTAAGCATTATTGAACTAGGCTATGAGAAAGAGAGAAGCTGGAACTATTTAGAGCTCTAAGTATAGCAGAAAATTAAGAGTTCACTCTATGGACTTTTCCCAATAATAAGGAAATGCAGTGCCCAAGGGACACATTTGCAGCAAAACATGGAAACACAAAATATCTGTGCTTTCAAAAAATTAGAGTGAGGGGACTTCGGATGAACAGGCTGTTTTTAGAGTGGAGTCTGTATCTGAAAGGATAGTAAAAAAAAAAAAGCCTCCATTTATTCTTTCTTTAAAAATATTAATATTCCTTAAGGCTCTTTAAATTTAATGTCTCCCTTTTAAAAGCTGCAGCCTCAAGACAATTCATCCCATATTTAGGAGCCCTTATTGGGCCTCTGTCCTGCTCAGTGCTTAGGACAAATGAGGAAACTTTTCTTGAGGGAGTATGTTACAAGAGCAAATTCTCCAAAGAGAAAGCCAAATTAGCTTATCCAGCTTAACGCTGAGGAATAAGTGGTGATACTTAACCGAGAAACAGCAAAAGGAGGTTGACAACCAGAATGTTCATTTCTCAAAATACCAGATTTCCAGTTATGATAGGCACTCAAAATTTGGTGAATTTTACTAAGCGAAATGTTAAATGAGAATTTTATTAACAAAGAAGATTCCATCCTTATCTATGAAATTTTCTGACCAACAGGGTGATCCAACACTGGAAGGAGCTGGGAAAGGATGATATGAAAAGTCCTTCTCTATAGATTGCTAGGAAGAAAGAAGCTCCTGGTCTGAAAGTCCTGTGATTCTGTGATATAAAGACAGATGGATCCAAAGGGGGATCTGCACCCCAATGTTTATAGCAGCAATGTCCACAACAGCCAAACTACAGAAAGAACCCAGATGTCCACTGACAGATGAATTGGTAAAGAAGATATGGTGTGTTGTATACACACACACACACACACACACACACACACATACACACACACACCAGAATATTACTCAGCCATCAAAAAATGAAATCTTACTTTTTGCAATGACAGGAACTAGAGGGTATTATGCTAAGCAAAATAAGTCATCAGAGAAAGACAATTATCATATGATTTCACTCATATATGGAATTTAAGAAACAAAATGAAGGACCACAGGGGAAGAGTGGGAAAAATAAAATAACATGAAATCAGAGGGGGAGACAAACTGTTAGAGACTCTTAACTATAGGAAACAAACCAAGGATTGCTAGGGGGGAGATGGGTGGGGCAATGGGGTAACTGGGTGATGGGCATTAAGGAGGGCACATGACCTAATGAGCACTAGGTGTTATACACAACTGATGAATAACTGAACTCTACCTCTGAAACTAATGATACACTATATGTGAATTAATTGAATTTAAATAAACTAAATTTTTTTAAAGACAGATGGTTGGACCATCCTATTTCCCAAGTCTTTCCCCTTCTATAAATAATATATATATTTAATTTATAGGCCTGCTTCTGGGTAAAATGGAGTAGTCACACTCCATCTGGTCTCTCCCGCTGAATGCAGCTACAACACCTGTAATAACTACAGGTGTTGGGGGCTTTAAAAGAATAGCAGATGGATTGGGAAGAACATCAAAGGTCAAAGCACCACCAAGTGTGGTGAGCTAATTGTTGTTTTCTCCTGATATGCCCTGAAGTGAGCAACTAATGGGGTCTCCTGCCACACTCAGAAGTTGGGGGAGAAGTCTTCTGCTTTTTTCCCAGTAAATTTGGGTGTCCAGGGCCATTTCTCTGGCTGCCAGGGATGTTATGCAACATTAAGATGTTACCCCTTAGTTGCTAGGAACAAGCTGGCTGTTGTCGGTACCCTGGACCTTAGCTCTGGTGATTACACAGATTTAGTCAAATGGCAGCTGTGCCACTCAGAAGTTCTGAAGCCTTCAAAATTATTTAACCTCGGTGAGCCATCTTCTCACCAACACAATAATAATAGTACATTACAGGACTGGTGTGCACATCACACCTCTGGGTTGTTAAAAGTTTTCAATCCAGGAAGACAGTATTTCTGAATTCATATATAAAATGGAATATAAGTTCTTTTATAAGATCCTAATTTAAGGTGTCTGTTATGCCAGTTCTTCAGTCAAATTTTATGGACTAAAGGTTTCAGAAAAATGTACATATATAATTCCTATTCATGCTACTTTAAGGTTAATTCTCTAGTTTCCTCTCCTGTGCTCAAAAAAAAAAAAAAAAATCAAAGACTTAAGTTCCTTTGATTAAAAATCTCTGCTTGTCCTTGGCATTTAGATTGGCCTAGACATTTTGGTCACTTCAAACTTGCTCAAGTAAAATCGATTCATAACCTGTTAATTTCTATTTTTAAAAATGCTCTAAAATTTCCTTTCACAATGTTTCAAAAGAATGATTGGCCCAATTGGCACTTCAAGGGGCTAGACTAGAATGATTCTTAATGTACCTTCCTGCTTCTGACATTCTATAATTCCTTGATTAGTTGGATTTTTCAGAATATAGAAATGTATAAGAAGTTTCCTCTTCCCTAGTAAACCCTAGATAAACAATTAATCCTTGCTTTGAGGACAGCTCAAGAGCATGTGTATGTAAGGATGAGGCGATTTCTCTCAAATTAAATTGTGAGCTTTTCGAGAACAAGAGTCACATCTCCCATTTCTTTTCTGCCTCCCACAGCATACTCCATGCAATCAGGCTCTCAGATGATCACATAATTCTAATTCACAGGTGGCCAAAGTATGGACATTCTATAGGTTCAGCAGAATAGGGTTAAAATTCAAAAGGTAGACCTGTGGGCTTTAAAGTTGCTGGGTTTTTTCATGATAAAGCCAGATAGTATATCATAAAAAAAATACTACATAAAAGTTCATTCCTTTTTTATGACTGATTCAGGAGGAATTGTGGTAGACCCATGAGTAAAGTGTTATCAATATTTTTTAAGGAGTCCTTTTGATTAGTAGATAAATAACCATCTTCAGAACAACTAATTGTCTTACTCATCTGTTTTCCTTACATTTTTCTTCTCACACCATTATTTTCCAACTTTCCATTTCATCCAATTATCTTTTTCATAATAAAAAAATTATTATAGCTTTCCATGAACACCGTTTAAAACCTAGCAATCCCCCTCCACTAAGAGAAGCTTCCAGTGGGGAGAAAAAATATATAAGGATCGAGCCAATTTTGTCAGTTTGAATGAATCCTTTTAAAAAAAGAAATGTCTATCATTTCTGCTTCACTTAGTTTTGATTATCATCCAGAATGTTTTCTTAGGAATGATCATGAAAAAACTTGCACCCTGAATATTCATGAGTTTGATACAACATATGAGAATGTCCCTAGATGACTAAGTGAAGACTGTACGTGTGCTACTTGTATCTCTGGGCCTTATGCACATGGCTCAATGAACAAGATCAGCGATGCTGGCAAGGCCCATTGAAGATTTGGATGCAGATTGTTTCACCATATATGCAAACTATCTTGACGGACTGTCAGTCAACTGAGAGAGAGAGAGAGAGAGAGAGAGAGAGAACTCCATATATAAAATTTTTCAAGGACCCCCCCCAGACTCCAATTTCTAATATGAAGATTATCATTTCGAAAATTTCATGTACATACAGAAATGACATGAAAGAAAGCTTCTGTTTCACTCATAAACACCTATGAAGGAAAGTTTTACTTTACTCCAGTCTCAGTAGTCAGGTTTATCATATGTGGTCACAGGTAATTGTTTATGAACTGTTCATTGAACTGTTGCTAAATCTAGCTTTTCTAAGCAGTTAATGGCATCTTTGACTATTCTTAACTAAGACACATTTAGTCTGAAAGGCTTTTGAACAAATCAAGAACTTAACCAGGAATCTCATGGAATCCATAAAAATTCTGAAGAGATTAATCTCAAATTTCTGTTCACTTCATCGTACACAAACAAGATTAATTGGTAATAATTTGGGGCATGGCAACAGGTTAAATTACAATGTGCCAATAGAACAAGAAAGGAAAGGTCAATGTTCAAAGCCATCTAATACCTCACAGCTCTATGACCCAGGATAATGGAAAACAATGTCATGATATATGTATTTTAGCAAATGCTTTCTAAGAGTGGGGTACTATTACTCTGAGGCGTGTACAACCTAATAATTATAGTTACATCTTAAACTTCTACTCTATCTTAAACAAGTGTTTTTTATTTGTACTTCAGTGTTTCCACAGGTTACAGAATAGCTGGAAAAAACAATCCCACTCTTCTACCTACCTCTCATATCCCCTCTAGGTAAATTAAGTTTTCATCCTCATTAGCCAAGGGAACATATACTCCTCAGAAGTCAGTTGAGCACACAGAGCAGAAAGAACCCAGCTCAGTGGGGCCTTCCCCAACTACTACTTCTCCAATGGAAAGTAAAGCTGCCAGGGATACCTGAATTGTATCTGTACGACAAAGCACGGATAATATTACCTACATCAGGGAAGTATGAAAATGATCTGAGAAAACCATAAACAAGAGAGTCAGCTTTGATTAGCACTCTTAATCTTACAACTAATCCCAAAGTAATTCAGTTGTATTTCCCCAAATTTTTCCACTTCCCTCCATAAGCAAGGACTCTTGTGTGATCCAAGAAATTGCCCAATTTTGATGGACCACAGTCTTTTTCAGTCAGAATTTATATTCTTTGAGGAGACTCTCTATACTAATTATCAAGTACTTCCCTTTAAGGGGAGTCCTTATCTGGAGGAGGGAGAATCAGAGTCTGCACCAGGGTACGTTAACTATGTGTCTGCTTCTTCCTCTTCAGCCTTCTGGAAAGCCTATGTCCCTGCAAGTACCTTATATAATGCAATTGAACAAATATCTGTTAAGAATGTGGTCTGTGCTCAGTGCTGGGGCACTGATAGTAACCAAGGTACATCCCTGTTCAGGAGTTTGTTAATCAAGTAGTGATACAATTAATTAATTATATAGCTACAAACAGAGAGATTATATGGAGGAAAAGCAAAGCATGGTAAGAAAATGTGTGTGTGTGTGTGTGTGTGTGTGTGTGTACACATGTATCAAAGAACTAGAGTGATAAGACTTAAAGACTAAGGATTTTTGGAAAGGATCAATTTGGGCTATCAAAATGAAAAAAAAAAGAAGGATAAGAATATCTCAGGCAATATTGTGATAACAATATCACAACAATATGAAACTAATATTATATGGTATGTTAACTAATTGGAATGTAAGTAAAAATTTGAAGTAAAAATAAAAGAATAGCTCAGGTAAGATCTAGGAAGGCCCTAAAACAGAATGAGCTGCTCTAGGGGAAGTGCCACACCACACTAGGTGAGGATGGAGACCAGGCCAGGCAGGGCCTTGCAGGCCACATTAAGGATTCTGAAATTTCTCCTGGGAGTCCTAAGAATTAGTGTCAAGTGCCCTGTAGCTGCAATGTGGAGAACAGACGGTAGAGGGCACAAGAGTGGAAGCACAGACACCAGTTCAGATACTATTGTACCAGGCCAAATGAGAGATGGTAACTGCTTGGACTCAGGTGGTAACTGTGCAGATGAAAGGAATGGACACACCTGAGATACATCATGAAAACAAAATCAATTAGTAAATGATGATAAGTAGAGAAATCAAGGCAATTCTCTAATTTCTGAGGTTTCTGAGGTTCTAATTTAATCTTATAATTGTATGGTATGGATAATGTTATATATTAGCTCGATTCATTTGCACATTTGACAAATATTTCTGGAGGTCCAGGCACATTGATTGAGAGTGTCGGTGATCTGACTTTGAATACTGGCTCGTCCTCTTAGTAACTGTATAACCTTGAGCAAGGTTCTTAACCATAAGTATGAAGAACCTCAAACACCATCCTGAACCACCTCTGAGGTACCTGAGAGCTAGAGATTGTGGGAAATAGATGGAATTCACATCTTTAAAGCAAACCCTCTCCTTTAGAGAATTCATCTTGCATCACTGGAATACAGAGTGGTTTAAAATCCTATTCCTGAGAAATGCCTTTTCTCTTAGTGAAGGTCACCAGATTACTGTGTTACCTAAGGGTGAAATAGCATTTCAGGAGTTCTTGGGTTTGTAAATGACAAGTACTATACCAATCAGCTACTTTCCAGAGGTACAGATTGTCACAACAAAGTTTGCAGACTTTGGTTTCTATAGGGTAACAGGGAGTGTGGAATAAAGTGGACCTAACATAAGAATTATAACATTCCAGTATCATACATTCACTCTTCAATACTACAGATGAATTCTTTAGTCTCCAGGTTGGGAATACAATATGGAGTGATGGGGACTACGGCTGACTAGAAAGAAGGTGTCCAAATAAACAGATCAGCAGATATTCATTTCCAGCTAATTGTTACCAGTATGCCTAGGCTGTTTTTTAAGAATCTAGAATCAGGATCTCTCCTAATATATAAATGCTGGCTCAATTTTTTAAAAATAAAGTGATATATGGGTCAAATAAAATACATCTGAGAGCCAGATGCAACCCCTTAGCCACCAGTTTGGAATCACTGGTTTCTACTACTTCAACGAGTCCCCTGTGGGATGAAGTAATGGAATAAATGAACAGGATGGAATTTACACTGTGACAATAGAGTTGTGTGGTGCTGACATGGAAACTCTGCCTCACCCAATGAACAATATTCCAAACATGTGAGTTGTCATAGAACAGAAATATAGGAAAAGGGATGGAAATGTGAGCTGAAAGAGATATAAGTCAGTCCTCTTTATGATTAATTACAAGTTTCTAAACAGGAAGAATTTCTGCCTTTTATATATATTTGAAACCCAACTAGACCAATTTAAGTATGTTAGATCAAAAATCAATTAATTCAGTTTCTTTGATCTGCAGAATGAACTCTTTATAGAAAATCAAACCAATTCTCTTACATGTTAAAAAAAAGTGTTCTTAACAATGTTCCTTCTATTTAGTTCAAGGACTGAGCAAATTGCTAGACTAGAAATAACTCTGAATACTCATGTCACATCTAAGGAGTTTAGATTATAACTATCAACTTCTCTTTGTCCAAAATTCCTCAACTGTTAATAAAAATGCTGATCTTGCAAGTGGTTTTGAGGATGAAACACATTGCCTTTCTCATAAAGTAGATGTTCAAGGAACAGAAGTTACCATAAATTTCACCATATGCAGTAGATAGTGCTGAAAGGTTTGAGGCCTAGGTTATGATAGAAAGACATAGGATATTCACTATATAGCTGGCAATGAGGTCATATTCTTGTTTCCCAGTGCTGAGGGCCTTGTAGCAAAAGAAAGGAAAGAGAGATAGACGGACAGAAGGCAAGATCCTTGCAAGAGCAGGCAAATGAATGTATATGGGAGTGGAGAACATGCAAAGAACTTCAAGGGAGGGGCCTAGAATGAGTGGCTGTGGGGAATGTCATATCTAGGGTACTTCCAGGTTTCAGGAGTGAGGTGGAATGCCAGTCACCAAAACAGGTCAGACGCATATCTCAATATTCTGTTCTTTAGTGGCTCAGGTCAGAGGCCCTCTGCCACCTGACAGAGAAGCCCTGAGATGTTGGGGGGGCACATTTACCACCAGATGGCGCCCATAGCTTTTCTTTCCCATCTCAAACTAAGGCTATGTGGCAGAACAATTCCACCTGGACCTGACAATTTATGGAGCTGATTTTGCTTTATCCAGTTGCAGTCACCTAAGATGGCCCACCTCAGTTTTTCTATGCTTCACCCCAACCTAAAATGGTCAAACCAAATGACAAAGTCAGGCATTCTACCTCTGAATAATTTAACCGTAAATTCAAATCCACTCCACAGATGCTTTTGAGCACCAACTATGTGCACAGCTCTGGGGAATACATCAGCAGAACAAAACCTTAAAAATACCACCTATCTTAATGGTGCTTATATTCTAATGAGAAAACAAAGGTTTAGAGAAATAGTTACAAATACAAATACACTACACAGTAAAAGAAACTTACACTCATTTACACTAAAAATAAAATAAAAATAGCAAATTAAGAGGGCAGATGTAAGGACACCTCTAGGTATTTTTTAAGAAGGAGAGGAATTTGGAGAATGGACAGAAAGTTGTTTTTTAAAGAAGTCCTTTCAATATATCCAAAGAAGTTTAAGACTTTTTTTTTTAATCATACTCTCTATGCCTTATAATTTTGCCGAGGGACTGTCCTGGTTACCTTCCACTGTGGTAGTAAGTAGATGGTACTTCTTGGGGTCCTTTATGCTGTTTATGACTGAGCACAGGTGCAGCTAGAAAGAACACTGCTGCTAAATCACTGTTTTCATCTCATTTTGCAGATATAATTTGCATCCAATCTATAAGAAATCTCTTCAAACCATGGCAAGAAACATTCACTTCTAAAAATAAAGGTAAATGTGTTTTTCCTACTGGTATTTCAAGTTCCCTAGGAATGAAATCAATTACACGGTGATTATCTCTTGCTCTCAAAATCTTCATTATGCAAAATCTAGGAGGGTGCAGACATTTTTATATTTCACTTTTTCTTTTAGATACTTTATACTCCACTGCAACCAATCACTTTAAATCTATGAAACTTTCTTTTCTCAGGTCTCACAGACTCAATGCTGCTGCTCCACTGAGCTATATCCACCTGGGAGAAATCTGCTGACTGAGATTAGCAAAGGGTAAGGTCCCTAGAAGTTGATATTTTGGGGTCATAGATTTCTACCAAGGCTAGATGCTTATCTTGACTTATCCCAAATTAACTTTTTCTTTTACAAAGTTGGAGAAGCAATCTTTAGCAACCAAAACTTCTCCAGAGATATTCCAGCAGGTCAGAGCAATGCTGAAATGCTTTCTTTATCATTGCTGTTTGATGTACTTCAGAAAGGATAAAAGCACAGGAAACATTCCAAACTCAAAAACCATGAAGCTTTGTGACTTCAGCAATAATCCTAAAATAGAGAAAAATATCTCATTTTATGAGGCACGCCTCACTTCCTGAGAATTTTCCAGCATCTTCAGTTGAAGCTAAACTATCCACTGAGAGTATAAATAAAGTGTTTAATTCTTGGTAAACACTTTTGCTTGAAAAACTCAAGTAAAAGTCAATGGCGCTTGAAAACACTTTTGAGTTACTCCCAAGGAAAGTTTTGTCAAGGCTGAACGGTTTTGTTTAGTAATCTTAAATAGAAATTGAAAAAACAAAATATCAACAGAAAATTGATCACTCAGGGTTAGCCTGATGCTATGGCCAGATATCTTGGAATATTCTTTTAAGATTATTCAGGCAGCACCGATTTTAGTGACTTGGTCCTACTGTGTTAGATTCTTCCTTTCAAGTCACTGGAATGTCTCACACTGTTGCTATAGAATATCTTGCCTTTGAATTAAGCATCTGAATATTTTAAGTATTTCCTTAAAGAAATCTGCCTAGCTTTTCTTAAACTTAGGGAAAAAATAAGCAAAAAAAATTTAATGTTTTCCTGACTAAAACTTGCTCTGTGGTGTCCTCCTTCAGTAAGTGAATAAGTAAAGAGAGTAACTTCTGAACAAGTGGATCTGAGTATCCTGAATCACAGAAAGAGATGTATGGGGCATTTATACAGCCAACATTTGGCCATGCCACAGACTGACTGCTGGAGAGCCTTCTATAGGAAAATGCCCACAGTTCCTAAAGCACCTTGAGAAGATCAGTGCACCCTCAACTGGGAACTGTTGATTTTATCCAAACCTCTTTCTTTTACAGATAAAATAATAAAGACCAAAGACTTCAGTTGACAGTTTCCATCATTTAAAGAATTGAGATCAGAGACCAAACCTCCTTGCCTTCAAATTCATGCTCTTTCCTAAGTTGGGCAGATTCTTTATATTATTATAATATGATATACACACAAATTTTTATTATAATAAAGAGAATATATCAGACTCTCTCTTAAATTTCTTTAAATATTATCTTTAATTATTTTCTAATTCTATACTTGCTATCAGTCACCAGAATATCTACTCTGTTGGTCAGGGGAAGATGACATTCTGGACACACTTCTTTATATCCAGAATGACACATGTAGTTCTTGACCAACTTTGCTTTACCTACTTTTCTCATGTTTCTTTGGTATGCTTACCTTGATCAATAAATGAAATACAGTATGAGAAAGACATTTGTAAATCATGAAACAAGACACAGATATTAGGTACGTTCTTTATATATATTTATTTATATCAGTATTAGTATTTATTACAGTATTTATTACTGTCCTATTACTATTTAAGTATCACTATCATTGTCTTCTATTTTACCTAAGCTATTTCATAAAGCTCAACATTCAAGATGGCGTTCTTCCACTTCTTCTCATTATTTTGTCTCTTATGGAACTTTCTGGAAATAATTATTGATTTATTTTTACCTGAGTAATTATTAATTATAGCTCCATAATCTTGAAATATTCTTGAATAATTCTTTCTTTTACTTTATCCTAGATTTGCCTCTTTTCCCATTATCCATTAAAACATAAGGCCCAAGTATATCATTTTGTGTTTCCTTTTTCTATGTATAAAGTTTTTTTAAGGCCACTTATTAGTTGTAAACTTGGGAAAATTTAGTACCTTCCCTGAAAATCGGTTTCCTCCTCTATAAAATGGAAATTAAAAATATATACTTAACATTGTTTTGAAAGTTAAAAATGGTGATTTTTTTCCCTGATCTTCCTTCAATTTTTTTTTTTGAGGTTGCATATGTGTAAAAAATAAATTGGAAAAAAAAAAACAGGGGAAAAGACCTATAACATACTACGCTTATATTTGCATAAATATACCTCAGGTGCAGAAAACTAATACCCTACTAAATTATAGATTTCTTACTTCCTATCAACAAGAGTCCTTTGAAGTCCTTTGATGTTATAGACAAACAGCAAAAGTTATTACTGCTCATCTGTTTCTAATAACTAGGAAGTTAAAGAGCAGGGAGACTAAAAACTCATAGAAAGTATAAAACTCAAGATTAAAGAGGATTATAGCTTATTAATATAATGTGGATGAACAATAACTTCCATTCAAAGATCACTTTATAGCTGACACCCCACCTTGGCTTGCATATTTTATGAGAACTGAGTGTCAGTAGAACCAACAGTATGTGAATGTTTGGGAATAGGGGTAAAATTAGATGATTATATAAAGCTGTCAAAGAGAAATTTCACAAATATCTTCAGAATACAAAACACAAATAAACAGGTTAGAGTTGAGGAGGGCAGGTTATAGTTAATACTTAGATATGTTTTTAATTATTAATGGTAACCTTTTTATAGAATAGGTTAAGGGTGGATATTATTTTTAGTGTTGTATAAAGCAAAGGTTGTCAAAGCTGTGATGAGTAAAGTCTTCATTTCCTGAGAATCTGGATAGTATAATCATCCAGATAACATCCATTCCAACTCTTGGATTCAATGAACTGATAAGGAAAAGTGGGAAAAGGGCTTCGAGAGACAAAGGAGAAATCATATTTGACCAAGATCACTTATCAAGCAGGGTACTTAATGCTTGGGAAATAAAATTAACCACAGCACTGTCTTCTGGGATAGAATCCTTAAAAGTTTCAGATATGGTGAATTTTGTACAAAGTATATGTAACTCCAACTACTATTGAAACAATACACCAAGAACTCTGTTTTTGTTGCATTGCTTAAGAAGATAAAGAATATCTTTTGCAATTGTTCTAGTGACTTAATTATAGCAGCAGCTATGTACTTGACCAGCAACTGGTGTTTCTTCAACAAGAAAACCACTTCCAACCATTTCCCCCACTCTGGGTATCGTTCTGCTCTACCAAGAGAGTCTCTGAAATTAAATTCTTTGTGCAGAAAGCATGTCCTGCAGACACACAAAAGGAGGACTTTGGAGCTCAGATTGCATGCTTGAGTATATGTAGCTGAAAATAAGGAGCAAAAATACAGAAGATTGACAGCAATTGGGTACATTTTCTTCACAGTGGAAAATTTGAGAGACTTTTCCATTGACACAAAACCAGAAAATAGCAAGACTGTGGCTACCCCAGGAATTTTTAAAATGCTTCATGGGGCCCCTAATAATTATAAAAACAAATCTTGATTTCTGAGATATGATTAAAGTTCCACAACTGATATTTGGTACAGCTCTTGGTTCTCCCTCCACTGGCCATGACTTTTTAATGAAGTAACTAAAACTTATGTTAAGAAAAAAATACCAAAACTATACTAGCATTCCTCTTTTCTGGTTTTGTTTATTTATTTATTCATACAACTCTAGTTGAACTTTAAAATATTTTTCTACTGATCCTCAGAATACTTCTATTCTCTCATAATTAAACGTCCTCTTCAAAATTCATTCTTACAGTCATAATCAAAACTAATGACTGAAGATAGGCAAGAGGTAGTATAAAGATAATTATTAAGAAAAATGTGTCTTGTACTAATAGGTTCCTTCATTTTTAATAATAAGTGTTGGCTTTTTTTTTTCAAAAACTTTGTCTAATGAGATATTTCTCTAGTTTTTTTTTTTTTTTTATTAACAAGCAACTATTGCATAACTATCATATGCCAGGATTGTGATCAAGGGATACAAAAGTTCTGGGGACACACAAATGAATAAAATACAACCCATTCCTTCAGAGATGATTCTTCAGTTAGGGAGACAGACTCATTCACAATTACTTTAAGAATGCACAAGGTGTTAAGATAATCACAAAAGAGAGGAAATCAAATTCCAGCCTCAATATGTTAGGTGCACATAAATACACCATTAATATATTTTTAAATATCAGATATGAAGTACTATTCATAGTATAGCATTGTTTCTACAGAAAATCAGAGTCAAAACAATTATTCCTAATGAAAGTATTTTCTAGAAATATAATTTG
The DNA here is from genome assembly GCF_048418805.1 of Vulpes vulpes. Lineage (NCBI taxonomy): Eukaryota > Metazoa > Chordata > Mammalia > Carnivora > Canidae > Vulpes > Vulpes vulpes. The sequence continues at coordinate 29,660,961 of NC_132785.1, read as the reverse complement.
AATAAAAGGCCTTTCTTACTAATAAATATGAAGTATTTCTGTTCTAAACTGCTGTCCTATTTCTTATTAAAAGTAAAATGAAGGGAATCCCTGGGTGGCTAAGTGGTTTAGCGCCTGCCTTCAGCCCAGGATGTGATCCTGGAGTCCTGGGATCGAGTCCCACATTAGGCTCCCTGCATGGGGTCTGCTTCTCCCTCTGCCTATGTCTCTGCCTCTGCCTCTCTCTTGCGCTCTCTCTCTCTCTCTCTCTCTCTTTCTTTCTCTGTCTCTCATAAATGAATAAATAAAATCTTTTTTAAAAAAAAAAAAGTAAAATATAAATTCAACTAACTTTATTTCAAGAAGTCCCACTAATCTCTATGGCTTAACCAACATTCCCTTAACAATCATATATCTCTGCCCCATTACCCAAAAATCAATGGACATAAAGTGAGAGAAATAAGTAAAAGAGCCAGGGAAAAGAATATGTAGTAGTATCACGAATCAAATGTAATCTTAACTTTGTGTCTGAACAATTTAACATCTGATTCTGATGCAGCAGTATGGCCAGTAAGGTGCTGGTAGTCCCCATGTATGGCAATCAAAGCCTTCACTACACATACTGAAGGGGAGGGGACTTTCAAAGGACTCCTTCTCCCATTCCTTGAAAAGAGCAAAGAAAAGTGAGCTGGGGTCTGAGTGGAGAGAACTAAGGTAAAATAGTGACATTAGTTGCCCTCTATCAAGTCAATATCCTTCAGGAGGACAAATGCAGATATAGGTTAGTAACCATCTGTAATAGAAGCATATACACGTTAAACAAAAGCTTCCTTGAGTCAGGCCCACAGAAGGAATGTGCCCACAATTAAAACCAAGGTCACAGTGCAAGACACTATGAATCACAGCTGATAGAATCAACAAGAGGATCTCCAAGATCTGCAGAAGGGCCATATATGCAATATAAATAAATAAGAGAAATGATCACAATACTGAGCACAGAAGAGGAGACTATCCAGAATAAAAGCAGATTGGAAAAAAAAAATAAAGGATTCTAAGAAATGTGTGTGTATATATATATATATATATATATATACACATTTGTTGAAGTTATTTTTGAAGTTGAAGTTATTTTTCTATTTCTTATCTCATTGTCTGGCTCATTTCTCTTTATAGTGTCTATTTTCTGGTGTTTTTTTTAAAACCATCACTTTTGGGTTTTCTTTCTGGTTTTTTTAAATTTGTTTTTAAGATATAAAGAGGCAGCTACAACTTTGCAGAGCATATTGGATACAGCAAAGAAATCCATGAGATTTGATGCTTAAAGATGGTGTTTTGAGCAAATGTAGAAGTAAAGCCCAGGATTTGGTAATAAGGGCCCAGAAACAACAATCTAGTCATCCAGAACAAATAGCTGAAAGGAAAAGCATAGCAATGGGGACTCACAATTCAGAACCAGATCAAAGAGTGTTTCCTCAGCTATACAGATAGTAATCACCAAATATTAATGACACTGAATTAGAAAATTATATAGAAATATACTGCATATCATTTATAAAAAGCTGTGCATGATTTCTTATTTCAGAGCTTGAGCTCAGAAATGTGCAGAAATTTTCTTCTGTTGCATGGTCTCCCTGAAATCCTGAGAATCCCCTTCAGATACCATTATATGCTGATACATGAATCTAAAAGAATCTTGAGTAACCCACCTGTTATTTAAGACTCCAGTGGGTGGAGGCAACCACACCAGCTAGAAGCTTCCAATCCCTTTTTCTTTCTCCTATGTGGTAGGCAGAATTCGAAGAATGACCCCCGGGATCTGCATCCTTATATAGTCTCTTCCCTAGTATGTGCAGAATCTGTAAATATAATGAAATATATTTGGAAATCATGTTTCCAAATTTAACAAAGGGATCTTGTGGATGTAATTAAGGTTGCTAATTTATTGACCTGAAGATAGGGAGATTATCTTAGTGGGCCTAATTTAATCACATGAATCCTTTAAAAGCAAAAAGATTTTTCCAGCTGGAAGCAGTGGGTATTTCAGAGAGACTCAAAGCATGAGAGGGATTTGACAGAAGGGAGATTTTCCATCACTGAGATGAAAGGGACCCTGGGCCCTGTGCAAGGTTTTGGGACAGGCCCCCTACTGACAGCCAGTAAGAAAACAGGGACCAGAATCCTAACCACCACAAGGAACTGAATACAGCCAACAACCCAAAACTTCGAAGTGGTTTTTTTCTTAACTAGGGCCCCTAGTTAAGAACAGCCCCATTAACATATTGATTTTGGCCTTGTGAGATCCTAGGCAGAGAACCCAACCTGGTATTGCACCCAGACTTCTGTCCTACAAAATTGTGTGCTGATAAATATACTTTGTTTAAAGCTACTAAGTTTGTGTTACACAGCAATAAAATTTATTTCATTTATTACACTTATTTTTTCCTAATTTATTTCATTTATTACATAGCAATAAAATCCTAATACATTCCCTGTAAAATTTAAGTTTAAATTTAAATTTGGATTTGTTTAAATCTAAAATTCTGATTTGATTATATCATTTCCTTGCTTGAAGGCTTTACAGGCTCCCTTGTAGAAAGGAAATGAATTCTCCTTACTCCTATTATGACATACCAGACCCTTTATAACTTAGGCTCACCTGCCTTTCCAGCTTCATCTACTGAATTGTTCCCAAGGTCCTAGGCTCCATCCACAATGGACCACTTTCCTGCCTTGAAACATTATGGTATAGGTACAGCAGACTGGCTTTCTCATCATCTCTTCCAATGTGTGCATTGCAGAGCCTAAAACACTAAAAACTGCACTAAAAACCACAGTAGGACATGGATTTGTGTAATCTTTTCTTAAGTATAGACAGAACCTGTGACTTGCTTCTAACCAGTAGTTTGTCAAAGATCATAGGAAGTCACTATCATGGTTACCTTATATTATTATACTAACACTGTCTTAGCAGACTCAAAAATTCTTCTAGTACTTATAACTATTTTAATCTGGGGCCTTGGGGATGGTCTGGGTGGCTCAGTCGATTGAATCTAACTCTTGATTTCAGCTCAGGTCATGATCTCTGGGTTGTGGGCTCCAGCCCACATCAGGCTTGGCACTGGTTGGGGGCGGGGGGAGTCTGCTGGAGAGTCACTCTCTCCCTCCAGTCCCCACCACCCCTCGTGTGTGCACATGGACACACACATACACACACACACTGTCTCAGATAAATAAATAAATCTTTTTTAAAAACAAAAATAAAAAATAATAAACTGGGAGTTTTTCTAGTTTCTCATTTTTCTGCTCTATTATTTCAGCTTAGTGGGGAAAGAAAGTGTTTTATTTATCTTCATGCCCTGGACTCTAGCAACTCTTGTTGCATAGAACTGCACAATACTATAAATGCCAAATACCAGTTACACATGACAGTGATCAGAAAACCTTCCCATGTTCTGTCAACACTGGATTAACAATGCCTGATTATCTTCCTGAAGGCCAACCCAGCCATGGGAATCATTTAATTTTGAAGTCACTCTCACACACACACACACACACACACACACACAAGTAGTGAGAGGAAATAACTACTTTTATGCTCTACAGAACTATCCTAGGAACCTATTCTTTTTAAGCTCTTCAAAAATATCCCTGGGCTTGCTTAGATAATAATTATCTCTCCAGGTCAGGCACTTCTCTGACTCATTTCCCTAGGCTACTCCAAAACTTGAGCATCTGGATAGACATTAGAATGCTTTCCAAAATAAATTTAGAAACTTCAAAAAATGAAAATAAAATCAGCCAATTTTGTTTTTTTAACCAACCATAAGACTCAAAGACTGATAATGTTTTTCGGTTATGCAAATCTAATTTGCCATCCCCTTTACAATTAAAACGCTAAAAAGTAGCCATTTTTAAATTGGGAAAACCACTTCTGAAAAAGGTTCAGGCAGGTCCTGAATTGGATATAAATAAACTATTAATTATGGCTGGTGGTGGCAGGAAAGTTTTTATAGAGTAGCTTTTGAGTGACTCTGGAGCCAATATTAAGGTCTTAAATAATTATAAATCTTATTAAATATTTTATTGCACTATTTTCTACCTAGGTGGATTGTAGACTACTAAGATACAGGGAGTACGAGATGTTTATTTGCATTTCTTCCTATTAATAATTGTCTCTTAAAGAAATTTGTTGAAATTCCTAAATTCCCAGATCCTAACTCAACTAGTCCTATGGCTAAAGGATCGTTCCTCCATGTTCCAAAAGAAAATATAAGTTAGACTTCATCAAAATAAAAACTGTGCATCAAAAGACAGTCTCAGAAAAATGAAAAGACAACCAACCTATTAAGAGAAAATATTTGCAAACATATATCTCATAAGGGACTTGTACTCAGAATATTCAAAGAAAACTTGTAACTGAGTAATAAAAAGACATAACCCAATTTTAAAATGGGCAAATGATCTGAATGGACATTGTTCTGAAGAAGATATGCAAATAACCAATAAGCACACAAAAAGATGTTTAACATCATTAGCCATTAGGAAAATGCTAAAGCAGAAAACAGTGTGGCAGTTCTCAAAAATGTAAACATAGAATTACCATATTATCTTGCAATTCCTCCCTTAGGTATATACACACAAGAAATGAAAACACAAGTCCACATGAAAACTAGTACGTGAATATTCATTACAGCATTATTCAAAACAGCTAAAAAATGTAAATAACCAAATGTCAAGCAACTGATGAATAAATAGAAAATAGTAAAATCATAAAATGGAATGTTATTTGGCCATAAAAGGGAGGATGTACTACTAATGCTACAACATGGATGAACCTTGTGATATTAGGCTAAGCAAGACACCAGTTTTCAAAGAAAATATATTGTATTCCATTTATTGCATTTAATTGTCCAGAATAGACAAATCAATAGAGAAAGAAAGTAGAGCAGTTGTTGCTCAGTGTCAGTAGGGTTGAGGGTAAGTCAGCAGTGACAACTAATAAATATGAGATTTCTTTATGAGGTAATGAAAACTGTTTAAAATTACAATGATGGTTGCACAACTCTGAATATGATTCTCTGCCTATGTCTCTGCCTCTCTCATGAATAAATAATTAAATAAGCTTTTATTTATTCATTCATTTATTTATTTATTTATTTAGAGAGTGAGAAACAGAGACAGCAGAGCGAGAGACAGAGAATAGGTGCTGAGAGGACTGGTAGAGGGTAGGGGAGAAGCAGGCTCCCCACTGGGCAGGGACCCCCCTCCCAACATGGGGCTTGATCACAGCACCCTGGGATCATGACCCAAGCTGAAGGCAGACACTCAACTGACTGAGCCAACCAGGTGCACCCCCAATAAAGCTATTTAAAAATGCATGTTAAAATTTGTACTAAAAAATCAGAGATAAAGTAACATCCAAACTAGTATTGTTGGGAAGAAGGGAGGAAAAATATAAACAAAAGTACAAATCTTTCATGGGAAAAAAGTCAGAAGGAGTGAAAGGAGAACTACAGAAAAAGCACACTAAACAACTGTAAGTAATTTATCCAATAAATATAACTAATAACTAATTCAAATCAATATAAATGGATTAAACTCTCAAGTTAACTTGCCAACATAAAACATGAAATATTTAAATTTGAAAGCAAACGTTTAGAAGCTATGTGCCTAGCCAATATATTTAATATTTAACTATATATAACTATATTAAAATCAGACCAAATAGACATTATAAAATACATATATGTTGCTAGACATTAAAGGAGTCATTATTAATAAAATTTCAACTTCCAAAAAGATATAATTCTAAATTATATGATGTAAAAAACTAGCTTCTATGCCAACAATGAGCGAAGGCAAAGAAAAGTCATCAAGTCCACTGTGACATTGGAGTATTTTTACATTCTTCATTCAATAATCAAATGATAGGGATCCCTGGGTGGCGCAGCGGTTTGGCGCCTGCCTTTGGCCCAGGGCGCGATCCTGGAGACCCGGGATCGAGTCCCACATCGGGCTCCCGGTGCATGGAGCCTGCTTCTCCCTCCGCCTGTGTCTCTGCCTCTCTCTCTCTCTCTGTGACTATCATAAATAAATAAATAAAATTAAAAAAAAATAAAAAAAAAATAATCAAATGATAAAGTAGGAAAGAAATAGTAAAACTAAAATTAGCAAGCTTAATTCAAGAGACATATGTAGAATACTGCACTTAAGAACTGGAAAAATCACATACTTTTCATCATACATAGGACATTACCAAAACTCCATATGCCATAAATCAATTCTCAGAAACATTACAAAAAATACTAAAGACTATTTTCTAAGCTCAGGATCATGAATAAATAAAAATCTTCAAAAAAATTTTTTTAAAGCAATTGCTAAAAGTACATATTTGTGATTATTTTTTTACAAAACATTAATAAATTTAAAAAAATAAGCTGCATGTTGTTCATAGGTATATTTATATGCAATAAAGCTATTTTTAGAAAAGCAGAATCATCAGCTCCAAAAATTGTTCATATATTAAACACAAAAATTCTTGACAACACTAAATAATTACCTATTATTACACACTATTAAATTACTATTTAATAGACAACCAGCAACAAATTAGAAGAGGCCACATCTGAATTAGTATCATATTTTTTAGGAATCATACTGTTTGCTTTTACTTTTAATTATCTACTTGAGAGAGAGAGAGTATGCAAGCAGGAGGGTCAGACAGAGAAGGAGAGAGAATCTCCAGTAGACACCATGATCATGGAGGCCAACATGGGGCTCAATTCCACAACCATGAGATTAGAACCTGATCCAAAAACAAGAGTCAGATACTTAACCAACTGTACCACCCAGGCACCCCTGTTTGCTTTTACTTTCAATTACATCTACTGGCTTTCAAAAAGACTGAACTAATACAGATGTATTTCCTTTTTTATTCTCCCTGAAAAGACCAACTTCGATCTAATATCATACTAGTCAGCTTCTGAGCATTTATAGAGTAAATTTTAAATTTCAGATACTTAATAGCCTTTCCCCTAAACTTCTAATAGAAAAGAATCCTCTGCACTCAGGGTCACCAACATGAAAGCAAGAGACAATTGGCTATCCACCTTCTGGGTACCCCACTCCTCCTCTCTTTGAGTAAACTTCTATTTAGTGGCACAGCAATCATTGGTTTGTATAGAATATCTTCAGAAATTTTCAGAGCAAACCTAAAATTGAGCAGAACTTAGCAAACTTACCACTCTTCATTTTAAATACCGCTGTATAAGCATGATCGGCTGAATAGAACCAAGAGTCTGGGAGAAAGAAATGAATTGCCTTCACTCAACA